>NW_025335606.1:596078-616666 GCF_004798865.1 Varanus komodoensis
CCCCCCCCCCCCCCTCTCCAAGGCTTCACTGAAGCTTGGCATATCGGAACAAAGAGATAAAAAGAGACAACCTGATATTCACTGATTGAAAAAGCAAACATAGCAAACAGCTTTCGGATGGACTCCAGCACTGCGATTCCAGAAATAAGTGTCTTGGAACGGGGAGTACAATCTTCCACCCAGGACTGCTAAGCCATTCCTGCCAAATCATTTACATTTATAAAGCCTTCACTCACGGGCTATTCCCCCTCCCTCTCGCCCTGTCCTCCCACACTCTTTTGTTCAATGACCAGCACAGGCAACGGCGGACTTCCGATCCGAGGCCGGCAACTTTGTGTAACATCTCTGGTCAAGGCAACCCCAGATGTTGCCCAAAAGTGCAATTTTGGGCAAGCATGTGGGGAGGGAAGATCCTGCCTCAGAATATATCTCAGGATTTTGGGAAAAGAGAAAGGCCGAAAGGGGAGAGTAGCTTCCCAATGAGGGGCATGGGTCCAGGAGCTGGGTTGTCCAGCTTTTGCTGAAATGCTGTTACAGGGATGTGAGAAATATTTGAGGTTGTTGAGGCATTGGGCTCTGCATGGAAAGGGAAGCCAAGACGGATGACAAGTGCTGCTACATTTCCCAGGTGGGAGTCGGTACCTCTGTAGGTTGTGGTCATCAGGGCTTCACCAAGCTTAGCCAGCTGATGGGAGCAGAGGGTCTGAATAATTCTGTGTGGGAAACGGGCAGCTTGCTCAGCATCCTTATGGCCCCATTCGGTGGTGCAAATATACATCTTGGCTCACAGGGTCTCCTTATGGTGCCCTCCATAACTGTTTCCCCCCAAAGAGTCTTGCGATGCCTGCGGCTGTGTTGACCCGTATCATGAGATGCACTGTAGCAGGTCTCCTCTCCACCGGCAGCTGACCTCCCATGAAGAAAATGCTGCTCACTATGCCACATCACGATGGCATGGTAGTTCAGTTGCATGACAACTCCAAAACCCATGCTGCAGTGCAAATGTGAGCTAGCGAAGTGCACTTGTGCAGTGCGTCCAGAGCTACAGCAATTGAGGAAGGGTCACCTGCATCCTCTCAAGAGCTGCATCCCTCGCTCTACTGCAGCACCACCCACATTGCGTGGTAAGTTCTCCACATTCGTAGGATAGGGTGCCAGCGGGGCCTTTGATGGGTCTTGCTGCCATTCCATTCTGTTGCAACCCAAGATGGTTTCCTCCAAGGCGGGTCCTCTCTCACTAACCCTCTTTGAGAGTATCAGTAGACGATGGCAATCAGTAGACATGGTCTTGGTGGACTTCCAGAAGTGTCAAGAATTCACATTGGGGCAAAAGTCCCAACTTCTAGTATAAGCCCATGAGCTCTGAGCTGGAAATGACTGGCCAAGGATGGATCAGGGCTCATGGAGGCTTAATGCTGGACAAAAATGACAGTATTGGCCCAGCTCTGGAAAAGGCAAGCTCTGTGTTAGGTGGTCCTGTTTGGAATATTGTGTCCTGTTCTGGTCTGTGCACCTAACGAGGGACCTGCAGAGCTGGAAAGAGTGTGTTATTGACACTTCTGGGAGTCCAGAAAAGAGCACCTTGGATGATGAAGGGTCTGGAACAGCTTCCCTGCAAGGAACCTGGGAACACCTGGGACTGCTTAACTGAGGGGGAATGAAAGGAAAGCAAGGGGAGACATGTTGGAGGAATAAAGGACTCTTTCACACAACAGATACTTAAACTGTGGAATTCACTTCCGTAAGATGTAATGATGGCCACCCATCTGGATGGCTTTGAAATCTGGGGTGGGAGAAAGCTATAGCCCTGGTGGCTATAAGCTATGTCCAAAATCAGAGAAAATATGTTGATGCATAGCAGTTGCTGGTGCTTATGTACTCTGGACCCTTGGTCTGATCCAGCACTCATCTTCATAAGTCCTGATAGGACTTCCATTAAAAAAGTCATGAAGGAAAGGTATTGCACCCTAAGGGCCCTAGATAAATTGAGTATTCCCTGGCCTTTGTGAGATGTAATTTGATCATGTTCGTAACCAAGTTTGCCATCTATGGTTGGAAGATGCTGTACGCATATAAACCTGATTATGCTGCAGCAAATTAATGCATAACATCTGCTGAGCACAATTTTTCAAGTTGTGTCTACAGCCTCCATGGGTGCATTTCTCTGCAAGTCCAGCAGGGGGAAACCTGGATAGGAAAAGCACCCATGACCCAATCTCAGACTGGCTGTTTAAAACAAAACTATGTAGTACTTCAGTATCATAACACTTCTGGGACATAATCCAGGTAGATTTTACTGTGACTACATCTCGGTGTAACCAATGAGGCAAGTTAACTGCATCTAACTCACATGCTGTTGTTTTCCATGGAACAGGCAGACACAGCACCCGGGGGTTCAGTATGACCAAGAGGGGTGGGTGGGAGGTCTATCCAGTGTCTGCCAAGCATCCAGATTTCCTCATGTGGCAGAATGACCCAGTTCACACAGACATGATGACATTTACTGGGTCATGAATTTATTTATTTTATTTATTTATGTTGTGATTTATATCCTGCCTTTCTCCTACAAAGGGCTCAAGGCAGCTTACATCATTCTCCTCCCCCATCTTATCCCCACAACAACAACCCTGTGAGGTAGGTTGGGCTGAGAGTCTGTGACTGGCCCAAAGTCACCCAGTTGGCTCCATGCTGAGCGGGGATTAGAACCCAGATGCTCTGAGTCCCAGTCCCACGCTCTTAACCACTACACCACACTGGCTTTCTCCACCTGCTTACTGGTGCCTGATGACTGGTGTCTGAGTGGGTGAACCAATCCCATTGGAAAGATGGCTGGTGTAACATGAAAGTTATTCTTGGAGGCTAGACTGTGTGCCGCTTTCAGACATGCAAGGCATCCCTGGATACTGCACCCATCAGCTGGGAGGTGGGTTGCTTGAACCACTGCAAGGACTGATGGGTGAATGTATGAGTTGGATTCAATGGGAAGCATCTCCCAGTGGCCCTCTGCACATCTCTCTCTCTCTCTCTCTCTCTCTCTCTCTCTCTCTCTCTCTCCTTCTCCCTCTCTCCCTCTCTCCCTCTCTCCCTCTCTCTCCCACTCTCTCTCTCTCTCTCTCTCTCTCTCTCTCTGCCACCTACTGTCTGTCTCACACACACATACAGCTTTGCGGTCACAGAGGATAGACATGAACATTTGCACGAGCATATGGTAGCATCGAATCTGCCTCAAGGAGAAGAGATGAGCCTTCTGGGGACGCACAGCAAAGGGCCCAGCTCCAGCCATGAGAGCAGACTACCCTAACGGGATATACCTATCCAGGGAGAGGCAATTTCCTAGCTTTGCCGAGCAACTTCCTTTAACTGAGAAGCAGGGAATGAACCAGGAGGAGAGCTCTGTGAATGCTCTGGACCAACAGAAACATGGACAAGGGGCCCCTAGACCCAATCAAGCCTGAACTGTCCCTGGAAGCAAAAATGAAAAAAACAAAAACAAAACTGAGGTTGTCATACTTTGGGTATATCATGGGAAAGCAAGACTCACTGGAGAAGACCACCATGCTCTGGGAAGTTGAAGGTGGAAGAAGGAACACCAGCTATGAGAAGGACCGGCTCCATCAAGGAGACCGTAGCCTTGAGTTTGTAGGAGCTGAACAGGGCAGCCACAGCTGGGACTTGCTGGAGGGTGCTCATTCCTAGGGTCACTGCAAAGTGGAGGTGTTTGGATGGCATGTCTCTCTGGATGGAGAGCCAGTGTGGCGCAGTGGTTAAGAGCACGGGACTGGGACTCAGGGGATCCGGGTTCGAGTCCCCGCTCAGCCATGGAGCCAACTGGGTGACTCTGGGCCAGTCACAGCCTCTCAACCCAACCGACCTCACAGGGTTGTTGTTGTGGGGATAAGATAGAGTAGGAGATGTAAGCTGCCTTGAGCCCTTTGTAGGAAAAAGGCAGGATATAAATCACAATATAAATATAAATAAATAAATGTAACAACAGGAACAAAAATATCATGACTTCTCTGCTATGGCTATCACTCATGCTCATTCCTTCAACAGGCAATGATGGCCAAGATCATCAAGAGCCGGTCGACGCCATGCCTCTCCTTCCCACTGACGACCTTCCTGGCTTCCACCTGCGGGACACTTTATGGCCTGCTACTGGAGGACCTGTATGTCGCAGTGAGTTTTGTCGCGATAAACTACTCAGTTCAAGTTGCCACAACCCAGATTTGGGCTGGACATCAGGAAAGCTTCCTTGCTGTCAGAGCAATAGAACAGTGGAACCGGCTGCCTAGAGAGGTGGTGGTTCTTCCACACTGGAGACATTCAAGGAGAAACTGGACAGCCCTCTGAGTGGGATGGTGGGACTTGGTGTCCTGCAACAGCAGGGGGTGGGATTTGAGGGTCTTCACGGCCCCTTCCAACTCTACTATTCTATGATTCTATGAATGTTTAATGCTGCGTGTGAGAATGGTGTTTTGTTTTGTTTTAAAATAGAGAGAGGTTTTCAGTGGCTTCACTGAAAGAATGGAAAATTTTGCATAGGACATCTGTGTAAGACATAAGTATGGCACAGAGCCAGTGTGGTATATTCATTAAAAGTGTGTGGGCAGGACCTGGGTGATCTGGGTTCTAGTTGCCACTCTGCCTTGGAGCTCACTTTGGGCCAGTCACAGACTCTTAGCCCAGCCTACCTCACAGGGTTGTTGAGAGGATAAGATTGAAAGGACAAGGAGAGTTATGTAAGCTGCCTCGAGAAAAAAAGACAGCATATAGATATCATGAATAAGTAAATGTCCCTTAAGGATTCCACGGGGCACTGCACATTGGCAAGTCTGTAAAACCACCTGCCCCAAACTCTTCCACCTGCATTTTTCACATTTGCTTGCCCAAAGGCTTTTTCACTGGCCCAGCCAAGAGGAGACAAAGCCAGGAACAGCCACGTGCCCTGGCCTTATGCAGCCAAGCACCGTTTGCTATGGGAGCAGGATCCGCCCTTCTGCTGCCCTCACCGGGGATGGTGGGCCGGGGGGAACACAGTGCTGTTGCCCACACTGAGTTGGCGGCTTGATTGTCTACTGCGATGGGGCAGCGAGACCTTCACCCAGTTCAGCTCCAGCTGCAGGGTTGTGCATGGCCACTGGGCAGAGCAGCTGGGGGCGTGTCCAGGTGTGTTTCTGGATGTGCGGCCCAGGGAAAGTATAGCCGTGTTGACTGTCTTCACTGGTGGGCGTGGAGAACCAGTGTGGCCTCAGGGTTCTGCTGGGACTCCAAAGTTCTGACTTCTGGTCCCCCAACCATGAAACTCACTGGGCGGCTTTGGGTGTGGGTGTTGTGAGTAGCGTTGCGATGACGCTCTCCGGACTGTGACCCTCTTCAGGTTGTGGACTTCCTCCCTACGCAGCCCAGCCTTAGAAAGTGAACCAATCCAAGAGGTAACCTGCAAATGCTCACAGAAGATGGCGCAGCCAGCAAACTTCTCCTGCGCACAGGAGATGGAGACCTCCTGCACTGTGTCCACATGGGCTGGATTCCCGGCAGGTGCCCACACAAACCCTTGGCCTGCTCACCAGGAAATCAGACTCACAGCCGAACATGTGTCAGCTCCAACAGTGTCCCCCCCACAAAAAAACCCCCTACCATGTGAGTGCAGAATAGAGAGGAGGCGAGAGATCGCGTAAACTTGCCAGGCTTCATTGCAAGTGACAGGCTGTCAATAAGTAAATATGCAGATAGATCAATAAATAAATGTGTACGGAATGGCCATCCAAGTGGACATTGCTATGAGAGGCCCTGTTTGCCTGGACCAAGCAGCACAGCAGGCTCGGTCTGGGGCACGCCAGACCTGTTGTTTCGGAGGCATCCACTTTCTTCCAAGCCCTTGGATGCATAATTTCCCATCCTTTCACTAATAAGCCACAGGAAAAAATGTCAAAAGAGCCACCCCCCATTGCGTGGGTGGGGGAGCCTGCTGCCCTCGTTTCGGCTGTGGAGGACTTATAAGATGCCTGCCACCGTCATCAAACACTGGCCAACCTGGGGTCTTCATAAAAGGCAAGTTTCTTATCTGCATTCTCCCGAAATGTCTTTCTCTCCCCACCCCCCGAAAATAGGATGAGGCTTGGCTAGAAACCCAGCTCTATCCCCTCCCCCGCACCAGCATCCCGTGCCCTCGGGGTATCAGTATGTTCACTTCAAGTAAAACAAATGGATTTTCTCCTTCCTCTAAATAAATAAATAAATAAAAAGCCCATTTGTTTTATTTTTCTTATTCCTGTTCTGAAAAACTCATAGGTCAAAGATCCCGAGTACACAGGTCTAGCTGGGAAAGAAAGAAAGAAAAATGACAACTAATAACATTTGAGAAAACTGTAGGAATGACCTAAAATAGCTTTTCCATACATAATAATCTTGCAATTTTAAGGTCCAATAACTCAAGGGCCTCTGGGGTTACTAGCAAATGCTACATTTTCCCTTGGGATGCTTAGAAATGTCCTTTGCCAGTGGTATAAAACCCACTGTTCTTAACTCTTCAAGGACTCGGCGGATTGGCCCTTAAATCAGTTCTGAGCCCCGACTCCGTATTTTCCAATCTGCCTTTCAGTGCTTGGGGTAATTGGGTAGCAGTAGGAGGAGAAAGGAACATGTATGTACTTTTAAGTTGTGATTTGCGGGGGCTTTTGAAGATTCCTTCTCCTGCAGAACCGGAGGGGAGCTGCGTCCGTATGACTCATATCTCATTACGAGCTCTGTGCATCACACATCGGGGGTACACCAATGCGACTCAGGCAGAGTGGTACCCATCATTCGCTTGCCAAGCTGCCTGACACAGCTATGTTGTGGCTGGCGATGTGACAGACAGTCAATATTGGGTACCATGGTGAGGAGGAGGAGGAGGAGGAGGAGGAGGAGGAGGAGGAGGGAGGAGGACTGGTGAGAAGAGACTGCAAGGTGCTCCAAAGGGGTGCCTCCAGAGTTGGAGGACAAGCGTGGAAATGGCAAATGTAAAATGAGGATTCCCAGAGCAAAACATTTCCACTTTCAAGGAGATGATGCTGGAATCTGAGCCGGCAGGGACTGAGCAAGAAAGAGGTGCTGGGGCAGCTCGGGGAAAATGTTCACCCCATTTGCAAATGCTGTTGCAAAAGGCAAGCCCGTGTCTGGTGGAAAGAGAACCGTCCTGCCCTTGTACGCAGCCATGGTGTGACCAGACTTGGATTAGTGTGAACAGTTCTGGTCTTTACACCAGTCCAGTCAGTTGTGAAAGATGCACTAAAATTTGATCAAGTGGCCGGAGGAAAAGAAAGCTTACAAAACCTGGGATAGTTTGGCTTAGGGAAAAAGGGGCTGGAGGGAAACGTAATAGAGGTGTGCAGAATTATGTCTAGTGCGGAGAAAGTGGAGAAGGAGACACCTTCCTTCCACTTTTCTGATGCTAGAGCCCAGCGGACTCTTCCCATCAAGCTGATTGGTAGGAGATTCAGGACAGATGAAAGGAGACACTACACTGCAGAACTATGGGATCCGCTTCCACGAGACGTGGCAATGGCCACCAAGCCGGGGGGCTTTGAAAGAGGATTGGACAAACCCTCGGAAGAGGAGGCCGTCAGTGGCCACCGACCGGGATGGTCATGGGCCACCGCCGGTGTCAGCAGCAGTGCGCCGAGGTATTCCAGCTGCCGGGGGGGACAGGGCCATGGCATCTATGTACAGGTTGTGGGAATCCCATTGGAGCAGGGGGCTGGCCACTGCGTGGAGGGAACCCTGCACAGGAAGGCTTTTCTCTCCTGATGGTGATGTGGTGAACAGATCAACTTGCAGGTTTCTCTGGGCCCATTTCAAGCCCATTATGGTCCCTGCCATCACTTTTAACCTGTCATCAGCCTTGGACTGGTCCCACCCATCCTGTCAGGAAGAGCCCAGCTTAGTGGCAGGGGGGACCCTGTAATAAATACGACAGTTTAAATGCATATTGTAAAATGTATTTTCTTTCAAAGCACCCATTTAGAAACACATTTGGACAGATTCCCGAGCCATGAACTGCACCCACACATTTGGGCAGCCTGGAGGATGGTGGACAACTTATGCTTTGACCTTCACAGTAGCCTGGGAGCTGGGGATCAGGCCAGGTTGTATCAGGGTTGCCAACATCGAGTGTAAATAAATAAAATAAATAAATTTCTTGAGCATCCTGAGCTGAGCCACAACGTGTCCTGAAAACCTCTTACTGCTCAGGGAGGTGTCAAGAGCAGAATGTAAGGAACAGTGCCGACAAGGGAAGGGACATCGTCTTCTTCTGCAACTACAAATGCTTGGACGCTCAGTCTGAGATCTATGGAGTACCACTTTCAGGGTCGGATGTCCTCCCACCAAGCAGGTGGTAGGCACTGGATAGCATCTCAGCACCGCATTTATGTTGCCAGCTTGAGGCAGTGGGACACAACTCGTAGGCCGGTGGTCCATAGCAACCTTCCCCGGTGTGGTGCCTTCCAGGTGCTTTGGACATGAACTCTTGCCAGTCCTACCCGTGATGACCAAAGATCAGACATGCCGGGAGTTCTACTGAAGAACAGTTGAAGAGCGCAATGGTCTACGGGAGGATGACCTGCATGGACCGGCCATACACCAAGGGGACAGTCTTGCTCAATATGGCTCAACCTCGAGAAGCCAAGGACGGAGGAACCTGGGGCTTTTGGCATGCAAAATCCATGCTTCAAGGGTTATGGCCCCAGCTTAGGCTGGGTGCTCATGTATTTGGATTAGATCTGATGGAAAACCCACAGGTTGAGCTGCACGGAAGGTGGGAGCGATTCACAAAACAGAAGCCGAAGTGGTGCGTAGGAGGCATGGAAAACCGAAATGCTCTTTGAGCACGCTTTGAGCATTCTGCAAATACTGAGCATGTGCAATATTGCAGAATGCAACCACATCTTAATATAAGTTGCTCAGGATGAAGGGAGGGGTGGGTGATCAGGCACGGCCTGAGCTGGGTGAGGCTGGCTGAATTCGTCCTTGCAGCTACGTTTGCCTCAGTCCGGAGCGTGTGGGGTCCCTACCACCCCGCAAGCAAAACATGAGATTTTGATCTGGAAGTAGGCACTGTTTTAAATATGAGCACTCACAATATATACTTCCACTTACATGCTCGAGTTCACATCTGAGCACATTTGAAGCGAGTTTGCATGCATCCTTTGGTTTGGCAAGATGGGGAAAACCTCAGCCAGGGGACATGTACAGGGGGAATGTAGGCCGTGTGTACACAACACCTGCGGGCAGGTAGCAGGTGCCGTGTGTGGGGCAGAGATCTGAGGGTGCAAGCGGGGGGATGAGGAGCACGTCATGAGAGGGTGCAGGTGGAGACTGAGTCAGCCCTCCGTTGGTGCAAATGTCAGGGCTCTTTCCCCCAGAAGGCAGAGGGGCCGGTGCTCAGGCACATGGGACATAGCGCACAGGAGGCGAGGAGAACTCCCTGTAACAATTCCAGCTGCCGTTCTCTCACATCCCTTTCTGTTCACCTAAGGTTATGGATTTTAATTCCACGGCGCATCTTGCAAAGGCGTTGCACAGCTATCTTATTGGGTTCCAGCAAGATTCCGCCTCCCATGCAGATTAAAAATAAAATGTATCATTTTAAGGACCAGGGAGGTTGCAAAATTGCTGTAAGTAAGATGACAGCTTCAGATGGGCTTTGTGATTTGTAGACATTAATCTACTCTGTCACTCCTTTTAAATAATTTTTCCTGAACACTAGAAGTGGGGGGGGGGTGAGTGGAGAGGCAGGGAGGGGTTGCGTGGGAGAGAAATAGATGGAGCTACAGAAGGCAGTAATTTTGGCAATAGGAAGGTCATCTCTCCCCCGCTCGCCTCCCCCCCCCAGCTCATTTTTATGGCTTACATTTGCCAGCCCAGTTTAAAGTAAACAATTTACTGGCCAATTGTGCAAAAGAACTGAATTCACTGACACCCCCATAACCCACTAATTGTGCCCACGCTTTGGAGGACTGGAGCAGGATGGAATCGGAGTCGAGGGAACTGAGGGCTCCCAGGGACTATCCAGACTTCTTCGTCAGTCTCGTCTCCAGGTCAGAGCTGTGCGGCTCCTTCCTACCCAGGAGGCCAACAACAACCTGGATGCTTGGACAGCGCTGTTCTCTTTGATCAACACGGCTGATATGCTCTCTTCATAGGCATCCTCAAGAGGAGAGCATAGGGTGGAGCGTGGCAAATCTCCCACCTGTTTGCTAACACATCCAAGAACAGTCTGAGAGAAACTGCCTCATGTCCCACTTTGAAAGTTGCATTTCTAGGCCGGGGAAAAGGTGGTGGGGAAGGAGCTATTGAGTGGCTGACTGCTAAGGATGGGGGAACGCAAGAGCATAAGAAGAGCCATGATGTATCTGACCAATGAGCCGTCTAGTCTCGCATCCCACACAAGTGGGGGCAAAGCAGGAGTCCACGGGATCAAGCGGGTTGGGTGCAAGACCTCCACCCACCCAGGCTCCTCAGCAGCTGGTGGATGCAGGCAGGGCACCCCTGGTCAAGAAGGCAGCACATAGCCAGGAAGGCTGGCAGCCACTGATAGCCTCCTCCTCCTCCTCCTCCTCCTCCTCCTCCTCCTCCTCCTCCTCCTCCATGAATCGTTCCGATCGCCCTTTAAAGCCGTTCAGATGGGCAGCCATCACCACTTCCCATGGCAGTGAATTCCATAGCTGAATTATATGCCGTATGACGAAAACAGCCTTTTCTTTGTCCCAAACCCTCCACCCATCAGTTTCATGGGAGGACCCCTTAGGGTTCGAGGGTTATGGGTTCCTCCACACCGTGCATTGTTTCGAGCACCTCTCTCACCTCTCCCCCACTTTCCTTTTTCCGAAGCCAAGCAGTCCCAGTGTTGCAGCCGTGCCACACGGGGGAGCTGCTGCAGCCCCTGAGGGTTTTTGCCGCCTTCGCAGGGGAGGCACGGAGCATCTGGGCACGTCTCCACCCCGCTCGGCCCTATCATCCAAAATCCCGCTGAATATTCAGGGCGCTCCTGCAGAGCATCTGCTTGTCTGGGTGTGGAGCAGTTATCGGCCAGAACCCCCCTTGGAACAACCCTGCTCGGCCCCCTCCGTCCTTCGCCAGGCTGTCTCAATCTGCGCAGAAGCACTGCTTGCAGGGAGGGTGCGAGGTGGGTGCTCAGCACTGCGAAGCTGCATCGCCCCATGTGCAGGGGGAACTGCGGGCAGCCAGCCTGGGTTCTGCAGAGAGAGGGCAGCCCTGGGCAGGGCGACCGTCCCAAAGCATTCTGGAGAACTAAACTGGGGGGCAGCAAGAATCTGTCACATTCTCTCCACCCACAATGCAAGAGGAAGGTGGGTCTTTTCCTCACTGCTGAACCCCCCAAAATCAGGGCTAGACAGGCCAGAAACTAATGTGGTTGCTGTGCTCGCTGTTCTGATTGTGCCGGCACATATACGCGTGCGGGGAGCGGTTTGCAGAGGCTGACCTTCAGCTTTGGTGCCTGCCACTGGACCGCGTGTGTCACGCAGAAGGCTTATATTTTTGTGTTCGTCCAGGGTCAGACACAAGGAGAGATGCAAGTAAATTAATTAATCCCCTATCCATCTTGAGCATTTTGGATGGGGCAGGTGGTAAGTCATTTATTGATTTCATTTCTGTGCTGCCCAACAGTGGAGGCTCTCTGAACAGTTAACAAAAATCAACAGCACACCGGCAAGGAAATAAGAAAACCACAGCGATTGCAACTGAATCGGCACAGGCGTATAGCAGTGATGCAAGATAAAATGCAATATTAAAATGCATGTTAAAAGATAACTGTTAAAATGCTGGGGAAATAAAAAGGGTTTAATGTGCCACCGAAAAGAAGGCAGAGTAGGCACCCGGCACACCTCTCGGGGGAGCGCATTTCGTAGCCGGGGGGCCACAACTGGTGACCAGCTGCTTCACTTCCTCTGGAAGAAGCTCCCAGAGAAGACCTCAGGCTCCAGGGAGGCACATATGGGGTGAGGCGTTCCTTCTGATAACCCAGCCCCAAGCCATTTAGGGCTTTGAATGTGAGTATTATGATTATGGCAGTGCAGTCTCCTAACCCGTTCACCACACCACAAGTTCCTACTCTTCAATCGCGCACCCAGCACTTTGAATCGGGGCCAGACTTTGACTGGCAGCCAGCACGGCCGGAAGAGGGCCAGTGCCATGCGCTCTCCTAAACCAGTCTCCCTTCGCGTCCTTGCTGCCCTCTTTTGGAGCAGCTGAAGTCTCTGGGCGGTTTTCAAAGGCAGGCCTACAAACGGTGCAAGTTCTGTCCAACAGGTCAGCCTTTCTCAGCCTGGTGCCCCTTCCAGACAGCAGCCCAAACATCTGGAGGGAGTCCGTTGGAGCAGCCTGCAGGAAATGAACAGACATGTGCAGCTGTTTTTTCCTTTCCTCAGTGGACGTTCCCGTGTGATAGAACCTTGAGCCTGGATGAGAAAGGAAGGAAACAGGCGCAGCGGGAGACCTCGGCAGCCCCTGTCCCGAGCTGCCCCCCAAGTCTTGCAGCGGCAGGGACAGTGCCGCCCGAGCGAGCCTCTCTCGTGCCCGAGGCGGGTGAGTGGAGTGGCTGCTCTGAGGCCGGGAGACGTGCGCTTGTTCTCCTTCCCCATCGCTCCGCCTCTCCCCGCGAGCCCCTCTGCCGCTGCTCCGAGGCACTTGGAGCCATTCCATCCCGGCTCGATTCCATCTCTTTTACTGCACATTGGAGAGACGGATACCTCCATTTAAGCAGGATGTGTTCGCCTTAATGTCATCTGGGATGGACCAATCCGTCTCCACTAGCTAAAGAGGCATGGTGCCTGCAGGATGTACAGCCACCATAAAACCCAGCAAGTGGGGCCTCCGAGTATCCGTTTCCAGGCTCCCCGCTCCCCTCGAAGCTCCGAGCGCCTGAGCGCGCGCATCCCACCCCCAAGGAGAGAACAGAAGAAACTTATTCAAATGTTGTTATTTGGATGGAATAACGAGATCTGATTAAAATGAACCAACCACATGAATACGTTGCTTGTAACCAACAACGCATGGGCCATTACTCCCCCTAATTACGCGGGCACGCCACGCTGGATGTTACGAGACAATGTCATTGAGAGCCAGCCGAGCTGAACGAGGGAAGGCTTGGCGATGGAGTGGCCTGCTATTGCGAGGATGATTTGATG
The DNA here is from genome assembly GCF_004798865.1 of Varanus komodoensis. Lineage (NCBI taxonomy): Eukaryota > Metazoa > Chordata > Lepidosauria > Squamata > Varanidae > Varanus > Varanus komodoensis. The sequence goes on from NW_025335606.1 coordinate 609,269, forward strand.
CAAACTTGTTTGGTTTTTTATTTGCTTATGTGAATGCACAGGGCGATGCTGATGCTCGGAGCAGGGCATCATGGACGGATGTGGCGGAGGGGGGAAGTGCGCCGACTCCTGTGAATGCCGAACAGCCACAGCACTTCCAAAGTTAATTTTTCAGGGCAACCAATCCTGCCCCACCCCTCACAGCATGCAATCTCTGAGCGCTTAATTCAGGGAGACAGGGTACCCGGAGGCACCCTGGCTTCTCACCAGGGAGCTTGGCATCAAGATTCCAGGCCTTCGTGCGCTGTGCCAGTGTAGCGATGGTCCCATGGCCTTCCCTTCTTGCTCATCCGTACCACCATTTCAGCTGGCGGGAATGAGGTACTGCAGCCTTTTCGCTGACCCATCTGGGCCGACTCAGCAATTTATCAGGGCCGCCATGGAGCGAGTGGGTTGTGCGTTGCTCCATGCAGGCGTGGACTCAGTTCTTCTTCTCCTTCTGCCTGGGCAGCGTGTCTGCACAGCAACACCTGCATGGCTTACGCCCCATGAGATCTGGGCAGCTTTAAGAAGGAAAGACCGGAGGAATTGTCTAGCCTTGACTTACGATCCTCAGTACATCAGTGACACAGAACATCAAATACCGGGATTCACTAGTAGGAGTGAACTATAATTTAAACCAGCCAAAAGCCATTAAGATCAATAAGCAAATAAAACACAAATTCTATTCAGCAACTCATGTAAGCCCATAAAAGAAAGCAAGTGAGAATACATGTGTCCACGGCGTCCTGATAAAGGGACTGTGAAGATGAGGCCTGCTCCACTGCAGCTGGCAATAATTTCCGTAGTCTTGTGGCCACTGTCCAAAAAACCCTTCTCTTGTGTCTTCTCAGCTTTCTGTTCTCATGGGTGGTCATGGGAGGTTGGGGAAAAGGTCTGGGGCCAGAGAAAGAGCCTTTTCCTGGCTATCTGGAATCCTGTGTCCAGTTCTGGGCACTAAGATTGAAAAAAGATGCAGGAAAATGAGAAAGGGTCCAGGGGAGGGCAGCGAAGATGATCCAGGGTTTGGAAACCCTTCCTTATGAGGAGAGACTGAGAGAACTGGGCATGTTCAGCCTTGAGAAGAGGAGACTGAGGGGGGAGATGATATCCCTCTAGAAGTACCCCAAAGGCTGTCCCAAAGGGGAAGGTCAAGATCTCTTCTGGCTGATCCCAGAGTGCAGGACAACCCAGATTCAGGCTAGATATTAGGAAAAAGTTTCCTCACTATCAACAGTGGTCAAGGGCTCTCCCAGACGGGAGACATTAAAGGAGAAATTGGACAGTCATCTGAGTGGGATGGTGTGAACTGGTAACCTATAAAAGAAGGAGGTTGGAACCAATGGCCGTCCTGATCCCTTCCAGCTACTATTCCATGATCTGGGGAACCATGTAGGGCTGATCTGAAACCGGGATTCTGACCGAAGGCCTGAAGCTCTGCTCTCCTGGTGTTGACTAAGTCTCATGCTGTGACACTGGAAGCCTGGGGCAGAAGGGACGGAGTCGAGAGTCTCCAGTAGTTGGTCCCCAAGACTGAGGACTTGCATCAGAGCCTACACAGCTCAGTTGACAACAATGTCTCCTTCAAAGGGCTTACAAGGATCATCCAGCTGTCAGCCATGCGTCGCACCAAAGGAACACAAGCTGTGAGTCATCCCTGACTTGAGATCCTATCGCCTCCCAGCCGTCATCCTTCCAAATATAGACACTGGGATCCGCTGACAGCTTCAAAGTCTTATCTGCACAGCTGACCTTTACCACATTATAGTATAAAAGTCTGTGCATCGATTGAGGGCCAGGCAAAGAGGTTTACTATGTGTTGACCGTCTCTCCCCACCTCTTTTAAGATTTGCACTTTTACTTTATGATCTTTAATTTTCTTCTCCCAGCTCCTGAGTGGGTATTAGAAAGTCAATACAAAACCAATTCTGGCCTTTTATTCTGAAATAACAGTGCTAAGCTTGTTTATTTACAGTGAGACAAGGCAGCATTTGCAATAGGCCTTGTCAATATTTCACTGACAGGGGTGCTAACGTTAACCGTGCTGTCTAGGCATGTGCCGCCGTGGATGCATGTTAATCGCCTGCACCAGAGGAAGACTCATTCACATTCCATGAATATTCCTGGTGTTGGTTAACATCCAAGATCCCAGGATCATCTCTCAGTGGGATCCAGGAGGCAGAGGCCCCGGGCATGGACACACACATTTCAGAGCCAACTCTAGCAAACACCAAGCCGTCCAAAGACTTTGGAAATACCTGCAGAGAGATGGACACTCCCCGCTTTCATCCTCTTCTGCTCATTGAGCTCTCAGCATGGGATGCAACAGGTGGAAGGGACGTTGGTGAGAACCCAGAACACCTGCTCTTTGAAAGTATGGCTGGACAAAGCTATTGAAGCTGGTCTTTCAGATGCATTCTCCCTTGGATCCTCATTTTTCAAATCTAAACCAGGTTCATCCAAAACATTGAAGTTTTTTTTTTTAAAGTTTGCATGAAAATGTTTCTATGATTTTGTACCCATTTTTCCCAATACACTTAATTTTGTTTGTTCACGATCTCATCTGATACACATTTTTATCTGCACGGAATAATATCATGCAGTTTGGGAGTGTTATTTTCCACTGGCATTCATTATTTCTCACGTTTTTGCCAATGTACACATTTTGGTATGCTTGGAGAAGGCCACTGCAAAGACTCCAGTGGCTCGCTTTTCGATAGATAACAGAGTCTTGGTATGCAAATCGGAAATGGGAAATTAGAAAGTGGGAAATTAGAAAAGTTTGCATTCAGAAGAAAACTGAACTGGCTTCTGGGTCATCCCACTGGCCACTTTAATCACTAGGAAGGAGTGTTTCTGTTGTGTCAGCCTGTAACAACGTTTCAGGCATTGTTCCTTCATTAAAACCTCCAAAGACATAGCTTAAGGTTTGAAAGAGAGGGGAGGGGAGGGGAGGGGAGGGGAGGGGAGAACCCCGTGTCATTAATATCTCAAACGCAGGGGGAGATTCAGCTGGTGCAATGCATCCACCCCCACAGGGATGTGTTGATTCATTTCATTATCTTACGCAATGCATGTCCTGTTTTATAACCCAGCAAGGTTGTCAAAGGTTCTTGGGGAATCGAAGCATCCAAAATCACAACAAGGCCTTGTAAAATATGTGAAAAGCCATCGTAAAACCTAACACTAGCATGACAGGCTGGCATGAGAAGCCTGAATGGGTGGACACAAACACAATGCACACGGGAGGAGGAAATCTAGGGAACCTTGACCTCACTCATCACGAGGAGCAACCTTGCCCAGCCTGGCACCCTTCACATGTGTGGGACTGCAACGCCCCCCCCCCCCCCCCCAGTCAGCGTGGGAAACCCTTGAATTCTACCAGGTAACCAAAGGAGGAGAGACTGGATAATTTAGAGCGGACGCCATCTTTACAACTGCAAGATGCTTCCCATCTTTGACTTACGGGACTGAGCACCAACAGCAGGTCGCAAAGTAAAAGGCATGTCTAGCTGAAGACGGGCCCACCGGATGGATATAGTGGCCGGTGAGATGCTTGATACCCCCTTTCTGTTTCCAGGCTTTCAGGCTGGCATCAAAAGCACGTCTCCCAGTGGGATACTCTGAACGGGACTCATCGGCTGTGGCGCATGCTCCAAAAGGAAGCATCAAGCGCGCACTCGCAGGAACTCATGTGGGAACAGCGGTGGGTCTCTGTCTGAGTTGACCTTTGCCTTGACGGGCAGGGTTCCATCACTGCTGCCCTGCAAGCAGAAGTGATTTTATTTGGTGCGCATTTGGTATTTAAGCTGATAATCCGGTGGGTGATGCTCTTTCTTCATTCACCTGAATTTTCGTTTGCTGGTGTTAATGGTTTGGATCATAACTTTGTTGTTCTTTCTGCATTTTGAATCCTTTGACTCGATCATCAGTTCAAAGGGAGGCTGCAGCGAGAAATGGGAAGACGGAGCCTCGGAAGGGCAGAGAGGAAGGGACCAGGGAAGAGCATCAAGTGTAGGGGCATTTCACCATAGGCAAAGGCCAAGACCATCCACGCTATGGATGTCCTTGTGTTTGCAGTCACAGCAGATGAGTGTGAAAGCTGGGCAGTGAAGAAAGTGGACAGGAATAAAACCAAAATTGGAAGGAGTGCCTCCTTCCATACATACCTGCCCACCCCTAAGTTCTGGGTTGGGAGTCCTTCTTCGGGAGCCCTCCTTGAGTGGCTACCTGGAGAAGGGCCTTCTCTGTGGTGGCACCCCAGCTGTGGAATCTGCTCCCCAGAGAGGTGCACCTGGTGCCAATACTTCATGCCTTTTGGTGCCAGGCCAAAACCTTTTTATTTGCCAATATTTAGTTTTAATTGTTGTTTTAATTGGGTTTTATCTGAGGTTTTTACGATGCTATGCTTTCATTCTCATTGTATTACCGTCTCAAAACTTTTGTGATAAGACAGTATAAAAAAATAATAAAACATCTGAGCCCTAGTGCTGTAGGAATGTTTTGTGAAGATGCTGTTCCAACAAAAAGTTGAACAAGGGGGTTCTAGATCAAATCGAGGGAGAACTTTGTGTGGAAGCCAAGATGAAGAAACTGAGGTGGTCACATGTCAGGCAAGGGATGAGAGAACACGCCCTCTGGAGAAGACAATCATGCTAAGGAAAGTTGAGGGCAGGAGCAGAAGAAGGGCAAGGCCAATTATGGGATGGATGGACTCCATCAAGGAAGTCACAGCTTTGACATAATTTTGCCGTACGTTGGAGATGATATAACAACAGCAGCAGCAGCTACAACAACATAGCTGCTTTATCGTTAGTGTATGAAACTCAATTTTTACGGGAAAAGCAGGATATAAATAAAGGACAAATATGGAGGAGACTAAACATAGAGCCAGTGCAGTATATTTAATTAAAGGCTGGCTCATGGGCGGGGGGGGGGGGCATCTTGCTTCTGTTCCAAATGGAATCAGAGGTTCCGAGGGAGCTTGTGGGCTCTCCTTCACTGGAGACGTCCACGATGCAGCCAGACAGTCATTTCTGGGTGATTTAACTGGGTATTGTGGTCCCAAGCTACACAGCTTGGGACCACGATACCCGTTGGAGAGCCTCGCTCAATCCCAATCTACCTGGACACTATGCTCACCTGTGGGTGCCAACCCCTCCAGGGGCAAGCAGGGGGAGGGCCTTTTTGGTGGTGGTCCCTATCTTTGGAACAGCCTTCCTGCTGTGGCCCTCCCAGCATCAAATTCGCCGCCTTTTGGCACCAGGTGAAGGCAACCCTCTCTGAGGAGGCCTTTGCAGATCTCCATAGTCCTTCAGGGGCCTGACACAATTAGCCAGGTACCTTTCTTTTATTCTTGGATGGGTTTTTTATTGGCTTGTTAATGTTCTTTTATGAGATTTTAAATTACCTTTAAATTATTGTTAAAGCTTATATCTCTTGTATTTTATTTTCCATTTTGTTGCAAACTGCACAGAGAGCTTCATCTTATGAAGTAAATGAGCAGGAAGTTGGCCCTGATGACCCTAACCCTAACCCAACCCAACCCAACCCTTCCAGCTCTTCTATTCTTTCTTTCTAGGATTTACAGTTTCTCAGCCAAACATACCTCACAGGCTAGTAAATGTAATTACCCTAAGTACCATCTCTTTGAGCGTTTGGAGGGGGGCATTATGGGATGTAAATGTGAAGAATATGTAAAGCCGCAATCCTATGTACAGTAAAACAGAAACCACTCCTAAACCACCCAGCATTCCCCAGACTGCAATGCTGGTTGGGGAATGCTGGGAAATGTAGGATTTTTTTCCTGTTTAAACATGCTTTTAAAAGCCTTGATTTCAGTCTGACTGGGATCCTTTTACCTTTTGCATATACCCTGCAATGGTGCGAAGCAGAGTGTGTGTGTGGGGTGCGCCTGTGTCTGTGTGTGCGCACACACATGCGTGCACAAGCAGCAGCCCCCCTGGCAATGCGGCAGGCCTCCGGAGGCAGTGAGAAGGCGGCTTCCAGGACAACTTTGTCCCTGTGCGTATTTTCAAGAAATTAACTGAAGATCACGAGAGTCTCAGATCTCTTGCAACTTATTTGAAGTTTTGGTTCAAGCAACTCTTTCTATTTTTAGTCACTCATCAGACCACAAAAAGTGGTGGCGGGGGAGGGCGAGCGCCACCCTGCAACGAAATGGACTGGAATGGAAAGGTGGCCCGTGTCACTCTGTGGGATTCTGTTCTGCAAAATGCAATCTCCTTCAATTTCCAAAACCAATTTTCTCCCATCATCTTATAAAAGTAGAGGTCATCCGGCGAAATGTGCCATCTCTCTGGCTTTTCATAAAGGCGTGCACCCTTCCCCAGCGAGGAGGGAGGGTTCATTAAATCACAGAGGTGATCGGATTGCTGAAGACACGGTTGGCTGGCAGCCAAAGCCCGGGGAATCCGTGGGGACCAGGGCAAGTGCTGCCATTAGAATAAAGCACGGCTCATGCGGAGCCGGAGCAGGGCCGGAGCGGCCCCTCCGGTGCGGACGAGGCGGCACGTCTCCCGGGAGCCCGAGAGGGGATCGGGGCCGCACCTGCGCTGCCAGCCCACGGACGTGCTCGGCACGCACCTTGGGGCCCTGGGCCGGGAAGGCCAGTGGCCCCCTGGGCGCCGCTCGCTCGCAAGGCCAGGCAGGGCCTGCACTCGCCCGCGCGGGTCGCCTCTCTCCTCTCGCCACACGGTTTGGACCAGGGTAGCGCTGAAGAGGAGGCCTTCTGGACGGGAAGGCCCCAGGCTGGCACATCCGCGCACATGACAGCGACTGGGAAGGTGGGCGAGGAGTTCAAGTCAGGGCCTTGAGAAGGTTGCGAGAGGAATGCTAAAGACAAATCATTGGAAGGGAAGGCTTTCCCCCCCATTGCTGAAAGTGCAAAGAGAGGTCCGCCTGGCGCCGTCGTTATTTGTTTTTCGGCACCAGGCGAAGACCTTTTTATTTAAGCAGTATTTTAAATGTTAATATTACTGAATTTTATTTGGCCAGGGCGGCTTGTTTTATATTGTATGTTTTATATTATATATTGGTATTTTACTGTTTATATTTTAAAATGTTATTTTAACTTTTTGTTGTAAGCGGCCCCAAGGCTTCGGCGAATGGGGCGGCATAAAAATGTTTTAATAAATAAATAAAATAAAAATTTCGCCTTGCCTTTCCCTTTCGCCCTGAATCTTCATTCTGTCTTCCAGAGTGTTAAGTGTTCCACCCAGTTCTTCTCCTTCTCCTTCCCCTTCTTCTCCTTCTTCATCTTTGTCTCCTCCTTCTCTCTCCTTCATCTCCATCTCTTCCTCCTCCTCCTTCTCCATCTCTTCCTTCTCCTTCACCTCTGTCTCTTCCTTCTCCTTCTCC
>NW_025335606.1:616766-636083 GCF_004798865.1 Varanus komodoensis
TCTCTTCCTTCTCTTTCATCTCCTCCTCCTCCTCCATCTCTTCCTTCTCTTTCATCTCCTCCTCCTCCTCCATCTCCATCTCTTCCTTCTCCTTAGTCTCTGTCTTGTCCTTCCCCTTCCCCTTCCCCTTCTCTTCCTTCATTTTTGAAAATTCTGTAGCTTGGGCTTTGGTCTATGTAAGACCAGTTTTGCACTCTTCCTATGAAAGGTGGTTTTGCTAGGCTTAAGCCTCTGGCAGGAGGGTTCAGCTATTGGCAACATCTCCATATGGTTACAAGTCTCATAAGATTTTGAGTCCTTTCTGTGTGGCCTATGCTTTTCTGAAAGCCCAACTGAGAGTTTATTTATTATTAAACTTACATTCCACTGCATTAGCCCAAGGGCTCTCTAAGCAGATTGTAATAGACTGAAAACACAAAATAACAATAAAAACAGTCAAGTAAAGCATATAACCATATCCAGAAAGAGGGGAAAAAATTATACAGCTGAAGGGAAATTAAAACAGCATAGATTTAAAAAATATCATATAAACAAAAATCTTCACAATTGACATGATAAAATCAATTATTAAAATCTCTAGAAAATAAAGTTGCTTTTGCCTGACTCTGAGAAGATTGCAAGGATGGCACCGGGCAAACTGCTTTGGGAAGGCCGTTCCATAAATGGGGGGCAGCCACTGAGAAGGCCCTGCTTCTGCTCGCCATCCTCCTTACCTCCTTGGAGGATGCTCTCTCAGAAGGGTCTCGAAAACCAACCTTAGGGACCAGGTAGGTGCATATGGGAGCAGGAGGTCCTTCAGGTACCCTGGTCTCAAGCTGTTTAGATCTTGTTTAGGGCTTTATAAGCCATTTAGGGCTTTATAAAACTTGTCCATGTCAGGAAGAGCTCTTGACCTCCATCCTCCAAGGAGTACTCTTGGTTTCTTTTCTACTTCCTCTAGGCTGGGGTGGACAGGACATTGAACTGGATTTATTGGCAGATATCTGGGTGATTTGCTGAAGGTTTCTGCCATTTATTTATTTTTTTATCAACAGTAGTAAATCTTCCTCCACCCACTGCCACCATAACTTTACATTGTTGAAATAAAGAATGCTTTGGGCAAGTTGGAATAGGTTTTCTGGACTGAAGAACCAAGAACTCCCCTCAGTTTTGGTCCTCCAACCACAGGGCTCAGCCTTCTTCTATTCCAGACTTGCCTTTTGTCCCAGCATCCAGCTGGGGGATATTGGGGGTTCTTGTAAAATTCAGAGTCAATAGTCCAAGCCCGAGATTTATTCAATTTATTTAAAACTTTTATATCCCATCACCACATGCCTTGGCATCTCAGGACGACTTACACATGTAGAATTAAAAACAATAAAACAATAACAAATCAATAAGATTATATAAAAACAAAAAACAAAAAAGCGACTGTTAACGATAAAATTAAATCTTAAAATAGCCATTAAATAAAAAGGTTTTAACTTGGCGCCGAAAAGAATATAGATTTGTACGTAACTGTTCTAGGCTAACAATAAGACTCAACCATGGGAGTGCCAAAAGTTTAATCCAGTAGCACCTTCTCTAAACACCTGAAGGAGTTTAGAGAGTCATTATCAGGGACTGCCATGAAGCTTTGGATCCCACCTCCCCCAGACCCTGAGTTTCAGGTATTCTGCAGAGCCTTTCCCCTTTTATTTGCTGGCACTCGGCCGGGGTATACTCAATGTTGCACTTCGTCTTGGATAAGCCACCTCTAGCCATGAGGATGGGGCTGGGTGGGGTGGGAACCGTTACAGACCAGCATTACGCAAAATAAAAACTGGATGGCTGTACACTTTGCCAGTTACACTGAATCTACGCAAAGCTGCTTTCTCATTTCACTCCTGTTACTAATTTTTGAAAATCCCTTAACCTTATAACATACATTATTATGTAAGAAATGCTCACAACTCTCCCAGTTGCAACATTCACGTTGACTTCGAAGTGACATTGATTCTTTAGCGTTTGGACACTCTGCTGATTTTTATTTTTAATTCCTAGACTTCCTGTCATCCAGTATGGGCGAGCCACCATCCTCTGGTCCGGTCCGGTCCGGTCCGGTCCTCTCCTCTCCTCTCCTCAATGCCCTGCATCCCACGTGCTTAAGTATTCAAGAATCCTTCTTTATGCTGCAATCTAATTCATCTGCAAGTGTGTTGATCACCCCAAGAGCCTGCATGAAAAAAGACCCGAACGAACGTCATACTGTGGCCATCATGTGCCACATCAGATATTAATACTTGAAGGCATCCTCAAAGTTACATCCCAGTGCAGGTGAAGCAGAACGCAACGAGAACAACAAGCTCCCAGGGAGAGATCCTCATGGGCTCCCTTTTCAGGGACGGGGAAATCTGTCAATTCCACTTTCCCTTAGATTCACATGTGAAACTCTCAAGTCCTTCCTCTCCCAGATGTGTGAAAGATTTTGCAAACTGTGAAGAACTCTTGAAGAATGAACTGAATTTTCACCCGTCTGGACGAGCCAAGCACAGCTCTCGCAGGCATGGAGAAGACCACAAGGCACCGGGCTGCCACGGAGTGTTTAAAGTGAGGATCTTGTCAAAAACAGAAAGAAAATGGCAGCCATGATAGACATGAACGCTGCTGAATCTCTGAGGATTCAGACCCAGACTTTATGAGCTAAGCATTTAAAACCTTGGGCTTTGAAGGATCATTAAACAGACAAATAAACAAGCAAGCAGGCAGGCAAACACCTCTAGTTTGTCCTGAATATGGTGGGTTCCCAAATGTTGGCCATTTCTTATCAAAATGGAACTGAAATTATAATCCACCTCTATTGTTAATGCAGTAAGCCGAGCCAACAGTCCATCTCATTCAGACATTACCTTCGGGGGCTTCAAGCCACTTTCCTGAAAGCCTTTCTAGTCCTGGACTGAATCCTTTGCTCTTTGAATGCAGAGCATAATGTCCACCCAAAGACTTTTGCAGGCCTCCCAGGTCAGCACCGCAAAAGCTCTTGTCCCCTCTGGAATTCCAGAATGAGTCTGTCCGTACATTTAAGTTTGGTCAGAAGATTCACCCTGAGAATGTCGTGACCCCGAGAATGCCTCTGCCAGCCATGACCACCCACAGCGCTGGCCAGACGCACCACACTGCAGTTGTGCTCCGGGTCAAGACCGTGCCCATTTCCGGGGAAATGAAAAGCTGATTATTCTGGGATGCTGGTCTACAGTTAAAGAACAGAAAAGTGGCATGAGGGAGGACAGTACAGCAGCGGGGCTGCGGGGGAAGCAGGGCCATCGGCAGCTGCAGGCAGAGGGGACCACTTGGAAACGCAAACTTGTTCATTCCTGCCCGAGCTGCTTCTTTGCTCTGGGATCATTGGCACTGACGCATCGGAATGAGACTTCCTCCTTCCCCTCCCTCTCCCCTGCCCTCCCCCGCACCGGGTTCCCCTTTTATTTATTTATTTTTGTGCAAATCAGGGCTTTAATTGTACATTGCCTCTGAGGAATCAATGGGATTTATTGCTGCCACCACCTCAGCTGTGAAATGTTTGCCGTTGTGACACAATGGATTATTTTTTAATAATCTCGCCCTCCGACGTCCCACTTTCTTTGTAATGGGCTCGGTTTGGAGCCAGGCGCAGATGACTTACTGTGCATGGATTTTGGATGATGCTTCTTTTACTGTGGGCTGTTTGGCAGTGGAAGCAGCAGGTTAACTGCTTCATGTCCGCATACCCGGAAGTGCTGAGCTTCCCTGCTGTTGGAGATGGCTCAGGGCCCAGGGCTGGCGAGCAGATGGCACAGGAAGGACAGTGGCGGCCCCACCACCAAGCCCCCAAATTTGCTGAAATTTCCTCTAGAGGCTAAAGTGTGGCTGATGCAGAAGGTTGTGGGAAGGTGCACAAATTATGTGGAAATGAGTGTTTGGGTTTGAGAAAAGACGAACATGCTCATGTTTTCAGTAATTCATGAATATTTTGGGGCACGTGCACTTGCCATTAGCCTTAGAGCTTTGAACAGGGCATGCATACAGGTTTGACATGTAAAATTTTAATTTTTGTACAATGCTACCTGTTGCCCAAGTAGCTTAGGCCTAGAATTGGGCAAGGACTCCAAATCAGTTGGGCCTCTCCTATATTTTTGCTGAGCCCTTCCCTTCCCTTCCCTTCCCTTCCCTTCCCGGGAATGAATCTTGCTGAATGAAAATTGGCACCTCTGTTCTCCACTCCCCAAGATGGATTGGTTTCCATGGGTAACAGAGACAGGGGATGGGAGAGAGGCAGGGATGGGTTACCAGCCAGAATTGTGCGAAGTATGCGTAAGTGGGGTGGAGACACTCTAAACTTGTGCTGGTCTCACTGCAGGGAAGGGTTCCTTGCATTTCTGGGCAGCCTTGTGTTGTATTTGAGCACCACCCTGCTTAGGACCAGAACTTCCCTGATGCTCAGGAATGGTGGTATCCTGAGCTGTTGCAAGGGGCTTTGTGGCAGTCAAACCCACAATTCAGCTTGCCTGGGATGTTGTATCCAGAGCAGCGAACAAGGTATCTCCAGGAAGATGTCAAACCAGACTGCAGAACAACAAGCAATGTTGTTTGTTTGTTCATTTTGCAGGGAGAAGCCTCTGGTAAACTGTCTTACCAGAGGCTGCATGAGTAGACAGAAGCCAGTTTTTCACTCATGGCACCAGAAGCCTGTCCCAAATGCACATCACCTGGTTTTTAAGCAGTGCTGCTGTAAGGGTAGGACTTAGGGGCATTGGTCCGGGGTCTCAGTAGAATGAACAAGACGGCCCCCAAATCTGGAAGGGCTGGGTTTCTGTGTTTTGAAACGAGCAGAGTGATGCCTGATACCAAAGACTAGCAACTGTGAGCTCCGGATCGGCACCATGGGTATATATAGAGTACACCACTTGTACTCTATATCAGGAAAGGGTGAAGTTTCCAAGGACACAGGAATCCTCTGCCATTTTGTGCTTGCTTCAGCAGCACATATACTAAAATTGGAACGATGCAGGAATCCTCTGCCATTTTGAGGACCTACCTTTCCTTCAAAAGGTCTTCCTTGGGCAGGCGCTTGGTCATCTGGAACAGGGTGGGTTGCATGTACACCCTGTCCTTCCCTTATGATCATGGACAGGGACTGGGAGATTTTCTGAGGCTCAGCCCCTGGCTTCCCCCCGGAGGGCTGGAAAGCCCTGGAGAATCACTGCAGGGAGATGGGTCAGGAGGGTCTGAGGCAACAGGACCCAATGAGGTTAGGAACCCATGCACAAAACACGGCATCTTGCCCATTCTTGGCACTCAACTCCTTCAGAAGAGGCAGTCCTAATGTAAAAATATTCCAAGGAAAAGTCAGCCACTTGCTGTGTTGCAGCTAAGCCAAAGGCAACTGCCTTCTTTTGCTTCTTGGTACCTGGGAAGCCCTGCCTCGGAATGTCCCACTCCTTCCGTGGAGGCCTCCATGAACAAGTCTTTTGGCTTTGCCTTCTTTCTCCTGGGGATGGCAGCCCCTTCACCCAGCCCTGTCTCTTTCCCATCCTGGTTGGGGCCTGCTTGTTCCATCCACAAAGATCTCCCCCTTTTGGGATCACGGACAAAACAATACAGAGAGGATGTACCATTTTGCCAGTCCTAGCGTAACCACCCCCTTTTCTCATCCAAAGCAACGGTCCCCCTCCCAGCAGGGCCTTCGACTCTCTGAGCATCTTCTGCCTCTCCCCTTCTCCTCCTTTTGGGAAAGACTCATAGTTAGTAGTTTAATTACTAGGTTGCCACAATCGTTTCAATAAAATAATAGTAATAATTGTCTGGAAAGCTTGATAGGACTTTATTGCTCCTTCAGTATCTCAAGAGAGCAACTTCTCTACCCAGACTGAACCATCGGAATGTTATCCAGACTTGCCTCGCTGGTAGTGGGCTGCACCCGTCTGACATCAGACTGCTCTCGGGTGGAATCGCAAGAGATTTCCCCAGCACGCCATTTGAGTCAAAGTCCCCACTGCCTTTGTATTCTGGCAGGGCTGAAACCTTGACACACTGCAGAGCAGTAACGCTCAGACATGCACTGCGATCGAGTCTGGGAAGGATGAGAAAAATGCGCTTTGCATGTGCTCAGGGCTCCTCTTCTCACAACCATTCCTTTGCCTCCTGCAGGGTGGGTGGTGGGCTTGAGAAATGGCACTGGGCACAGGTTAGAATAAGCAAAATTTATTCAAAGGGGGCACAGCCTTTTGCAATGTTTCTTACTGTGCCATGAGACGCCCCGTGCAATCTACCCGTGTTAGGACGGGAGACCTGTTTTGAGCTAAGCCGTGCTACTAGTGGAAGCACCTCCCAGATCTTTTGGACTACAACTCCCACAAGCCTCAGCACATGTGGCTAGTGATCAGGCACTGCAGAAGTGGGGTTCCCAAATTTTCGAGGGTGCCAGGTTATCTGCCCCTGTGAGGTAACCTTCAATTTTTTTGCAGAAAATAGCCAGGGTCCCCAGCCCTCCATTCTCCCAGATGGACACTAGCAGTTGGAAGAAAGTCCTGCCAAAACTCTGACGTGGCACTTAGTCTCGTCTGATGACCTGCCCACCGCTCTGTACTGCCTTCACCCCAACCAAAACCAAGCGAAAGCATTCCAGAACGGCCTCCGCCAGCCATTCCTTGTTAGCCTCCCCTCCTTCCTACTAATGTCCCGCCCTCTAATATTGTAAGTTCCTTGGGACAGGGGCGTTTTCCCGCCTTGCCTGGTGCCACACTAATACTAGGGCTGCCAAACAACCATATACACATTTTAAGAGTTGTTACCTACACATTACTTTTTGAAGTTGAATTGAATTACGGTAGCGAGATGCAGTATGACGTTTGCTCGAAAGATGGCATTCATCAAATGAATCCTATGCCACCATGTGACACACAGTTCAGTTGAAGAAGATGGCAGAATTGTCACTGGATGAGCGCAAGACCATTTTGAAGTGGTGTTTGAAATTCAAGAACGTTGTGGAAGAACAACAACCATGGAGGTGTGCGTATGTGACAGAACCTCCAACATACAAAACAGTTACATGCGTTTGTGGTACGTTTGAGAGGCGGGGTACTGTGGGACGTGTACAGGAGAGGATCCGGGAGGCCTCACACCGCAACCAGTTCACCTCAGCCAGGAGAGTCTGGACACTGATGGGAACCACTCTGAGCACCTCTCGTGATTGCAGAAGTCAACCTGACTTGTATTCATCTTTTGTGATCAGTATATATTACAATTTTAAAACCATGTTTTCCTTTCTTGAAATGCATATATATTTTTGGCACCCTCTGTATTTAGAACAACTGGGATGGAAACCCCAGCAGAATATTCAGGAGCACCATCCGTGGGGGTGGAGCAGAGGGGGGCAGCCAAGGGTCCACTTACCAGGGGAAATTTGCTTATCTTGCAACGGAGCTGATTGCTGCCTTATGCACATATCAGAAATCGTGACCTTCAGCCGCCCCCCCTTGATGAAGATTGTACTGGGCTGTGCCCTGGTGTTGTGTAGCTGGGGAGACAACCGGATTCGTTTCTTTTTGGCTGTGGAGTGTTCGTCCACTAGATGGCGCTGTGGGCTGCAGAACCCTCCAGAAGTGATAAAAGATGGAGAGCAAGGGAGGCCATAATCCTGCCTAGATGCTCATTTCAGGAAGAAATGAACCTGCAGCAGAGAAGCATTTGGGGCACCACTTCGCAGGGGCTTCCATGTGGCATTGCCACTGTTATGGACTCTTGGCTAGAGGATTTGCATGGATTTGGGCATAGGTGAGGAGTCCCCCTCCCCACACAGTCCGAAGCATGCAGGAGGCAGGACCGGTGGGCCCAGTCCCCCCTCTGCATGTTCAGATCTGCCTTTGCAGCAATGCCTTCTGGTCAGGATCCTCTGATTTAGGGATCCTGTGCAAGGAGCTGGTGAGGGATCCGGTCTGGTGGCTCCCAGCTTGACGTCCCCCGACCACACGCAACGTGGGTCACTCCAACATCAGGGTGGGCGCCTTAGCAAGTCCACACTGGATGGGTGAAGAGGCTATGGCATCCCTTTGCCATGATCTTCATCAGGAACCCCTGAGCTTTCCTCCCCAGTGAAGATTAGTAAGCTCTGACCCAAGAAGACAAGGTAAGATGGAAACCTGAGAGCAATTCCAGTGGCTTCAAAAGGGGACCAGCCGAATCCACAGAGGTGATGGTGGAGAGATGGCCGTTGGTCGTGATGGCTCTTTGCTACCTTCAGCATCAGAGGCATCTGCATGAGGGTTCCTAGAGCGCTTGGGCAGGAGGCTATCCTGCCCAGGACCTACTGGTGAGTTTCCCAGAGAGAGCTACTTAGCTGCAGTATTAATAGAATGCTGGGAGGACCTTTGGTCTGATTCATCACAGCGCTTCTTAAGTTCTTAGCACAGGAATCAGTGCCAGGATCCTTCTCCAGTGTCTCGCACATCAGCATGGATCAGTGCAAGGGACAGAGCTTATATCTAGCTGATGTTTCTAGTCTTGCAACAGTGTTGGGATTTCACAGTAGGCTGACTGTAAACTTCTCATACTGCATTACTCAGAGCTGTAGAGAAGATGCAGGTGGGCAGTTGTCTTGGTTCTGGCATGGCTGCATCTCCTAGCAAGTCACGGGCTGTTCCTTCTGGCCCATCCTGTCCATCAGTACGTTCTGGTTAAGAAGGGTCCTAGCTCTGGAAATAGATAGAATCTGGCTTTGATTCTGCAAGTCCTTAAGAGTTTGGGGGATCTCCCTGCAGTTCAAGCCAGAACCCGAGGGGGAGCTGTAAACATAGCTGGAGACACACTTAGTGGGGGGCCTCACCCCCCCCAATCTCTCCCAGCCCCCTTGCTTAGAGTTTCTAAACGACTTACAATACTGGTATCAGCATTTAGCTTCTTACCTCCTTTTATCCAAGAAGTAGCCACAAAACTCAGCTTCAGCAGAGCCAGCTTTTTCTAACTTATCCCCTTTGGCCTTTGTTTTCTGGACATCTTTAACTTTCAGAGAGACCAGGGAAAGAGGGGGAGGGAGAGATCGAGAGAGAGACAGACAGACAGACAGGGACAGAGAGATCATTCCAGCCAGGTCCCTCAGTGCACGAAGTGAATATAGTGCTCCTCATGGCATTCAGGAGATCTTTACAAACGTCCAAGTCTCCCTCTTGGGTGGGCAGCTAACAGGTCCAGGAATTGGGCTGCTTGCCTGCTCTGGATGGAGCTGCATTGCCTCTGAAGGATCCATCCTTGTCACCTGAGTGTTCCCAGAAACCTCAAGCGCTCGTTATCCACTGTCTGTCGCGCCCCTTATGACTGTTCCTGGTTGGGGGTAGCCCGGCCACGATGATCCATGCAGAGGTAACGTCCGGATCATGCTGTTGCAACGTGGTCTATGTGGGGTTGCCCTCGAACTAGTTTTAGAAACTGAAGCTAGTGTAGAATGAAGCCACGGAGGTGGCCAGTGGAGGATCACTTTGCTAAACACCCATTCCGGACAAAGGAACTGCACAGGCTGCCTACTTATTTTATTTATTTATTTTATTTATATTGCGATTTATATCCTACAAAGGCTCAAGGCAGCTTACATCATTCTCCTCCTCCATCTTATCCCCAGGACAACAACCCTGTGAGGTAGGTTGGGCTGAGAGCCTGTGACTGGCCCAACGTCACCCAGTTGGCTCCATGGCTGAGCGGAGACTTGAACCCGGATCCCCTGAGTCCCAGTCCCGTGCTCTTAACCACTGCGCCACACTGGCTCTTCTTGCTAGCAAGCCTCCTTCAATGTTTCATTGCTCATTCAAAGCAAGTTCTAAAGAACTTTGAGTGAGGATACCTAACTGTTTGGCCTCCTTATGTGCAACGAATTGGACTGTGAGGGCCTCCAAGGAGGTCTTATGGGTCTTCCCATGACTCGCAGTTTGTCATCATGGAACGGCATGCCCAGAAGTGTCGCCCATCTTCTGGAACACTTTCCCATGGAAGGTTCAAGAGACGGAAACAGTGGTGAACTTTGGATACCTTTTGCACATTTGCTCAGGTTTTCATTGATTTACAGTCTCACTTCTTTGGTTTGTAGCTTAAAAATGCATTTGCTCTTGGTTGTTATATTGCATTCCACGTAGTTTTATTTAAAGGGATCTCTGCTGATACTCGAGTGCAGGACATAGAATAATCAATTCGAGTCATGACAACCCAGATTCAGACTGGGCATCAGGAAAAGCTTCCTCACTGCCAGAGCAATAGCACAGTGGAACCAGCTGCCTGGAGAGGTGGTGGGCTCTCCCACACTGGAGACATTCAAGGAGAAACTGGGAAGCCATCTGAGTGGGATGGTGTGACTTGGTGTCCTGCAACAGCAGGGCTTGGACCCAATGGCCTTCATGGTCTCTTCCAACTCCGCTAGTCTATGATTCTATGAATGCCACAACACCCTCTGAATCCCATCTGCTTGTCCCTGCATTCAGGCTCCTCCCTCAGTCCTCCGTTCCCATGCGCACGGGCTTGCTGTGCCACCATCCCATCCATCTTGGAAGGATTTCATGGTTCAGAAGCTGTAACGAATGATACCTTCAGGCAGACTCTTCTACCTCATCTCTCCAACTATCTCTGGTCCCTATTCTGCTTTCACTCACACTTCAGCAATCTCCCAAAACACCATCCTCTCTCTCTTTATTCCCAGAATGCCCATTAGGAAAAAAAATGTTCTGGTTAGTTAATGGCTGCCACCCTTCCAGTGCCTCGAGAGAGGTCATCCTTAAATCCTGCAGAACTACAGTAATCAAATGGGGTAAAATTAAGAAGAGTTGCTTCTATTCCTGGGAGCCCTTGGTCCCCTTGGAACAAATGCCTGCCTGAAATTATGCATGTTTTTAGTTAAGAGCCCAACACACTTAAATATTCCCCACAGTGAGCAGATGCTGAAATCTATGTTTTAAAAAGCTGACAGAAATGATGAGAAAAACCTCACCAGACTTCAACGGTTGTCATGAATGAAAGAACAAATTATCGCAATGGGCAGGTACCTCCTTGTAGGAAGCTCCTTTGGACAGCAGTCCCTACTGACGTATCCTTCCCATAGTTTTCAGGCTTGAGAGTGTGGGGATCCCACACCATGCAATAGCCTGGAATTCTGCAGGCAAGTTCAATGGATTTTTCCTGACAAGGGTGTCCTGCTGCTCTGCTCTGCGAAGTGACAGGTTCTTGTCTCTCCAGGGAAGCACTTCCACGGACCTAAATCTATCAGTGCTCATAGTATCTTGCACATGTTCTACAGGACTCTTCTGCTTCATGACACAAAGGACATTACTGGTGTCACAGCTTAGCCTTAGTGAGCAATCCTATGGCCCCGACCAGGGTCTGCGAGGGCCATAGGATTTTTGATATTCCCAACTCTGAGGTCAGATGCTGCCCTCTGGCCTTGGGGCTGGGAATTGGTGCTCCAGCCCAAGAAAACAGCTGCTCGTTGAGGTTGGGAGATCATCCTCAGAGAGGGGGAAGTGGAGCTTTTTAGCAGGTGGGGAGGAAAGGATGGGAAAGCCTAGGATATGAAGCAACATGCGGCCATTCCAGCTTCCTTCCCTCCCCTTCTAAGATACTCCAGCAAGGTGGGTGGAAAGAGCAGGCCGGGAGGATGGGGAGCTGACAATCACCCCTGATACTTGTCCTATTTTGCATTGGATGTTCATAAGCTTCAGAGTTCCTGGGCTTAAAGATCTATGAATAGGATTGTACCTATGAATCATTGCAGATATCAAATCTTGACTCCCAAAAGGTTGAAGTTTACTTAGCCCAACCTTCTTTCTAAAAGCAGAACCACCATTTGACTGTCCCCATTCAGGGATGTGGACCCTCTGGCCATGGGCTGGATTGGGCCCACAGGACACCATCTATGGAGCCTCCATGGAGGCAACTAGAAAGAGAAAGCCTTGGCCTCAAAGGTCTACCTCCCGGAGAAATTCTTCCATGGAGAACCCAGCTCAGGTTGGAGATAAAGTGTGGGTGTAGACAGAGAGGGACTCATCCAGTGCTAGGAAGACGATATGGTGCACCAAGCCAACAAAATCTGCTGATGCTGAGAAGAGGTGCTGCTCAAGCCTAGGAATGAGACACACGAGGAACTGTGGGGAATCAAAACGGATTCATTGAGCCATCCATCGTTTTGCTAGAACCCTGATATCAGACTCCCGGAGCCAGAGAGGATCCTGGAAGAAAGGAGGGGCAGTGCTCAGAGTAGTGAGCTTTAAGGAGGAACTGGTGGCAGAAGAGGTTCCTGAAGAAAGAGTTGAAGGAGAAAGGAAGTCTTACGACAGATGCAGTTCTTTGAACAAGGAGGAGCATGACAGCAAGTCTTAGTGAAGGGGCTCTGGAAGAGGGAGGCATAAAGAAGCTGTTCTTTAATGTGTTCTCCCGGACGTGTTACAATTTGCAGTGGTCTCATATTGCGAGAACAGGAAGGGAATCGATGCATTTGAAGCATAGCGCTAGAGAAGTTTGCAGAGACCTTGGGCCAGCAGAAAGACGAACAAGTAGGTCCCGGATTAACGCGAGCTCTGCAAGCAAGAGCAGCAAGCCTGGGCCTGGATGCCTTAAGCACATGACGAGAAGGCAAGGCTCCCTGGAGAAGGCGGCCATGCCAGGAAAGGCAAGGGCAGAGGATGAAGAAGGCGAGGCCAGAGGCGGGGTGGACCGAATCCGTGGCTGAAGCTGCAGCCATGAGGGGCCTAGGGCCAAGCAGGGCTTTGGAGGGCTTTCATTCCTAGGGTCTCCAAAACCTGGAGAGGACTTGCCAGCAGACTGACAGACTCGGGTGGCCTCTTGAGGACGTTCTGCCTGCAGCATGTGGCTCTCCAGGCACCGTTCATTCCACCCAGCTCTCACCAACGGAATCGGGTCCTGCCAGCTGCAGAATACTCACTGGCACAAAGGTGCCTTGTGCACACCCACATTTCTGAAAATGCGCAGAGCTCTCCTCCCGGAACCGCGCAGATCCTCCCGACATGTACATTGCCACATGTTAGGCTTTTTTTTTTTTCTTTTGCCCTCCTTTTCTAGAAGGAAATTTGCATAAGATCGGGTAAGTTTTTTTAATGAGTCCATGCAATCCATGGGACTTGGGAAAGACTGGTCCACTGTGGAATCTGTGGGGAGGAGTCGACGAAATCCAGTTGCTTGAGTTTGTTGTAGATTGCTCTTCATCCTTATGTACCACCAGCCCTCATCATTTCACGGAGACTGAAATGCTGAGCACACACGCTTCAAAGCAGGCCCTGTCTGAATCCATGGGACCTTCTTACCACTAAGTGTCCATGATCCCCATGAGAGAGTTATTGTGAATGTCAATTCACCTTTCGAATGGCAGTCTGAACAGACCCTATATTTTCCTTTCCGCCCAATGTCCATGGAATCATTGAATCCAAGTCCAACGGAGCATTTCTCAGTCAGTCCAGAAGAGAAGGGAAGATGTTGCGGCACTCACAGAAGTGACTAACCTTAGGAGAAAAATTAGCAAAGAAGGACTGAAGTTACTGCATACCTCTTGAAAAAAAATTCCCTTAAACTATGCCAGGTGTTTTATGAATAGGATCTACTACCTAGGTGCATATAAATATCTATTCATGTATTAAGGCTATCAAGGTTCTCTTTGAAGAGAGGAATAAAACTAACGCTCATTCAGAGCCAATGGTATTGAAATTCCAAGCGGCAGTCATACATCTTTTAAAAAGAAAAAGAAAAATGTGATCAAAAGAAAGAGAGAGAGAGAGAGAGAGGGAGAGATGCATTTTCTGATATTCATGAAAAGCAATAACGCTTCCCTGACCTTGCTTTCAAGTAGCCACTCTCTGAAATACCGGCAGGAGTAGCACGGATGCCAATTGGTAGGCGGGCTGCAGTTGTCACTCGTTGCTGTCCTTGAAAGAAAAGGATTTTTTTTTCTAATTCCATTGATTCCCGGAGGTTTGTAGCCCAGGTATATCAGCTCTACATCAAAGAGCACTGACAGGAAGTTTCACCCATCGGCCGCCTGCAGTATATTAAACCACACACAGCTGGAGTGCTTCCCCCCCACTGTTATGCTAGGCTAATGCTTTGGGATTTTACTGCCAGCCTGACAAGTGGAGGGATTTCAGAAGGAAGGATTAGGCCCCATGCTTGCATTTCTAACCGTAAGGGCCGCGGGTGCCAAATTCCACCTAAAGCACCCCTTTGCAGTGCGCCTGGAGCTTCCTGAGGGAAAGAAACACCCCAAGAATGCCAGGAAAAGCAAAACTCTTTTGGGCAAGATGAGCAAGATGAGGGCTGACGCAGCCCTGCCTGGCACCCAGAACTCACAGTATTGTACAATACTCACAGTATTGATCAAGCTAGAGTCAGTGTGGCGCAGGGCCACAAGGTTGGTGGCTGGTTTGCAGGGGA
Organism: Varanus komodoensis; assembly: GCF_004798865.1. Taxonomy (NCBI): domain Eukaryota; kingdom Metazoa; phylum Chordata; class Lepidosauria; order Squamata; family Varanidae; genus Varanus; species Varanus komodoensis. The sequence continues at coordinate 631,173 of NW_025335606.1, forward strand.
TGCCGTATGAGGCGAGACTGAGGGAACTGGGTCTCTTCAGCCTGGAGGAGAGGAGACTCAGAGGGGATCTGTTGGTGACAGAGGGGGTGTCATGTGGAGGTGGATAGAGACCTGTTCTCCCCTACAGAGGAAGGCAGGATGTGCTCCAATGGAGCAAAGTTCAGGGAGCCAAGATTCCCATTTAGATGCCAGGAAGCACTTCCTGACAGTCAGGACCCCGAGGGTGTGGAATGGGCTTCCACGAGAGGTCGTTGAGGCCCCATCGGTGTGGGTGTTCAAGGACAGGCTGGACATGCACATGGTGGGCATGTCATGAGTGGAGCCGACTGAAGCCGGGAGTCAGACTAGATGGACCAGGAGGCCCCTTCTGACTCATTCTGTTTCTATGTTTCTTTGTTAAGCTGTGATCTGGTGGATTAGGGTTCCATCCACGGATTAGTTCCAGAAAGATACATCTGGATGACTGTATCATATGCATTAGGAGACCTGCATAATGAACACAAAATGCATTCATGGTTTTTGTGGGTCTCAGATATGGATGAGTGAGAATTTCATTCCAATTTAGTTCCAAGAAGTGCTCATTGCCATTCACATCCTTCTGCATGGAGAAGACATGGACAAGGGACAAGAAGACCCTCACATGTACAGATGTCAAACCCACCATATTTTCAAAACCTGAGTTTGCTTCCTCGGACATCCTTGCATTTTGCTGCTGAACTTGGTTGCCACTTGTTTTCCAGAGAAGCTCTCCTCTCGAAATGCTGGATGGCAGCCAGGTCCTCCTGAAGAGCCGTCACCACTATTGAATTTGGCTAGTGCCTAAGGCTGAGGATTTTGCTGCAGTTTGGTTTGGATAAGTATTTACCAGAATTTGCAAATTTCTTCATAAATGGAACAGAAAGAACCTGAGATTTTAATAATAAATAATAATAATAATAATAATAATAATAATAATAATAATAATGGGATAAACTGAAACTGATAGATTCAGCCATCCATCGGCGATTAATCATTGTTAAGCTCCATTCAACTTGCCTTATAACCACTGGGTGTTTTAAACACTCCTGGAGACTTCTTAGAAAAAACAGAGTGCATGCAAGGAAACTAGAAAACTGCAATTGTCACAAATTCATGCTTGAGATGTCCCGATCTGCAGCTCTCTTGCTACCATGCAAATTGAATCGAGCTGTCTGCACCGTTTGGATCATCTATGAAGGTTGTGATACAATTCTCAGCGGTTAAACGAATCGGCATTTGCCTTGAAAAATAATCGGAGGGATTTAACATTAAATGTGGCCTAAGCATCATATTAAATAAATGATATGACATAAAATATGTATTTTGAAGAAGAATACACATGGACACATTTTGGGATTAGCTAGGGATTTGAATGCATGCTTTAATGTGTACTTTAAGATGTTGTTGTTTTAAAAATTCAGATTAAAATGGGAACAGAACAGGACTATCCAAAGAGCAAGGGCATCTGAAGATGGCATGAACCAGAAAGGGGCTGATTTGTGCACCTCTAATCCCGAACGCCTCTAGATCAAATAACTCAGATGTAAGAATGGAGAAGCCCTGCCGAACACTGCAATAGCACTGCTGGTTACAGCTGTGGGTAACATCCTTGATCAACCAGTGTTTTAACTTGGTAGCTGTTCGCTTCATGCCACCCTGGGACTTAAAGCAGCTCCAGAGGCCCAGCTTGTGTGTCTGCCTTTCAGATCGATTGGATCGGCAGGCACTAGGGACAGAGTCTTTTTGGTGGTGGCCCCAACTCTATGCCTATGCTTAGCCCCCTTAGTGCTGGCTTTTAAACAGGTCTTTGTAACCCGTTTATTATTCCATATGTTTGTGATGACGGTCCTGTGCTGAGCTGAATAGTTTATATTGCTGGTGCTTTTGCACTTTTTAAAAAAATTGTTCTTCTTAGTGCTCAAACTGCAGAATTTAGTGTTCAGATTTGAAAGGTTTTAAGTGCTGTTTTAATTGGATTGGATTTTGATCCTGTTCTCCTCCTACAAACTATCTTGAGAGAGCTTAGCCCAAAGTATTTTAAATAGATTTTATAAATAAATAAGGTAGGAACCAAGGGGAAAGGAATTTTACTGGAAAAGTGTGAAAGCTTATGTGTGGCAACACTGGAATCATCATAATTATTGTTGTAAGCCGCCCCGAGGCTTCGGCGAATGGGGCGGCATAAAAATGTTTTAATAAATAAAAAATAAATAATCATATTACATTAGTATCCTGCCCTTTTCCTCCTGCGACGACTGCAAAGTGGTGCATAAGGTTCACCTCCTCCTCTCCATTTTATCCCCACAACAACAACCCTGTGAGGTAGGTTAGGCTGAGAGTCTGTGACTGGCCCAAAATCACCCAGTGAGCTTCATGGCGGAGTGGGGACTGGAAACCAGTTATTACCCAGCACCTTACTCATTATTCCACACTGGCTCACATTACAGAAACATTGTCATGTCACCAAGTCATGTCAGTTCGGGGAAAAAGGGTAAATGAAAACCAGAAGGATGGTACAGCTTTGGTAGGTGGCTCATTTGAAGCACTGGAAAGAAGACGGCGATGCTGAGACAGGACGTGCCTTTTCTGAGCACCCCGAAATACCAGAGCAACACACTCTTGCCTTGATGGATCCAGGGCTGGTCTCAGATTTGCCCCGGTTTGCATTTTGAAGTGAAGCAACCTGATCTGCACTCCCCAAACCTGTTCATAGAATGGCAAGCAGTCATCCTCCGGGGTTTCTCCCCACATTTTGCCAGATTTTGTGAGAAGGTACTCCCAAATTGATGGAGAAAACACACACCTAATCCATGCCGTGGGGCAAAATGTTGAAAATGTACCTCCAGCAGTTGCATGCCAGATGGAAGCTCACTTTTACAGCCTTGAAAGCAATGACTTTCCTGTGTTCTTTGTCTCAAGGATGTGCTATTCAGAACTAAATTCCTTCTGTATGTGGAGGATCCAGTACAGGCCATTGCTAATTGCCACGGGAGAGAAGTTTCCCTCTGTGAACTTGCTGAAAGTCCTTCTCCCATGCTCTGAGAACCTCTGTCCTTCACCCCAGCACTGTACAGTGGCAAATTCTATCCACGTGCACCGAGGGAAGAAACAGTCCCTTTTCTCAGTCTTAGGGAGCGGGCAGTCAAGTCTCCTGCATCCTACAGGGACACAGCTGTCCTATATTGATAGCAGCCCCTTTTCTAAAGGAAGGAAAATTGTCTCTTCAGAAGCAAATAGTTTGCTGGCCAAGGGTAATTCCATGGCTTCACAATTTTCTCCAAAGGTAGACAGTGTTACTGTGGGAATGGTTATTACCTCTACTCTCTCTTTTTGTCTGAATGGTTGGTTGGCATTTGGGGCTTTAGGAAGGGAGCAACTGCTTTGTGTAAAGAGAAACAGAGAAAATAATAAGTCAGTGGCTTGAAAGGAGCTTTAAATATCTCCAACCTGGTGTTTGTTCGTGGGATTTGAGTTGGGCTGAGCTGATGTTGATCCCTTTGTGACCAGACAGTTGTGCGTGCTTTGCCGCTCAGCGCTCCGGCTGCATTTAAGAGATAGTTTAACTGACAGGATGGCTATGACAGATTCCTGTTACATAGGGTAACATGTGGAGGTCAGGATTAGGGCTAACACCTGTTTGATGTTCTAATACAATCTCTTTTTCACCACGAAGTGCTGCATTGCTCTGTCAACACAGTGAGGGAAACTCTAAAATGGTAGCTAGAAGGTGCGTTTTCGGTGTGTTTTCAAACAGAGCTGAGTTAGCAGAGCTGAGCCCAGCCTGTCTGCTGGCCCCTGCCTTGGCTACTTTTTGGTGGTGGTGGGGAGCAACACCTGGGTACATGGTAACCCATGGCATCTCTGAACCTCTCAGCCGGTTTTGTTTTCCTTTGGTGACGTTGTCACCTGGAGATGCAAAAATCAGACCTGACCCTGGCTCTCCTGAGCGCACCAGATTACTTTTCTACACTTAGCCTGGGCTACAAAGCAAGCTGGGCTGAGATCAGGCCTGCAAATACTGGGGAACACTAGCGGCTTCTTTGCATGAAGTACATAACGTCCCCAGTACTTTGTGCAAACTAGGCAATGCTGCAAGTCACACGGGCACAAGAACTGCACAAGAACTTGCTTCCTTCCAGATGCCCAGGAGACAGCTGGGCATGGGACGGACTTGGGATGAGCCTTGGGAGCTTAGATGAGGAATCTAACAGATTCCAAATGGAATCCCTCACACAACCCTCTTGCCACTTACGAACACTGCACAGTAAGGTTACCCCTTTCACCACAGGATTCCTGATTGACTAGGACGAGCCGTGGAGTCTGACTGTCTATACAGGGGTTGCTTTGCGTTATCTGGCTTTGGGCTGCCTCTGCAGCCTCTTCCCAGATGGGCTGTCCCACTCCAGTGCCCCGCAGGGTCTTGCTTGGACTGCCTGCCTGGATGATTAAACTTGCTTTCCTCTGATTTGCCACCTCTGGAAGATTAACCTGACTGAACTGATTTATGTGCCAGGTTTTCCATAAATAGATGGTGTGCAAAGTAGTGTACAGAAGACAGAGCAATATGAATAATATACCGGCACAATAGACTGTAACAACTGCATTGGCTAGAAAATGCATGGCATTTCAAGAGATGGTGGCCATATTTGGGTGCTCAGAAACTGCATCCATGGAGGGATTGTGGGGCCACGCATGCTTAGTGGACCCTTACCAAAAAGGATAAAGGAAAGGAAAGAAAGAAGAGGAAGAGGAGGAGAAAAAGGGAAAGGGAAAAGGAAGGAAGAGGAGCAGCAACTGGAGGGGAAAGGAAGGGAAGGCAAGGCAAGGCAAGGCAAGGCAAGGCAAGGCAAGGCAAGGCAAGGCAAGGCAAGGCAAGGCAAGGCAAGGCAAGGC
>NW_025335606.1:636183-690681 GCF_004798865.1 Varanus komodoensis
GGCAAGGCAAGGCAAGGCAAGGCAAGGCAAGGCAAGGCAAGGCAAGGCAAGGCATGCAAGGGAGAAAGACAAAGTTTATTCTACCAAGCAATCCAAGTTGCTCAGGATTTCATGAAGTTTGGTCCAGCTGACCTCCTTGACACAGGGTATGTTGCTGCTGATTTCGGCAGGCCAAATGGGGACCTCTATCAAGCCGACACAAAACGGGGCTGTCATACACTTTTCAAGGAAAAAGCAGGGGGTTGGTTAGCCCTCTCACCTCATCTGCCCCCACGAGTTCCTCAGACAAAGCGTTCAGGGCGCCATTGTCCTGCCCCCTTCGTGCACTCCAGATGTTCTGCTCTTCAGCCATCCTGTGCTTTTCCACCCCTTCTTCTGCCCCCCCTTTTTGTTTGCTTGGTTTTAACGCAGAAAATCCTTTCAGTGAGAAAAGAGAGAACGGCTGCCCAATATTTTGTCATTTAGGGCACCAGAAACCCAGGCCCATGTGTCAGCTTAAACACATCCACATGTTATTTGGAGAGTGTAGTGAACAGATGTGTTGTTGTGTAGTATCAGTGGATGCTAATTCGGTGATTTCCATCTGTTCACCCTAAATAAATGAGTTTGCCTCTCCAGTGAAATCGATGGATACATCCAGCGTGAGGCAAAGACTGAATCAATGGTCAGGGCGAGATGGTGCACATGGTATCTTGTTCTGTGATTGTGCCAGAAGCAACCAGGGAAGTGCGGAAAAATAACTTCGTTTTTGATCACTTTTAGGTCGGCAGAAGGCTCTGAGGAATTTAAAGGGATAGTGGGCCTATGGAAAGCCACAAAGTACCAAGACTGGATAGGACCCATGGAAGAATTAGCACCTGGGTCTTCTGAAAGCTGGGAAGTCTGGGAATGATTGAACAGACTGTATACGAGCACAAGATCCAGAGATGGTCTGAACAAATGGGCTTCTTTGATGGGTTCTGCCCTTTGTGATGGTGGTGATATGCAGACAACAGCACATTTGTATACCTGCCCACTGGGCTCTGATCAGCGCACGCTTGAGGACCTTATGGCAGCTCGACAGAATGCAATTAATGTTGCCAGTTTCTGGGCTAGATCTGTTTAATTGGTACATGTTTTAATTTTATATTTTAAATATTAAATGTCTTGCTTTATAATAAGTTCTAAGATAACATGTTTTATATTATGCCTTATTTTAACTGTGATGCTTCTGTCAGAAAGAAAGAAAGAAAGAAAGAAAGAAAGAAAGAAAGAAAGAAAGAAAGATTTTTGAGCAGAATTTACCCAGATTTCACTAGTCATAATCAAACATGAATCCCAGTGGAAACAGCAGCTGGAATCTGCCAGCAAAGGTCACTACCAAAAGCAAGATCTGAAGATGGCTTGAGCATGCAGGATTGCATAGAGAGCAGGGGAACTGGGAGACGGAGAGCAGCCACTGCTCCAATTTCTTAGCCTAGAACCAGGACTTTTAGGCCTGTGCATTCAGAAGCTCACCCAGCCACTGGAGAGAAGACCTTCCTCATGAGCCATGCCTTTCAGACACCTGGGTTCTCTCCGAGCAGGCGGTGGCGTGGCCACTGAATCTGTGAGGAGACGTTGCATATCGCTAAGGGGGCATTCCAGGGCTCCGTGCCTTCTGCACCCGTGATCCCTTTCTTCTGAGGCCTCAAGAAGCACGCCGGTCCTCCAAGGCAACCATGCTTATATTGTCCTCTGAAGAGGATCGCTTGAGATTTGACATGCCCTGGCTGCAGCACATGCACAGGATAAGCAATATCTCTGTGCTTTCCCAGCTTTTCCAATTTCCACTTTGCAGTTCAAACCACTGCTCTCAAGGTCCCCAGGTTGGAAAAGCATCACCCTCACTGATCTCAGGTGTCGGGAGAACCATCTGGAGAACTAACTCAAGTCCCTCCACAGATCTCCAGATGCAGAATATTCACTGTGTATCTATGACAAGGAGACTTTCCTTTCGCTTCTGATCCACCCTGCCTATTTTAAAAGGAAAAGTGTGGCAATTGCTGCTGTATTTTGACCCTCACAAGTAAAAATAAAAATAATAAAAAACGCCCTTCCCCAAATTCAATAAAGTATTTGCGATTGCAACTGTGAGGTGATCCAATTCATTGGATGCTTAACGCATCCATATGGAGTGCACAAATTCTGCTATATTGTAGTAAAATGCACATCACTTCCAATAAAGGGAACACATTTACTATTGATGTGCTATAAACCACAATGCAAGGAGGGGGTTACTGCAGCCTTGGGTAATAACAAGCCAGTCAGAAAGCGATGCAACAGCCTCACCATAAAGGCACTGCTCGCCATGCCATTATTCTAACTGGTGGAGTTCAGGGAATGCTTTTGCAAATTAATTGTGTGGTCCATCCATAAATATATTATTAATGCACATCATAACCCACCGACAAGCAATATGTGTGTGTGTTTGGGGGGCATAACTATAGAGAAGGTTCAGTAATTAAAGCAGGATCTGTTTTTTTCTGTGAGGGGTGCTAAGGATGCGGCTAGCTGGCAGCGGTGTTTGGACTATGGGGTATCTTCTTCGAGATCCCTAATTTCTGACTTGGTGCATTTTAAAACTCTGCACATAATGCAATTCTTCTGCAGGCCAGAGCTCCAGAAAACATTAAGTTTCCTTTGGTCAGTACCCCACGCAGTCCGAAGGCTGCTCCAAAGAAAGGCTGGGCTTCCACTAGAGAGACAAGGCTGCGAGATGGTTCTGCAGATGCCCAAGCAACATGCCGCACCTCACCTGGCACCTCATGCACATGTGTGATCACTGCTCACTCTTCACAATGAGAACACACACATAAACCAAGCAGCCATTGAACGGGAGATCTGCCACCATCTCGCCACATGTACCCAAATCTCCCCGGAATTTCCCTCATCGGCCAGACAAGATGGTCTGCCCAGAAAATTTGCCCAGATCTGACCAGGAATGAGACAAATGCCAGCACATGTTCCACCGCTTGCACGTATTTTCAGCAAATGCCTGTCGTGCTCATGCCCAGATCCAGCGCATCGGGCAGTCCATGCTTACCAGTCTTACAAGCAAAACAACCTCTCACCCATCCCTGACGGGCCCGCAGATGCTTCTTTGGCAGCCCGTATCTGCCGTGGAAGGCCTTGAAGCCTCAGTCTTTGGAACCCCACCCAGACATGACCACCGGTACGAGCTGCAGCTCTGCTCACAAGTATACCTTTGCTCATGAGGCATGTGCGCTCCTCTGGTTGGGAGTGCTGAATGGGGCAGTTGGTCCAGCCAAGGGCTAGCTGGCCACTTGCCCTTCTCCTCATGACAGAAGGGGGCAAGTCGCTTGTTGAGGGAAAGGCCAGTGGACATGTTGACTTTGAAGGACACCGTTCAGTGCTCCTCAGGACAGGCAGCTTTTTATGAGTTTTGGCTCCATGTTGCCATATGAAGAAGAGTCTTCCAGCAGGGTCATGACAGCTTTAGACACACACCTAAGGTAGACCACACCCAACAAAACCTGGCCTAACCCCCGCGAGATGCCTTTTCTGGAGGCCCTGTGGTCCAGGAGCTCGGTAGGCATGCTGGCCTTGCCACATGTCCATGTCTTATTTGTTGTGCTCTTCCTCTTGACCTGAACCCTCCTTGGCTTTCACAGAAATATTATTCTGCAGAACTTTCAGCCCTGCATGACAGCAGCTGATGGTCTGGCAGGAAGCCACTGGGGGCATGTGACCCTGAAACATGCACTCCGTTGGAGCTTGATGGGGATTTTGGATGCATTACCAGTGGTTGAAAGCAGACCGTGTCACGGTTGGGCTGCAGGTTCACATGCCACAGAATTGCTCCAAACATTTGTGCAAATTTGGGGCTGAGAATTGTGTGGAAGTTTGTTTGAAGGTTTTGATGGTATTCTTGTTAGCATTTCACAGAAAAGGCCAGTCCACCTCGGTCATCTTGACATTCCTGAGAGTTCATTTCCAGTTTTGTACTGATTGATACTATACCTGATAATTTGCAGGAATTTTGTGGAAATTTCTCTGACTTTTTTCTCTGACTCTGACTACCTGTTTTCTGAATGGAAGAGTCCATCTGTGGACTTGACCCACATCAGCTTGAGCTGGTGCCAGTGGAAGGCTGAAATCTATGGAATGGAGTCAAGAAAATCCACTTCATTTTCACCACCCCTCACCAGATTCCCTATGGATCCCTAGATGCTATGATCTAGCCTTATTCTGGGGGGCATAGTTGGGGTAGGGTAAAAATGGTGATCCCAGTAGCCTCTGGCTCTCGGGACCAATCCACACACATCCTGGGATCCCTGTCCCAGGTGTTCAAGGGTTATCCCAGCCCTCTCATCGTTTTACATACTTTGACGGTGAGTGCTGTTATGCAGCTGGGACATAGAAGGAACCGATGTGAGCCATCCAACTAGGATTGGCCCTCAGAAACAACTTTTTTAGGAAAAGCACTATCTTTACTTATCTTTATCTTTACACGATCTTCGTTAGAGAAAAGGGCACAGTAACGACCCCCTTCACCTCCCCTGGGCAGAAAATCCCAAGCAAGCCAGTTCAGTGCATCTCACTTGGCAAGAAGAGCAATCAACTATCTGCAGTGCGTCCCATTGGCATTCCTGCATCGCCAGGGAGGGATGGGCTGCCTCCGGATGCCTTGCGTGCCAAAAATCTGCCCCCTCCCTGCTCCCCTGCCACTGATCCCTCAGTGTAACGCAGAGGCAACGTCTGAACTCCAAATAACCTTTGGACTTTCCTTCACACACTTCCCTGCTCATTCACATCAGGGAAACAAGGGGTTGTAGTTTTTGAAGGCCTGGCCTGGAAGAAAATGAAAAGGAGGGGCAGCAGTGATGGAACGCAGTGAAACTGCTCCTTTTGGTTCAAAAACAGCTTTTCCCCATGTTGTTTCCTTATAAGAAAGCTCAGCATTTGCCTACTGGTGTTCTGAATATTCAAAGGGCTTCAGGATAGCTTTCTTGGAATCTTTATAGCAAGCCTGTGAAATTGACCAGCATCTCAACATTGTTATTTACTTGGTTAGTTAAAATCACTAAGCCTTCCTGGTCATCTATTGACCTTGACTGTAGAATCTCGGTATTGTACTGTCTTGACACTCACGGCTTACAGGAAACGTGGGTAGGGGGCTCCTGGGCCATCTAGTCTGACCCCCCGGCTCCAGCTGGCTCAGCTCACAACATGCTCACCATGTGCATGTCCAGCTTATCCTCGAACACCCTCACTGATGGGGCCTCAACGACCTCTCGTGGAAGCCCATTCCATACCCTCGGGGTCCTACCTGTCAGGAAGTGCTTCCAGGCATCCACATTGATCCTTGGTTCCATGAGCTTGGCTGTGTTGGAGCGCGTCCTGCGCCCTTCTGTGAGGGAAAACAGGTCTCAACCCACCTCTGCATGACACCCCATTGAGTTGACCCATTCTAACCTAATTGCCATCTTTGGGACAGTTGTTGGTGAGAGAATGAGGTGCTCAAGATGGCCCATAAGCTTTATGGCCAATCGGGCATCTGAATCCCTCTCTCACTGCTCCTCACTGGTTGATGGACCATCCTTGTTCTTTGGGGATCCTCTATTCATTTTTCTGCCCATAAAGATTCTTCCTGTGAACGGCTGTAATCGCCAGGCCTGGCCCTAGGGAGTTTCCTCACTGGTTTTGGACTTCAGCTCCCAAGGATGAGGCCAGAGCGCCAAGTGGGTGGAGACACCAAGTTTCTTTCCCACTTCCCACCACCCCTTTCTCTCTCCCTAACAGTGAGGCATGAGATGGGCAGCACACTTCCTGTGTCCACATCGAATGGCTCACAACCAGCTGTCAAAATTAGGAAAAGGGTCACATGAAATGAGACACAGGAAACTGACATGATCCAAAGTATGCACAAACACAGCACATGAAAACTGGTAAAACTCAAGGACTGCTCCACTCTTTGTTTTCAACTGCCCCAACAGAGGCATCTATTTCCCTCCTAATTTTGCAGAAACATTTGAAGAAAGCAAAGTACATGAGCAGAGTTGTTGTTTTATTTAAACAGATTAAGAAAAAGGATCAGACGCAATCCCTCTGTGAATTTGGACACATGCGCAAACACACACGCTCGCGCACACAATCTCAACCATCTAGAACTTAAGTGGAAATCTGTGCATCTTTCTTGTGCATATTCCTTTTCTCCCTCCAGCAAAATTTAGTTCGTAAATTCCTTGGGGCAAAGAACTGTCATCTGGCTTATATTTCTCAGTAAACTGCTATGTACACTAAAGGTGTACACACACACACACACACACACACACACACACACACACCATAACTATAGCAACAGAATGGTCTCTCTAGAATCTATAAAGCAAAACTAAGAGTGAAAGAAAGAAGTGGGAAGCAGGGAGGGGAAAGTGACTGTCTTGTAGCTTTCTAAAAAGTTGATTTTAGATAGCTCAACCTAGTGAGCATATAAAAGGAGGAGATTAGTGTGTGTGAGAGCAGGCGGAGTTCAGTGGTCCATTTGTTACAGACACCAAGCAAGATACTCTTGCATTAGGTAGATCTTCAGCTGCAGTCTAGCAAGGCTTTCAGTGACCTATCTGTAAAATCGGCAACTTGTTCTCTACGGGATGTTATGACCTGGTATAAAGGCCTGGGCCATCTCTGAGTAGGCATTATGTCCTGGATGCCTTGAACTTCAAGCCGGAGACTTCTGGCCACACAGTGGGGCATGAGAGATTAAGGACCCCCATCCCAGCTCTTCACAGCTGCCCACACTTTCAAATTCAAGACAGTGTTTGAAATGACTGCGTTACTGTTCAGTGACTTTGTGCATGGAGGTTCCATCTCAGTAGAATTATCTCTACGTTTCTCCCTGCATCAGTTGAGCTCTAGGAATTGCTCCTAGATCAGGGATGGGGAATTTTAGGGGCTTGTCCTATGGTCAACATTCAGCAGCATGAAATTAATTAATTAATTTCCTTTCTATCTCACCCAATATCAGGTGCCCTCTGGGTGCTTTACAGCAGTTCACAAAGAACAATACAATCAAATACTACAAAATGCCATAAAATCGTATAAAACTACAGACATTTAAAACAAACAAGCAACCAGAAGATGAGAACAGCTAAAAACCCACAATGAAGAATAACTTTTCAAACATCTGGGTTGGGGAATCCCATGAAGCCCTTGGATATCCCGGTAAATCTTTAAGAGTCTCTGCATAAAAGGCTATCATAACCTGGTGCCAATGAGATGACATGGTTGGTGCCACACGGAGCTCATTGGGAGGGTTTCTTTGGAGTGCCCTCCCTCTGGATGCCATCCTCAAGCCTCCTTCAGGGGAAGGTTCCCGATGTTGACCACAGTGTCCAGTTAAGGAAGAAGCTCCATCAAGTATTGTGGTTCCAAGCCACTTAAGGCTTTACAGGTCAATAGCAGCACCCCAAACTGGGTTTGGAAGCATACCGGTGGCCAGTGTAAGTGGTCTAGAACTGGTTTTAAGTGTTCGGACCTGTGGGACCTGTCATTAATCTGACTGCCATATTCTGCTTGGGCTGTAGCTTCTGAACGGTCTCCAAGGGAAGAACCAGGCAGAGCACATGGCAGTAGTCTAACTGTTGCCACTGCCATTCAGAGTCAATCTACACTGGGGTCAGAGGACAGCAGCAGTATGGTGCTATGTTCTGAAGTGCTGCACCCAGCATGGGATGCCTCATAGCTGCTCCCCTAAAGGGTGCCCAGTGTGGCCCCCTTCTGGACAGACGTTGTTATGCACATCGCCTTTGTCCTAAATGCGTCGTTCTTGTTCAGAGAAGTCAATGAAGGGCCGAGTCTGCTTTCCTCTGGCCACCACAAGTGGAGTATAATAGCCCTCTTGCTGGCTAAGAGACCCATACGACAGAGATGGAAGAGAAATCATCTCCTAAAACACCCAGTGGACTGAAGACCTTACCACACTGGCATGCTACCAACGACCACATCATCTGAACACTTGTTCTCACATTTGGTCAACCTACCTGAACCTTTGTTGGTGCTATGGAACATGGACTTTGAATACTGTGAGCATATGTGCATACCTATACATCGGTAGTATTACTTGCAGGACCAGTAAAATGTACCTCTGATCACGACTGTCTAATTATATGTTTGCGGTTGGCTTGTTTGTTTTGTTCCCCTGCTTTTCCCGGTATGTATTGTTTTCCTGTCTGTGTTTCTACTCGTGTCTTTCAATTTTGGTGGATTTTTGCTAGTGTACGATTTCATTGGGACACTGTGAAAGTCAAATGAAGAAATAGGGGTGGGGGAGAGTGCCCAAAAATTTAGGCAGTGGTTTTGGTCCATATTAACAACCTGGCTTTCATCTCTATCTATCTATCTATCTATCTATCTATCTATCTATCTATCTATCTATATCCTCAATTTATATCTCCTTCAGGAGCTGGCATTTTGCAAAGGTGAGGGGCTGTAATTCCTCATTCATGACTAGGCCTCTCAAAATACTTTGCATTACAGAAGAGAACCAGGTAGAGTTGCAAGGAAAATTTGTTTCCCCGAACCTCTGTGAGGATATAAGAAGCAGTGCTGAATCGAGTCGCTGCAGGTGGCAGGTCAGCTAGCAAGGTGCTCTCCTTGGTCCTGAAACTTAGTTCTCGAAGAAGTTTAGCACCGTGGGAAGTTCCCCAGAGGTTCGGTCACGCGTGGAGACACCGAGTTTGCTAACAGGTACCAGCCTCTGCTGGATTTAGCTGCATTCAGAAAGAAGAGGGAGGTCGGAGGGGTGGCACGTGCCGTCAGATTCAGGCTAAGAAAAAACACCTGTCCATGTGCTGAAGCAAGTCATGGCTCCACTCGCCCATTGCAGAGGATAAAGGTTTACTGCCTCTCTCATGATAATCGCTCTCTTTGCTATCATTAAGTTTGCCCGGCTGACATGAACTGCAGCACGTGCTCAGAGCCAAGGGCTGTTGTGAGCCCCTCGCACACACGCACACCACCAGTCCCCCTTGCTCAGGCCTCCATTGCTGCCCTTGAGTCACGGCGTCCTCCAAGCAGCTCTGCCAGCTGAAACAGCTCCTCTTTGGGGAATCAAGACAAAACGTGGCTTCCATTCCAATCCTGGCAACTGGGCCTCATGTGATAACAGATGCAGGCAGCAAGCAATAAACAAGGCAGCAGTGGGGCAAGTGAGGGTGGAGGTAATTAGCTAAAATATCAGGAGGGTGGCGACCGGGGAGGGTGCGACAAGGATAAACGATGCGCGTGCTTTCACCCTTCCCAAGCACCTTCCCGGATGCTGAGGCAGTTGAGATGCCAGGGAGATTCACGGATCTGGGGGCTTCTTTCTGGAACGCTGTGCACGGCCCATGCGCTTATTAGCAATCTGAGTAAAGCCGGCCAGTTCATAGGCAACACGCCCTCAAGGAGCACTCAGCAAATTGCCTTGGCTGATTATTATTTTGGGTGCATTCCATTTGACAGAGAGCAGGTCATCCCTCCCTCTTCGCTCCTGTCTCTCTCCACACCCCTCTCTCTTTCTCACTATTCCATAGGCTTCCGCAGATCACGCTCCCTTCCTGCCCCACCTCCCAGGTGCTCGCTATTCCCTTTCACCTTGAGGTCAGATCAACACCCGTTTTCAAGTTTCTGGCTGTGATCAGAAGACAGGAGAGAACCGTCACAGCATTAAGAAGGAGCACACAATCCACAAGGCAAGAGAGTCAGCACATCCAACCTCAGAGGGGCGGTGGGGAGTGTCCCCCTCAGCCGGGGCCAAAGGCATCAACCAGGACTAAATCAGCATTGCAAATACAGCAAGTCCACAAACCATAGAAATCCATTCTAGTGGCCTGCCTGCTCACCAGAGACATTCTACTTCCGTTTCGTCTCGATACGCCATAGACACTCTGCTTAAGTTCTGACTGTCCTTTCCAGACCACGCATGGTTCAGGGGCCAGAATGCACTTTGCCACGAGTCGGTGCCCCATGAGTGATCAGACACAGCAATACTATTGGTGCCACCTTGTGATAAATGCTCCACTCTCCCATGCACCTTTGTTCATGTCCCAAGATGACCTTTTCTTCAGAAAGTTAACAAGGAATTATTTGCAAGCCTTGTTCCAAAACTGCCCCCTTTTCCTCTGCGAGTGGAACCACACTGCAATTCTTTGGCACGCCTTGACCGAAGGGCACTGAAGCCAAAACCAGTTCAGCAGCAAGCGTAGATTTTCGGACACTCAGTTGGCCTTCCTTTCATTAGGGGAGGGGTGCAGAACCTCAGAATGCCCATGTGCTTCCGTGGAATGCCACCCTCCTTTCCCTAGCTCCCTTTCCCTTCCGTACAGTTTTCTTCCATCCTGAATCATCACAAATGCCTCTCTTAAGGCCCAGTTACTGACAGTAAGCAGTTATGCAAAAATATACTGGCACTTTTGCTTTTGGTCCCATTGGCCACCAGAATGAGGCCCCCAAGGGTTTCCTCCGAAGTCCTCAGACTGAGAGAGGTTCTGCACCCCTTCATGGCAGCAAGCTCAGTCGTCTTCCAGAGCAGAGAGATAACAGAAGGAGGCCATTGGAGCCACGGGGGCAGAGGGCTTCCACCCGGACTTCTCATCCGGAGAAACCCTGGCAGTTCAGGCTTAGAGTCATGGTCCACACAGCGGGAACTCACTGCAGCAGACACAACCGCAAAACTTTGGGAGGTCAGCATGCAATCCCCCACCCCTTCTTAACAAGGCCGTGATTGGTTTCCCGAGCAATCGTTGGCACCTACCTGCCTTTTAAAACCAAATAATAATTGAATATGAGCAAGCGCAAGGCGAAGTGAAGGAGATTTAATAAAGAGCATCGTCGCTGCAGAGGGAGCTTTGCTTTGGCAGTGATTGTGTTACTAATTGATCTGTGCGTTGCCCAAGAGAAGCCACAGACAACAATTACACACAGGGCTGAGGGCTACAAATAAAGAACGCAAGTACCTCCTCGGCTCTCACTGTCCGCTGGCTTCACTTGGATCGGTCTGTTCATCTGGGAGGAAACAGAAGCAGAGAAAAGGCGTACCGTTAGCAGCGGCTTTCACAAACTATCTGCTTAGAGGGGGTGAAAGCAGGATGCATAATCAGGGCTGCCTGTATTTCTTCTCTCTGTGACTACATTCAATCACCATGAAAATTAAAGTTCCAGTCCTTCGGGGTTTGAAACAAATCTGAAACTCCATGATCTGTCACAGGCAAAATCTCAGATTTTGGGCAGGGACCTGGGTCTTCAAGAAGTTCCTTTCTTGAGGAGCACTTGGAGCCCTGTGGAGCCACTGTGTCGAAGCGAGGCATGCGCTGATGTGCAAGGAGGCACAGGGCCCGGTTGCCAGGGTGCCTTTCTGCAAGTGCATCGACACTTGATTGCTGCACAACAGAAAATCAGCGGGTGAGTCCATGAATTCAAACCCCTTGGCAGGAATTGTGTCTGAGGGTTGACAGATCTTTTCATTTTTGTTTTTCTCAGTTTTTGTTTTCCAATTTTAAATTCAGTTTGTACAGAACTTTAAGAACTAGTCAGACTTCAAGTCTGGCTCATCCTGCGATTTTGTTTTTTCAAGTTCACAAGAAAATGCACACACATTTCTGTGCTCGTTCCTCTGAAATTATGCATCCTTTTACACGGTTTTGCAATGAATCTATTTAATCCAATGCCTTCTTTTTATCAGTGTGCATGTTTTTGTGTGCAGTTTTCTCTAATGTAACATTTTTGCATGCATTTTGGAGACCTTCACTACAAATTCTAAATTTGGAGAAGTGGGGATTCCAAAAGATAATCCAGTTTCAGTTTGCACATTGGTGTGAAAATATGAAACTGGTAACTGTGCATTAAAATGTGTTTATTATTTTTATAGCTAAGAAGAAAAACAAAACAAAACAAAGGAAAAGGTAATATGAAAAAAGAAAAAGATACCCAGGGACCTCATGCAAAAAATTACATATTACTCTAAGTGTGGGAAATTACACAAAAAGTCAATAATTATTATTACTTCCATCAATTTTATAACTACAACTTTTGACTTAATAATGCATGGCTATTGCAAAAAAGGCTTTTAACATCGGTATTGAGTAAATAATAATTCACTTTATAACATTTCCACAAACCCACCAGCAATTAGTCTTTTTTCCTTCCCCCCCCGTATAAAACAATATAATAATAAAAATTAAATTCATTGAAATGTGCCTTGAATAGCATCTCTCCCCATCACTAAGCAAAACATGGAATAGACCCCCTTCCCTACAACCCTGCTTTTTGTTGCAGTAATGCCACAATCCAAAAATGCAGAAGTAGGTACGTTCACACCAAAACGAGACCTGAGCAAATTCTCTGCCACCCCTAACTTGAGGACAGAGAAAAGTTAATCTGTATGTTTTTATCTGGGAAGGTTCAGCCATGACTTGACACTGGAGCTTTCAGGAGAAGATCATCCACTCCTGGGTGAACCAGCCCTACTTTGCCACGTCAAAGGCAGCGCCACTGGCAACTCCCCATTTTTCCGGAACATCTGAAACCAGGGAGCTGCCGACGGAGCCATCTTGAGCTGCAAGTCAAGGCTCTTGCAGTGTTTAATGCAAATGTGATTAGAACAACAGTCACATTACGACGAAGCACGTTTTCCCTCTTGAGACATGAAGCTGGCGAGAGCTGCTCAGTCCTCCATCATGTTAACCTACTTGTCCGCCACTTTGATAGCTTCTAAATGCTAAATATGTTTGCGGAGCAATTAGAATAAATCTAGATAGTGGTTAAGAAATGCTTTCAAAATGCTACAACCGCTAAAGATAATGAACAGAAGGAAAGGGATGACCCTAACCTTAGTGTCTGACAAAGACCAAGAATGATCGCATTCTGGGGAATCTGCAACGGGAGGCCATGAGGCTGAAGGGGTGACCTGTGATTTTTGAAGTGCAGCGGCAGCTAGTTGACAGCTCTGCAGTACAATTAGTCACTGTGTGACGTGCAGCCGAAGCTTTCTCCCCGGATCATGGAGGGGCATCACCCAGCCAAGAAACACCTACGCGACTTCTCTGTGGCAGGGATATAGTGCTACTGACAAAGACGATGTCCAACCTGAGCTGACCTCCCGGAGGACACATCTGCTTTTGAGACCTCTTGGGCTGCCTCCAGGACGAGGGGACTGAGATAGTGCTGCGCAGTGAGAACATGCGTGCAATCTTGTCGTAATCATCGGCAGTTGGAAGGACGTGGGCCTTTGCTAGGGGATCTTTCACCCTCAGAATGAATAGATGGACCAGTGACGTCATCCCATCCAGAGAGCGGATGGACCAGGGCAAGGGCAACCTGGGGCCGAATCTCCAGGGAGCTACAGACCTCACTGACTCCTTGGTGCCAGTGATTCGCCTCAAGAGTTCTCAGCAGGATAAATGGATAGGAGGGAAGGGTTCCGTGCGCTGCACTAAACGTCTTGGGGGAAAGGACGGGAGATACAATTGGGCACCTTGCAATATGGTTGTGTGTTTGTGTGTGTGTCTGAGAGCAAGCATTTCTGAGGCTTGAGGGATAAAGATGGAAATATAGGTAGACCGGCAGCTCCCTCTAAGGAATCCTTTTTGTACCACTGGGCAAAGGCAGCTCATGCGATGCTCCCAGAATGCCAGAAAAGCTTCCAAGTCCCCATCGGTGCGGGTGTCCAAGGATAGGCTGGACGTGCCCATGGTGGGCATGTCGTGAGCGGAGCCGGCTGGAGCTGGGGGTCAGGCTAGATGGCCTGGGAGGCCCCTTTTGACTCGCTCTGTTTCTATGTTTGTAAGGTAGGTTCTCCTGCTCAGTAGAGCAAAGAAGGGACCCCCCCCCCTTGAGAACATCAGACCACTTGACCTCTCCTCTTTGCCTTCCTCTTCTGCATCTCCTTTGCCCAAGTCTCCCCTTCACCAGACCCCAGCTGGGCACCCTGGGGTCCCTCGTTGCTGGGAAATGACAGAATTGCCCTCATTGAGAATGCAGTGGGGCAGAAGAGCTCAGCGGACAGATGCAGAGACCCCCGGAGAACAATCTCCCCTCCTGCGTGGGAAGAAAGGCTGCGAGGATAAGGGTTTGGAGATGGAGAAGGATGGAGGAGGGACGCTTCACAGTGAAAGGAAGAAAAAAACAAGGAAAATAATCTGTTGAAATTAATAAGTAAAGGCTGATTGTAATTTAATGTACACTATGATTTCTGCACTTGACAATTCTTTTATAGAGCAGAGACACGCAGAGCCCATAGTGCAAATTGAGATCATCTTGACATGAAAGACACCAATTATGGGGAGAAACACAGAGAGGGAAATAATTAAGTTTCTTCTCACTGCAGATGGAATACTGCCTGCTCCCGAGCCCTGAGAGAGAGTATCCTCAGGAAGAGAAGGCAAGCGAGATGGAGGTCCCAGGAAGAGAAGGGACTTAATGGGGTGTAGAACCTCATTCAGGAGTTACTCAAGGTGATCTGGCTACTGTAGATGAATTAAAATTTGCAGCTATCCCTGGTATATGTCATCTTGTCTTTGGAAAGGGCGGTGAATACATATGTGTTTTTTGGGCCTCTGCAGCTCTTTGAAGTGGGATAAGAAAGGACCTGATCCGCATCTCTTCAAGGTCTCCAAAGTTGTACTTGTGGAATGCTTCTCAAAGTGCAGATTTAACTATATGGTTTGGGAAAGTTGTATGCATTTAAATCCATTGTGAAGTGCAATTAAAATACTTGTTCTGAGAATATTTCCTAAATAAAAGCTGCAAACTAACGAGGAAAGAAAATGACATGAATTATGATAAACATGCAAAAGTGACACTGACCCAGATTAAATGGATGTGTCCTTCCCTAATCAGGATTTTAAAAAAAATTCAAGCTGGTTATCTACAACACTCCTCACTTGGTGGGGTGTGTCCCCCCAGGGCAGAGGCTTCCCCCCACAGAACTCTTCAAAGAAGCCCCCTTAGCAAAGCAACGGTGATGTGGTTTTCTAAGGGATTGCTTTGAACAACTGCCTCCAGGAAAACTTGGATTTGGAGGGATCAAAAGCCTCTCTGCCTAAGTGAGAACTCTTGAAGCAAGAAGGTCTACAGAATATAGGGTTTTGCCCCTGCCACAATAATGTTCCGGGGTAAAATGAAGGAGTGGTGAGGATGAGTTTTTTAAAAAGCTTGAAGTCAGCCAAGGCGAGGTGGAAGGAGCTCCCCAATATCTATGTTTAAGAGTATACTTCAACTATAAGGGCTAGAAACTTGATTTGAAAACAAACCAAATGAGAACAAGACAAACACCAGAAATCCTCAAGAAACAGAATATTCTGACTAAAATGCCATCACTGGTTATTCCACTTCTGCACAGAACATGCTCACCCCCATATTTAGTTTTATTTAACATACAGACAGAGTGAGGTTTCCAGATTCTGTAGCAAAATTCGGCACTCCAAGGATGATCGATACAAAATCAGGGTGGTGGTATACATTATGGAATGAAGCCTGATTTCCAAAGATTGCCCTCCACTTTTGTGCTGTTGTAGAAGCACCAAGCCGGATTCTTGCCCGAAGGAAAAGGATGGCTTACTATGCGTTGAAGGAGCAAAGCACTCAATGCATCGAGTATCCAGTGGAGAAAGTGTGGTGCTTTAACGGTAGAGTGTTAGCCTAGGCCTGGGGCAGGCGTGGGTTCAAGCCCTCCCTTACACCTGCAGCGTAGCAGGTGATCTTGGGCCGTCTGCTGTCTGTCAGTCTGACCTACCTCACAGGGTTGTTTTGAGATACAATCAGAGGAGAAGACTTTTTCATATACTACCTTGCAAGAAAGGTGGAACATAAACTTCTTCTAAAAAACCAACAAGGAATTGTTGAGCAGTAGTCAATTCTATTTTAGGAAACCTAGGACTGTGTCCTCGTTGACTAGGCTTGGAATGGGCCCGTTGAGATGAAGAGGAGTTAGACTGACATTGGATACTTCCCTTGTATCAAAACGTTGTTTGCCTATGTTGCTGCTGTTGTTTTCACAGATATATACTATAATCCTGGCTACACTTCATTCAGAAGTACTACCTGACACCATAAAACCTGTGTGCCGCTTATGGGCAGAAGGAAGCCATGTTTTCATTTCTCATGATGGAGCAAAGCAGCCACATTCTGATTGTAATTAAGGACCAAAGCATCACATAGTTTGAAATCCCCAAAGACCCAACCAAACAGGAATTAGTCATGCGAAGGGGTATTATCGCAATTCACATTTCTATTAAAGGAAGCACCGTTGAATTCACTTTGACATACTCTGGAGTCAGCATGCAGCTCCGCTCTCTCACCGATTGCCCCTGAAGCCACTGGTGAAGAACAGCTCGGTCAGGACCAGCTGAGCTGGGCTGGAGAGGCCCATGAGGAGTGTCCTTCCTCCGATGAAGTTATAGCGCTTTCTCATGGGTAGGACATTCATTGGGCAGCTACCTGACAGAAGGGCGGTTGGGCACCCAAGCTGGCTTGCTGAGCTCATCCACATCCATGTGCCAGGCAATGTCTGTGGTTCAGCTTTTCATGACGTCTGAACCCAGCGATTCAGACATGCCAAACCCTGCAGCAACCCTCGGACAGGCCATGGGTCCTGGATGGTTTGTTAACCACTGGGTGGCAAGCCACGGCTGCTGAGTGCCAGCCGGCAGATTGGGTGGCAAGTGACAGCATCCGTGGTGCTGGCCAACCGGCTTCTATGGCTTGCTTAGTTCCTTTGTGTTTCGAGGATGGGCCCAGCACCTTTTTCAAGGCTCTGCAGGGTGGAGGGCACCTCACTGCAAGGATCCTCTGGCTCAAAGGACGAATCCCAGTAAACCCCCTGCTCCAGCTGCACTGAAGGCTCATGCCAGAAAGCCAAGCAAGCCAAGGTTCTCTGGAAGGGTGGCTCAGACCACAGAACAGGGGCTGTCAGCCTCCTGGAGGCCTCCAACGGCCTTTGCGGCCTGCTGGGTCAACACCCGCCTCTTACCCGAGCAGGAGGAGGACTCCTTGGAGCTGTCCGAGGTCCCCCTTTCTCCCTGCCTTCTCCTGCTTTTCTGCCTTGATCTCGTGATCAGCTTCGCCAGTGAGCTTTGCAGAACCACAAAATGGGACAGAGGGGCAGGTGCCTCTGCTGTCTTGGTCACATTTCTAAAGCTGACATGTTTGAGTGAAAGAGGAACACGCACATATGGATGCACGCACGCACACACATGCACATCAGAACACATGGCTCTCTCCCCACCTACCTCTGGCCATACCCTCCCCAAGCTCACGGCAAACACGACATCGTTTTTCATGTCCAATTACAGCCGCGGCGGTGCCACCGTTAAAAGACAGTGCAGGTACTCCTGTCAGAAAAGGTTTGAGTTACAAGAAGCGATGAATTACAGCAAACCCTTTTTCAATTCTCTGCAGAAATGAAATGTCAGAGCTTGCCGCTCTATATTTCTGAGCACCATCAGCTACAGGCCAGCAAAGGAATTAGACAAGGGACGGGAGCTTCACTGAATTGTGAATTGTGATTTTTTTAAGGTTCACTCTCTCTCCTTTTGCATTCCTTCCTTCCTTGTTCTTCTCCCTCTGGCTTTGAAATGAATTTAGAACAAGGAGAAGAATCACCTAGGAGAAGGGAAATGAAAATATAAGAAAGAGTCTTTCTCACTCTCTCTGCCTCCCTCTGCACTCCCCTCTTGCTTTCTCCCCTGTCAATTTCTTCTTCTTTCAGGGTTTAATTTCTTGTTTTAGAAAACTTTCGAAATACATCTTTTTGAAGTTGCTCATATTAGCTCCCCCCTGCCCTTTTCTTTAAGCCTTAAAAAAGAAAGGAGGAAACCTAGAGAATTCACCCACAGTAATATAAAGTAGAATTTTCATTGGATAAAATCCAAGTTTCCTATATTTAAAAGATAACCTTGGAAACAAAGACACACATTCCCAGGGAGGGGGTGGGGTAGCATTTCCCTTCAACTTTCTTTTAGAAGTCCAGTCACCACATCAACACCGCCGGCAACAACATCATCATCCCATCAAATATACAAACAAGCACCCCGTTACATAATCATCTCCTGCCTTTCCAAGGTGGCTGATAGCAATAAAACACAGATTAAGAAAAGCATTACGGAAAAACGATTATGCCAATTAGACAGCACCCACCAGTTAAAACCTATGCCAACAAACGAGTCAACTCCAAAGCAAACAGCTTCCTTGAATAAAATGCTTTTGCCAGTACAAGGACAGCTGAGGGGAAATAACTTGGTCTCACAGGGAACAGCCACACGGACAGTCTCTTCTTATGTTCTCACCACATGCACCTCTGGAAAAGGTAGAACAAAAGGAGGTCCTCTCCTGAGGATGCTACAACCTGGATAGGCTGACATGAGGGAAGGTGATCTTTTCAGTGGCCTGTTCCCAAGTCACCTAGAGCTCGCTTGGTCACATTTGTGGGTCTTGGGATTGTACCCACAAATACAGCCAATAAAGCTGTTGTGATGGAGGAGTCATGTGCTTCTTTTCACGTCCTCAGGCAGTGGCCTGGCTTCAGCATTCTGGGCCGGATGAAGTTTCCAACACCTTTCAAAGGCAGCCCTGATGGATGCACGCTGTGGCGGCCTGATCCTTGACGTCTCAAAGCACAGGTGCAACTGGCATAATAGCACTAACTGTGTAAGTGTGGTCCTGAGTACCACGGAGGCCTGGGCATCTGGCTGCACCCAGGAAAGCACTGAAATTGCAAACCGGAGCCTTGAAAGGGAGCGTGGTCCCATTCAGCCCATGTCAAACCCAATTCCCGGATCCACCAAGAGTCACTCTGCCTTGACTGTATTAAGCCGTAAGGTTTTGAACTCATCCCATCCATTTTGGATGCCATCCACTGGCTACGAACGTGAACAGGTTGCTTGGATTTGCATCGCTAGGGCCGTAGCACTGAATCTGAAAACACAGGGCAGCCTCTTCCATATTGTAGAGGCTGGGATGACTCTTCCAAATTAAAGCCTTCCCTCAAGCTCTGGAGCAGAACTGGAAGAAGGGGCGGGGGTCAAAACTCTTGGCGGAAATATCAACACCGGCCTGTTCAGCGATAAGCCAAGAGGGCTGTGAGAACCAGACCACATCCTGCGAGGTAAGAGACTCTGTGGGACAGACAGTGTTGGATGGGAGCAAATGCAACATGATAGTTCAGCATAGGATTAGAAGAGGAGACCTATCGAACGCTGTCCGGTGTTCCCACTGTCTGATCCACAAGCAGAAGGAACTACCCCAAAGAGGGAGGTAATTCCTTTTGGTTGGGAAGTGAGGAGAGGAATCAGTTTGGTACCAACTTCTTCTCATTAAAGCACTTTCCCCTAACAATAGGTGGTGGTAGCTGTTGTTGTCTTTGTCTTTGTCGCTGTCATTGCCTCCTCCTCCTCCTCCTCCTCCATCTCTGCCTCTCCTCCTCCTCCTCCTTGTAGTATTATTATTTGCATTTATAACCTACATTTTTCCTCCTTTCTTGAGGAACCCAAGGCAATTTCCCTGGGTTCAAACTGCAGTTTCATTTTATCCTCAGTCATGCAACCCAGTGAGGAAGGCTAGGCCGAGAGAGAGTGAGTGAGTGGCCGAAAGACAGCTAGGGAGCTTCAAGACTGACTGGGCACTGGAACCCAGGTTGGGGAGAGCTGATCCAGGCAGTACACTGAACTAGTTCCATGGACACCGTGGCCCATCGCTCTGTCATGTGCAGTGTGGAAGATGCGGCTGCATGGAACTTCATTCCAGTTTGTCTTAATCGCTGTACTCGGTTCATACTTTCCAGAATGAGCACAGGTCCAGACCCACACTCTGCAGCTGAAGTCCATGCATTTCCAAGGCTGCAGGGTGATTTGGAGACACACACACACACACACACACACACACACACAGAGAGAGAGAGAGAGAGAGAGAGAGAGAGAGAGAGAGAGAGAGAGAAGGAAAAGAAGAAGGGAAACAATGAAGGAAAGTGTGCCATGGGTAGCACTGAAAATGCACGTGAAAAAAAGTGCTGTTGAAAAATTGCACACAAATACACTTCGTTCAATAAGAGAAGAATATACAAAGAGATATTTGTACAATCAATGTGCATATTTGAAAAACGATCCACTGAAATATGGTTTTTATGTGAAAATTAAAACACACACAACCCTCAAAGCTTATAACCTGATATGTATTGGAGTCAGAACAAAATTCAAAATGGCCTTTGGAGTAGTTCTGTGAGCTCGTGAGTTGCTGATTCACACTTCCCAATGAAAGAGCCACCGATTGCTGATGGATGTGTGATTGTGTGGTAGACTGAGAAACCACGTTCAAAGGTTCCCTCCCATTTCAGAGGGACCAAGAAACAAATGGGGTGATACAAGTGAAAGCTGGTTTGAATGAGAGTGGCTCCCAGCTTGTCTCACCAGGCATGCTCAGAAACAGCAGTTTAAGGGTTAAGCGGGGTACCAGGCTTCCACCCCAGGCACAAGGCTCGTGCCAGGGGAGGGACTCTTTGATCCTCGACTGCAAAGGTGCACACACATGTGCATGCAAAGCCATGGGAAAGGCGCACTTTACTTCCCCCTATATAAATAGCTTCTGTCCATTCCTGCAGGAAAAGTAAAACGCTAACCCTTTTCTCTTTACAGACATCCAGTCCATTAAAATGATGTGTATTTCTTCTAGCAGGTTAATAAAAAGACAGCAAGCCACTTAGTCCTGCAAGAAAAAGCTGGAGCAAGGAACGACTTGCTGGTGGGGGGAAACAGAGGGAATTTGCACGCTGGCTCACGCTGGCCACACACGCATGCACACGCACATAAATGCACACATGTGCATGCACCCCATGTACACCTTATCTATCTTTGGCGCCAGGTGGGGGAAACTCTGCCAACCTCCTCCAAATGGAAGGAAAAAACATTGGTGGAGCACTCAGAACTCTTTAATTGGCACCTCGTGGAGTGAAGCCCCCGAAGATCACCACCTCTGGTAAAATGCATACCAATGAGGCTTAATCCATAATAATGAGGTGGAGTTTGCTGCATCATTAGTATGCATTCACCCAGAATTCCCTAGATATTGAACAAATGCAGAGGTTTCTTTTAAAAATGAGACATGGTCCAAAATGAGGGGGGTATTTTATGTGCATTATTAATGTGAATTCATTTCAATGTGTTCTTGAAATAGTTGTTGGTATGATACTGTACTTGGTGCCATGGCAGGGTCCATGAGATGAATTATACCTGTGGATCTGTCTGGGGATGATGGCAGTTGTAGTCCCATGCAAAGGGTGGGTGAATTTGTTAATTCTGTTCTCTCGCACATTCAGACATTATCAATCCCAAGTTCCTTCTCCCCCCAAAACACAGAGCTCCATGCATTCATATCAAAAAGACACCGAAATGGAATTTGCACACATTTACACCAACTAGATTCAATCTGCAGAGCTGTTCC
The DNA here is from genome assembly GCF_004798865.1 of Varanus komodoensis. Taxonomy (NCBI): domain Eukaryota; kingdom Metazoa; phylum Chordata; class Lepidosauria; order Squamata; family Varanidae; genus Varanus; species Varanus komodoensis. Next base: position 657,634 of record NW_025335606.1, read on the forward strand.
TAGTGTGGGAAGGACAGAGCCTGTCATATCACAAGGCAACCGCTGGAGGTGAGATGGGGAATGGAGGCGATCCTATAAGGATTTGTCTGTGATAAATTTGATTTTTTACAAGCCATTTGAGCACACCCAATTCAAAGCTCCAACAGAGTGTGAGATATGCCTGCTGAATAAGCTTGCAAATGGATGAAAACCTACTCATGTTTATCTAATTCCCAGTCTGACTCTGAGCAAATCTGCTCTGTAGACAGAATCGTTCCCCAATGTGCAAAAAATCCTTCAGTACACTGACTTCTGTCCCACTGGCTCTGCCTGAATGGAGGGAAGCATTAGGAATTTGTACAAATTTGGCAAGAATTGCCCAAATCTCCCATTTGATCGATGGTCAAGTGCAAATGGGAATAGGGAGCAGTGAAAGGATGCTTGGAGAGTCCCAGTGTTCTCAAAAAACATTCATTTCCCCATGCCCACAATCCTAACTCCACACCACAAATGTGGTTGAATGCACATGGATTCAGATCCACTCTTTGGGAACTATCCTTGAGCTTCGGCTTCTCCCCCGTACAAGTTTATTAAACTTCAAGTCCTTTTCCTCCAGGACATGGTGAACTTTTGTACACCCCTGTTTTCCCATTGTTAGGAAGCACATGGTGGGGGCAAGGTTGCGAGCCGCTGATCTGTGTCATGACAGAACTTAGCTTGCAGGGGTGCAGAGACAGGGCTCCCAAGCCAGCCCAGGGCAACAGAAAGCGACCTCCACCTGCTGGCCACCGCATGGAAACTTGATGTTGATGAATCTTTTGCGAGCTCTACTGAATATTTGTCTTCTTTGTCCCCAGATGCACGAAGGCTAGAAACTTCAAAACTTTGCATGAAGGCCCAGTCCCGTGGTCTGCTTGAGGACATATGCACAGTGAGCACAGACTGGCTGTACCGTGGTCTCTTCATGGTGCCCAAGGAACAGCGGTTCAGCCAGGGGGATGGGATGGAAGTCAAGACTTTCCCACAGAATCTGAGCACCTTGCCAAATTGCAATTCCCAGTCCCCTTAGGGGAAGCCAGAGAGTTTCCCTGAGACCCCCGTATCTGCAAGTGGAGTCTCAGCATTTGGCCAGACTCCAAATCCCAGGATTCTTGAGGTGAGAGACAACAAAACTGCCATAAAACGAAGAGTACATGGGTTCTCCAGCTCTTGTTTGATTCTCTCATTCTCTCTCTCTCCCTTTCCCTTTCTCCCTTTATTGAATATTAAAAAGGATTGCCAATCTGGAAATATCCATGAGGTCACCTAACTACAAAGGTATCTCATCTCTCCTTCTGTTTCCTGATGAAAGCTGCCATTTAAAAACAAGGAGGAGAAAAGTCTTATTCTCCACGTTCCATTAGGCTCATAATTTTCAATAAACAAGGAGTTGTTTCTCTGCCTGAGGTAGGTGTGTGGTTATACTAATTGGAAATTAGCACTGTTTTCTGCTCCAGAAAACATCTTTGATCTCCACACGGCAGGACCAGACATCAATTTAAGCTCAGGGTTCTCTGACAACATTTTAGTGGAATTCACAACAAAGTATTTTCCATTTTTCCATTCACAGGCTCCTGAGAGGCTAATATTTACTAGGAGAGTGACACTATGAGAGTAATTCCATGGTCCCTGGACAGTGTCTGAGGGGCTGCAGAATGCCACGTGTTTCTTCATTGAGGTCAGAGACTTTAGAAGAAATCTTTCCAGCTACTGGGGAAAGTTCATGGACAGCCCCCCAATAAGTTGGGGGACAATGAGCAATGCCTGAGCTTCTCAGGTTAGAAACATAGAAACAGAGCGAGGCAGAAGAGACCCCCTGGGCCATCTAGTCTGACCTCCGGCACCAGCCGGCTCAGCTCACGACATGCCCGCCATGTGCACATCCAGCTTATCTTTGAACAGGTTCTCAGTTTTCCAAGCTGATCTTCATCTCACTGTGCTCTTGCTCCAGAATGTATCTATTTTTCTGAACAGAAAAGCATGCATTTCTGAACCTCCTAGGAGGGGCTTTACTTGGACGGTTAAATACCAAATAATGCTGGTCTCTAAAACTCACCACCAACACCTTGAATTAAGCTTACTACTGAATTGGCAGCCGATGTACTGTCATTCCGCTGCAACTACTGTAATGCAGTTCCACATAGGTAAATGCCAGAATTCTAGGAGGTAAATTCTATTTTCAGGGGCCATCCCAAGTAAGATTACTGCAGGCCTTACAGTAATGCAATCCACAAATCCTCAATCCAAATTCACAATCCAAAATCTACTTCGGATGCCACAAATAATCGTGGTTTCTGAATCCTGATAGGGAACTGTACTTGATTGTTATGCATAGTCGTCCCAGAATTAAAAGTGCTTACGCTAACCTACCAAGCCCTAAATGGCTTGGGAACGGGATAGCTAAAGGAACTCCTGCCTCCAAATATCCCTAGCAGACCACCCTGATCATCAATGGGGACCCCATGTCATGGATGCCCCCTCCCCCAAATGAAGTGAGGGGAGAATTAGCTAGGAAAAAGGCCTTCTTTGCTTTGCACCTCACCCCTTCTGGAAGAGGCATGGCTGGCACCCACATTATTCTGTTTTTATTGCCAAGTAAAGACCTTTCATTATATTTTTTAAAAAAAGAATTATGCTTTTTTTGGTCTTTCACTGCTGGTTTTATTTTCCTTATATTATTATTTATCCTCCTGTTTTTGCGCTTTGCAAATGTTTACTTATTTATAAACCTTTGTACGCTGCCTATGGCACTTCAGCATCTCTAGGTGGCTCACAATCAAATTAAAAACCAGTATAAAAACTAATTACACAACCGAAAACATCACAAACCCTAAAATCCATAAAACAAAATCAATTAAAATGCAGGTAAAATGAAAATAAAGGTTTGTGGCATCAGATATTAAAATATTTTCTTTAAAATGGAAGGTCTTTCCCTGGTGCTGAAAGGAGTATAAAAAGGGTGCCAGGTGAATCTCCTTGGGGTGAGCATTCCAGATATGGGAAGCCACAGCAGCAAACATCCTCTTCACATCATTGTTGTTGTTGTTAGTCGCGAAGTCGTGTCTAACCCCTCGCGACCCCATGGACAACACTCCTCCAGGCCTTCCTGTCCTCCACCATCCCCGGAGTCCACCCAAGCTCACGCCGGCTGCTTCAGGGACTCCATCCAGCCACCTCATCCTCTGCCGCCCCCTTCTTCTTTTGCCATCTATTCAGTATGATGATATACTGACATCATATCAGTATGAATTAATGTGGGTTTTAGCTTTTATCGTTTTATCCATTGCTTAATGCCAGCTGTTGCTGTTACGAATGCGGCGGGAGCCACCCAGAGACCCCTTGGGCGATGGGGCAGCATGCACATGCAATAAACAAATACATAAATAAATAGGGCACTGGCATCGCTGGGCAGCCCTGAAAGAGCGTTCCAGCCATGTGCACTGCTGCTTGGAACCCCCTCCGGCGGCTCCTCCTGCTTTTCACCTCCCTCTACCAGTCACCAGAGACGACAGCAGAGCTCGTGGCACAGAGGACGCCCACCCAGGGAGCCTCAAGTCTGTTTCCACCAGGCCAGGTGGGCACCCGGGAGTGAGTTTGCCCTCACACCTGAAGTCCACTCGCTTGAGGACTTCTGGATGGCCCATGGAGCACCCATCCAAGCTTCTCATGCTGAGATGCTTTTCTGAAGAAATCATGGATCCACCCAGACTAAATCTGGAGCAGTGGGACCCTGATGTTACTGTCCAAGAGAGCTTTCAACTTAACCCACCATGGTGAGGACACCCACTGTGCTTCTGCATCGGAAAACAAAGCAAAACATGCTGCATGAGGAATTTGACTGTGCGAAACAATGCGCAGCCAGTCCAGAACAGAACCAGGAGAAATGCAAGCCTGCCTTGGTAGATTCCTACCCCAAGCATGTGATCCCAATGGGTGAAAAAGTGTGGGATCTAAAGAAATAATGGGATACACCCACACACACAATTTTCTGAGATGCATTTAAAGCGGGAACACTGAAGAAGTTCATGCTTTTTTATCATCTTTGCCATCATTATGTTTAGTATGCATTTAACCCTGAAGCTGGATGGCAGAAGGTTTATGTGAGCAAAGATGCAATAATGGGTAAACTTACAATAAACCTATGGTAAGCCTGTAATGGAAAGACAGAATAAAATGATAAGCTTTCTCAGACTCCGTGAAAGTGGAACTCCCGTCTGTGCATTCAGATCACCTTTCCTTTGACTTACATCTTGGGTGATGTCTCTGCAGTCCATGCTTTCCCTTTGGGAAGGATTATCCAGTCCCTGAATGTCATGGGATTGGCTTCCCACAGCTCGATTCAGTGCTGCTAAAGTGTGCACACTTGAAACACATGGGCTTGGTTTGCTCACGTGGATATCAATCCACCAGCTGCTTTGCATCCAGGAAAATCATGGGGTGATTTTTTAAAAAATAAAGAAACCAGAATGCATACTAATAATGTAAGCGCTCACATCCCTCTGGGGTACAGGTGTCCCTTCTGATGCTGTCCATTACAGGTGGAAGAGGAAAGAGGACTGGAAGGGAGGTAGAAAAGAATTGGTGCCCATGCAGATTAAAGGAACTGGCCACTTTCTTCCTTGGGAGGTGAAGTTGAGGAGCAAGGTTGTGTCTTGACTGCTTTGGAAACTGATGGGTAAGTCTTAGTCCTAATACATACACTATTTTTTCTGCCCATCATGATGACATCTGACAAAAGCTTCACTCAAATCAAGACTGCTTTCATATCCTCATAAATTCTGGAAGTTTCCTTCCTTCCTTCTCCCTCCCTCTCTCCCTCCCTCTCTCTCTCTCATTCTCTGCTCCTCTCTCTTCTCCTTCCTTCCTTCCTTCCTTCCTTCCTTCCTTCCTTCCTTCCTTCCTTCCTTCATTCCTTCCTTCCTTCCGCATTATCATGTACCAATGCATTAAACAAGACGTTCCATTAATTTCTTCATCATCATAACTTAAGCCCGGGACATACCCTTTAAATATTCATTCAGCTATGAAAACTGGGCATTAAAATTTTAATAATGTCAAACTCATTTGAACTGAGCTCCTGGGGGACTATTACAATACAATTAGAATAAATATGATGATTGATTTGGTGGAAAGGTTCACCTGTCCATGTCGGCTAATGGTCAAACTCCCCCGGCAGACCTGCCAAGTGCCGAGTTATTTACTTCCGTCTCTCTAACCTGCCTCGGCTTTTCACTTGGTCTCCAGCTCAAACTCCTGGCACACGCCTGTAACATTTTCTTGGCCGGTGATGCCCTGCAGTCCTACCAGGGTAGGAATCGCATCTAGATCAGAACTGGAAGAGACAATTCACTGGCACTTTACTCACTACCCCCCTTTTGTGGCATTTAATTAAACAGGGTGTGCTGATGAAAGACACTAAAAGTTCAGCCATAAACTTTCTGGCAGCATCAGACATTAACCTTTTTACAGCATGTTTCTGATCTGGGAAGGCTCGATCATTCTATCAACATACTCTGGAAATAACTCTAATACTGACAGTGGGTGACTTTGAACCAGTGGAGTACCGACGGAGGCGACAGGGAAGGATGACACGGACCATTCGTTAGCTCCCAAAGTGGAATTGGAAACTCACTTCCCAGTTCAGCTAGCTGCTCACCAAGGACAGCTGCATCCAGATTGGTTCCAGAGCAAGTTCAGAGTGGCCTTTCTTATTTACAAGGTGGCCTCTGCATTCCTTCACCAGAGAAGTAACTTATTTTCCTGGAAGGGCCCTTTGAAGAAAGACAGGTATGTCCAGGGTCAGGGGAGGTCCCAAGGAAGAAAGAAGGGTATGTCCCAGAGATGGCTAGTATCCCACCCATGTGCCAGTTCTGTGGCAATCAAAGCCCTAAAGAAGAATGGCGTGCGTCCTTCTGTTTGAACTCGTGTGGCAAGACGTATGGAAATAATGGGGCCTGTTTTTGAGCGAGTTGATGTGTTTGCGCACTGACAATCTTCTGACCCAGGCTGATCTTTGGCCCTGGGGTGGGACACAGGGGAAGGTCCACATCCAGATTCAGACGTGACAAAGCTGTCACCCATCCTTAGCTTGAAAGGCTTTATGTACCACCCAATTTAATATTTCCTCCCTTGTCTAAGAGACGGAAGGAGGCAGGCAGTCTTTATGCAGCCAAATTTGGCCCTGAAGCCACCCTTCACTTGCCCATGGCCTAAACGGGTTAGGTCCTCTGTGTTCCCTTCCTTTCTCTGGACAATGCCTACAGATACCAGTGGGGTGAAGGGAGTCTGCAGCTTTCCAGTGTAGTTTCAGGGCGAATGAAGCAGGGACTCCAGGCATGTGTGCCCCAAGGCAGTCCCACGACATTCTGTCGGCTGAGAGTAGAACTAGGTGGCATCCCCACCCGTTCCAGGAAAGGGGTCCAGCTGGAGTGGCTGATGGCCCTTTCTTCTGCACTGAGAACAGGCTGAGGAGTCCTCTCACCTAAAGAAAGGAAACGAGCTTAGGCCTCACCATGAGGTCCATGTGGCGCAGAGTTCTTTCCTCTGGGATCTTGCTGAACATGTTCCTAAAGTCAGGGATGGCCCCGGAGCACCAGGCAAGCCTCTTCCTCTGCTACAGGGGCTGGTGGATCTCGGCTGTGCCCCCTGCCCCCTGGCCAGAGACTAGTGGGGTGTTCCCCAGCCATGGAGGGGGTGGTCCTTGCAGGGGTTCTGCATGGGCAGGTTTGGTTTCTCCATTTAAGGACAACCACACTGGGCTCCATGAGACGGCCACAAATGTCACTATCACAGATTGCGGAAGGCATTGCTCACACCCTTGTGCAGAGTTGAAGGGAGCTTTGCTGCTTGGAAGGTTTCTCTCTGTCCTCACTCTGCCCTTTCAACAGTATTTGTTCCCTGCCATAGGTTGGGCGGGGGCACACTCACCAAGGCAACACACAAGGGAAGCAGGCATCGACATGGCGTTGCTAATGGTTACACTAATTTGATAGAGACAGATAAGTGTACGGTTCAGCTCTGGAACATTGCATTCCACCCAGGCTTCCTTCCCCTGCTTCTTCGTCTTCTATTCATTTTAAGTAATATACCATTAATAATAATACTTGGCCTCCCTGACCTGACTTTTTCAAGTATTTACTTATTAATTCCCACATGTCCTGGGCTGAGATACATTTATCATGGCTTTGACAAAAGGGAAGGGGGGTGGAGATAAAATAGGGCATGCTGCAGGAAATTGTCCAGTCCGCTTCGTGCATCGCGTGGCTTGCGTGCAGGCCCTCCCAGTTGCCTGGAATGGCTGGCGGAGTCGGGATGTGGCTGAGACGGAAAGGGGGCCTGGTGCCCGTGATCCAGGGCCTCCGCACGGGGGCAATGCAGGCAGCTGCCGCATTGGTGGGGTGGTGGAAGGGGACCATAGGGGACCGACCCACCCCAGGGCCAGGCGCTATGGAGGGGAAGACCATGTGGGAGCCACATGCTGTGCTTATTGACCCTTAGAACTGTAGGCTTTCACATGCGTTCTGGGCAATTTGGTGGACGTTCTTGTTAAAGATGGTCTGATTGTGCCAATGGAAGAATAAGTGAGCAAGAGATCTTACGTGAAGATGAGTCCTGTCTCACTAATCTTACAGAGTTCTTCAAGAGTATTATTGAGTACGTGGATAGGGTAAACCCCAGTGACTGGATGTGGTGGTTCTAGATACTTCTTAGGTTGCATTAGAAGTTTTTCCCAGGCTACAGCGGCAACCTGTGGGCACTGGATACTGCCCCATCTATTTAAGAAGCGCTCTTAAGCAAAAACCCAGAAGTACTTTTTAACACATTCTATGAAGGACCACCTTTAGGGGATATGATGGTTTTACCTCTCAATATGAGGTTGCTTCTTATTGATTGCCTTCCTCCCGAGGAATTTTACATTGAAGGAGAGCACAGAAATCAGCTTAAGTAGGAAGCAGCCGCAACACAAGTGACCCTTTGCTTTGCTGTCCCATTACTGGTAGGGAGTGAAGCTGAGAGTTGAAGATTTGGTCATAGTGGAGGGCAAAGGCTTTAGGTGACCTGTGGGACTCCTGGATCACGGCCATTCCCCACCTGGATACAGAGAACCTCTCCAGAAGCTTTTGCTAGGAATAGGATGCAGATGGGTTCTACTTGGTCATACGTTCTCCAGAAGGAATCTTCAACTTTAGGGCTGAGCTAAGTGGTGCTCAGAGGTCTTCCTGACGGGTTTCTCTTCTCCTAAAGGTAGGACTGGGGGTGGGTTGGTGTTTTCACTGAGGGGGCAATATTCAATGAGAGTGTGTATTTTGGGGGAAAGGGATACGTAGGGAGGGCAAAATCAGCGTGCACTGCGCTTGTCAAGGTTCGACAGGTTCTGCCTAGAAATTCAGTCCAGCTCGTGCCTGCTTCTTTCTCCTCTCCTTTCTCATCTCCCCTCAGCTCATTTGAATGGGAAAAAGTTCACATTTAGAGGAATATTTGGTGTGGCCAAATGCACATTTTCCCCAGCACTGTTTAAAAGCTTTTTCTAAGGTATACATTTTCTGAAGAAGCCCCACAAGCTGCGGGCTATGAGCACTTTGTCAGAAGAGAGTGCTCACCTTAACATTTGGGAAGGTCACATGGTACGTGAATGGGGCCAAGTTCTGTCCTTAAATCAACCACTTTTCATTACATCCAAAGCTTCCTTCATCATTTCACAACAGCCTTAGAAATGGTTACTGTAGTTCATAGCACTGCAGGTCGTAACCACTGGGAATCTGGGCCTCAAAGGATTATGGGAGACGCAACGTGTTGACATCAGAGTTGCCATAGCATTGCATAAAAATGATGGTATTTGCAGACCCATTTCAAAAATGCTTGAGATCTGTACTGCTGGCAGGTGCTTAGCCAGATTATGGCGGCTCTTTTGCAGGTTAAAAGCGATAAAGAAGGCCATGTGAGACTTAATCAGTTATTGTATGCTTAAAGGTTCAGCAGTTCTTCCTTTTCCCCCAGAGCGTCCCCAAATCCTTCACCCAACTCACCCAACTTTTGTTAGAAAAGGAACCCTGGTTTTGCAGGTCCATGCAATGAAGCAAATATCATGCTTGGGAATGTGATGCAGGCGCGTTGACCCAGTGCATGAAAGATGTCTCACCAGGGTACTTGATGCACCATGGAGCTACCTGCCCTGAAGAGCTGTCTTAGATCTCTCCTGAGCCGCCCAGAGAAAAAGGGGTCAGAAAGCGATGGTTGGCTTTTGCATGAGAATATGGGAATGGCCCCCGTTAATTGCGTATTCCACACAGGAAAGTACAGAGGTATAAAGTTAATCACTAGTCAGGCAACCCCTATTTCTTGAAAAAGAACGTTAATACCATCTTTATCCAATGAAGTACCATTGTTATACCTGCATATTATGAAGGGTTTATTAAACCAGTCATAATCTATTCAAGATAAAGCGATCTGTATGGCCACTGAGCACAGATCAGACAGAATGATGGGAGGTTATTGTTAAAATATGCAAATTCACATCCTATTGAAATGCAAACCCTCCAGATAAGATTTTTTTAAAAAATAAATCCAGTCTTTTTTCACGGCATGAAGGTAACCTAATGTTTATTGACTTCAAGACCATATAATGGAACGTAATATCTATTAGTCAGGTCCTTGGGCTCCCTTCTGATTACAAGAGGTACCTGTTCGGGCATCTACAAGGAGAGGAGAAATGGATGAGGACTGTGTTGCAGTGAAAAAAACGAGTGCTTTCCTGCACAGCTCCACAACTGTGAACCTCAGGCAAGGAAAGAAGGATTTGGCTGCCCTCTGACAGGAATTTGGCTCCCTGTTTGTAGGTTTGGAACATTCAGTTGCCTTTCTCTCAGTTGGACCTCTGCTTAAGGGCAAGGTGATGGTTGATGAAACTGGATGAACCTTCAATGAGGTGACCTACCAGGGGAGGCGAGAAGGAGCAACTCGCTGGAGAAGACCCTGATGCTGGGAATGATTGACAGCAGAGGGAGAAGGGGATGGCAGAGGATGAGGTGGCTGGATGGAGTCACTGGGGTGGTGGGAGTGGGCTTGGGTGGCCTCCGAGGGATGGTGGAGGACAGAAAGTCCTGGAGAAAGGTTGCCCATGGGGTCATGATGGTCAGGCATGACTGTGCAACTAAACAAACAAACAAAAAAACAAAGTGAAACATGACTGTAGGTATGTTTGCAATGGCACAGGGGAAGCGGGGGCTGCCGGTTTACATCAGCTGACTTGCCCGAGACCGGACTGCCTGGAGATCATTGATGCAGTGGACGGATGGGAGCGGGGTGGGCTTTGTGTGGCCCGCGGCTGGCCTGGCCTCGATACAGTAATCAAAGGGAGAGTGGAAACTGGTTCTAGCTGCCATAAAAGTTGCAAATGTGCAGGGAGAAAGAACATGGCAAGCCTGTGTGAATCTCGAGCAGATAAGAAATAGACATGGGAAATGTCTGGTCCTTGACAGAAGAAAGGACACTTTCTCCAGCATGGGAGGGGTGCATACATTGATGTATCGATGTCTTAGATGTGCATTAGGTGACCTAATTGGTTACCTAGGGTATAAAATGCATGTACGGGGGTGCAACTTTTGAGACACTGCTTTGGGCTGAATGTCCCTTTGTGTCTCCCTTTATTCTATCGTGCACTAGAATAAAGCTGGTTTTGGCTCTAAGTCTCATCTCAGGCTCTGTTTGGCTCGGGTCTGGGGTCCACCCGGGTTTGCCCCAGCTGTAGACTGGCTCAGTCCGGTAACAGACTCCAAGGGATGGTAGAGGACAGGAAAGCCTGGAGGAATGTTGTCCATGGGGTCATGAAGGGTTGGGCACAACTTGACGACTAAACAAACCAAACCAGGAGAGGAATAAATAAGATTGACACACAGGTATGCATCCCATGGCTTCCCCTCTATATGCCACAGCTAGCAGCTGAGAGGAAAAGTAGCTATAACAAGGGGTATGTGAGCAAGTCACTCCATTCAGTTTTTCTAATGGATTTGTCCATTTTGCACCCAAACAGTATTATCAGTCAGCTATCCCTAAATGTCCAGGCTTGTGATGCAAAACACACGTGTGCTAACACACACAATGTTCTCCGGAAGTATGCACACTTGAAAAAGTACTCAGAGAAAAGGGATGATACTTCCTGAAAACACACAAACACACTTTCGTCCACGGGTCCATGCACTGGATGCTTATATTACAAAAATGAACATGCATCTCTCCCCTACTGTGTTTATGTCTATGATAACTACAAAAGCTTAGAAGCTCACACAGAAATGGGACAGCATAAGCTTGACCTAACACACACACACTCTCACACACAGGCGATCATGGGGAAAGCAAGATCCATCCACCCTTACACATGACAACAACAGAACTTAATTGTCACCATACCCATGAACAGCAGAAAACAGATCTTCAGGTGATCGGGACTTCACCTCCCAGCAATCTTGGTCATTGGCCGTGCTGACTGGGGCTTCTGGGAGTTGAAGTCCCAACCCTCTGGAGCGTCACCTTTTGCTCACTCTGTAACTGCTGCAGCCAGGCTGCCTCTTTCCCCGTGGCCATTTCACAAGGATTGGCTTTGTGGGGTGTTGATCCTGCCAGGGAAGCTTTGGTCTAGAGGTAATTGACTGCAGAACACACATGCCCACTCACCCACCCACCCACACGCGGCTTCTCTAAGTAGCAAAGGCAATAGCTGTACTCCTCAGTGGCCTATTTCTTCCCATTTGCATTCGTGTGGGAGGTGATTACCAGCCTCCCTCGCTTTCGAGATGCACCAAACACTTATTTGAACTGCGGGCTGTGATTGTTTCCTTCAGAGTTGTTCCAGTTTATTGCCTTTCTCCCAGTAGGGATACTGGCATCACACTCCCTACGGACGACATGTTCTGATTCGGAGGAAGCTAGAGGAAGCCTATATTATATAACTCCACCCTGAAATGCTTACTTGAGAGAGAAAGCGAGAGAGAAAGAGCGAGCGAGAGAAAGAGAGCGCCAGCCAACCAGCCAGCCAAAGCCTTAAGAACATTCATGTTCAATTCCTTCTTCTGAAAGAAGTCACCAGAATGCACCAATCTTTCCTGAAACAGAATTAAACAAGCTTCACACCAAAAAGACCTAAATGGGGTGCGTGTGGGAGGTAGGATGGGAGAGAAAGTGAAACTGAGCGAGTCAGCAAACTGACCAATTCGGGGAGACTGACAGACTCATTCATCCTTATTACAACCCGATGTGGGCCTAGTTATGATGCGAACGAGGGATGCCCGCAAGGCTGGCCGTGCCTCGGTTTGATTATGAGCTACAGGGGCTTGCGAAACTTTTTTCAAGGATCGGATTAATTTTACGTGCTCCTGGATTCTTTCTCAGCTCAGATCAGGATCCAAGCTCCAGCAGCATTGCCGGCCATTCTTGCTGCCATGCTCCAAAATTATTTCCTCTTCCAAGAGCCACCCAAGTGGCAGTGGCAGATGCGACGGAGTGCGGCTTGGTGCAGGGGCTCTATCCTGTCCTCTTTTCCTTGCCATGCGTGCTGCTGTCTCTCAGTGCACCCCGAACAGGAAAAGGGAACTGAGTTTGTAGGATCCGGGGATAGTGGTTGTCAGACCTTCGGAGCTCAGATCGTCTACAAAAACAAGGGACGGCATTTCCTTGTATTGATCATGCCAGGAGGATAACCTACGAAGGGTTCAAGAGAGGCGTGTGCTGAACATGTGTGTGAGAGTCTGAAAAAAGACATTTAGGCTTTTCCCATGGATGAATGTAAGCCCATCCTCAAGCAAAAATTCCTCAAAGAGCAGCGAAAGAGCAGAAAGGAAGGAAGAAGAGGTGATATTTCCTGCATCCATACAATGTGAAGCAACCCCAAATGGTTACCCAGGGTTCGCGGTTGTTTACTCTGATCTATCTGGCAGACAACCAAGTGGTTTCTGCTTTTTTATGGGTTACAGGCTCCCAGCTCAGTTCTCCCACTCTTGGGATTCCTCCCATTAGCCACTATACCTGAAGTTCAATCCCAGGGTGCATTGCTTCCTGCCTACATAATCTTCCTTTTCCTCATTGGTCCACACTTAGAGGATGGGTGGCTGGAGTGGCTTTTGCAGTTTACTTATTTATTATATTTATATCCCACCTTTTTCCTTTTAAGGTATACATAATTCTCCCCCTCCTTCTTATCCTCACAGAAACAGCCCTGCGAGGTTGGTTGAGGTGAGAGTCTGTGAATGGCCCGAAGTCACCCAGTGCGCATGGCTGAGTGGGGACTAAAATCCAGATTTCCCCAGTCCCAGTCCTGCACTCTCAACCACTACACCACACTGCCTCAATTCTGCTCTTTCCTGAGGAATCTGTGTTAATTACATACCAGGACCATGGAAACCATGATTCCTAATTCAGACAACACTGCAAGCCATGGTGGTACAGCGATAGCATAGAACAAACCATCATTTCTTATTGTTGATTCGAAAGGTGAAACTAACCATGGTAAATACCATGACTGGGTTCAGACAACAAAGCAGACCAACAACGGTAAAAAGAAGAAGAAACAATACCATGACTTGTTGGGCTGTCCAAACCCAGCTAACGAGAGACAATGAGGTGATGAGTAAAGTCTGATGGGACAAGTCAGAAGGAAAGAAAGTCAAACAAACCAAGATAACCAGCAGAATACTGGATCATTAGTGTAGTGAGCTGGTTTTTTCCCTCTTTCCTTCTGTTTATCATAATTCAAAGGACTATCTTATGTCTGATAGCCAGATGGAAAAGGGGAAGGGAGAAGCTCAGAACTTTTAGTGGGATTTGTCCCCTTCACCTTCAGCCACAAGAATGGAGACTTGAACTAATTCAAGGGGAAAGAGAAGAAGGACTTATTCAGCTGATCTGAGGGTTTTTTTTTTTTAAATTGAGGTTCAATCTGAGGAGGAAAAACATTTGAAGTGACTTGGAAGGCATTGGCAAAGGCAATGAAATACTTCAGTTTTGCAAAGTCTCCAAATTTCTTTTGGTCATTTGCCCTAGAAAGAGCCAACGGTGCCTGCTTGGCTATGCTTCTTGATGAATTTACTGGTGAAACATAAAGTCAGCAGAAATGTATTAATTTAGATGTATAGTCTATCACATCCTGAAGTCTCTCATAGATAAAGAGAGGGGAGGCAGACCATTGCAAATTCCCTTTCCTCAGATCACAGCCTTGATTTGGCTCACTGTACACATTTTAACATGTTAAGAAAAGCAAGCAAGGAAGGAAGGAAGGAAGGAAGGAAGGAAGGAAGGAAGGAAGGAAGGAAGGAATCATCCATGCAAGGCCGGATCACATAATTCATCACATGGATGTACCTCAGAAACATCAGAAGCAACCATATAGCAAGCCAGGCTCTTGGCTTATCTTCTTTTTGCTGTTTCATGCCATTGAGCCATCTCTGACACAATGCGTGAAGCCTCCAAGATGTCCTGTCCACGGCAGCCCTGCTCAGCTCCCGCAACTTCACGGCTGAAGCTCCAGCTATGGAATCCACCCATCTCATATTTGCTCTTCCTTTTCTTCTTCTGCCCTCGACTTGCCCTTGCATGGGGGGCTTCTCCAGGGAGTCTGGCCTTCTCAAGACGTGTCCCAAGTACGACAAGCTGAGTGTGGTCGTTGTTGCTTCTGGGAAAGCTTTGGTTCGATATGACAGCAAACCTACTTGCTTGTCTTTCTGCCACGCCAGGGTATTTGCCATGCTCTCCCCAGCACCATGTTTTGAGTGCGTCCCTTTTCTTCCTGTCTTGATCGGCCTGGTCCGGTACCGTCACCACTGCCTGGCAGGGTTCCAGACAGGATCCCATCTTAGCTCTGTTTTGGGATGACGGCCTGAAGCCAGGGATGCTGCATGTATGGCCTCATTTTCTGCTACTGTCCTAGGGCCCCTTCACTGTTGTTGTTGTTGTTGTTGTTGTTGTTATTATAACATTTCTATGCCGCCCCTTGCCGAAACCTCAGGGTGGCTTACAACACAATAAAATACATTGAAATACAATAGAACATAATAAATTACCATTACATACAAAAATACAAAAAATACTTTGAGTTACAAACATAATAATATAAAATTAAAATTATCAGTATAAAATAAGTAAATAAAAATATAGGAGGAGAAAAGAGAAGGAAGAAGAAGTTGCCCTGGCCAGATCATATGTTTTAACAATTAAAATGATGTTTAAATAAAAAGGTCTTTACCTGGCGCCGAAAAACCAGTAACGACGGTGCCACTGTTGTTTGTCCCTGCAATGCCTCATGGGACCATACAGGGCAAGGGACACAGAAACCCTGCCAGGTCAGACCAAAGGGCCAATTAAGTCAGCACCCTGCTCCCCCCGAGGCTGACCGGACGCTTCCGCGAAATCCAGAAGTACAACTGGAAGGCAACAGATTGGCTTCCTGGTTTTGGTAGTCCAAGTTCCACTGCTGCCCAATATCCCCTTGACTGAATGCCTATGCTCCAAATGGATGGGATACCCATGCAGAAACACCACAAGGTTAAGTTTGTTCTACCCCGTTTTCCACCCTATTGTGTTTTTCCATGAAGTCCATGAAACAATCCATTTGGATTTTCACGTGCATTTCTTGAGTGCAGACTTTGCCCACGCCATTCCAACTATTTCCCCCCTACAGTTTAGGCTCTGTGCACACTGTCTCATAGTATATGTGCACCCTTTATTTGCAAACTGCACTGCAACATTCTGAAAAGCCTATAAATCCACTCCAATTCATTCCTAGCTTCAGGAAGCACAGAAGCAGTGAAGCACAGTGAGTCAGAAGGGGCCATCTAGTCTGACCCCCGGCTCCAGCCAGCTCCACTCATGACATGCCCACCACGTGCATGTCCAGCCTGTCCTTGAACACCCGCACCGATGGAGCCCCAGTCACCTCCTGTGGAAGCCCATTCCATACCCTAGAGGTCCTAACCATCAGGAAGTACTTCCTGGCATCCACCCTAAATCTTGGTTCCCTGAGCTTTGCTCCATTGGATTTGATGAGTTTGCATTAAAATGTGAACCACATGAATTTCACACCCATTCCTAAATGCCACTGCCCTGGAAATTCTTCTTGAGTGGGCTCTGCACTCAATAGATGATCAACAAACAATTCCACTGTCTGAAATCCAAGACTCATGTTTCTTTGGTAGGGGTGAGTGAGAAACATGATAAGAAGTTGAGAATCCATCTCTTAGCTTCTAGTTGGTTAGCTCCGTGCTGACCCTGTGGTGCAAGTCTAGCCAATGCGTGGGCTGCCATTTCTAAGGTGGACTATGATTTGTGCATTTTTAATCATTACTGAAATGCTTTCAAATAAGCATTTGACCGACCTTGCAGCTTTAGCGCATTTTGCACAGAATCGCACTGTGATGTGTGAATGGCCAATAGTTCTTGTAACGGGACTGTTGGTCAAGTTGTCATGTCAAACCATGGGCGAAGAGGATGTTCCCAGAATTCTGGGCTGGCAACCCGAGGATCCCCATCATTCCCTGCAAGACTGGCTGGTGCAAAACCTGCCAAGAAGCTGTCAGAGAGAAAGCACCTTCTCTCATTGTCCCCCTTCCCTCTGTCTCACTTCTCATTCACAGGGGCCTTTTCGCGTGTTAATTAAACATAGATATAGCTGCAAAGAGAAGAAAAGAGAGGAGAGGAAAGCTAAAAGGGGAAGATTGCAGAAGGCCTAATTAATCGAATTACCTTCCTCTGAAAGCTTTCCTGATGAGCTTTCCTGTTGTCCCTGGATAGAAACACACGCACACGCGCTCACACACATGAGAGACCACTCATCCGTTGCTTAGCAGCCAGCAATGCCTTTTTGTGTGAGAGAGTCACAGGCGAGGGAGAGAAAATACGAGGTACATAAATATGAAGTCCCATCTTTCATTTGCTACCTTGAAGTACTGTGCTAGATGTTTCTGAGTTCAGGGCACATCAAAATCTCAGCCCACGGTTATCACGGAAACTGAGCCAATGGGTGGTGGGCCTCCCAGTAGGACGACGCCACAGGGTTTGCCTGAGATGATGGATGGGAGCCAGCTGAGCCATCAGGTGTCCTCATCAGGCCCACCTGTGGCCTCCGCCCACCACTAAGAATAGGGAATAATTTTCCTGCTTGACCTGAAAGCGATCAGGGCTTCCTGAGAGTGCAAATGGGGCATCTGCAAAAGCTCCTGAGTGTTTGCTACAGCCCTGCCTCTGCTTTTCCTCTTCTCTGTCCCATGGGGAAGAAGAGACAAATGTGATGGACATGCCCATGGACCAGGGATGGGCAACACATGGCGTGTGGGTTATGTGTACCCTGACTTGGTTGGGTTTGTTTGTTTGGTGTTTTCAGCCCTTTCTATTAAAAACGGACAAACAAACAAACCTGTCCTCTCCCCAAAGCTACCCTCACGCTCTTAAATTCAGTGGCAAACCATCATGTTATTTTTCCATAGACCATTTTGCTGCTCCCCGCCCCCATCAACACTGTGTAGCAAAAATTTGGTGACACATTTGATGGTGGCATAGGCAGGCTTCCTTGCAAACGCACCTGGGCACTGAATGGAAAGTGCAGAACATTTTCTGAAGGATGTAGAATCTGCCATATTGAGGAGATGACCTGTCCAATTGGAAATAGCCCAACGGTAGCCCCTGGGCCAGAGAATACTTGCTGTGCTTGTCTGAAGCCCTCACTCTCTGCTACAAAATAATAATTTGCCTGCCATGCTGGAGCTCTTGGAGCATGGAAAACAAAGCTTAATGTGGCCCAGGGCAATTAGCAGCTCATGCTTGAACTTGCTTCTCCTGCTGTCAGAGAACCGATGAGAGCATCTGGTAGGAGTCCACTAGGTATGTCTCCTCTGCGGACCACATGGAAATGATCGGGGTTTCTTGAAGAGCATGTGCATCTCAACCAGGCTCCATTAGTTTCATCAAGGCATCTGTATGATTTGTTCCCCACAGATCCTGAAGCACCAAGAGTGAGCACCTCAAGCTGGTGCTAGAAAATAGTAACTTATTTTATGGAGGAGAACATCAGGCTTCTGACATGCTGTTTTCTGTTATCCAAGAATAAGACTGAAGAAGATCTTTTGCCCCTGAGGAAGATCCATGCTCAAAACACACTGGACCGTCTCCAAAAAATGTCTCTCTCTTTTCTAGATCTGGTTTGATGGCAGAGTGTACTTTTCTCTCTCTCTCCCTCTCTCTGTATGTGTGCATGGGTCTGAGTGTGAGTGTCCATACACGCACACATGTGTGCTTGCACGTTCTGTGCCCTCTGCTCACATCTGGACAATTTATAGCATGGGTCCTCAAGCTACAGCCCGTGGACCAGATCCGGACCGCCATGTCCATTTATCTGGCCCACCGGAGGTTTTGGACTCACCACACATGCCACCCGCTGCTGCCCGCCTCACCCCGCACATGGGGAGGCAGCGGCTTGCTCGCGCGGAGATCGTTTTGGACGCACTCGGAGAAAATGATGTCCGAGCAAGCAAGCCACTCTGGCGCACGCCCTCCTCGCCTCGCCTCGCCTCGCCATGCCCCAGCCCCACCTTACCGTACGCACGCATGCACGCCCCCCACCCCTGCCACCTTGCCAGCCTGCACGCACTGCCGGCATCCCCTTGATGGCCCAGGCCTACCACCGGTACCTTTCAACTGGCCCCCTGTTGAAAAAGTGTGAGGACCCCTGATTTCTAGGCTAAACACAGATATTATACCAATAGCAGTATAAAAATTCCCCCTCCCCAAAATGCGCCATTCCAGTCAAGGCCTTCTCCAATGTGTTCTACGCCTTCCTTTTTTTTTTTTTTTTTTGGCAATGTGTAAGCTCAAATTTAACATTTCAATCAACTGGACAGAGCTAATTGGATAACTATCTGCCCACAAATATGTTGAAAGGCTGCGCTATGCTCAATGACACCATAATCTGGGCTAATAAGAGCGTCTTCTGTTTTGAAGTGGAGGAACGGGGTGGGATCAAGATTGTGTGTGCAGATGTAGGAAGGAAATCTCACATGGGTTTCTCATCCTCTGACGGGTGCTTCACCCTGCAGGTCCTTGCAGGTCCTTACTTATTCGTGGATGACTGAAGGATGATTGTGTGAATGGACCTGAGAGGTGGTGGGCTCTCCCACACTGGAGACATTCGAGGTGAAACTGGACACCCATCTGAGTGGGATGGCGTGACTTGGTGTCCTGCAGCAGCAGGGGGCTGGACCTGATAGCCTTCTTGACCCCTTCCAACTCTACTATTCTAGGATTCTATGACCAAAGGAGGGACACTGGAGGTCCTATTCTGCTTAAGCCTGGTGGGATCCTGCCATCCTCTGCTCCTGCTGCATTGAGATTTGTTTCCCTCAATTCCAGAAATGTTTTGGGCATGGTGGGTCCAACCGTTTGAACAGAATGGATCTTGGGGGTGGAGGGAACCTTGCAATCTGCAGAATATTGGGTTGTGGGAATCTATCATCAACACAGAGCAACGAGAAAGGGGAGAGAGGGAGGCCTCTTTCATACTCTTGTTAACTTCATCCTTGGCTCCGGCAGTTCCTGGTGAAATGAGGCATGTGGCCATGTATGTGGGGATTGGCAGGTTCTTTGACAAGTGCAGAACATGCTCTGTTGGACTAAAGGAAGCGGTGTTCCCAACACAGGGAATTTTCAGGGATATTTGCAAGAAGGGACTATAGCTCTGGGACTACGTTGTAGCAGGTAACCTTGTGACCATGAACAGGTGTGCAAGATCACCATTAACAAATCTTTTAAAAGTACTGCATCATTTATACAGATGTCAAGACTTCCCCACAATCTAATTTGTGCAAATTGCCATGGATGAGCAAAAGAAAAAAAAAAAAAACACCCTCCATCCATGTACTGGTTTGATTTGCTACAGACTGCAGTACTTCAGTGTTGGTGGAAGGGAAGAGATGTCATTCCGACAAAACTGAAGGAGGAAAAACCATGAAAATTTCCTTCTTGAAACAGAACTTTCTGACATCCCTCACCATGGAAGGTGAGGATAAAGAAACATTCTCTCCATGGTAAAGTACATCACTTGTTCTGTGGTTTTTGTTTTATTATACTCATTTTTGTAAGGTGTCCCAAGACGGTTGTAGTGGACGGGTTAGAAAAGCTTTTAATAAAGCAATAGAATAAAATAAATAAACAGTGGTCAAGAGATGAGTATCCGTGTTCTACTTGGCCAGTGGAGCTGATGGTTTGAACTGGCTAGAGATGGAAGAATCTATCCATTCTGATTGCGCTTGGATTTTCATTCTCCCCCACCCCCATCTTAAACGTGGGTGATCTCACACTGCAGGATTCCCACAGTTACATTTGGTTCATTGTTTTAAAGTGTTCCTGAGAAGTCACAATCATTTTTGTGTACTTTTCTCCTAACACACACACAGTGTTTGGCCTGTTATGCAAGTTTTTGCAAGGAATTTTCTCAGTATAATGCATTTTGGTCATTATTTCCCTAATGCACCTATTTTTGTGGACTTTCTTTTAACTGGAGTGCTGGATTGCAAAATTCAGAGATGAGCAAGTTTTGAATTTTGCATCATGCTTATAGTTCATCTAGGGATTCAGAAAAAATCAGGTAAGTTAAAATGGGAATGGGATGATTTGTTCCCCATCCCTAGGCTCTTCTTTGTGACTGGCAAATGCCCAATAACAAGAGGCATTGCCACACAGGATGCGACCTGCTTGGATTCAGTAACTCTTTCCAAGATGGCACTCGCATTAGTCACCTTGCAAACAGAAAGGGGAGTTATAAATATCTTGAAGTTGGGGGGATGTGTGAATCAGCAAAACCTGAGCTCATGGAAGCTCTCAAAATTCTATCTCAGAGTTGAGTTCCTATGAAATTGGAAACTTTATTTCTTTTTGCATGAATGTGTGTGTCCTTTTTAACATACTTTTCCAAATGTGTACATCAATTCTGTACATCCCTGAAATGAGTGGCCTCTTGACCTATGACTTAAAGTATATTTGCAAGCATTTTTCAAAAGTATGCATATTTTCATGTGCATTTTTCAAATGTACACATGCTGCTAAGCACATTCTTTGGGGCCACAAGCTACACTTGGAAAAATGAGAGCTTGGACTGCAGATTATATCTGATCCTGTGTTTTGTCTGGAAGGTGCAAACTGGGTAAAAATTGGCTAGAAATGAATGGAAACAAACTTCTCATACTTCCCAACAAACAAAATCCAAGAAATGCTTTTCCCAGTTGGATTTTTTTTGGAAGGGGGGGGCACTGGATTTCATACAGCATTATGGATCAATTTGCCAAAAGGGTTCATCTCATTCCCATCAGAAAGTTTGGGTTCTGGTTACAAAGAATAAAGAAACTTTGTCCTGGCTGATTAGATCTTTGTTCTTCAGGACCTGCATTTCCAATTATTACAATGAACAATTGAGCAAACAGAGGGATAATGAAGGGAAATGATTTTAGACGCAGGGAAGAAGGTTGCGACCAGGGGGGGAAATAAAACAAAGCCAAAGCAAACAAGCCAAACAAATGAAACCTTTACAAATGGCCATGTTTCAAGAGAAACTATGTGCTGGGAGCAAGAAAGAAGGGAGATGAGATGGTCCAGAAGCTGGAGACAGACAACAGGGAACATACGTGGGTAGTGGGCAGAGAAGCAGAGATGCAAATGAAACATAGGGAAAAAAATACCCCTGAGTCAAGCGAGAGGTGGGAAGTAAAAGAAACCATCAAGAAGAGAGTGAAAGGGATGAATGAATCTATTTCTGGTCTATGAACAAGCTGACATGTTTTTTTAATGCATAATATGATTCTATTTCCAAATATTCTCTGATTCTCTCCCCCACCAAAAAATCTTCGCAAAGCATATATTCAATAATATTTTAATAATATCTTAATGCATATTTTCTGACAACATCTCTCTGTGTTTTAAACTGCTAAGAACCGCAGTACAGCATTCAGAGGAACAGGAGAAATAAAGGATTGCTCCATTCTGTGCAGACTGTACTATTTTCTGGAAGGCAGAATCCCTCCAGCGTCCCTAGCAAGGGGCACAGGAGCTATGGGGAGCGTACCAATTGCATGGGGGTAGGAGGACCATGTGGGAGTTTTGGGATGCAAGACAAAGAGGAGTTAGTGAAGCCATGGACTGCGTCTGTCCAGTCACTGGCCACTGCTCCAGAAGAAGCTGCAGACCTCTGCTCCGCTTCCATGGACTTGCATGCTCCGCAGCAGAACTGCTGATGGACACGGGGTGGCGGGAGGCAGCAGGCAAAGCTACGGGGTTGGCCCCTGAAGCTCTTCCGTCCCATCACCACGCACAGTGAAGCTTCTGCTTCGTGGTCTTGGCTCGCAAGTAGCTGCACGCCAGTGGGAAGGAGACTGCTACAGAGAGCGAAATCGCTGGAGGGATGGAGATGGCAAGCCAGTTTTATTAGAAGGAAGCCACGGCTGAAATTCTGGGGGTGCTCACTTCCCTGCCGAGGGCCTCACGCAGAGCCCAGGTGATCGCTTGGGCTAGATGGTGACTCCCAGCTGCAGGGGCACGGCTGGAGTAGAGGGGAGGGCAAGGAGCCACTCCACCCACTTCTCTGTGCATGCTGCTTGTATTTAGGAAAAGGATGCATGGTTCACTTCCAGTTAGGGATGGATGCATCTCTCTGTCTAGCATTTTTCTCTCAGGTGTGCATATTTGCTGGCTCTTTCCGCTCACAGGTTCGCATCCTGTTACGGTAGAACATCACTGCAGCCTTGCCATCCTTGTTGTCGCCGTTGCTGCAATATTTGCAATAATTTGCAATAATTACTGCATTATGGCAATGATCGATCCCACTCAGTGCCCATGGAGGGGAGGCGCATGTGAAGGGGGGGTCTGACTCCGCCACCCGCGTGCACACACAACCCGTGTCCTGGCCTATGGCTCCCAATCAACAGCTCATGGCTGCGGGGGGGGGGGGATGTTCCCCACCTGCCCTTTGGCAAGCCAGCAAAAGAGCAGGTCCTTCCTAGCCACCTAAATGCTTCTAAAGGGAGATTGGGTCTTGTTTAATAATTCCGTGAATGCACTGCTGAGTAGAACAACATTTCTAAGTGGTTTACATATAAGATATTTCAAAAAGGCGAACGCGGCGTTACAATACATAGACAATCTAATCTAACGCTAACCAGCTACAACTTGCAAAGCAAATTCACACGAGGACTAAACTGTGGTGAGCTTTATGAAAGGCAGCACATGGGAAGTGGGACCCCATCCAGCCAAATCGAACTTAAGGCTGTCCAGACCAAGGGTCACAGCTCCTCGGGCTTCAGAGAGCAGGGCTGTTACGTTTTTTTAACGTACTGGGAGGAGAGGCCAGCAACTGAGCCTGTGAGCTTTAGGGTGGACCACCACCAACCTGCAACCCTTCCCTGTTTCCTGACGTATGGAGACCATTGGCTCAAATGTTCTTGGCTCTACCATTAGGGGAAGGCCTGCGGTTCAGTTATGGAGCATCAGAAATCAATGGCAGTCCCTAACTGAGAAGAGGGGAGGTGTTCTGGCCAGCCCTGTTGGCCACAGCACACGTATCGGGCAGGTGGAGGTTGAACTGAGAGCCTCCAGCTTGTGTTTGGAAGGCTTGTGAGAT
The DNA here is from genome assembly GCF_004798865.1 of Varanus komodoensis. Classification (NCBI taxonomy): domain Eukaryota; kingdom Metazoa; phylum Chordata; class Lepidosauria; order Squamata; family Varanidae; genus Varanus; species Varanus komodoensis. Next base: position 681,290 of record NW_025335606.1, read on the forward strand.
GCAGCACAGGGGCGGCGTTCAACGGGAAGCAGCTGATGCATCCTAGCATTCCTGCCCTACAGATTTTCCACAGTCCCTGTTCCCTCCAGTGGGATCTGTTCAGGAAAGGTCCTGTAGGGTTCCTGACTTATACGATCAGCTTCTTAGAAATGGTGCCCCTGTTCTCCTTTTATCTGCTACAGGCTTTTCTTCTCCTCTCGTGGACCTCTTCTCCTTCTCTTTGTCTTTCCTTCTCCTTCTTCTCCTTCTCCTGCTTGTTCAGATTCACAGCTGATTAAATCTGACACAATAGTAAAAATATTACGCCAAAGCTCAAGCAAATTTTTATTTCATTAGCAGCACAAAGTGAGTCATCTTGAAGATGACATCAACTCAGGCTCTTTTTCATTCTTTCTTCTCCCTTTTCTGTTCCCCTCACTTTCTCCAGCCTTGTACTTAATCATCATCCCTCCTCCTTTTTTTCACAATTCCACGGCAGAATGATCCAACTTTTGTTCTTCACGCTATTAATTAACACTGAGCTCCAGCCTCAACCATACTTTAATGATGAATAAGGTTAAATTCCAGACAACGTTCTGTATGTTGCCATCAATTAACAATTTTTTCCAAGGTAGTGCTTCATTAATATACATCAATCAGTGAGATCCATGCGTGGAAAGCTTGGGGAGGGGAGGGAGCTGAGATTTTTATAAATGCATGTGTGTGCATAACACACACACACAATCATGCATGCACACGTGAAAATCAATGAGATATCCTAGGAAACTCATAAACTGATCATCTTCTTAAAGGTTAATTAAGAATTTGAGGAAGAATGGAGGGGCTGTAGCCAAGGTGATGGACATCCGTGCCTCTTCAGATCATTAAGTACTAATTAGGTTTGGAAAGTCTATTGGTTTCATCCAGGCAAGCGGAGGTCCCTGGATATCTCCCTGTGAAATGTCACTACTATTTTATCTCCTTTTTATGAACAAAAGGTGGTTTGTTCTCAGGTGTGCGTGGCACCGTATGCGCACTGCTTGGCGTGTCAGGTTTCATAAATTTCACACAAATATTATGGAGGGAAAGGTCTTTTGGGGAGGCCTGGGGGTGCTAAAAGCGGTGGAGGCCTGAAGGGAACCAGTCAGAGAAGAATCGGTGTCCGTGGGCAGGTGGGTAAGGATGGAAGAAAGATCATGAGATTCACAGCAAGGATGGGGAAGAGAAAGATGCCACTAGGAGAAAGAACCCATAGCTTCTCCTGCTCTGGCTGCAGATTTTGGAGATGGTTGGCCTGGCAATTCTGGAATCCAACGTATTACCCCTGAGAAGGAACTATGGTGTATTAATGCATGCAATGTAGAAATCTGGCAGCAGAAAAGGTGGGTTTTGCAGAATGTTTTGAAGGAACATTGTACTAGGATTGCAGAAGACTTGGGTCAGAATTCCGAGCAGGCCAGTCCCATGGGTTTTCTCCAGGTGAATTACACAAGCATCGGGCCAGGCTCCCCGTGTCAGCACTAAAGGATGGGAAATCACAGTCGGCTTCGAGCCTGACCTAGGAAGGTCCTGCTTGTGCTTATATATGAATGTGAAGTCCTTCTAGGGTTTTCTGGGTCATTTCTAGGACTGGATTTTCCTCTTTCTGCTGAGCCAGGCCAAGGTAAGCACCCTCCTAAAAGCGCAAAGAGAGTTGCACAGGGCCCGTCAGCAACCCGGAGGCATCGTGCCCACAGTCTGGCGATCTTGCCAAGGATCTCTGGGACGGGTGCCACTGCATCCTCAACCCCAGTAGCTGCCTTTGGTGTTTCTGTCTCCTCAACCAGCAGGAGCCCAGCTGACACTGGATGCAGCCCTCAAGAACGAAGAAGCGGTGTTCTGTGTGTCGACTTTCTAGTTACCAAGAGCAGCTGAAGAAAGGCATGGGAAGCGAAGTGAATGCGTCAAGGCAGAACTCCTGCCTTTTGGTAGGTTCTGCTTTCCCTAACTAGGGCTGTGCTGGGGATGAGCAAAGAACCACAGAATAGTAGAGCTGGAAGGGGCCATGAAGGCCATCAAGTCCACCCTCTGCTGTTGTGAGACACCAAGACACCATCCCACTCAGAGGGCTGCCCAGTTTCTCCTTGGATGTCTCCAGTGTGGGAGAGCCCACCACCTCTCTGGGCAGCTGGTTCCACTGTTGTTTTGCTCTGACAGTGAGGAAGCTTTTTCTGATGTACGGCCTGAATTTGGGTTGCCGCAACCTGAATTGATTATTCTGTGCCCTACACTCAGCAAAAAGAGATCTTTTCGTTCCTCTTTGTGACAGTCTTTGAGGGACTTCTAGAGGAATATCATGTCCCCCCTCAGCCTTCTCTTCTCAAGGCTGAACATGCCTAGTTCTTTCACTCTCTCCTTATGGGGCAGTGTTTCCAAACCCTGAATCATTTTGTTGCCCTCCACTGGACCCTTTCTAATTTACCCGCATCTTTCTTAAATTATGGAGTTCATTTCTGAGATGGTATAGTCCTCACAGAGAGGCATAACCACCTCATTGTCATGCATTCATGAGGGTTGTCAGTCATGCCCAACACATAAATAATACGGTTCTAAATTGATGCATATTTTCTTTGGACTTAGGTGTTCGTGTTCTGTTCCTCACTCATCTCATGAAAGCAAAATTTAGGGAATTTTATTTATTTATTTATTCGCTTTAAATGCTGCCCCACTAGCCTTAGGCTTTCTGGGCAGCATATAAATCCAGGAGTTTATAAATCCAAAAAGGCATAGAAATCCATGGCTCTCCAAGAGAAGACAGCCTGGAATAGCTCTCCCCGTGAGAACTGCTTAGATAGATAGATTGATAGGTAATCAATACAAAATTAGCCCATAGAAAGAGAAAAAGAAGTTACCTTGCAGACCTTAATGGCAGAGTCTTGCAAGGTTTTTCTTTTTCCTTTGTTCGGTAACTCGGAGACTCAGCAAGAGCCTCCATTTTACCTGGTACATATTTAGCCAAAGGCTGAGAGCAGGTAACAAAAGGCTTAAAAATAGTAGAACAGCCCATTAAAACTCAATTAAAATCCAATTAAACGGCCAAGCACATTACGGATGTTGAAACCCTCAGCCAAAATAAGGAAACCTCATAACCGCAGCAGTGCAGATTACGCACAAGGAACAAATATATGCATTTTTCTATAAGCCAGATATAGTCCCTTTACGGCATTTCAGGCAAGACGTTGAATGGAGCATACAAGTAATTTCATAGGGAAGCAGCCAGACTGGAATTTGGTGCTATGTAACCCGAGTCCTAACCCTAAAACACAACAACAATTCTGGAGAAACCTCCCTAAAGGTTTCAATCTCTATGCCGCTTTTCTATCACCACGTGACAAGCACTGCTGTTCTGGCACTATTCAGCCTCTTCCCCGACTTCTGGTTTCCTCCAATCGAAGAGGAGGGCGCCTCACATCACGCTGACGTTGATCAGCACCTTCTCTGTGCCCAGAAGGTGCTACCTCCTAGTGTCTGCCACACCTCAGCTTATGCTCGAAAAGGTGGATGTTTCCCGTTGACACAGCTGCTCTCGGACCTGTTTTACATTAATGATCTCAGCCCCCAAAGAGGCCCAGGAAAGGAGGTGGGGATGAACGTTTGGGAAGGAGGGGAGGAAAGCAAAGGAAGGAACTGTTGCGTTCATTTCAGGTGCCTCCAGGTATAAATGTTAACAAGTCCCTGATGCAGAGGATGACAAGCGGCCCATCAGAGATGGATGGATGGACAGGGCCAGGGAGGGGAAGCTGCTGATAAGAACATGGCTCACACATCTGCTCTGGAATATCAAGGAGTAGGCGATAAGCCCAGTGTGATGCCAGGAGCACTTCAGCTGCAGGCAACTGACTCTCCGCAATATGGAGAGGATTCCCACTAATCCCGGCGCATTACTGTTTGCTTGACGGAAGTCCCCTCAAACAACTTGCTTCTGTTCCTGTCCTGATTTGCTGTCGGTATTCATTAAGACCACTGCATTTAAAATGGCACAGAACATCGCCTGAAGATAACATCCTAAGCTTTGAGACTTGGAATGCGTGTGTGTGGGTGTGTTGCGCATGCACGCACACTCAGCAGCAGCATTCCCTTCTCCCACTCCCACTCCTGTTTGTGGGTACAGAGTCACCATGACTTGACCTCCCGTTCGTCTTCTGCTAGAAGAGAGCTCATGGGTCAAGCACTGGATTGTGCCGCTGGTTTTATGCGCTGGCACAGCTGCAGGAATTCAAGGATCCTCCAATGAAGTCTTTTGATTTCTCATGAACTAATATCTTGGACTATGACATGACTCACAGAAGGCAGGGAGAGGGGGGGAGAATCAGTATTTTTCCATATAGCTTGGTTTAACCTCTTAATATTCATCTCCTGCTTAAAAGGGTAACTTCATTTCATTTGGAGCATTTCCAAGAATTTCTCATGGGTTGTGCACACCCACCAACACTTCCGGCACACAGGAAAGCCCCACCCCTGAAGGCCGTGCCTTGATGGCCTTCCTGATGCAGGCATTCCAGTTGCTTGTGCAGACTTGGAGGCTCAGGGCATTGGGAGAGGTCACATTTAAATTCTAAATCAAATAAATAAAAAATAATACAGAGATACATGATAGGTAGGCAGATAGATAGATAGATAGATAGATAGATAGATAGATAGATAGATAGATAGATGTTTAAATGATTTTGGTTGATGACAGAATGGATAGTAATATTTCTGTGATTTGCTACTGAACAGGAGCTTTGTTGGAACATTCCAAATCCACTGCATGTTAAATCATCTGAAATCTATTTTATGTATGCATGTAGGTGCAGATAATACTGTCTATATCTCATATTCTGATGTGCTCAGAGTGCCTTAGTGGATGAAAACTGAGACAAACAGTTGACCATGTTTTTGCTAGATCTTTGCGTGCTGATAAAAACCCAAATGCTGCAACCTGGAATATATATATGTGTGTGTGTGTGTGTGTGTGTGTGTGTGTGTTGAGAACAGGAAAAATAACTAATAAATATTATTGCTGGTTTTGAAATCAGACCATGCAGAGAATTGAGAGTGTAATTATATGCATGCCTATTTGAGTTGAATAAGCCCCAATGAGTTCAGTGGGACTTACTTCCAGGTGAGCTATTTTATAGGATCTCAACATCCTGAAATACCATTCCATCACCACTGGAATTCTGATCAAACGATCGGGTTTCACCAGACTTTTCACATCCATTTTCAGGAATACACCTTCAGAGACAAGGCCCAGAAACTCACTTTAAAAACAAACAGAAGAAGTATATTTTGGCACACACTACGAGTTTACATGAGCTTAGATCCCGGATGCAGAGAATCGAAAAAGCCCCGATTATACTTGCCATCCATTTCCAGGGAAGGGGCAGAGAGAGCAATTCCCCTTGAATATTCTTGAGTACCACTGGAGCACCCACTTTTCGCAAGCCGAAAGTATAAGGATTGCATTGATTTCCATCATCAATCATATTTCCCATCCTCCATTGCCTCCTTTCTCTCGTTTTCCCTGAACTGACTCAAGGAAGGCTTCATGTTTTCTTTAGCTGTTGCCAGAGCTGAGGCTTGAGATGATATTAGGATAATGATGATAAATTTTACCCGCAAGCCCAACCATTTCCCCATTACAGAAAATCCCCCCCACCCTCTGAATAAGTCCTGTGATTGGAATCAAGACCAGCCGCATCGCCCGGCTTGCAGGCTGCACGAAGAACTGGCTCTCAGCTGTAATAGGTTTATAGATTTGAAAATTTGCAGAAGACAAATAAGCGGGGAGATGGCAGGGAGAGGCAGGAGAGATGTGGTGAGAAATGAGCAAGGGGAGAGGAAGGCATGCGGATCGTTCTGCAGGCCTCCAGCCAGCAGGCCATGTCCTTAGCAAGGAGCAAGCAACAGCCTGAAGGCATCTGAGGACGCCTCGTGCACAGGCTGTACGTGCCCAGATGAAGATCGCAATCGCAGCGCTCCCGTCTCATCTGGCACAGCCTGGATTTCTCCCTGTTGCCACTTGGAAAGGAACCCCTCCTGCTAGATTCGCTGTCTTCGCGGAGCCGCGATGTTTTCCAGGGTGCTGCTTCCAGGACCCTGGACAGTGGCAAAAGCACCTGCTCAGGGTCTGCTTCACAGACTACCGAGCTGAATCCTTCCTACTGTGCTAGGGTAGCACTGCCCTGCAGCCTAAAAATAGCTGCTGGCGGAGCTTCCTTAGTCCTTTTAATGACAGTCTTGTAAGTATAGTCAAACTTGGGGTGAGACTGAGGGAAGTGGGTCTTTTCAGCCTGGAGAAGAGGAGACTCAGAGGGGATCTGTTGGCAACATAGAGTTATGTGAGGAGGTGTCACATGGAGGTGGGTAGAGACCTGTTTTTCCCTGCAGAGGAGGGCAGGATGGGCTCCAACGGAGCCCAGCTCAGGGAGCCAAGGTTCCATTTGGATGCCAGGAAGCACTTCCTGACGGTTAGGACCCTGAGGGTGTGGAATGGGCTTCCCCGGGAGGTGGTTGAGGCCCCATCAATGAGGGTGTTCAAGGATAGGCTGGACATGCATATGGTAGGCATGTCGTCAGTAGAGCCATCTGGAACTGGGGGGTCAGACTAGATGGGCCCAGGAGGTCCCTTCTGATGCACCCTGTTTTTATGTTTCTATGTTTCTAACACTTAGGACCTTCTACATCTCAAGCCCCTTCTGTTATCTAAAATTAAAGGAGAGTTGGTGTGGTGTAGTGGTTAAGAAAATTTGTCAGAGACTCAGGCGACCTGGGTTCTAGTCCCTGCTCAGCCATGTAGCCAACTGGGTGAGAGACTCTTAGCCCAGCCTACCTCACAGGGCTGTTGTTGTGGGGATAATATTGAAAGACACAGGAGGAGAATAGTGTAAGCCTCTTTGAGTCGTTTAAAAAAAGGGAGGTGGGGTATTAATCTAAGAAATCCACACATGGATAAAGTAATGAAGTCTTGTATTTCTTCCTGGGATCATACCAGTTGTCTTATGCAAGAAACACTAAAGCTAACTAAAGTAAAGCAACAGCGCAGTCAGTTTAATGCCCAGCCCCTTGGCAACTAGTTCAGCAGTTGTGCAGGAGAGGGCTTTGGCTTCACCGTACAGCACTGGAGTTGCATGCAGAAGCTCCCGCATTCAATCTCTGACTTTTCCAGTGGCCTAGCAAGGCATTTTGCCTAAAGCCTGGGAAATCAGCACCACTGAGGGTCCTGGCCTGGGCAGATCAAGGGAGAAGGCGGGGAACCTGATGGTATGCACAGTTTCTGCATATGGGGACCATGAGTGAGAAGGCCGAAAACCAGTAAGCTGTAGGGGCAGCTAGCATGTTCTCCATGCAGCATGCTCAGGAAAGTCATGATCTACCAAGAAGGGTTGGAATCTCTTTCCATAAACAGAATGAGATGCTCATCGGTCACTTCTGTTGATGGTGGATTCCAGACTTCTAGAGTATTTACATAAAAACATCATTTTTTTTTTTTTGGTTTTCTTTTTGCCTATCCCATCTGACAATTGCATTTCATAAACTGCTGACGGATGAAGAATAGCTCCTCTGTTCTTGGACAGACCTGTGGCTCCTCCTTCCCGTTCTTACAGACTGCACTGAAACAGCAATTGGCAGCTGGACGAGGTTTGCACAAGGTGTGTGATCTCATTCTCTGGAGGAAGCCAGAAAGAGCTTGCTCCTCCAAGCCATCCACTTGGGAGACCTCCTGGGAACCCAAGGCAACCTGCTCTGAGCAAAGTAGATAATACATGAACAATGATGCCCAGCTTAGAGACGAGCTAAGAACTTTCCAGAAGTCATTTTTCCCCTGAGGTTTCTCTCTCTCTAGACCTCCTAGAAAGGGAAGGCAGTGTCTCCTCACAATATTCTCCACCATTTCTTTCAGTGGCAGCTGCTGCTTCCCCTTCTATCTACCCCAACGATACCAGGAAATCACATTATGTCCAGACCATGGAGGAAGATGCGGAACAGTGGCTGAGCTGCCAAGAAGAGGCATGTCCATGTCAAGGGTGCAAGCCACACCCAAGAAACTACCAGAGAACTTTCCCTTCCCTGCTTGAATTTGAAGAACACCTCCTTCATGCATTGCGATATAGCACAGAACACTAAGCACAATGATGTGTGTCTGGAACTTGGCATTTTTCTCATGGAGATATGATAGAAATTCAGATCTGGTGATTGTCTGTGTGAGATGCGCACAGACACACTTCTGTGGGATTCCCCACCCTTATGATCAGAGTTACGAAGCTATAGGCATGCATGTTTTTCATTCCGGCACATCAATTTTGGAAAACCCAGTTTTATGCCTGCTTACCCAGGAGTGAGTGCCACTGGGTTTATCGGGAGTTACTCCCAAGGAATGATTGCCCTTCATGCGGCTGCTCATCCTGAGCACCAGCTCTGGGGGATTGCATAAAACTTCCTCTCTCGGTCTGTGGGGGCATTCATATCCATTTAGCATCTGTCTGTCTGCATGTCTTCCTGATTCCCCTGGCATTCTATGCATGCATCTCCAGGAGTGCAAGCCCTCAGGTCCCAACAGTGCCAAAAATGCTATAAAAATAGGAAAGGGGAGAAGGTTCAGCTGCATAAATGCAAGTCCCTCACCTGAGGAAATGTATCCGATTTTGCCACTCCACCTGCAGAATGTTTCATGGGGCTGTGAGAGTATGCTCATGTTGTGTGTGTGTGTGTGTGTGTGTGTGTGTGGGGGTGCTTTCTGCTCTGGATAACTGTGTTCTGCTACCTTGCCCTTCAGTGGAGCCCAGGGCCAGGACCAGACCTTCCTAATATGAGACTATCAGTAGCTAGACCTCTGAAGCTATAGCAAATACAGAACAGAGTGAAAGTGTGGGGCAATTTTCATAAATATCTTCATCCACCTTGATGGGAGATCAAGAGATGGGTGAAAATTGTGAATGTGGACATGGAGGGGGCAGTGGGGGATTTTTCTACAAAAGATTTCTGAGGAAGGAGATTGCTGCGATTCCAGGTTTCAGATTGCCCTCATTGGCACCACCATGGCCACCTCATGAGCTCTCACCGGCTAGTACCAACCGCCATGCTCACTTCATGATCCCCGATTGGCTAGTACCAACCTTCACGCTCACTTCATGATCCCTGTTTGGCTAGTACCAACCTTCACGCTCACTTCATGATCCCCGATTGGCTAGTACCAACCTCCATGCTCACTTCAGGATCCCCGATTGGCTAGTACCAACTGCCATGCTCACTTCATGATCCCTGCTTGGCCAGTACCAACCGCCATGCTCACTTCATGATCCCCGATTGGCTAGTACCAACCTCCATGCTCACTTCAGGATCCCCGATTGGCTAGTACCAACTGCCATGCTCACTTCATGATCCCCGATTGG
>NW_025335606.1:690781-757997 GCF_004798865.1 Varanus komodoensis
GCTCACTTCATGATCCCCGATTGGCTAGTACCAACCTCCATGCTCACTTCATGATCCCTGTTTGGCTAGTACCAACTGCCATGCTCACTTCATGATCCCCGATTGGCTAGTACCAACCTTCACGCTCACTTCATGATCCCTGTTTGGCTAGTACCAACCGCCATGCTCACTTCAGGATCCCCGATTGGCTAGTACCAACCGCCATGCTCACTTCAGGATCCCCGATTGGCTAGTACCAACCTCCATGCTCACTTCAGGATCCCTGATTGGCTAGTACCAACCGCCACACTCACTTCATGATCCCTGATTGGCCAGTATTACCTATTTACCAACCCAGAAAGTGTTGCCATCATGCCAAGTTCTCTTTGTCTGCCCTTAGCGACATCAACACATAGATCTGATTGACCACATTCCATTGTGACACCACCACTTGGCTGCTTATTACAAGGATACACAGAAAAAGTGGCACCAAAGTGTATCGAGCAAGCATTCCAGCATCTTAGTCTTGGCAAGCATCCCAGCATCATCATGATAGGGATTCTGGTGAAGAAGGAGAACTTGAAGAGGTGGAAATGCAAGTTATGGGAACTCAGGGAGAGGTACAGGCCTTTGCAGCACCCTAAGGTTGGCTGCCCACAGGCTCCCAGACTGACTGGGGGATTGGGAATGTTTTGGAAGAGATGGGGAGAGTTGAAGGAGAGAAGGGAGCACCATTGTCTTGCCTGGACCCTAAACCCATGATGTGTTGGAAGAGACAAGTTCCCCAGTTAGAGGGCTTGCTAGGTCTCACTGGCTGGCCTTTCACCAGCAGGAGCCACCCTGAGGGTAGAGTCCAGTGAGTGACTGAAGGGGAAGGATTTTAGGGGAAGTTCCCAGTTTGGGTTCCACCATCTTGACATGAGCAGAAGCTTCCAACTCATTAGAAGCTTTTTAGATTTACTTTGGCCTATAGGTGCAAGATGCCAGTAAGGATCTGCATTGTAAAGATCCGTCTGGTGTTTTGGAGCCGCAGGGCAAGAGGGGAAGGGCTGAGCTCACGACGCAATGCAGCAGTCGACAGGTGCAATGGCTATCACCAAAGAAGATAAAAAGAGGGGAGAAGTCTCACTAATTAAAGGTTGTTGGAACTATCCCACAGCCCCCAAAGAGCACAGCTTTCATCCCCAAATGAGAAGGAGGGAAACGGCAGGGCAGCACCAATAGAAATCCGTTGTTGAGCAGCGGTTCTGCATTGAGCCTGGCACTGTTTAAGTGCAGCGGTGTGGCTTTCCGTGGAAGAGCTAGAAGGGGGCAGAGGGAGCAGTGGCTCCCGAGGTCTTGCTTTCTTCTTCTCCACAAAGAAGCTATCCACCCGGATCGTTGCACGCCCTACGTTAGTGGACAAGTGGCTGCTGATGAAAGGAGGAGAAACAGCAGTCTGGGACCTTCAAAAGCCAAGCGTGCCTGCTCCGTTCCACAGCCTTTGTTGCTCTCCCATTTCCAAATAAGCCCCCCCGCCCCCCTTTCTTTTCCATGACTCACTGTTAACACAGATGAGGAGATGCTGCAAACACCCAGGCCTGATTACACACCCTCCACATTTCAGGGATTCTGCACATGAATTTGGGGCAAGGGGGAGAAGAATGAAAATGTGACCCAGGAGCAAGTGGAAGGCAAGGTTTAACATTCAAATCCAGTTTCTGCTTTGAGTTGGGCTCCCTTTCCGCCTGCAGATTTTCACTTTGAACAGGTACAAAACAGCTCCCAAATTATTCGGTTGCCTCATCCGTATCCCTTAGGATATGGGAAATGTATTCCTCCCTCCCTCCCTTTGAGGTATCAGATGCAATAGCAGAGCAGGCAGTGGGTGGAGGGGGGCGTGAGCGCTCCCTCTGCCTTCCCTTTGGGGGGCTTAGCCAGTGATGTGCCAACACTCAGAATCAACTGATTGCCAAATGATGGGAGTGATTTTATTCCCAGGTCAGAGCAGGGAGAGTCCCGGGAAGAGGAGAGTTCCTTTTTCTTTCCCTGTTGTGCCTAGCAGAGAGCAAATATTTAAGCCATCTGGAATCATCTGCCCTGCAGAGCACTGCTGGAGGTTCAGCAGTTTAGCTATGGGTTGTGTAGACTTTAGGTGTATGGGATCTATTCTGTGGGATCAGCTTTGCTGACCAAATGGGCACGGATGCTGTGGACAGAACCAGAAGCAAGCTGGTAGCTTGGGAAGCAGAGCCAGTGGTCCACCTGACCTTCAGTCAGGCCACTTTTAAGCAGAGGGTCCCCTTCCATTTCAGAGGGAGGTGTTCCTCTGGTGAGCAGGGCTACAGACTATCCTTACCTGGATGAGCAGTGCCTGGCCATGGCGACCCATGCTCTGGTAACCCCCTGTTTGGACTATTGCAATGTACTCTGTGTGGGGCTGCCCTTGAAGATGGTCTGGAGAATCCATTTGGTCCAGAATATTGCTGCCAGATTATTAACAGGGACTGGCAGATACTCCCATACCATACTGGTCCTATATCATTTACACTGGCTGCCAATTGAATTCCAGGCCCAATTTAAGGTACTGGTGCTGACCTATACAGCCCTAAATGGCTTGGGTCCAGGATACCTGAAGGAGCACCTCCTTCCCTATGTGCCGGCCCACCCTTGAGACCTGAGGCAGAGGTCCTTCTCCGGGAGCCCTCTTTGAAGGAAATCAGGAGGGTGGCTTCCCAGAGAAGGGCCTTTTCAGCGGTGGCCCCTGACTGTGGAACACACTCCCCAGGGAGGTTTGCCTGGTGCCATTGCTTTATTATTTTTGGCATCAGACAACCCCCTTTTTATTTCCCCAATATTTTAACAGCTAATTGGTGTCATCTTTGTTTTTATCATCATTTACTGGATGCAGTGTGTTGTGTGTTGTTTGTTGTCTATGGTTGTTTTGCTTTTTAGTTTTTGTAAGCCATCCAGAGACGTTTAGTATTGGGATGGCATATCAAAACTTTAAATAAATGAATGAATATCCATCGTCCTCAAGGTGGGAGAGGAACTGCACAGATGGGGGACAGGCAGGGCAGGAGAAGAGGGTGGAGGCGACGTGAGGAACCCCAAACTGCAGCAAAGCCCCCGCTGGCTAGACTGGCTGTGCCCATGGCCGGCCCTTCATGCGTGAGCCTGCATGGACACGTCTGCATCTAGAGGTCAGGGGGCTTGACTCCCGCCTGCTGCACAGAACCCTGGTCAAAGCCTGGCCTTCTTGTGCCTGTGTCCTGCCCCAGGCCTGCCTACTGGGGTGCCCTGAAGGTCCGCAGAGGCCCTGTTCGCACTCCCCCTGCCACTGTTTCCCATGCTTCCCCACTCCTGCTGTGCTCGTGATTTCTCACATGTCATCGGCCAGCATACCAACTGCCACCCTTGGAGGGCCATCGGCGAGGGTGGGCCAAGGACTCTCTCCTTGCCAGCCCTCCAGGGACCTGCGTTATCAGATTCTGAAGGGGATGACCCAGACAAAGAGGCAATGGGGGGGGGGAGGAGGGTCAAAGGGGAGGGAGCATTTGAGGCTCCATCAGGGGGGGTCGGGAGTGGGCATGTTTTGGGAGAAACAGGAGTCAGGAGAGGAGGAAGAATTCCTGATGCCTCATTGCACGGTCCCTGACATTGGGAATGATGATCAAGATCTCTTCTTGCTGATGTCAGAGTGTAGAACGTGGAATAATCAGTTCAAGTTGCAACAATCCATATTCAGGCTGGACATCAGGAAAATTTTCCTCACTGTCAGAGCAATATGACAGAGGAACCAGCTGCCCGGAGAGGTGGTGGGCCCTCCCACACTGGAGACATTCAAGGAAAAACTGGACAGCCATCTGAGTGGGATGGTGTAACATGGCGTCCTGCAACAGCAGGGGGCTGGACTAGATGGCCTTCTGGCCCCTTCCAACTCCACTGTTCTGTGATTCTATGGGCTGCCTGGTTAGGGGGCTTGTGTAGGTCTCACTGGCTGGCTCTCCACTAGTGGAAGCCACCCTGAAAGTGGACTATGCAGAGAGAATGAAAGAGGAGGACTGGGGGGAAGGTTCCCATTCGGGTTCGGTACTCACTCACTCCTTCCCTGAGCTGAGGCTATCGTTCAGCTTGCAACGGGGTGGGGGTGGAGTTGCATTGTCTTGTTAGCTGTGAAGTGCCAATTAAGGTCAGCTCTGTAAAGGGCTGCCTGGTGCTTTGGCGCCTAGGGCAAGACAGAAAGGGTTGGGCTCAAGACAATCGTTGCCCCTCATCCTTAGAAGAGGCTCCAAACATACACAGAGTATACACAGGCACGGAATGGCTTTGCAAGGACCAGGTTCTCCAGAAGAACCCTGGAGCTCCATTCCCATCCTGAGGCTCTGAGGACTAAATGCATGAAGAGACCCACCAGCCCAGCCACGCAAATGTCTCTGCAACCTGGGGCTGCTGGAGCAGACCAGGGGCTGCGGAGGCCAAAGCTTCAGTAGGAGAGGCAGGGATAGCCAGGCCAGAGACGGGCGACTTCCCATTCAGCGGTGCCCTGCACACGATCCGGTCTGGTTTACTGCTCCCCGCCTGCCCTGCGGAGCTATCCGTGGTGCTGATTTCATTCTGCTGGCCCAACCTGCTCTCTGTATATGGTTGACCAGAACCCTGCAGCCGAAGGTACCCGATCAGAACGCATGTCTTGATGTCACACAGAGATGCTGGACATACAACAGAGTCCCTTCTTCTGGGGACCCCCCCCACAATAAACACATGGATGGACAGGGGCACAGGGCTGGCAGGGGAGAGGTGCATGGGACCAAGCCAGCAAACATGAGCTGCTCTCACACTTGGGCAGGTGCAAGTCTGTGCCTTTTTAGACCAAGAAAAATACTACAGCTCCTATCCCCCTTGTCAAAGTATAGATAATATTCCCGGTCAGAGAATAGATAATATTCCACTTTAAAGCTTCTTCTCACAGGAATGCATTTATCTGTGAGTTCTGATGTCTCTTGCATTGAACTTTACATATAATACTAAATAGTAGTAATATTACTAGTAAGAACAGATTTCAGGCTCTTTCTTTGCTGAATATGAGCATTGCCCATTGTGTTTCATTCTTTGTAAAAATGAACAAGTCTCCCTTATAGAAACTGGCCATCTGAGCTGTCAAAATTCAACAGGTGCAGCTAGTCCCAGGGTGGGGCACACTTTGATGTACATCTGTTGAAGAGCCTGTGAGAAAAAGATGAGGGGACAGTCGAATTCAGAGCCACCAGCAGGCTCAAATACAAGGCTTTTCAAGACTCAGAACCTGAGTCTGGGATGCACAAATGTGGCAGACCGGGGAACAAAACACGATCCTCCCTCTCTGCGGGAGTTTCCCACAACCCTCAGTGGCACTGAGAATCCACCTGGGTCCACAGAATGCAAAAGGCACTGGCTTCTTTCAAAAGCATTTTTATTTAGATTGAATTTAATTCAACATCCTGACCAGACTTGCAGCTCTGAAATCTACAGGAAGAAAGAGACTAAAACAACAAAAAGAGACCCAAAACTTTTCAGCATCTGTCTTTGCCGGTTGGATTTCACCATGGCGTGTTCTTCCAGCTGCAAACAAGCGACCACAGCAAGTACGGCTAGCGGTCCACTATAAATGATTTTGTCCTTGATGCTTGTTCTCACTGGAGGGATGCCAAAGCCCCTGCAATGCGTTTAGGTGCAGGTGGGAAGGAAGCATCTTGGCTGGCTTGCAGGTAATTCGCAGGTAATTTTCTGCTCCTGCCAGCTCTGGTCACGGCCCACCAAGAAAACAAAACTTAAAAGGAGAAGGAGCAGCCAACAGTCCAGATCTGTCTAATGGCATCGAAAGGATGGAGATCAAATTCTTTTTCTCATTAGCAAAACAGATGTCCCAGCAAAGGGATACTGGTCTTTGCAAAATATCTTTCAAAGCACACCGTTATAGGAACAACAACTCAGAGAAAGCAGCTGGTAACCTTCCTATTTTCCAGATGTGGGACTGAAGCTGGCTTGTTGTGCTGTGTGAACCCAGTCAGAGAGAGAACGAGATAGATAGATAGATAGATAGATAGATAGATAGATAGGGAGGTTACCAGACTTTGAAACCAAGGACTTATGAGGTTTCAACTACACTACAAACTGTTCAAGCTTGTTTACTTGCAGAAAAGTCTTCACCGCCACAGTGGAAGGTGGCTTGATTAGCATGCACAAAGTCTCAAGTTCATTCCCAAACACTTCCACCCAGAGCTAGGCAAGACTATTACCTGGAACTAAGGAGCACCCCTGAAGCTCAGCGCAGAGAGCAGAGAAGCAGATGGCTCAATGGTCTGGCTGAACCGCTTTGTGTGCTCCCAAGTTGCCCTGGGGATCCACCCGTACATAGAAACATAGAAACATAGAAACAGAGCAAGTCAGAAGGGGCCTCCCGGGCCATCTAATCTGACCTCCAGCACCAGCTGGCTCTGCTCATGACATGCCCACCATGTGCATGTCCAGCCTATCCTTGAATACCCGCACTGATGGGGCCTCAACCACATCCCGTGGAAGCCCATTCCACACCCTCGGGGTCCCGACTGTCAGGAAGTGCTTCCTGGCATTCAAACGGAACCTGAGTTCCCTGAGCTTTGCTCCATTGGAACGCATCCTGCCTTCCTCTGCAGGGGAGAACAGGTCTCTACCCATCTCCGTGTGACATCCCCTCACATACCTGTATGTCACCAACATATCCCCTCTGAGTCTCCTCTTCTCCAGGCTGAAGAGACCCAGTTCCCTCAGTCTCGCCTCATAAGGCATCCCCTGCAAACCGGCCACCAACCTTGTGGCCCTGCGCTGCACTTACTCCAACCTGGCTATATCCTTTCTGTAATGAGGGGCCCAAAACTGAGCACAATACTCCAGTTGTGGGTGCACTAGAGTCGAGTAGAGTGGTAGTAATACCTCTCTTGATCTAGAAGCCACACTTCTGGCTATGCAACCAAGGGTGGCGTTCGCCCTCTTGGCCACCGCATCACACGGCTGGCTCATGTTCAGCCTGCAGTCAACCAGCACCCCGAGGTCCCTTTCACAAGTGCTGCTCTCCAGCCACTTGTCACCTAACCTGTGCTTACGACAAGTTGCTGAGGAGCCTGGCCAGGAGGAGGCCTCACCGGCATCCTGCTTGAGGGATCCTGTGGGCAACTGGTTTGCCACTGTGTGTGTGGAGTGCTGGACTGGATGGATCCGGCATAGAATCACAGAATCATCGATTAGTAGAGTTGGAGGGGGCCATCAGGTCCAACCCATGCTTAGTGCAGGAGTCCCAGTTAAACCATCCCTCCCAGATGGCTGCCCAGCTGCATCCTGAGTGCATCCAGTGTGGGAGAGCTCACCTCCTCCCTAGGTCATGGGTTCCTTTGTGACTTTTCTTATATTCTTATGCTCTGATACCAGCATGGGGAAAAGTGTTTTCTGAGAAGTAGAAAGGGTCCAGAGGAGGGCAGCAAAAATGATCCAGAGTTTGGAAACGCTGCCTATGAGGAGAGACTGAGAGAACTGGGCATGTTCAGCCTTGTGAAGAGAAGACTGAGGAGGGCATGAGATCCCTCTATGAGTACCTCCAAGGCTGTCACAAGAAGGAAGGTCAAGATCTCTTCTTGCTGATGCAGAGTGTGGGACACAGAATAATCAGTGCAAGTTGTGACAACCCATATGCAGGCTGGACATCAGGAAGAGCTTCCTCAGGGTCAGAGCAAGCGTCAGTGGAACCAGCTGCCTGGAGAGGTGGGGGGCTCTCCCACACTGAAGACATTCAAGATGAAACTGGGCAGACCCCTGAGCGGGATGGTGTGGATTGGTGTCCTGCAACAGCAGGGGGGTGGATTGATGGCCTTCATGGCCCCTTCCAACTCTACTCTTCTATGAGTCTATGATTCTATGAGTGGCGGGATATGTACATTTGTTGGACTGTCACCTCCTGAATCCATGGCTAGAGGGTAATTCGGTTTGCTCCTCTCCATATATCGGAAGCCAACTCCTACATCTCAGGTGTATTTAAACAAGCGAATGAGTGAGCAGCCAGAATCCCTGCTTGATAACCTTCCATTCAGTAGCGAATGGCATAGCACAACAGGAAAAGATAATGAAAAGACACACCACATCCAACGATCTGCCAGAGACAAATAAATTTCCCGCAACACCTTCTTTCCATAAGCCCAGGGGCATCACTGAACTGGGATATTTTTTAACAAGTGAACAAAAGGGACAGCATTTTTTTAATGAATGGAAACGCCACGAGATGGCACCACAGAGCAATTAAACCTCTCTCTCACTCCTTATGTGCTGTTACAATAACAAAAAGGGACCGTGTGGTGAGAGAGCGAGATTTCTCTTGAGCAACTTTGGGGTCCCCAAACCCCGTCCTTTCTGTTGAGGACTGTGCTTTGTTAACTGCTATTAAGAGCTCCAGGATTTCGGGAGGGGGCCTCTGTGTCAGCTGGGAAGCTTCCTATCATCCCACAGTGTCGGCTGGGCCTTGCTAAATAGCTGCTGCTTTCTTGATCTGGGTAGTATTACATCTCAGTGCCCACTTTAGATGCTGCCCTCCCTGTGATGCTGCTACTGCTGTGCTGAACAGTTTTTATGTTTAACAAACTCAGCAATCCCTCTTCTAAGCCCTCCCTTCTTTGCATCACTGTTGCTTGAATATTATTATTATTATTATTATTATTATTATTATTATTATTATTAGCCACTGATAACTAGGTTCCCCATCATGGACAACAGTGGGGCAGTCTCCAATGGCAGTTTGCTACAATTTGGTGCTGAAGTAGCACCAAAGAAGGGTAAATTTGGTGCTACGATGAGATGTGGGTCTCATGGGAATGGGCACTTTGTTTCCAAGCAAACTAATTCCCCGCACGGCTTGCCCTGAAGCAAAACTTTCTCTGCTTTTGCCGCAAGGCTTAGCAAAGGCGTCATGGAGGTTTCTGGGGGCGGTGTGCCACCTGGTGGGTAAGAGGGAGGGGCAGAATGGATGCCCAGCCCGACAGATGTTTCCTGGCCCTTCCCTATCAGATGAACGCCCATCAGAGGTCACTGCTTTTGCTTGTGTTCGTTCTTCTACCCTTCTGAAAGATGCATGACTCCACTCAACTCTCCCAGTAAAAAGTCCCTCCTTGACATTTTGGTTCCCTCTGCCGCTTCAATTTTGGAGGGACATCTTGCCCATTGGACCTCAAATTTCATTTTAGGTGTGGTACGGATCATTGCTTTGTTGCATTTCTTCCATTCCTCTGGGGTTAGCCTAAGACATTTTGCTGTTTCACCCAAGGCCAAGACGCATAGTACCTTAAGGAGGCCAAAAAATGGCACAATCACACTTCCTGGCCAGTATGGAGCTGGTGGACCCAATGGAACTTTTAAGGCATTCCCCATGGTGCTGAGTTATTGGCTGGACAACGTGTTCAATATAGCTCACTGAAGTTAAGACTAAAACTCAGAGTAGATACATTGCCCCATGGGGCATAGGAGAGACCAGTCTTCACTCTGGGTGTGTGTGTATATTTTATGAGTGGAGCCGGCTGGAATTGGGGGTCAGACTAGATGGCCCAGGAGACCCCTTCTGACTCACTTTGTTTCTGTGTTTCTCTCTGTATGTTCAAGTGCACACTGTTTGCTGCCCTTTCATGCCGTTCCCAAACCTCTTCCCTGAGATGGGCCTCACTTGCCTAAGAGTAGGCCTGAAACTTTCTCTGGGACTCCATCCACCTTTCATCCATTCATTTCAACAAGGACTAGCTAATTGTCTTCTTACAAACCTCACTGAAATGGATAGAGTTCTAGTGAGATTAACCTTGGCTGGTTGGTAGCTTTAAAATAAATAAATAAATAAATAAATAAATAAATAAATAAATACAATGCTATCCAGAAAGTTGCTTCTGTACCCAGGATTCCACTTTCTGCACCCCTCCCCTCTCGTGGACAAGATGTTTCGTGGTTCTGGATGCTGGTGAGGTGTAAGGATTTTGCCACTGTTTTCTTATCACGTGGAAGCCCCACTATGATCAAAGCAGAGGAACCGTGGCATCAACTTTGCTTTTAAAAATGCTCTATTTTTGTAGAAAGAGAAACATAGGACGTTGCGACAGCTGGAAAGAAGGGGGGACATGGATTATGTTGATGTTGTTATGGCAACTAACAGGGTAAAGTGTGTTTGAAAAGGAAAGGCAGGGATGTAGAAAAAATTGCTCCCTCCACCACCTTCCTTCGAGTGGAGAAGATAACATGGGAACGTTCGTTAGACCTACACTTTCCCCTCAATATACCGCAGTCTGTATTTCCTGTTTAGCACCGAGTGTTGTTATGAGCAATTCCAGGAAATAAATTTGACTTAATTGCCCTCCATATAGAAGGAAATTAAAAGCAGGGTGATTTATGCATCAGGAAATCCTGCACTTTGGATCCAGCCGGGGTGATCTTGCTCCTCTCAACAGAACGCGCCGTGTCTCTGAAATCAAAGGGCAGAAAATTGCTTTGTTTGGTTGCTGCTGGGCATTGAAGAGACGGGAAGCTCAAGTGGGCTATTTCATTCCAGTCAAGGGCCCAGCAAAGCCAATCTCTTGATGGCTCTCAGGATGGTTTATTTGCTGGGTGAAATGGGATGATGGGACCACAGGAGAGCTTGATTGCATCACAGAGGTGGGACACTAAGGACACTGGTCCCCGGTTGACTCTATGATGCTCCAGTAGAAATTTCCATGGAAGCTTTGGTGGCCTGGGTCAGGTTTTCAGGATCTATAGCTTTCCCCCATCGCCAATAGATAATCCTGTGGCCCAGTAACAATCTGATCATATCCTGTCAAATTCTTACAAACAGAAAAAAAAGTTGTGACTTTGGAGCCACAGCAGGCATGGAAGGAGCCACAGTGTTGGGAGGCCACTGAACATTTGGAGCCCAAAGTCCAACCTTAGAAAGTTTTACCGAGGTCAGAGCTGGGCTTCTGATTGTTTTCTCCAGCTTTCTAGACAGCAACCGGTAACCATAGGATTCCGGCCCATCCCAACAGGCAGAAAGGATCATTATCGTTGTTCGAACACACCCCTGCACTCTGAGTAAGACATCCAAAACAGGATTTGGTCTTCTCCTAACTTGATGCAACAATACGTGCTCCATCCATCTCTTATGCTTCCGATTGGCCTGGTCTCACGAATTGTTCCAGGAAGGTCAATGTCTCACAGGACTAGATGGACAGATGCCACCTCTGCCATGAGAAAGGATATATATTCCAATTGTTAGCAAAGGCAACCAACATTTCAGGACCAATCCAGGGATCCTCCTTTTCTGCTCAAAAGGATTCTATAGCAAGGTGCACCCATAATAAACGTATTTTTGTTTTCCACATTGGCTTTACATTTAACGATGGCTCATCATAACCAGTCTTAAGTTTTGTGCTGTGTGTGAGAATTTTTAATTATATATACGAGTGCACACATATGCATACATGTCCCTGCCATATACCCATACATTTGCTAAGCAGCGCCACCTCTCTAGGAGATAAGTAAGGGCACAATCCATGTATGTTTAGAAAGAAAGAAAGAGAAAGAAAGAAAGAAAGAAAGAAAGAAAGAAAGAAAGAAAGAAAGAAAGAAGCAAAATAGCTTTTCTTTCCCCTGTCAAAATTCCTCAGCGTTGCATCTTAAGAACATCATGGCGGTGTCAGGTTGCTTACATAATTTAGTCTGTGCAGATTCTGACTTGATCAGACCTGATCCAACCCCTGGGTACTATGTGCAGATCAAAAGACCTTCATCCTTGGATTTCGCAGTTCTCCAAATATTGCAGTACAGTTCTTGGCTCGGAAACATAGAAACATAGGACATAGAAACTGAGCAAGTCAGAAGGGACCTCCTGAGCCATCTAGTCTGATCCCCAGCTCCAGCCAGCTCTGCTCACGACATGCCTACCATGTGCATGTCCAGCCCATCCTTGAACACCCACACCGATGGGGCCCCAACGACCCCTTGTGGAAGCCCATTCCACCCCCTCGGGGTCCTAACCGTCAGGAAGGACTTCCTGGCATCCAAACTGAACCTTGGTTCCCTGAGTTTTTGTCCAAAAACAAACAAACAAACAAACAGTTTCAAAAGTGTGTATTCAGAGATAAAATGGATTTAGTACTGCAAATACCTTTCTAAGTATGTGTTTTGGGTGAAAGTAATATTTAATTACGAGTTTTCATGCAGATTTTAAAATGTGCCCTTTTAAAAAATCATAAATTAAATTGGAAACAGGATAAAATGGACTTATGAAATAACACATACAAACTTGACACGCGCCAGAAATAGACTAAGCTATCCATTCCTACTGTGATGTAACGAAATTACCCATGCTATCACAGCAGGAAACTCCAGTGTACCTGTTACACCACTTAACAACAACAACAAAGCAGAGAAGGGCCTCTTTTGGTGTCAAGATACAAGTTAATGTGGAAGGAATTCAGAAAATTAATAAAAAGGCATCTCATTTGAAATGAAGGTACATTTCAGCTCCCAACTGGGCAGGGTGAGAGGGAAGCAGGAAAACAGTTTCACACCCAGCCATAAACTTCACTCTGAATTCTGTTAAACCTTAATATAGTGAAATGGAAACATGAATTAAACCTCCTAAATGGTTGAGAAAAGGTGGGTGCCCTATAGAGTAGAGTAGAGTAGAGTAGAATAGGACACGGTATGATTCTGATTATTTGACCAGACAAGACATTTGAATGCATCTTTTCCAAATTTGGCAGGTGGGGCATGTTTATTTTAGAGCAGATGGGAAAGAAGAATGTGGAAATGCAATGGAAGGACGGAAGGAAGGAAGGAAGGAAGGAAGGAAGGAGACAGACAGTCAGACAAATCACCTCCATTTTGTTCAAGTACACCATGTACCTGGCAGGCTAAGGAGACGTGGCTGGAGAATATGTATGCTGCTAGTCTAGAAGTCTGTGCCCCTGTTCTCTTTCCTTTCTGAATCTCCTTAAAAATCAATTCAGGCAGTTCCACCTCAGTGAGGAGAGAAAGGCAGAGAGACCTGAAGTCTGCATAGGATTTTGGGGCCTCAGAGACAGGCTGAATATGGGCAGAGGGTGAGCAAGATCTAAGCGGGAGCAAAGCTTAATCCAAAAAGCAAATGTTTACCAGGATAAAGCCACCCAAAAGATTGTTATTCTGTAAAATGTATTAATCTGGGTAAATATTGCATTGAAACACTAACTGCTTTGTTTGGGCTGAATTCCCCCTTCTCCTAAGCACCATCAAATTCTTGTTAATGTGTGCTAACAACCTGTCACAGTAGATGGAAGGAAGGAAATGTCAGAAAACTGAAAGGCAGTAAAAAGGTAGAAAATGGCATGGATGGTGGAGCTGCAATAATTTATAGGGTAGAATAAAAGCGTTATTGGTGGTATTAGAATAGCTGTGAGCCAACGACACAGCAAGTGCCCGCAGAGCAAACCCATGACCACAGCGGGAGCTGTGATTCATCGGGGGCATTATAGGTGTTCCCACTGTTTGCTCTCTGCTGTGCAATTGAAAAACAGCTTGCCTCTTTGGCAACAGGAGCTCCCATGCACCGCCATTGAGCAATACCCGTTCCTGCGCTTGACAGGCAAAGGGATTGTGCGCACATGGGACGGATCCGTGTTGCACCTGGAGACTTGTTCCGGGGTGGCATCGCTGCTGGAGAGGCAAATCACAAAAACGGCTTGCCTCTTTGGCCATGGGAGCTGGTGTGCGGCTATGTCTTGGTGACGAGCGCCTTGGTGCCTCTTGGGATGCTGGCCTTGTTTGTACAGGGGCGTAAAATTACGATCTGTGTGTGTAGAAATGGTTCTCTTGGGGAGCAGCCCTACGGCCCTCATGGCGGCTGTTTGCAAGGCTCCAAAGCTGCAATCATTTTATCTAGCTGGCTGTCGTTGACTCTCCAGACTCTCCTGGAGAAGACTATCAAGCGAGGGAAGGTTAAAGGCAGAAGAAGAAAAAGAAGGCCAAATCTGAGATGGGCTGGCTCCATGAAGGAAGCCACAGCCTTGAATTTAGAAACATAGAAACAGAGCGAGTCAGAAGGAGCCTCCTGGGTCATCTAGTCTGACCTCTAGCACCAGCCGGCTCTGCTCACGACATGCCCACCATGTGCATGATAGAAGAATTTGGAAGAGCTGAGCTGGGCTGTCACAGACAGAACATTTTAGAGGCCTTTAATTCATGGGGTCCCCATAAGTCAGAGATGACTTGACAGCACATTGCCTCAACAGCACTGGGGATGGGGAGGGAAGGTGGCCAGGTGTTGATGAAAGGTGTTGATGAAAGTCCAGAAGACCAGGTTGCTTCCCTCCCTGCCGTGTGGACAAGCTCCCTCACCTCCAAGGTGTTGTTTTCCCAGCTCAGCTGCAAGATGGGAGTATAGTCCTGGAATGCCAGCTCCAAGATCCTCTGAGCTTGGAGCCAGGACTCTAAGGAACGCTATGTCCTCCCAGAGGGGTTTGGGAGCCCAAATGATCGCACCTTTTCTTTCAAAACACTCAAACAAGAAAAGGTTGTGGCATCTTTCTTTACATTGCCTATCTTGCCACAAGATAAAAGTGAACTCTATCACATTTCCCCAGAAGTACCTCCTACTTAGTTTCATTAATGTGCAATTTTAAAATCCCATCAAAGTGTGGATTTTAACACCTGTCTTCTCTCCAAATAAAAATATAAGGCTGTGTTGCCACACTCCTTTTCTTAAAAACAACTTCTGAGTGAATGTGCATCATTTCCAGTGTGAAGGCATCATTTCTCTTGAAATACACATTTAAGTTCATATTTTAATACCCTCACACTGTTGAGTGTCACGCAGGAATACTCAGGAAAGTGCAAAATACTGTTCACATCAGTCTAAGGTGTGGGTTTGCACCCTTCATGTAGGAATTCAGAAAGAATGAATTGGTCAAACATTTCTACATTAAACATAAAATCCGTGATAAATTTTGAAGGGTTCTGCTTAAGCAAAACACCAAAGAAACTTTAAGGGCAATGAAAAACAGTGAAAAGCCATTTCACTTCTGTGATGTATCACAGAAATGAAGGGTTTTTTTTTTTTTTTTTTTTTCATTTTGCAGATACGTCACATGCTATTGGTTCCTTTTGGGATTATGTGGTTCTTCCAGTGTGGAGGTGGGAAAACTGTCAGAGGAAGTTTCCTTCCAATCTAAGGAAGTTTGTCTTAGGAAAAAAGGGTAATCTACAAAATGCAGTGTATTTCAGTGGCCACGTTCATGTTCTTTGTTGGCTTGTGGCATCTTACACAACACAATCTCATGCACCTTTTCTCAAATGAAGACTAATGTATTTGGGGCACTGACACCTGGCAACATGTTATCCGGTGGAGTTATCTGGGAGCAAGTCTCCTTAAATGCAGAGGAATTTTAAATACGACAGCATGCAATTGGTTCATGGATGCATGAAGTTGCTTTTAAGTTCCATTACTCTGACTACAAGCATTGAGAAATCAGAAATATGCAAATTGAGGAACTGGAGACATGTGATTGGGAGATAAAAAAGCAGAAGGAGAGAAAGAGAGAAAGAAAGAGAGTAGAAAGAAAGATTGCCCTAAATAGTCCGGAGATGTCTATGCACCACACACACACACACGGGACTAAACACACACAAGGCAATGCCAAAAAACTTGAGAAGAAGAGTGGTTACACACTAATTTAATTCTCTAATCCTTCTACTCGTGTGCTGTTTACTCACTGATAAAATGTGCAGGAGTTTGGTGAGACAGCCCTGTCTGCGCAGCCTGTCAGCCCAACTCACAGGCTATTTACCTAAAGGCCATGAATATTAAAGGGGGCTTCCAAATGGAGCCCATCTTGAAGGGAAAGATTAGCAGGGGCTCCTTGCTGACAGTCCCGTCTCTTCCTCCCCCCTCCCCTCTGCCATTTCTCCTCCGTGCCTGGCTTGTGCAAACACTTCAGAAGCCAAATCTACTTGAAGAGCTGGAACGCTGGAAATGCTCTGCTCCGAGGCTGTGAGGATGGATTTAGCAAGAGAGGGGGGGAGAGAGAGAGAATGAGAGAGAGAAACTGGTCCCAGAGAGGTTTGTTCCATGCTCCCCAGGACTCTGCACCTGGAATAAATTATGCAAATGACATGTGTTTTCATCTTAGGAGGATGTGGCCTTTATGTGCATAGGATTAATGGAAAATGAATTCCTTATCTTCCTTTTTTTGGAATCTGTGGCTTGCAGCAAGTGACAGTATCAAGATGTGTGCTCAAGCACACACCCGTTTTGTAGAGTGGCAGAAATGGTATGCCTGAGAAGGTGTGCAAACACATCCACACAGAGGTGCACTGCTTTAGTACACACTTTACATGGCAACATGCATCGGAGAGGAGAGGAGATGGACATTTGGGTGTGCTGCTCCTCACACCACCAAAATGGCACCACTGCCCCCCACTGAAGCTGCCTCGTGCCTGCAGGATTCAGCTACTGCCCGTGCACCTTGTGTATCCAGAGCCAACAGACATGTGCTTGCAATGCGCAGGAGCTGTGGGCAGCCCGGCCATCTTGCTGCTGGACAAAGAAGCCTTTCCAGGGCATGTCCTTCAAGAAGCAACTCATGCATCATCCATAAGGGGTTTCCAAGGTCCTCCCTGCACGTGGCGAAATAGCGTTCCCCAAACCCACAGGATGGACAGGAGGCAGGAGGGGAATGGTGATGGTAGCGTGTTTCACTGTGCAACCAACAGGAGATGTGTGTGTGTGTGAGTGCCCCCTCTACTGGCAGCTGATAGAAACTTCAACCCCATTCACCCCCTGTTGCTCAAGCTAAGCACTGCACAGCTAACTAGCTTCCTGGGGACCAAGCGGAGGGTGGGGCTCACCTGGCCTTGCCATAGCTCCCATTTTGGCTTCTACACGCTGCTTGGCCCAGGAGAGACTCTGCCATCTGGCCTACCAGGTGTGCTTTTACTGGCAGGGATGGGCATCTGAATAGAACGCCCTGCTGCCCCCATTTAAGAGAGCCCTGGATTTAAGAAGGACTCAGGTGCAACCCTCAAAATTAGCTGATGTGCAGTAACTTCAGCCCTTCTGGTGCTCCATGGCTGCCCTGGACAACCAATTTTTATTTTATTTTAATTGCTTTGCCGCCACTGGCTAGGGGAATAGACGCCCGAAGTGGGGAGGGTTCTGAGGGACAAAAATGCCCCCATCCCGTGAAGTTGCCCACTCCTGCTTTTTGGGAACACCTGGCTGGCTGTGGGCAGAGTCAAGTGGTGCTCCACCAGACACCGAGGGTATGTCGAAATGCCCTACACCATGGAAGGCTTGGCCCTTGGGCCCACCAGATAGAAGGCACCCACAGGAGTCCCAGACTGTGCGGTATCTCTAGGGAAAGGGACTGCTGAGCACCCTTTTCCATGGAAATGGTGTGTCCAGGTTTGAGCCCAAGAAGAGGGAGGTTGCTCTGAGTATGTTGCAGGGGTTTGTGTTGCCTCAGGTAAGGTTGCAATGACGCTCCATGGGACCCTTCCTTGTTCAAACTGTGGGTTTCCTCTCATGCTCAGCCCTGTCTTGAGCTGAGCCAAGAGGAGTCCGCAAACACTCGCTGCTGTCCAGCTGTGCAAATTTCTTCTGCATCACATGCAGTGTGAGCAAAGGTTGTGGGTCATAACCAAGAAAGCAGGGCACTGCTTGTGTTGTAGTTGCACAGGGTTCAACAAATGCTTGGTGTGCTTGCCAAGAAGTCAAACTCATGGCAGCTTGAAAGCAGGCACAAGTCTGGGAGGAGAGCCCTGGAAATCTCATGGATTCCCATGCTCAGAATGGATTCCTCACACATCCTTCATCTCGGAGACTGCTCAGATCAACAAGAGTGCTGGGAATTTGGTAAGGCAACCTAAAATCACCAGATGTTCCTCAGGATGTTCCAGGAATACTGTGGAAAGGAATTGCTCAGAAACTTCTAAACAACTTCCTGAATGGATTGGCAGCATAGCTCCCAGCATTCTCTTGGTCAAATCCAAGTGGATCTCCTTCTTCTCCTCATGGAATGCAGCTCTCCTCAAGCAAAAGACCTTGTCTCCTTCCCCATGGCTTATCATACTCTGCAGGTACAGCATCTCTCTCCTATTCCTATTTTCCAGCTCCCGTGAAGCTAAAAATACTTCAAGTTAATCATAGGTGATGCTCACTATGAAGCCGCCCTGTGAACAAACAGAAGGCGATTGCAAAGACATCTCCAGTGCCAAGGCTGTAAAATTTTGGGACCAGGTGGAGGAGAAAATGGAGCTGAAGGGGGACAAGGAAGTCCCTGGACTGAGATTAAACAAAAACAAACAAAAATCCCTTCTCACTGAGCACTCCTGGAAGGCTGGATTTAGTATCTCATTACTAGAAGAGTTTAATTATAACTGGAACTTCCATTATGAACGGTCTGTAATGGGAAAATAAACAGAAATTTCAGTGTATCCGAATTTTATACATTAAAGGCCTAGTGCTCTACTGAACTTACTTCTACCCAAGAAAATACTGGAAGAAATGCTGGAATGGAGAGGAAGAGGAAGAGGAGCCACAACACAAATAATCGTACACTTGGAAGAGACCTTGGTGGTTCTCTAATCCAGTCCCTTGCTAAATGCAGGTCGCAGCAACAGCATCTCTGACAGATGCTGTCCAGACTTTGCTCAAACCCCTCCACAAAAGGGAAGCCTTGGCCTTCTGGGGCAGTCCCTTCAGCCTCCAGAGAGCTGTCACCACGAGGAGCTTTCTTCTGATGTTTCAGATCTGTTTCCTCGCAATTTAGCACCCACTAGTGCTGGATCTGTCCCTCTGGATCAGCAGCTCTCCCATCTGCTGCATCTTCTACATGACGGAGCTTCCAGTGTATGGAGAAGGCTATCACACCTGCCTTAGTCTTCTCTTCCACAGGCCAAACACACCTGGCTCTTTCAGTCATTACTTGCTGGATATGATTCCCATCAGCACATGCATTGTTCTGACTGCCCTCCACCTCTTCTCCTGATCCTCCACGGGGGCACACTTGCTTGCCTGCAACTGGCTGTCTTGCACTGCAGAAGGTGCACAAATGCAACCTTCTCCTCCATGTCGTTCCTGCCATGCATAGCATACCCATCATCCTCTGAGAATAGAGGTTCACAGGAAGCCTAATTGGATAGCGCTGGTGGGTTTCCACCTTGGAAAGTCACCTTGTTCAGTGGCCAATCCCACACCCTTCCTCGGAAGCCAGTTGACCATGTCAGGCTGAAATGGCACATCCTAGACAACCATCGCCATTGACGTCGTTGAAGGTTTGGCCACTGGATGCAGCAGAACGTGTGACTTACCCCAGTTTTAACTAGGACAGTTATGCTCCTCTTTCCTTCCGGCAAGAATACTATGACAACCACCTGAGTGAAAGGCTAAGTGCATATAAACATTTTTTCTTAAGAATAATTAATACACGATTAATGGAAATGAACCCTTGGGATAAAAGATGAAGAAGCACTTCTAGAGTCTGCCATGGAGATGCTATGGATAAATGATATCAAGCCACCTGAATGTTGAGAGCCCATCACGAAGTGTTTATGAAACGGCAATAGATAAAAATATTTATCTATGTCTCCTATGGTACATGCCACGGTGATGCTAAGAGCCATTTATCAGCTAAAAAAGCAATTTCCATTAATCACTCATTAATTATTAGTTAAGTGTCACCTTAATTTAAAGAGAGTTTCTAATGGGGCACATGCTTCGACATATTTTCAAGCAGAAGACAGTGCAATATCAGAGCATCACATTCTTCGGCCTTTGGGTGACCCTGCGGCAACGGTGCCGCGTGACCTCTGTGGGCCTTTGCAGCTGGCAAGCCCGTCCAGCGGAGTCAGCCGTATCTTTGGGAAGCACCGTCTGCAGTGAGAAAAGACGATGGTGTTCCTTCTTCTTGGTTCCAGAAACCCGGGATCAGGCTGTGGTGCGCAGCATTCAAGTGCCCCCATTTCTCATAGAAACAGAGCGAGTCAGAAGGGGTCTCCCGGGCCATCTAGTCTGACCCCTGGCTCCAGCCAGCTCTGCTCACGACATGCCCACCGTGTGGACGTCCAGCCTGTCCTTGAACACCCGCACCGATGGGGCCTCAACCACCTCCTGTGGGAGCCCATTCCGCACCCTGGGGGTCCTCACTGTCATCTACCAGGCACTGTGAATTCCTCTCTCTCAAGGAGACTATGCACCTCTTGCGGAAGCTAATCAGGGTAGCTGGGCCTTCTCTCACCCCTTCCGTGCCTCTCAGGAAGGGGGCAACTTCTAAATATGACAGCCTCTGAAACAGAGGGAAGAGGAACTGTATCAGATCCACGGCACTAACAAGGCTGTTTGGCTTTCTCTTGGAACAAGGGACACACAAGTAACTATTGCCCCAGTAACAAGGTCTGTCTTGTTAGAAAGCCCTGGGACTAAAGGGAAGACTGAAAGATCTCCTTTTGCTTTTGGCATTAATAACTGGCCTATGTCATAACCACATGTATTCAGCAAACTGTATCTCAGATGGTTCCATCCCTTCCTAAGCAACTTTGGGTCAAAGCAGCTTGATCCAGGCTCCTAAGGTGCAAAACTGCAAGGTCGCTTCTCGGGTTGGCCGACAAGTTTAGGGTCGTGTCCACGCAGAAATGCTGCCCACTTTCTGCCTTACAAGAGAGACCGTGTGATGCAGCATTTGCTCTGTGACCTGAGCATTCCCTTTGAGGGCTTGCTCTTCCATGGCAAGTCCTGCTCTTGCAACAGCTGTTGGTGCCCACTTCTCTCTGTTTCCCTCTCTTCTCTCCCACAAAGCACCCGGTTAAATCCTGGATACCGCCAGCCTGAACCGGTTGCCCCGAGCGTGATCTGCAGCACGACAAAGGGGCGGCGGACTGGAGTGAGCGACCTCACCTAATGGATGACGAATGGCTTGGTGCGCACCAGCAGCATCCACTGGTTCTCCTGCTCGTTGGGAGACTTCAAAGACATTTCCTCCAGACGGGATGGCAAGTGGAATTGTTAAACGAGTGCATGCATGGCATAATTCTGGCAGACTTCTCCTTTAGGAGCGGCTGCGGGATGTGAAGCCACGAGCTGCGAGTGGTGCGCTGGCTGCCATTTCCAGCCATCTGCCCTCTTAGCCACACGCTGCTGCTGGTGGCAGCGGTGAGCATGGAAGAATGATGCTCTTGCACAGTGCTTGGGGCCCGATTCCTGGTGTGAGCCCGGTAAAGGGCGCTCACCAGGGGCTTGGGCTCTGGGCCGCTGCAAAGTGGACTGCCGACCCGGAAGCTGAAACGAGGGGATTTGGCGATATTCCACATCAACCAGATTCCTTGCACATTCCTGCTGGATCCCCTGCTTTTGCTTTTGTTTTCTTTTTGTAGAAAAAAATATTAAAAGGCCAGAGTGATAACACCTCTCAAAAAGTCTGGAAGTCGCCAAGGACTAATTCAGCCTAGGCGATGGTTCTGCAATCGTTGCAGGAAAAAGGGAATAAAGGGAGTGTTTTTCTGGTCCTGGTCTTCAGGAAGATGATGGATTTTTCCTGTGGATTTGGGCTGCAGGGAATTCCGACCATATCCATCTCTACCACAGTTCCTCCACTCTTATTGCTCCATTTCCTGCCCTATTAGAGGCACAGCGGTGTTGGGATTCTAGTCACCCCTTGGCCATAATGTTAGGGTCACTAACTCATAGCCTAACCTACCTCACAGGGCTGTTGTTGTGGCTATTACACAGAGAGGAAGCAAGAGGCCACGTGAGTTGCCCTGGGAAGCTTGCAAGAAAGAAAAGCAGAGCTGGGAAATGAAGCCATCATCCTCATTCCGCCCTCACATTCACCACCAGTCCTGTCTGTTCATAGAACGGTGGCAATCACAGGGACCAGAAGACAAATTAGACCAAGTCTTTAGGGAACGGCGCGGCTGAAACTTCATAACATCCCCTCCCCAGAAGCAAAGAATGTGCTCCATGCGGCAGCTCTGCAAACCGGGATGGTTGCACTGTGCAAACCATCCTGTAGATGTCCCTGTGAGAAAGCCGAGCATGATGTTCTGAGGCGCTTGGAGTCTCATAAAAGGAAAAGCCAGCTCCGGGGTGTTGCTGTTTTGTCACACTGAACCTGCGATTCTCCACTTCCAGGTGAAAAGCCACAGAGCTGAGCAACCTGACGCGCAGCCAGGCTCGCGAACAGCAGGGTGGCCACACCTGCGAAGCGAGGGCTGCACCAAAACAAGGGAAACCGGGTCATTAGAGCCCACTTCTAATCTGAGACCTGGGACAGGCCATGCACAGCTTTTGTCATAGACTCTGCTCTGAGGTGAACCTCAGCTGACATGTTTTTTTCCAAGCCACCAGCAAAACTTTCCCAAATCAGTGCCAGGAAAGGCCCCAAAGTTATTTGCATAAACAGCGTTAAAACCACTTGCTTTTCAGGTGCAGTTTGCACAGCAAAGAGCCACCAGGAAGGCACCCGCATGGCACTGTTTTCGGCATCTGCCGCAGGCACTGCTCTTCTTGCTCACCAGCCATCGCTGCCATGTGGTCTCGCTTTGCTTGCATTGTTTTTATTCTTTTATTTGTTCAGCTTTGTGCTGTTCACTGCTCCACACTGCAGTAATATACGAATACTGGATGTAAAATCAATTGGTCAGTAATGATTCCGGTGGAACTCGGCTCTTTGCAATGGCGACTGATGCGCAAGCACATTGGAATGATGTGTTTTTGCCATGGAGCGATGTGCAATTAAGCCTCTGAGCATGATGGGCATGTGGAAGGTGCGGTCAGGCTGGCAATGAGCTTCTCTTTCGGGGTGTTATCCGGTGCAGTGGCTTTGGTGAGCAGTAGCATTACTTTTATAATTTATATATATTATATCGTTAATTTATATTATTCTATCTTGAAGTTTATTTATGGTTGTGAGCCGCCCCGACGCGAATGGGATGGCATAGAAGTCTCCTAAATAAATAAATAAATAAATAAATAAATAAATAAATAAATAAATAAGGGGCAAGTGATGACTTGATCCCCTGGGCTCAGATCCCTGGACTGCTCGGTTGCAGCTGTAAGTCTGAATTCCCAGGAAGCTCACCCAGGGGTTGCATGGTGCTCACCAGGAGCCGAACCTGGAGTGATGCTCTGGATGTGGTGTTCCCCTTCAGCATCATGTGCAGCAGCTTTTGTTCTTGCTTCACATGATTTGGAAGAAGGTTGCCCACTCTGGAACCTTCATCCCACAATTGTTTGTGGACTTCCTCTTGGCTTGGCTCACTTTGAAAGACTGGGCTGAGCACATGAGGGATGGATCACATGGAGCTTCATCACCACCTGAGGTACCATCATGTACACCAGCTTCTCTGAGTATCAAGGAGTGGTAAATAACCAGACCCTGAGAAAGCCAACGCGCTTAGGTGGAGAAACTTGACCAGGAGGCTCCTGGACCCTCCAGGGATTAAATTGCCTTTCATTTCCACATGATCATGGACCAGAGCAGCATCAGCACTGACTGGGGACCAAGGCAAGGGATGCCAAGGGGAACATGGGAAGGAACATTGTGGACAAGGCCGAAGCCATTATCAATGTGATATTGAAGGCAACAGAAAACCACCACATTATACGGCATGGGCTTCCAGAGGAGGTGGTTGAAGCCGCATCGGTGAGGGTGTTTAAGGACAGGCTGGACATGCACATGGCGGGCATGTCATGAGCAGAGCTGGCTGGAGCTGGGGGGGGGGGGGGGGGGGGGGGGGGGGGGGGGGGGGGGGGGTCAGACTAGATGGCCCAGGAGATCCCTTCTGACTTGCTCAGTTTCTATGTTTTCTGAGTATAACCATCATGGCTAGACTATCTTTAGGGTTGAACACCCAAGATAGGAACAGAAAGAAGCAGGTTTGACTGAGCAATAAAGCAGGCAATGCATTGATGCTGGTTGCATTTGGGGTATCATTTTTCTGACCTTCACCTCCCAGGATGCATCAGTGCACCAGTTTCAGTTTTGCCACTCATATCCCTTTTCCTGTGCATGCCTTCCAATACATGTTTTCCTGCACATTTCACCCAAATGCATGCATTTTTGCCTGTGCCTTTTCCTAATGTATGCCTATTTTGCACCATATTATGCTGATGTCTGAGTTGCTTTCTGTTGTGCACATTTTTTGTAGCAAATGGGGTTTTGTGCACACTTTCTCCTCCTGCACACTTTTTTTCTGTGATTTGATTTGATTTTTCAAATAGAGGAACTGTGTCAGTAAGTTTAGGAAAGTACAAGTTGCTGCACATTTGGTGAATTGGCATACAAATTCAGATGGAATGAAATTCTCTCCCATCCCTGTGGGTGATTAAATGGATACTCGGTGCTCTTCAGCAGGGATCTGATAAACCATGAAGCTCATCGTGCGTGTGATATTCAGCTGTTATGCAGGCACTGGGTAACGTCTCTTTGGGATGGGAAAGATGTCCATCCATTGTACCTCTTTACCAATACAAGGATCGGGCGCAGCAAAAGGAGGGCTTAATATTGACCAGGTTCATCTACCTGTTTTAAGATAAGCCCCTCCACCAAATATTTCAGTTTCCTTTGT
This sequence comes from Varanus komodoensis, assembly GCF_004798865.1. Classification (NCBI taxonomy): domain Eukaryota; kingdom Metazoa; phylum Chordata; class Lepidosauria; order Squamata; family Varanidae; genus Varanus; species Varanus komodoensis. The sequence continues at coordinate 715,355 of NW_025335606.1, forward strand.
GGCTGGGATAGCTTTTCTCCTCTAAATGTTTCCCTGTATATATAAACTATTATTGAATGGTAATATGTCCTATTTGGGGCTGATGTGTCAAACTCACATCAGGATCTATCTTTCCCACCTGCTCTCCCGTTCATCAGAAGGTCTGGCCAGGTGATTAGTAGCACCCATCTTAATGAACATTAGATCTGGAAAGTTGGGGCAAAGCGAGCTGTTTGCATATGCCAAGTAATTAGCCCCGGCATCAGCTCTCGGCTGTCAAAAGATCAGTGCCCATTGACAGTTTACTTTAAGTGGCCCAATTAGCATAACAAATGGCTCGCCAAAAGTTCTGAAGGCCATCCTGTTGATTAATGCCATTCATCTTGTGAACCGGGTGGCAGACGGCTGAGCTGCTCCGTCCTAATGATTATTATTATACACATACATGTTTAGACGTATTAAGACTCGCTGTCAGAGAAGTGATTCAGTCTGCAAGTCACTTAGGTGCCTTCAAAAGCATGAGGCAGAAGCCACCTAAGCGAAGCCACAGGAAGGAGGTGTGGCAGCCTGTGTTTGTCCTTTGATTTGGAGAGTGACATCGTGGGATGGGGTGGGGGTGCCTGTCCATAGCAGGAGGGGTTCCATATTGAAGCTGGGCCCACCTCGTTCCTGGTCCTGGGTGTGTACTTATATGTGACCACAGATGCAAGCAAAGGGACACGGCATCATGATGGAGACTCTGCTTGGCATACAGAAGGCTCAGTCCCCGCCATCTCCACATGGGGCTAGGAAAGACTGACCGAAGCCCTGGAGAGCTACTGCTTGTCTGGATCAACCCTTCTGGGCTAGATGGCTCATGGCTGTGATGCAGGGAAAGGCAGGCGCTCTTGCTCCTGGCTTTTGCCTGGGCTTTAATGTGGTGGTAGAGGACTGTGCTGGATCAGTCCCCATATTCCTCTTCTCCAGCATTTTTACTCCCCTTTGTGGTGCCTCTAGGAAACCTCAAGACAAGAGTCCTTTCTCGTGGCAGCTTCCCCAGCAACTGCTATTCTGAATGTGGCAGTTCCTTACAGCCATCATGGCCAACAGCCATGGGCAAGTCTACCTTCCACAACTTGGTCTAATTCTATCCATTCTCGTTTCAATATTGGTCCTTCCCAGAATAGCACCATTGCCTTGAATGGGGTTGTCTTGTCCCGTTCACACAAATAGTTCCTTCTGAGTAGGACCACCCTTGGGTTTGACCCATTTGGAGCACCCTGAAGAAGGGGCCCAGGTTCCTTCTCTGTCCCAAGGAGACCCAACGGTCAGATACAATAAAATGGGCAAATATCCAGGAGATCGACATGCCCCAGGGAGAGCGGGGAGCATTCATAAAGTCCTGAGAAGTGGAAGACTCTGGTATAACTTTGCAGTGTCAGATATGAAGAAAGAAAAGGGTGAACTGGGAAGAATGCAGCCAAGTCGACCGTGCTCAGCCAAGCCAAGGTTGTCTTGCATTTTGACAACACATACTTAAGAATTGCCCTTCAGTTCTCCAAGGACAATTGAGTTACAGCTTTTCCTGGAACTTTGGAGGATATCTCTTTGCACATGGATGTGTCTGCATATATGACGTACTTCTTTTTCAATCAAAGTTAGGGGCAGAACCACCAACAAATTTTGCTATGTGATGTTTTGCTGCGCAGGATTGTATACACTTTGATCCATCCCACCCCCTGACTTTCCACCCTCAGCCCTCCAGCAGCATTCTCTGGGGCATGGACTTCACCTTCATTCTCTTCCCGCAAAGATTTTTATTTTATGAGCTTACTGATACTTGGTCTTTTCAGCAGGGAGAAGAGAAGACTCCAAGGGGATCTGTTGGCAAAATACGGATACAAGAGGGGTGGATAGAGACCTGTTTTCCCCTGCAGAGGAAGGCAGGATGTGTTCCAATGGAGTAAAGTTCAGGGAACTAAGTTCAAGGTGAATGCCAGGAAGCACTTCCTGACAGTTAGGACCCTGAGGGTATGGAATGGGCTTCCATGGAAGGTGGTTGAAGTCCCATTGGTGAGGGTGTTCAAGGATAGGCTGGACGTGCACATGGTAGGCATGTCATGAGTGGAGTCAGCTGGAGCCAGGGGTCAGACTAGATGGTCTGGGAGACCCATTCTGACTGTGTCTATGTATCTATGTTTCTATATCTCCCAGTGGTGGCTATGTTTCTAAACCTCCCAGTGGTGGCTATGTTTCTAAACCTCCCAGTGTATCTATGTTTCTATACCTCCCAGTGGTGGCACACTTAGAGCTCCAGAAGGTGTGTCCCTTGGACTACTGAAACTTTTATACTGATAATTTTAATTTTGTATTTGTAAATCAATGTATTTTTTGTATTGTTATATTTAATGGTAATTTATTATGTACTATTGTATTTCAATGTATTTTATCATGTTGTAAGCCGCCCCGAGGTTTCGGCAAGGGGCGGCATAGAAATGTTATAATAATAATAATAATAATAATAATAATAATAATAATAATAATAATAATAACTACTAGCACCAGTGATAGCTTTGCAAATATCAGTAGCCCCCTAATAATTTATGTCTTCGTTTGCCCCACATATAGATGATTTAGGGATGTATGTGAAATGCATCTCAGTTTGTGCTTGATCAAGACTTAATTCATACCTTCTGGACTGGACACAAACTCAAATGCATTCTGCAAAAGACATACCTTTCTTCCCCAGATGCATTCGACAGCATGCATGCTCTTGAAAACTGTGCACAAATGGGCTTTCATCAATGGAAGAGAAATGTGTACATTGAAAAGATGCACACAGACGATGAAAACATTCAGAAATTCTATTTTGGAAAATACTGGGGAAATATCCATGAAATTATGCATGGATTTCTGTGTGAAAAGAAAACAAAATTCCAAAAGATTTTGCACTATGATTTGCATTAAAATCAGAAGATTCAATATGGGATTTGCACTTTTTCAGCAAGTTTTGCACCTTTCACCCCCTTCAATGATTGTTCTAAGGGTTTGCTCTGCTCTGGCTTCCACTGTTCTCGGAATCTCTAAAACTGGAGCACACCATGGTCTGCTCAACATGACCAGGGCACACCAGTGGGGTTGCTACAGAAATGCTCATCTGGTACGCCTTCTTTTTACTGATGATCACATGCAATCCTGCACAGCGTTAGAAATCCACACAAAAAGATCTCGGTCCATCTACAATGGTACAATCAGACAATTGCTCAAATGTGCAGCTGATGAACTGGAAAGTCACACTCGCCAAAGTTCACACTGAGCCATCCCCACTTCAGTCTATGGAGGAAAGTTTTGCATCTCAGAAAAATTCTGCAAATTCCCTGAAATTTCTCCTGAGATTGCTGCTCAGCTTCCCATTGCTGCAGAGTAGGCAGCGATTGCAAATTTAAATGGGACCAGACACATGGTAAGTGGTGAGAAAGCGTCTGGGGAATACTGGCAACCTCGAAGATGCCTTGGCTGCCAATCCGAATGCTGGCATGATGCAAGATGTGTTGTACTAAAAGCCCCTCCCAGGATCTTCACAGATGAGGCAGAGAATAATTTTGGATTCACCATACATAGCAGAGGCCAGGGGATGAAAAGAGAGGTAATGCGGTGTTAGAGCAGTGAAGATTTTGTAAAACAACTGACTGCTCCATCCATAATTTTCATCGATTGGTCATATTTCAGGAGTTCTGTAATAAGTATTATGGATCGAGTTTGTCCATATTTTTGTAAAGGCAGAATTGTGCATCTGAATAAACTTTAATCAGTCTTGTTTTCCAGTGGGGTGTGTGTGTGTGAGAGAGAGAGAGAGCGAGCGAGCGAGCGAGAGAGAAGTAAGCTCCTAAGCGTAGCAAAATACATAAACAAGTACACAGAAAAAAGTATGCCTTCAATTTTTAAAGAAAGAATACATGTAAATATATAATGTGTATTTTCCTTTGTCATTTTGTTTCCTGTAGCCAGTGGAAAAAAATGAAATGGTAACATCAAATATTTAGGGAAAAGACCATCTTTCACGGATTTGTGAACTGTTTCTGAATTTTGTACTTCATTATGAAAATAATTTTAACAGTGAGACTAGTTACTTAGGGCTAGAACAGTGAGCTCCAAGAAGTTCCTAGAATGCAGTAAATAACTGGGATGTTAATAAAATAATGATAATTTATGTGTTAAAGAATTTATAAGCTACTGTATAACAGAAGACATAGATGCGGTGTACAAGAAGTTAAAATTCTATATGCAAAATAGAAATGCAACAAAACAAATGGATAACATGGCTGGGATTTAATCATCACTCAGGGAACGCTTGTCCAAAAGACTCTGGCAAATGCTAGGAACAAAATCTCGTTGGTGGGAGCCTGCGCTTGATGGGAAGGGCATTCTGCTGTGTGGGAACCAACACCCCACAGCTTCTAGCTCCCAGCCGATCTTTGGCCTGTGTGGGGACACACCAGGATGGTTTGGCAGGATGTCAAAGGACAATTTGTATGCTTGCTTAACTTGGTCCTGGGATATTCAGAGCTTTGCATCAAATGCGGCAACCGGAGCTTCTGAGCCTCTCAAACCTGAATTCCTTCCTGGAAAAACCCTCAGGGGCTTCAATTCGGTGATGGAAGGAGGCAAAGGGGCATTTCTCTCTCTCCCACAACATTTGAACCCAAGGGGGTCATCCCGTGAAGCTGATGAGTGGGAGGTTTAGGACAGGTGAAAAGAAGGACATCTTTAGCAATGTATAAACTATGGAATTTGCTGCCACAAGGAAGTGGTGACGGCTGCAAATCTGGGTGGCCTGAAAGGGGAATCGACAGATCCATGGAAGAGGAGCCTAACATGGGCTGCTAGTCTTGCAGGTCATGGGCTGCCTCCTTCACCAGAGGTGGCCTGCCTGCATGCACCAGTCACTGAGGAGCTTGGGCAGGAGGAGGCCCTGCACCCAACTCCTGGAGGGGTCCTGTGGCAGCCGGTCTGCCACCGTGTGAATGGAGCGTTGGACTGCATGGGCCTTGGTTGCATTAGATTGGCTTCCTCCCGAGCAATGGCGAGCGTCTTGTTCAGCTCAGAAGACCCCAGAGTCTGGAAGTACCAGATGCAGGCAAAGGGAAGAGGTGCTTGATGGGTCAGGGAAAAATTGTGGCTGGATCTGGCACCAGTAGAACTGAACAAACTTTGGGTATGAATGAAAAGGCAAAGGACCTGAAGGCAAGCAAAACACAAGCGCCCCTTGCTTCTCCTCCCCCATCGTGGCATTTTATCCAGAAGTTTTCCCACCCTATGAATGCTCTCAGAGACCCTGAGGTGGCACTCTGGCAGCTCTCATCCCAGGGAGGAACATGTGCTCAGACCTCGTGCTGCAGAATTCATGACATTACTGCAAGAGATTCCTGCACACGCCTCGACATTGTCAATGGCTTCTTGGCCCCCCTTCAGATACTTAGGCGGTCGGTCTGTCCCTGGAAAGTGGATCTTAAGGAGGGTCATAAAAGCAGAGAAGGAAATGATATATCAGGTGGAATCTCTCTGGAACAGGGCTGGGGCTTGAAAGCAAGAGGGCCGTTTGGGACCTCCTGGGCTTAGGTCTCCGACTTGTGAGACACTTGGGGGTTCTTTGAATTCTATAGTTTGCTTCAATTTGGGAAGCCAGGAGAAGGTGCTTCCAAATTGTTCTCATGCAGTCATATTTTGGTTGCCTCTCTGGTTGCTACAGGTAGCCATTTTAAGTTGTCATGTGGCATCACCTTGATGTAACTACTAAGAGTGGTGTTGCTAGCTAAGAGGATTCAGTGGCACCACTAAGGCGAGGGGTGTTGATCCCCAGACCTGGAATTTGTGAGGGCAGGGCAGGGCAGGGCAGGGCAGGGCAGGGCAGGGCAGGGCAAGGCAAGGCAAAGGGCAGGGCAGGGCAGGGCAGGGCAAGGCAGGGCAGGGCAAGGCAAGGCAGCAGGGCAGGGCAGGGCAGGGCAGGGTGCCCCATTTCTCTTCCTGTGGACTAGGGGAAGGGAAACAAGCGGATTCTGACCCTGGCCTCCCCTCCAGAATCCCATTGACAAGACTGGGGCACCTGTCCCGTGCCTGATGAAGAGCAATTGTTCTTGGCCAGACACCTGGACCATCCACTGCTTTGCCATCTCTCCCAGTTTCACTTCCATAGACTGTGATTCCATATACACTGGCTTGGGGATAAGCTCCACTGAGCTCAGTGGGACATGATCCCGAGCAGCCTTCTGCAGTCTTCACCGTCAGCACACCTGGCATCCCAGTGGCTGGCGCATGTCACTTCCCAATGTTCTGCAGGCTGAATTCACTCATCCTGCAATTGCTTCCCCTGCACCGACTTCTAAAACACTGGTGCAGAGGTAGACTGACCGGAAGAGTTCTCTTCTTTAAAAATTTAAATGGTTTAATAGAATGCTTAATCGCACAATAGATCTGCTTGTACTTATTAGAGAAAACCAGCAGTTCAATTTCACCGAGCAACATTAACTACTTAGATAGGCAGTTAAATGGGACTGTCTAAGCCTAGGAGGAGCACAAGCCCTGCCCTTCCCCTGAGGAAGCCTGCATCTGTGATGAGAACATAGGGGAGATATTTTGGGGACCTGATGGAGTGGATGAAAACATGGGGGTAGCTAACACATTCCTAGGGGAACAGATCCGCTTTCCCTTCCCTGGTTTTTTCTGCTTCTGCTTGTGCTTTTCAGCCACTGTAGTCTGGACTTTATGATGGATGTAAAACAAAGCTCTGGTTTGTAATGAACAAACTTACCCAGAGTGAATCCATCCTTTACTAGGGAAGTGATGACTTCATCACTGAAGCCAAGAGTTATCCTTTAATGTGTGATCTCATTCTGGGTAATGGGAATGCCATAAACATGGACTTTTCTGGTCCAGTCTGTCTGCACTGCAAGGGAGGGGGGGTCACGCTGAGCACGGAGAGCCAGTCTGACCTGGGACCCGGTCAGATTAACCTTGTGACCCTCTAGATCCTGCCTGGAGGCCAGGCAAAGTTGGCATGTGGCCTCGTTCTATGGGAAGATAACAGGAAAGGAAGGAATCAGGTGAGGATAAAGGAACGATGTGACTGTCATTGGACTTCCTCCCCAATTCTAATCTACTTCCATTGTAATTTGCTAATTCCACTGCTATCCAATCATAAGGAGGTTAAACTGGAATATTTGAACAGAAGGCGATCTCATCCGGCTCTTTCATTTATGCCTGTAGAGTGAAAATCCTTCATTCTCCAAGTGAATCTTCAGGTGGGGGCAAAAAAAGCTATTTTACTGGGGATATTAAAAAACTGAAGGCCAAGGGACCAGAGAACCAGCTCATATGGGAGATGCTAGCCAGAGCCACTAAATATTTCCAAGGGCGGCTAACAAACAGCTTTCCATTTTTATTTGTCCCATGTGGTGATCCATTGGGTTTGTGGACTTGGACATGTTTTATGTCTGGAATTTATCATGTGTTTACTGCTGGCCAATAAGTCAACAGTAGGATAGGGGGAAACCATGGTAAATCTTTGATGACTGGACTATTGTGAATTAAAATGAGTGAGAAAGAAAATTCAGAAGATTGGGAAGCTTCGGGGATAAAAGGGGTGGTGAAAGGGTCTTTGTGCTTCACTTTGCACATTAGAGGTGAGTAAGGACATGGCAAGGACAGCGTCCTTTACACAGTAATTTAGTATTCTGACTACTTAGTGCAGTAATTTACTACCAGCAGTGTTATTGCTACCATCGCTCATGGTTTTATCTTTATAAAAGCATATTGTTTTGAGTATCTTATTACAATAAAGCCAATTACTGGAAGTTATACATGAAGAAATACTACTCTATGGCATAGTGTTAATACTAGCATTACTAAGTTACACCAATAATTTCTACTAGGTGTAGTAGCAGCATTTACTACTACTGCTACTGCCATTTGCTATGTTTTAAACTGTGCATTGTCTTTTGTCTTATTTTAATTATGGCAAAAGCAAATGCCATTTATAAGCTAGTTGTACCAGAATGCATTACTACTGGGCAGTATCCAGTGCTGTTGCCCCATTCATGGAATTGACACAGGGGTCGTGGAAGCAAAATGCCCTAGCAAAATGCCAATACAATATCCTGGAGGGGCAGGTTCCTACCTGCCCCCTGCCCCAAGTGCAAGTGGTTGTTTACATTAGTGCTACCTGAAGAGCACAGGGGACCTGCCGTGTGGGATCCTGCCTGTTGTTTCAATGGCATGCAGTCCCTCTACTGTCACTTTAACCTTCCACTCTTCCACTGCTTTGAGTACTACAGCGAAGATCTCGCAGAAAATGTGATTCATGAACCAATACTGCTACTCTTTGTGCTTCTAACAGAGTCATATGTAAGGAACCATTTAGTGCGAGGCCAATACCCTGCGTAGCAATTTAATGAATCTCCCTATCTCTCTATCTACCTACCTACCTACCTACCTACCTACCTAAAACTTTTCTATACCATCACTTACCGAAATCTCGAGGCGGTTTAACAATACAAAATGCAAAATAAAACCCTGTGTCCTAAAAATTCAACTAACAATAAAACCCCAATTAAAACAATCAGATCTTATTATCATGATCCTAACAGAGCAGTGCTTCAAGCTAGTTTGATAGAACGGGAAATCATGTTCGATAAACAAATTCAACACTGCTACTTCTTCTGTTCCTATTTTGATTAGCTTTGGTTGTTACTAACGGATCTGAGCTTAACTCCTCCTCCTCAATGGTAAGTTACTCTCAGAAGAAATAGCACTTAAAGATATATTATTTATAACATTTTCCTGTATATCCAAAAAAAAAGGTGAAAGCATGCACACACAATGGATGGAGAAAACTCTGCAATGAGTCTCCTATAGTAGAGGAATTAAAACCCCCAAAGCAATAGCTTTATCTCTCTGCCTGTGCATCGTCTGTGCTGTGAAGCAACACCTGGACCATTCGCATTTTATAATATACAACACTGAAGCAAAGACTGGCTTCCCATTCAAACAGTAAACTTTGGCTAGAGCTGAATGACATCAGACCGCTGGCTGGGGTTTAAGAACGTCAGAATAGCCATGTGCAGGTGAATCAAGGCCCTTCTGGTCCAACATTCCCTTCCCACACTTCCCATCTGGTCCAACATTCCCTTCCTGTGGGCAACCAGTTCTACTACTAGAACCATGCTTCTACCCATGTTCCCCAGAAACTGGGGTACTGATCCTGGACTAGCAGCCATGGATAGCCTTCTCCCCCAGGACTTTGTTCCATCCCCCCTGAAACCATCTAGATTGATGGCTGCCATGACACCTTGCGGAAGCGGAGGCCATCGCTGCGTGCTAGTTTTTATACGGAGGAGATTCATGTGTATGGAGAATTTAACCCCAGGAGTGCTGGATCAGTTCCATCTCTGAGGAGAACTCCTTCTGTCGCTGGACCCAGGCCGTGATGAGCAGCAGGTCCAGGAGCTGCCATTTAAATTGCCCACAATGCCCCTGATACTGTGGCACAGTAACACAGAAAGTTAGACGATGCATCCCACCTGGCATTCACTGGAGCTCTGGAATTTGAAAAACAAGAAACAGAATGCTGGACCAGATGGACCTTGGATCTGATCGCGCACGGCTCTCCTTATTATGTTCTCGTGTTCTGAAACAGGAGCCCAGAGTAGCCCACAACGGTGGGCGGGTTGTTCTGTGGAACTCTGGCAGCTGCCTAAGAATTTCATGTGCTGGTTAGGGACAGATGAATCTGTCCTCAGGGATGTATGACCATCTTCTTTCTGTTCATGAGATGCTCTGATATGTCCCGCTCGCAACTCCACTTGCAACAATGCTTGAGCTTTGGAGGAAATGTTCACATGTTTCCCCAATATGTCCTCTTGTTCAAAAAATGTGCACTTTAATGTTTCAGAGAATGGAGGAACGAGCGGATTTTTGGCACACTATCATTTCTGCTGATTGAAAATGTCCATTTTTCCCAATCAAGGAAAAAAGGAGAAGTTGCTGGTGGCTGGGAATGTGAACCAAGCAAATTGAGTTTCAAGGTATAATTCAGAGAAATAATTTCTATACATGCCTAAACTTCTCATGCCATTTATGAAGAACTTTGCAGATTTGAGTAAATTCTTATAAAGCAAACAACCAAACAGCAGGATGAAATTCTCACCGATCTGCATTAGCATTATTTATGTATACAAAATATTTCCAAGTTGCCTTTCAGAATAGAATCCATCCCAAGATGATGCACAACAATAAAAAGCATAAAGTAATATTTGAAGAAGGAGGATGGGAAGGAGAGGGAAAACTGATATGGTAATAAAATAGCAAATGATCCAGGAAACAACAAACACCAGCAGAAAACGGAACCTACAACCCAACTGCTGTACGACTCAGTCTGGCAAATATCACCAGGGGAAGTCTAGAATGAACAAAGAAATCTTTAGGACCTTCTTAAAAGCCTGGTGGACCTCCAATGGCAAGAGGTGTGGGGAAATTTGGGGCCACCATTGAAAAGGCCCTATATGGAAAAGCATGCTTGAATCTGCCAGGTTCACATTATTAATCTTCCCAGGCCTTTATGTCCCAATTAGGAAGGAATATGTGGATTTGGGCAAGTTTGTACCAGAAAAAGACCAGGTCACATTCGCAGCCGTCCCCACTGCTGATGTGAGTACGAAGGGGGGTTGTTTTTATCTTTTGGCAGGGCAAGAAGTCAGGCTGGGAATGAAAACCTGAGCCACAGTCCTTACTTAAAAAACAGAACACACAGAAACTCTTCATGAGTGGTCTTGAAAAGAGGATGCAGCCTCTTCAGGGGGAGAAAATGACAACTGGAGAAATAGAAAGAAGAGAAATCAAGTCCAAGGACAGAGAAATATTTGTTCCCCGGTTCCACGTCTATCTCCCCACCCATCCTCCCTCATCGATCAGAATCCTTTGGCTGGCATTTTCTTCTCTGCCGGTGTTTTGTTGCTGCCTCGGCATCCCGGGAGCTGCTCGGCCCTGCCTTCCTCAGAACGATCACGGCATTTTGCCGGAGGAGAACGGCTCTGCTGTTGCAGCTGCCCCCTGCCAGGCACCCGTTTAGTAAGCCAGAAATAACGCCCTCTACGTATATATTTCACTGCAACACAACACCTCTCTGGAACCAGGGGAAGGCTGCCAAAAACAAAGGGAGCTGCCAACAGCTTGGGGAAATGCATGAAAACAAGATCCAACAGATACATGGAGTCCCATTTTGTAGTTTTCTGAGGAAAACTGTGCGTTGATCTGTTCCCCTTTCTGGAGCCTTGCAGGCTGCCTTATACTGAAAAAGACCTAGACTATGCAAACCTAGACTGGCAGCGCCAAACGGGCTCCCACTGATGGCCTTCCGGGTTCTAGGTGGCAGTTCGTTCTACCCCCTGCCTGCAAATGTGGGGAGCAGAGCCAGGCAGCTCCCTCGTGTAAAGCAGAGGGCTTTCCCGTGGCATCCCTCCCTTTCCCCTCAGGGGTGTGAGTGTCATGACACACAGGCATCCCTGCCCGGGGTGGGGCTGATGTTGTGGGGAACTTGCCAAAGCCAGAAACCACTGCAGATCTCCTTGGTTGACACTCCTTCTCTTCCTCCTCCCCAGCCCTGTGGCGACCTCTTCTCTTACCCCTCCAGAGTCATCAGCAAGAGCAAGAGGAAGAAAGAGCAATAGCCTCCCTTCCCTGGATTCCCACATTTCAGGAAGTGGACCAGATTCCACAGGAAGCCCAGCTGCTGCATCGCTGGGGCAACAGTGAGGATGTCCTACCTCCGACCACCCTGCATGTGATGATGATGATGATGATGATGATGATGATGATGATGATGATGATGATGAGTAGTTCCCCTAGGTACCTCCCTAGTCAGACCTCACCTGGAATCCTGTGTCCAGTTCTGGGCACCAAGATTTAAGAAAGATGCAGGCAAATTAGAAAGGGTCCAGCGGAGGGAAATAAAAATGATCCAGGATTTGGAAACACTGCCCTGAGGAAAGACAGAGAGAACTGGGCATGTTCAGCCTTGAGCAGAGAAGACAGCGGGGACAAGATCTCATTCTATAAGTACCTCAAAGGCTGTTGCAAAGAGGAAGGTTGAGATCTCTCCTCACTAACATCAGAGTACAGGACACAAAATAATCAACTCAAGTTGTGACAACCCAGGTTCAGGCTGGACATTAGGAAAATCTTCCTTACTGTCAGAGCAATGTGAGAGTGGAACCAGCTGCCTGGGGAGGTGGTGGCTCTCCCACACTGGAGACATTCAAGGCGAAACTGGACAGCCCTCCGAGTGGGATGGTGTGACTTGGAGTCTTGCAACAGCAGGGGGCTGGACCTGATGGCCTTCATGGCCCCTTCCAACTCCACTTTTCTATGATTCGATGATGATGATGTTGATGGTCTGGCACTGATCTTACAAGGTATTTACATGTCATCAGGAGTAGGGGTGGTCATATCTCTTGATGGTGGCTTTCCTTAGGTCTTAGTTTGTAACTTCCTCATGAAAAGTCCTCTGTGATTTCAAGCACATTGTTCCTGCCACGTGCAATTCTGTACACGTTTCTGCCATGCAGGCACTAGTGTGCCCTTTGGGATAATATACACCGTTTTGGCGAGTTGTGTTCCCGAATGGTGCTTTGTGCATTTCCTCCTCACTACACCCATTTTTCTACACATGTTCCCTGAATATACACAACCATGTATGTGCTTTCCTGTGCATCACAGGACAACGGTTGTCATTGCTGCTGTTGTTCAGGTAGCTGCATCACAAAATGCTGAGACCCACGCACCCCAGCGGCTAACTGCATCACATCTCTTGTGCTGGTTTGGGGAGCATGACGTTGGGAAGCTCTTAACATGAAATTTTCTCCTGTTCATACTCAGTGATAAGTCAGCCCAGATTTGCACAGGCAGTAGAAAGGGAAGGTGGGATGGTGGGATACATTTATGTTTGTGAGCCACCCCAAGGCTTCGGTGAATGGGGCGGCATAGAAGTTCCCTAAAAATAAATAAATAAATTTAAACACTATCCTTTATACAGACACAACCAAAGCAAAAACCTCCCTGGAGACACATACACACGCTCTAGTCAACCCCACTCCTCCCTGTCCTTGTTTCCTCCTTCCACTCAGAAATGGCATCTGCGGGAGAGGTCCTTCTCCGGGGACCCTCCGTGAAAGAAATCAGGAGGGTAGGTACTCGGAGGAGGGCCTTCTCTGCGGTGGCGCCCAACCTATGGAATTCACTCCCCAAAGAGGTCCGCCTGGCACCGTCGTTACTGGTTTTTCGGCGCCAGGTAAAGACCTTTTTATTTAAACATCATTTAATTGTTAAAATATATGATCTGGCCAGGGCAACTTCTTCTTCCTTCTCTTTTCTCCTCCTATAGTCTTTATTTACTTATTTTATACTGATAATTTTAATTTTATATTATTATGTTTGTATCTCAGTGTATTTTTTTGTATTTTTGTATTTAGTGGTAATTTATTATGTTCTATTGTATTTCAATGTATTTTATTGTGTTGTAAGCTGCCCCGAGGCTTCGGCAAGGGGCGGCATAGAAATGTAATAATAATAATAATAATAATAATAATAATAATAATAATAATAATAATAATTTGCAAGTAGAGCGATGCCAGCCATGGCGCCCTCTTTCTCCACACTTCTTCTGGGTGCATGTAACCACGCTCTCAATCAGAATGGCTTATAGGAGAGGAGGCAGAATCGAAGGAATGCAAAGGTTATGCAAGCATGGTGAAATGCCTTCACACACACACACTCTTCCCCAATTTGAACTCTGTTATCAAACTCTGTATGAAAGCAGTCTTTGCAAGATGGATGTCTGCCCACCCCACTGCCCTTTGAAACCCCCAGGGAATGGGTCCCCCACAGTTTTCCAGCACAGCGGATTCTATGGCCACTCAGTCCAAGCCTTTTGTCTTAGGTGGGCTGTCAGAGACTCCCCCAAAGCCCCGTATAGCTGCCTGAAAGCCTTCCCGCGGGTTTGTGTATATTCTACCACTAAGCACCAGCCCAGTGTACAAAACGCAGCTTGGCTAATGCTTAGATAACCAACCCCTGGATGGAAGGAGTCCTGCAGTGGTCCTAGCTTTCCCTTAGCATCCAGTGTGAGCTCTCACAGCTAAATCTCCACATTTAAGATTCATCCATCAGAATTTCTTCAGGGAGGGAAGGGAAAATAACCCGAGAATGAAGCAAGAGAAAGGCAACTCGGGAATAAGTGTAGGACGGATCAGTTAAATTGTTTCTAAATGGTGCTTTAGTTGGAACTCTCTGTGGGGAAGCAGCACCCAGCTGTATGAGCACACGGACTAAATGCTCCCGCTTTGGAAAAAGAATGGGTGGGAAGCTATTTGCATCCCTTTTCCTCCTTTTGTGTGTGTCTGCAAGTATTTGTTATCACTGCTATTTTGGGGGCCAACACAAAAAGCCATGCCAGCATGTGGCATTTGGAATAAACACGGCCCCGTTGCAGCACTCCGATCTATTTGCCTGTGCATTTGGAGAGAGTGGATGCAGCCCCTCCCTGCACGCGACTACAGAGGCATTCTGTAGCCAGAAAACAGCTTCTGTTTTCCAACCCTGTCTTTTTGATCTTGCAAATAAATAGGAACCTGTGAATTTTGAACACCTGCAGTTCCTCCAGCCTTGGAAAAGGAGGGTAAACTGGGAGAGGAAAAGGGACAGTCTGCAAACTCATGAATATGAAGAGACATGGGCAAATGGGATGATTTGAATAAAACACCTTCATTTGCAGAACTGTTTACACTCCTGGAATAATTCAGACCGGCGTTCTGTGCAATTGATCTGTTGCATTATTTTGGCTTCCTCCCGAGCAATGGCGAGCATCTTGTTCAGCTCAGAAGACCCCAGTGGAAATGTCTAATGAAGCCACTGGGCCGGGTCTCATTTGCAAGCGCTAGCCGCACATACATAGCCCACGGAGGAAGCCCATCGCCGAGAAGGCTGAAAGTCTTTCTTGTTGTACCCTCCAACCACCCTGCGTCCCTTTCTCATCACAATCGTTTTTATGTAGGACAACTCTTTCAGATAGCGCTTCCTTTTATATGCACATCCCATCCTTCCTCATGGGGAATATGGGATACCTAGCTACCCATATGAAAACAATAGAACATATGAACATCATTAAAATCATAACTCTAAAATTACACGGTATATAAAAAACGCAGTAAAACCATGACTGCAACACCAAAAAGCAGACCCAGTTCTTGAAGAGACTCGAAACACTTGCATAAATTAGTTTGTCTTTGACTGACACCTGAATGACAACAGCAAGGGCAGCGGACGAATCGCAACTGGAAGGGAGACCAAGATCCAGGGTGCCCTCATCAAGAGGGTCCCAGATGGTCAAATCAAGAGAGCTTTCCCTAGAAGTGAAGCTGACAAACTGGAGGCTGCCGTACTGGGGACAAAACTCCCTGGGAAAGACAATCAGACCAGGGAAAGTTGAAGGCAGAAGAAGAGGCAGAAGCCCAGGAAGAGGGATGGACTCCATCCAGGAGAGCTCAGCCTGGAATGTAGAAGAGCTGGAGATCATTGTCACAGATAGGGCATTTTGGAGGGCTTTCATTCTGAGGGTCAGCACAAGTTGGAGATGACTTGATAGCACATAACAGCAACATCAAGAAAGAGCTGTCCATGGGTTCTGTCCCTCAAGGATACCAAAAGCAAAGCTTCCTAGACCAACCGTAGGTTCTGAATTGCTCCGTAATGACCCTTAACCACCTAGGGGTGTGAACGTTGGCACTAACAACTTGAATTGGGCTTGGTAGATCAATGGCAACCAGCCTCTTCCAGAAGCTGTGAGCTTCTGGAAGCTTCATTCAGGTACAGCATGTGATAACATCCCTTTTTGAAGTGGCTGAGTCACTAATGACTCACCCACTCGTGTTTCCCCATCTTCTTCCCATGTCTCATAGCAATAGACCTCCCATATTCAGATTGACTTCTTGGGATCAATTCACAGAAAATGCCTACACAGAAATCCTATGGGACCTCAGAATGTGTCAATCAGAAAAACTTGTAGAGGTCCTCCAAATTTCACACTTAAGCTGGTTCTGGCTTGAGCCTTTATCAGGTGGAGACCTTTGCTATTGTTGTTGTTCCTGAAAATCTGTCCCCATTTTCATGCTTATTTCTCTAAATGCACTTTGCCAGCATCACTGAAAGTCATACGTTCTTTTTCTGTTGATGGACTGTGGCCAGGCCCTGTGCCTCACCCTGCAAGCTTGGAAATGTATGGATTTCAACCAAAGCGTGTGTCCAAGTCTGAGTTCAGCTGAAAAGGTGTGAACTGGTGCAAATCCAGATGGTAACTGATTTGTCATCCTCCTTACTGGATACCACCAGGCGGAGGATCTGAATTCTGATATGGTGCAGTCAGAGTAGTGGCTCTCATTTTCCAAAAGTACGGTGGTGCCTTTTTCCTGTCCACTTCACTGGTGCCCAAGAGATGCCAGGGCATGGATCTCTTCCTTCTTGCAACCATAATAATAGTAAATACCTATGGGAACGGCGAATATAGAGGGAATGCATATGTGTCAATTCCCAATAGAAGATACAGACGGGGGTAAATTTGGGCCACCTTGCAAAACCAGAACATAAGAGAACATGAGAGAAGCCCTACTGGATCAGACAGGTTTCACCCATGCCAGCAAAGCAGCTGCCCACAGGATCCCTCCAGCAGGACGAGTGCAAGGCCTCCTCTTGCCCAAGCTCCTGGTGAACACAGGCATGATGTCCTGGGTAACATAGGCAGCCCAGAGCCAGCTGGGCCAGTAGACATGGGTAGCCCTTTTGGGTATATTACTTACCTTTGGAGTTCCTCATTACTAGAGGAACAGAGAAGGAAAATGAAAGGAGCAGAGAAGGATAATTTGGAGCTGAAAACAATGTTTCCAGTGGAACAAGGATCGGGCACGTTCTCCCTACCCATCACAGCACTCACTTGCCTGTCTCTTAGACACAGTTACTCAGGGACTGATGTGCTTGACAGAAACTGCAGAGGAAGGATCGACAGAAGTCTGTTTAAAGATGTAGTTTGGGCTGGAATGGCTGTTGCCCTGCAAAATTGTCCCCAAAGACAGTGACAGAGGCCCCAAGAGGTAGCTGGCTCGGCAACTCCTCCTGGTTTCCGGGTTGTCTCTGCCTTGTCCTCTCCGCCTGCCTTTGCTTACACAGGGATATTCTGCAGGAAAGAAAGCCAAAGATGGCATCCATCCCCCGCTAATCTCCTCACATGCAACCTCAGCATTGCCTTTTTATCTGGGGCCATGCTGGAGGGGTCACCAGTCCTCCCTGGGTTAACGAAACCCTCCGAGCAAATGAGTGAGAGACCCGCCATGGTGCCAGCCCTGGGCTGAGTGTCAGCCCTGGTTAAGATGCACGTGTGCGGCGGACCGTGAGGAGCGCGAACAGATCCTCGCACATGCTCTGCAAATGGACTTCTGGGTCTGGGTGGCGAGTCAGCTAATTCTGTCTGATAAGCTGTAGGCACGTCTCTTCTCCTCTCCTGCTGGTTTGGAAATGGATCAGAGATGCGGTGTGCGTTCCCCACTAAGGATGTGTCAGCTGACTCAGCGAATGGGGGGGAAGAGGCAAGCAGGCCACAAAACTGCCCACCCTTCGCCATGCTGCCTAAGCACCGACCGTTGCTCGGCGTGCTCGGGGTGCTGGCACCCACATCAACCGACCTCTCAGTTTTCAGACTTTCTGAATTCACTTATCTCTGGCCACATATTAATCCAAGGCCTCTTTTGTAATGATGCCCTGACAATGGAAAGCCATGGGAACCCTTTGAACTGCAGCTGGAACTCACAGGGAAGTTCTGGAATCTGGATGGCATCCAGATCGTGCTCAGCAAAGTCATCCTGCTCAGTAGAGTCTCGCAAAGAACTGCAGAACATTTTGTGTTTCTTAAGCAGTGTGAGGGGAAGCTACTGCCAGCCTCTTACTGATAAGGAAGAAAAGTCTCCAGGACAGGAAGCGGTGGCCAGGATCTGCCAGAATGAATGCGTGTTCTGGCTGCTCAAACATTCATGGTGGGCTTTGGCGATCGGATCCGCAGATCAGAAGGGGAGGGCAGGGGCTGGAGGCCTTTCGGACAGTTCCTCTCACTGTGCCAGGAAATGTGTCCATGGTTTTAGAGAAATACATTACTATCTGGTCTAGACAGCATTAAAAGAAGGAAGGATGGAGGGATGGAGGGATGGAAGGAAATGCATGGCAGCACCAAGAAGAGCCAAAAGGGGGAATAAAAGGGGGGTGATGAAGCCAATTATTGAAAGAGAGCAAACGTCTTCAGTAGGACAACACCAGGAGGTTCACTAGGAGGTTTGTTTCAAAGGCCTTTAAGGCTAAGCAATTGCAAAATGACACTGAAGTAAGTCGCACTGAATGCAATGGGGTGGACTTCTGAGTAGACCTTAGATCCCAACTTTCTTGTGCCCAACAGACTGTAGCATCCCTTATTCATTTATTTATTTTAAGACTTTTTTGGACCGTCCCTTACTGAAGCCTTGCCAACTCAACCGTCCAAACTGGACCATATTGGAAAGCAGGTGTGGCATCTACCATCCAGGTGGGTCCGTTGCCATTGTGCGTTTGTTTTAAAGGCCTGCCTGTTTGCGCCCTTTACAAAGCGGGGCCACAATCTGTGAAATGTGTGGCTGTGCTTTGGCAAACTGCGGAAAGCGTGGGCACCATTTCCATGCATTGCTCTGATTCGGGGCAGCGGCGTGGAGAGGCCCTTCCAATCGCCGCCTGCTTTACAAAGAGAAGACTGCATGTTAGTACAAGAACTAAGGAGACCAGGGCAAACAGATGAATCCACTCCATTCCCATGCATTTCAGTTTGGCAGATGTTCATCCATCCCTTCTCGGCCTGGTTTTTGCCTTAACCTGCTCATATTTAATCTAATTTAATTCAATTTAATCACAAAAATGGGCAGCAACTTACACAACTTCTGTACCTCCCTTAGTTCCTTTAGGCTTACTTATTTCTGCTGTGGGAAAGGCTCTGCTCATCTGCCCATTCCAGAAATGAGTTTCTGCTCACGTCTAGCTGTTTCAGGAACTGCCAGTTCGTGTTATACCGGTGGTCTACTGTGTTAGTCGGGGTGGGGGGGGGGGCAGCAGAGACTTTTGCACACTGCATGTCACCTGGAGTGACTTCTAGTAATCTGGATTCTTGACTCATGGGACTGCATAGCCAGAAGTGTGGCTTCTAGATTGCAAGAGATATCCCTGCAACTCTATATGGCTCTGGTGCATCCACAGCTGGAGTATTGTGTTCAGTTCTGGGCTCAACATTACAGGAAGGATATAACCAGGCTGGAATTGGTGCAGTGTAGGGCCAGAAGGACGGTGGCCAGATTGTAGGGAAAGCCACATGAGGCGAGACGGAGGGAACTGGGTCTCTTCAGCCTGGAGAAGAGGAGACTCAGAGGGGATATGCTGGTGACATACGGCTATGTGAGGGGATGTCACATGGAGATGGGTAGAGACCTGTTCTTCCCTGCAGAGGAAGGCAGGACGTGCTCCAACGGAGCAAAGTTCAGGGAACCAAGGTTCCATTTGGATGCCAGGAAGTACTTCCTGACAGTCAGGACCCCGAGGGTGTGGAATGGGCTTCCACGGGAGGTCGTTGAGGCCCCATCGGTGAGGGTGTTCAAGGACAGGCTGGACATGCAGATGGTGGGCATGTTGTGAGTGGAGCTGGATGGAGCCAGGGGTCAGACTAGATGGCTCGGGAGGCCCCTTCTGACTCACTCTGTTTCTATGTTTCTATGCTACTGAATCTCTAATGACTGATTCACACATATAAATCTTCACTCAGGGATGCAGTCAAGCGCTGAAATTTTTTGAAGACTGCACCTTAACGTCCTTCAACCTGCATTAGCTAAGGTGTACAGGGACAGCTCAACTCCATCCATTTTTCCCAACCTGAAGCTCTGTAGATGTTTTGGACTTTGGCTAACATCATCCCCAGCCAGCGTGGTCAGTGGTCAGGAATGCTAGGACTCGTCCAAAGCATCCAGAGGCACCAGGTTGGGAAAGACAGACACTGACCTCCAGGAGGGGCAGTGTTACAGAATAATGTCCCACCCACAAAAGGTTCTGGGTTCAATCCTTGGCATCATGCCAGACCTGAGGTTTGGGGACAAAATTCACTGGGGATCCCTGTCCATCCATTCTTCCCTCTCCACCTGGCCATGGGTTTTTCAAAGAACCCACATTTCCTTTGCAGTTCCTCACAATTAGGGTAGTTCATTTAATTCATTTAATTTCTATCCCATCAGCAGCCAAAGCTCTCTAGGCAGCGAACAATATTACCAGAATTCTGGACATGTGGATTCTGTGCAGCCCATTCTGCCTGTGCCCGCAGCTTCCGTTCTGTCATCTGTTCGTGGATGGAATAAGATTTCTTCTCCAGTTCCCAGGATTGTGCTCTCGCTGGAAAGCACACACTTGCACAAATACACACTTCCCAAAATGCACATTTCCCCAATATCCCTAATTCCCAGGCTGGCCCACAAGTGTGCCAGAACAACAGTACAGCAAGCACCCTGGGGCACTGGAAAAAAATCAAAATGGCAGGCATTTTCCAGCAGCCTCCCCCATAAGCCTCAGCCAAGAGCAGCTGCGGCAGGCTGTGCCAGGACACCGCAGCTGCTGCAGCTTCCAGAGGAGGCCACCTGGCATCTTGGGCTAGAAAAGGGCCCTTGCTGATAGGGTTCGGACTGCTGTGGGTGATTTCCAAAAAGCTGGAGCGCTGAATTGCCAACATCCCATGCTCTCCGCTGCCACACTGCCAAATGCATCGCCAAACCTCCGTGGCGAAGAATCCGCCACTTCCCATTAAAGCAAGCCCTGTCTTTTTCCTCCACTTCCAAACAGGAATCTTGCTCCAGAGGCACATTGCGTTAAAGGAAAGGCACTCTTGTCTGCCATCTTCTTGGAACATCTGGGGGTGGCACTGTGTTTGCGTGTGCCTTTGGGGGAAGAGGTTTCTCGTGTCTGCCCTGCTTTGGGCTGGGAGACAGATCAGTAGAAAGTTCATAGCTCTGTGGGGCTATTTTCTACAAACCCAGGCGAGCTCGGGGGACGTTGCAGAGATGGGATATAGCAATGGCCACAAGAGCCATTTTTGGAGGGCCATCACTGCTTCTGGAACTTCGGAAACCAAGCTGCAGCAGGGGAGCGCGAGGCATCCGGCTTGTGTTCCAGGTTGTTCCAGAACACCTGATGTCATCCTGGGTGCCAAGACCGTGTGCCTTTCCTGTGAGTCAAGACAGAAGGGTCTCGTGTCTGATGAATCCAGCATGCCTCGTCCCATCTCCCCTTACTTTGATCGCTGTTGTGGTTACTTGCTGCAATGCATCCTTGCTGGGGCGAGCAGATAGCAGAAATAGATTTGCCGTGCGGCTCTGTTTGTTTGTTTCGTTTTTTGCCAGGGCCGACATGGAGGCATTAGGGGAATTTTCCCTGAGAGTGCAGCTCCATACATTTCGGCTCTTTTGGTGGTGGATTACAGGCATCCGAGTCTGAGGTTGGTCTAGAGGCAATGAGGAGTCAGTGCCACTCCAGGAGTCTCACTCCAGGAGGACCCAAGGGCCACGATCGGGATTGCAACGCAAAACGATCTTTGCTGAAAATGCGAGTGGTGGGAAGTCTATGAAAAATATTGCTCTGAGCTGGGAGAGTTAACATAGAGGTGTCAGTGACTGGTTAAAATTGCCACTCTCTCTGGTGATGTTCCAGAGGACTAGTGACATGAGATGCATGCATGTGCCCAGCTTCTGAAGGTGAAAATGTTCTTCAGAGCAGGCAGGAGAGATAATGCCACAAGGTGTGGTGGAGGAAGCCTTTGGGGGTTTGGAATGCCCCCACTTATTTTGGAAGGGGCCTTACTGGGGGTTGCTGGATCCCTGAAGGCAGGATCACCGGCCTTTCCACAGCACCTCTCAAGAGAATGTATTTTAATGGTTCGTGGCTGGCACCTGCACTGGGTCAGAGTCCTGGACCTCTCTGGACACTCGAACAATCATGAATCATATGCACATACCAAGTCAGCGGCCTCAGAGGCTGCAGGAAATTAAGAGAGACCAAGCAGCGATTGTCAATCCAGAAAGCTGCTCCTGGGACAATATAGCAACCTATGTTTCTGTAAGTGACGTATTCAGTGCCTGAGTTTCCCTTCTTCCTCTCCCTTCCCTCTCCCTTCTCCCTCTTATGCCATGTTTTTAGATAATAAGCCTGGGGCGGGAACAGCCTCATTAATTCCACATAAGCCATTCTGGGAGCTTTTTGGGAGAGAGGGTATGACTATAATTTTAAAAAATTGATCCATTCATAATACATAAGAAAATAAGAAGTAACTTCTGGAAGTTGTCATTGTTCCACCTCAAAAAGAAATGCTCTTATCTTGCTTTCTTTCCTCAACAGAAATTCAAAGAAGGGGACAAGGCTCAATTGATTGCGTAATCATGGGTTGCATAATCTTGGGAGTGGGTGTGGCTTGGAGGGGGGGTGGCTTGCAGGAGTGGCTCTGCCTATCCTGAAGGGACCCCCCAGCCCTTGTCATTTGCCCAATGGCCACGAACTTGAGAGGAAGGAGCTAGCAGAAACTTGGCTTTGAGCAACTTGGGATGTTTCACACACACACACACACACACACAGAGTCCACCCTTCCTGCAGACGATCCTTCTGTCTGTCAAGAAGGAAAAACTTTTTTTCAATGTGGAAGAAGGTCTGGACGTCAGCAGCTGGAATGCTCAGTGCACATGCCACCCTCTGTTTATTGGCACGCTTGCAAAGTCTAAGCTCTTCCCATGGAGATGGACCATGCTGCAGATGGAAATTGCCTGGCCAGAAAGCCCAGTGCTGGCATTGACCCTGGAAAAGCAGGGCTGCTGCTTCTAAGCTTGGGAGCAGCAAGCCCCTCTCCTCCAGGCATGAGCTAAATCCACTCATCCAGTGTCAGCGTGCTTTCCCACCTTGTGGGAGGTATCCTTGCAGCAAGCAATGACTGATGTATCAGGATGGGTTGTCATGAAGAAAGTACAAGCTTTAGTTTACAAAGATCAGAATTTGTCCCATTCACCACTCCAAATATGGATGCTTTGCCTTTCTGAGAAATGCTCCAGGAAAATTCCCAGACTTCCCATCTCATCGGAAAAAGTGTACATTTTAATACACACATTTCAAATACACATTTTTTCCTATAGAAACAGTGCAAGTCAGAAGGGGTCTCCGGGGTCATCTAGTCTGACCCCTGGCTCCAGCTGGCTCCGCTCACGACATGCCCACCATGTGCACGTCCAGCCTGTGCTTGAACACCCTCACCGATGGGGCCTCAACGACCCCTTGTGGAAGCCCATTCCACACCCTCGGGGTCCTGACTGTCAGGAAGTGCTTCCTGGCATCCAAATGGAACCTTGGCTCCCTGAGCTGGCCCATGAAGACATGCATCTTCCCAGTTCCATTAATGGGGTGAGGGAAGAAGTACAAAGTTCACAAATGCAAAAGAACCCCAAAATTTGCCCCTCCTCTCTAAAACATGAAAAGCCTGTCTAATGAAACGTCCTCTCGAAATTACTCCATTTTAGGATTGTGTCTTCACTATCAGGAATGGGTAAGAATCTTGCTCCATGGAGAGTTTTTAAAAAATTGGATTTACCAATTTTTTCCCCTCTTCCCTGAGTTTTCACCAAGCCAAGCCAGACCTGCATGCTAAAATCTACTGATTTGTAAGTTTTCCAGTATAGCTGGTCTCAGAGAAAACGTATTCCAATCTGCACCAATTATAGAAAAGTGTCTCACAATGCATGCATTTGAGAAATACATGCACCAGGCATTTGAGCAATACTGAGTTGGGCAAAATATGTATCCTTAAAATTCCATAGACAAAGCAAGTATTCATGCATCCATTAAGGGAAATGGGCGCAAGGAGTTTGAGCTTATGTATGAATCTTCTGGGACCGAATTAGCATGACCTCAAAAAACCACCCATCTTGGAGAAAATGTGACTGACACATGTGACAGTCCGAGAGAAGCCATAATGCTGCCAGAGATCATGCCTCTTGAACGGAGCAATTGAATCAGTTCCGTGATAACATGATCAAGATGCAAATGAAGGCAACCAGGAATGAGTGCAATGGAAAAAGCAACTAAGTTTATTATTAGGGGTGCCCCAAGTTAGAGATGCACTGAGCATCTCCAGAACCCGGTTCATGCCTGCCTGTCAGACTTCTTCCGGCGCTCCACTCTGTCTAAGGAAGTGAGCTGAGCCTGGAAGAAACCAGTGGGCATTGCCCAGCTGGCTTGCACAGCCAGGTTGCGCAGCCGGGTCGCACAGCCAGGAAATTTCTGCAGCTGCCATTCCAGGTGGTGGCGGGGGTCTCCCTGCCTGTCTGTTGCCCCTGCCAGGGTGCTGTGGCATGTGGGGAAAAGAGGCTCAGCGAGCTGCACCGGCCGGTATTCCCAGTAGCCAACCTTGCTGCTGCTGATGGCAACAACGCGTGGGGAAAAGGGGCCCCAAGGAACGGGGGCCAACCGTGGCGCTGCTTGCCCAGTTGGGGGGGGGGTGGGCAGGGTTGATTCCTAGCAAGCGCCCAGCCGGTCTTGGTTGTGCTCCCCAGGGACTCAGACTTCAGCCTGCTGCAAAGCGAACTGGATTCCGGGAAGCCAAAAACCAGGGGATCCGGTGGATTTTTCACCCAGAGCGGACTCCTCACACATCCCTACCCAAAATCTGCAAAAAATAGACCTGTTTTGAGTAGGCATGGCTTTCATTGAATCCCCTTTCTAGGTCTGGGGGATTTAAGACCCTATTAAGAATGAGCCGCCATTGTGGTGCCACAGGTGTAGCTCTCTTACGCAGCCATCTCCTGATTTCTGTTCAAGCTCTTCCCCCATTGGGGAGGCCATCTCCAGAGACAGGCACTGCCGGCAGGCCTCGTCCTGAAGTAGCAGAAGCTGCCCAGGCTCCAGGTAAAGACCTTTTTATTTAAACATCATTTCAATTGTTAAAACATATGATCTGGCCAGGGCAAATTCTTCTTCCTTCTCTTTCTCCTCCTATATTTTTATTTTATGCTGATAATTTTAATTTTATATTTGTAAATCAATGTATTTTTTGTATTTTTGTATTTAATGGTAATTTATTATGTACTATTGTATTTCAATGTATTTTATCATGTTGTAAGCCGCCCCGAGGTTTCGGCAAGGGGCGGCATAGAAATGTTATAATAATAATAATAATAATAATAATAATAATAATAATAATAATAATATCAGCAAGAGGGACAGGGGGATCGGCATCTTTGCTGACTCGGGGGACCTCAACAACACGCTGGCCTCCTCCTGCACGAGCGTCCCCTTCGTTGCTGTCCATGCAGATCAGCTCCGCTCTGCCTGCCATTAATTGTCTTGAGATAAAGGAGGGGGCTGCTTGCTTTCTCCTCCCTTCTGCACAAGAAGTTGCACATTGTTTCTCCAGCCACTGCAATCTTTTTTTAACAGCAGTAAAAACATCATGTCTCCTTCTTTTCATCCTCATCCTCCTGCCCTTCCTCCCGGGGAGCTCAGAGTGCCTGCAAACCTATATAAAGCACCGTGCACCACATTCAGATCAAAATCCCATAAGTACAGCTATAGGGTAGAACTCGGCACAACTGAGCTATCCATCAGGGAGCAACTGCAGCCCTCCAGGCCGGTGGGGTGTTGTTAGCACCCCTCCCCCTGCAGCAGTTGCTGTTTTTTTTAAAAGTATGGTTGGCCTCAACACTTGGCACAAGGGTGCATTCATGTAAATTCCCCCTATGTCCATGTGGCTCAAGGAAAGCGCTCTTCTGCAGAATCTGTATTTGTAGAAATCAGAAATCATTTGACTCTCTTGTGGATTTCTCCAACATCCCAAACTGAAGTCGTGGTGTTTCCAGACCAGAAATACCCCCTAACAGCCAAAGGTCATTCAGAACAGGCAGCTTTTGCCCCTGCTGAAGACAGAGCATTCTTGCCGTGGTACAGCCCTCACACCCGGCCTGGGATATTCTCCTTTCATGGCACAGACACAAACAGCAAGGTCAGCCCTCTGGCAGCAGGGCCTTGCTGGAGAACGAGATCTCCCCCAAAAAGGCTGGTTTTAGGCAATGCTGCACCCGCATGTTCATGAGAGCCCGTGTGGTGGTGAGGTCTGAGAGGGCTGGGGCTCAGGAGAGCTGGGTTTTCACCCCTTCCCAGGCATGGAGGTCCCTGGGAGACTTTGGGCCAGTCACAGAGTCTCAGCCCAACCTACCTCACAGGGCTGTTGTTGTGAGGATAAAGTTGAGAGGAGGAAGAGAGGGGAGGGGGAGGAGAATGTAAGCTGCCTTGAAAGGAAAAAAAAAAAAAAGGTGGGATACAAATATAACAAATAAATAAAATAAATAAATAAGGTTGGGTGGGAGGGAATGCAGCTCAGTGATACATTCCCTGCTTGGCATGCAGAAGGTCCAGGTTTGGTCCATGAAAGGTGAAGAGAAAAGCAAGGAATGCACAGAGCTTGCGTGCCGACACCTCCTCCCGTCCTTCCACACCAAATGCCTTGACTGGGCCAACAACTCCCACTTTCTACACCAAATGCTTCCATGGGGCCAACAACTCCCATCTTTCTACACCAAATTCCTTGACTGGGCCAACAACTCCCATCTTTCTACACCAAATGCTTCCATGGGGCCAACAACTCCCTTCCTTCTACACCAAATGCCTTGACTGGGCCAACAACTCCCATTCTTCTACACCAAATGCTTTCATGGGGCCAACAACTCCCATCCTTCTACACCAAATGCTTCCATGGGGCCAACAACTCCCATCCTTCTATCCCAAATGCCTTGACTGGGCCAACAACTCCCATCATTCTACCCCAAATGCTTCCATGGGGCCAACGCCTCCCCTCCTTCTACCCCAAATGCCTTGACTGGGCCTTTCCAAAAGCAGACCTGGAGTCGTGAAGACACCTCTCACGTAAGGCTGAAGAGACTCTCAGAGCCTTCTCTGCTGAGCCAGAAGGACTCACCCAAAGAGCAGAGTTGAAGGAAAGTGCCCTAAACCTCGAGAACAGGAAACACCTTTTAAAACTGGGTACTTCTTTTTAATATATCCAAATTCCATCAAAGTGAGCCGTTTCTCCTGAATTTTCAACTTGCTGGCTGACTCAGAAACCACACCATGACTGGCATTTCTACCCCCGACGGAAGGCACATAAATATTGGAGCAAATGTTAGCATTCAGGAAATTTTCTTCCTCCCAGTGCATTGGACTGCAATTTCTGTTTTTCCCTTTCAAATGAAAATAGAGGCCTGCTTTTGTGCACACATTCCTTAGTGTATGCATCCCATATGTTCATTTTTGAAATCCTTCCATCAGTTGAAGTACACTTTGTGCTTTTTTTTCAAAATCATGAACCTTTTTCAGGAAACATGTTGAACACTTTTTGTTTCCAGTTAGAGATTCATATTGAAAATTGCAAATATATATTTCATCTGCAGATTGTCTTTGAGTTTCGAACATGTGAATTGGGTAAACGCTGGTCAGTCATGAACTGAGATTAATTTTCCATAATTTTCCCTTCCTGGCTGAAGGCAGTGTTGAGTCATGGACTGCCCAGGCTGGGTGGGAATTGCATCACGGAAGTGGGCTGGGGCTGGGAGGTAAGGATACCAGAGAAATCAGCAAATGAATCCAAAAGAGTCCAATTTGATGTTGATGATGATGATGAAAATAGACCTGTATTAAAATATGCAGAACGAAAAACACCATTTAAAAGTGCGTGAATATTTCCTTGGGTGTAGAGCACAAACACGCATGCTATGGGAAGTGGTGTGCATTTGGGGCTGATTCAGGCACCTTCAGGGGTTCGAATTTGCACAAGCGGGCACAAATGCATTTGCACAAGTTCTGGGTCCCCGAGTCATTTGAAAATTCAGAAAGTGCCAGTGGAGTGACTGTCTCTCAGTTTGCGCATCCTTACTCAGAGGGCTTGCTGATCTGGAGATTAGCCATGACAGGTGGATGTGCGTGTGTGGATATTGAGAGAGTGAGAGAGAGAACCTGCCCATTAATAGGTACAGATGGAGGATGAGCATCAGATGTGGCTGAATCACCAATCCCAGGTTGAATCAAGTGACCTCAGAGGATGCTGAGCCTCTCCGGTTTGAAATGAAACAAACAGAACTGACGCTGGACCACTGCAGACCTCCCTGTGTGCTTCCCCACTTCAGGGAGCACACTCTGAACTGCAGAATCAAGCATCTGCCCCCGTGTCCCAGTTCCAAGAAGGGGAGACCTGGTGGAGGTACACAGCAGGATGTGTGGTGAAGTGAAACAGCTCGAGGAGACCCCCCCCCCCCGGCCCTCTCTCATGGGACTAGAACTTGTGGTCATCCCATGAAGCTGACTGACTGATAGGAGAGCTGAGACAGATCAGAGGAGAAACTTCTTCACAGAGCGCATACTCTAACTATGAAGGTCACTTCCACAAGGTCTAGCGAGAGCTACTAATTTGGGTGGCTATAAAAGGGGGTTGGAGAACTTCATACAGGACACGGCTATTGATGTCTAATAGTCTTGATGTCTAGTTTCAGTGGGTATATGGCTATGCACAGCAGGTGCTGGGGGACATGGGTAGGAGTGTGCTCTTGCACTGCTGTCCTGAGTGTGGGTGTCCTGTGGGCAGCTGACTGGCCATTGTATGGACAGAGTGCTGGACTGGATGGATCCCAGCTCTCCCTGTGTTCCTCGCATAATTCTGTGTCCATAGGTGACCCTTCCTTCACATCCTCACTAGCATAAATGAGCCAGAACTAGGAGGAGAAGGAGAAAAAAAAGGATATGTATGAAATTACGTGCTGTATCTCCATTTGTCAATGAACATAAGAATTATAATCAAGCACAGTGTAGTCTTGTCAAGCAGACAGGAAGATAAATATTGCTTCTCAGGGTCAATATGATTAAATCATAATGACATGATTGGAATGGGATCCAATATTCTGTTGGAAGATTACGGGGCCTGTACTCTTTCAATCTCTAAATTCTCTTGGCCTTTTAATGCATGACAGATTTCATGCAGATGTGCATTATTGCTAAACTGGAGTATTTAGTATCTGCAGCTGGATTTCTTGCTTCCAGCTGCCTCGCACTGCACATCTGTCAAAGCCAACTTGCTGGCTGTTTAACATCTCTGAAGAGCTAGTCTCCGGTGCTGAGCAAAGTTGCAAACTTTAACTAAATGTGTGCACCCCCACTCCAAATCATCTGAGTCGCAGGGTATTCCTGGCCTTGAGAGGCACAGGAGATACTGAGGTCAAAATTGAGGGAAATGACTCTTTAATTCTGTGGTTGAAATGCCCAGGGCTGGGTTTCTAGAAATACTGAGCAGTTGATATTCTTATGGATTTTCTTTCATCAAAACTGCAGGTGTTCTGAGATTCCATAATTCAGCCAAGATAGTTGACCCAAGGCTAAGGGTGTATTGAAACATCCATCCTCCAACTCCACCACTCAGGAAATTCAGAATGTATGAAGCATCAGACAAATTATAAAAGTTCAGGGGAAAGAAACTGTGGAGGGTGGATATAAATATGAGATGCTGGGGGAAAGAATATAGAAGAAGAGTTCCCAGAGGCATGCAGTTCTGCTGTGCATTCCCAGAGGCTGGCCGACCTTGGAGACCACCTCCTGGAGTAGATGCATCTTCTGATGCACCCTTGGGAAATCAGCTTTTCTCACAGAGCCAGGGTGAGGAAGCATCTTCAGCCTAGGGAAAACTGCCCCTTGGGAGCTGTTCTTGGAGAACACCTCTAGTGCTGGGGCAGCCATGGGCAGGGAGAAATAGTATGACGGCCTCCCTCCCATTCCATGCATGTCATGTTGACTCAGAAGTAAGCACAGCTGAATCACCAGCAGCTTTTTCAACTGGCCAAGGGTAGGTGTGTCTAGTCCAAAGGAAGCAGGACGAGGTTTAGGAGAAGGCCTGACGGGCCATGCTGCTGTTTCTGGCTCTATCCTGCAGGGAAAAGCTCTGGTCTCCAATCAGCTGCTTATCGGAGATGCTTGTGTTCTGCTCCACAGCCAGGTGATGCTCCAGGGGAATAAGCTGTGGGCACAGTCAGGGTGCCAACCAGAGGTTCCTCGTTCTTAACGCAATAGGAGAAGATGACTGGAAATGCAAGGTTAGCCCAATGCATGATGACCGGATTCTAGGTAGACTGCAATTTGTCTCTCGGGTCACCTCCTTGCCCCCTCAGCTAGCAACAACAATCCAGATTATTGATTTTTTTATTATTGCTGATTGTCGTTGTTGATTGGTCTTCTGGCTTGGGGGCAGAAAAGAGCTCAGAAGGGGCAGTTGGCACACCTTTGTTGCCCCTTGTTTTTCCCAGTGGCAACACTCTTCCGCTTGCAAAGCCCATCTTGCCCACAATGCACCTAAGAAGCACAGGTATGTGGGGCATCCTGTGCGGAAGGCAGGGGGGAAAATGCAGGAGTGGCAGCTGTGGGCGCAAGCATCTCAGACAAACATATTAGAAATGGGAGCTGTTGGCCATCAAAAGTCAACCCCCTCTTAGTTCACTGGAAGTTCCAACACAACTTTTCCCTTCCCCTCACCACCTTCTGCTTTCCCCCATACCTACCATATATGTTTTTCTTGTCTAAGAATGTGGAGCACAGTCCTAAGACAGACAGACCGATAGACAGACAGACAGACATTGTTTCACCTCAGAGGATATAACCCCGCAGCATGCCCTGGTTTAGTCACCTTTACTTCTAGACTGCAAAACCTCAAATGCTCTATCCTTCCCCTGTGAAAGAAGAATGCATTTCTTTCAGCCCAAGTGCCATTTGGGAGGTTCTTTTGGGGCTCCTTTCTGTCATTTTCCCTTGATGCTTTACAACAGGGATCCGGGACATGCTGGGCATTGCCGTGAAGGGTTCCTATTCAGCCTAGCAGCTGCTTCCCCTGGAGCTGTCCTCCCGCCAAGGACAGGAAAGGCCCCAACTCCAGTCAGCAGCAGATCTGTGGTAGAACTTTTCCATGCAAGGAGGAGAGGGCAGGACCAGCGGATGATGGTCCAGCCACCGGAATGTCACTGCCAGAACACCTTCCACAGTGGATTTGCCCTCTGCTCTGAAAAAGGCTGAAGATCTGACCTCCTTCTCCAATGGTCCGAGTGGGACCACAATGATTAAATAAATAATGAATCCAACCCCTTTGCGAATTAAAAATAGAGCCGAGTAGCAGAAGAGGCTCATACATTCAAATTAAACAGTTCTGTACTTCCAACCCTTAGGAATCATTACATCCCTACATGACCTTTAAAACACTTACTCTTTTCTTTTTTTCTATAGGAGAACAAATCAACTCACTCAAAGTGTTGAAGCAAATGAGACAGATGAAGAAAAGAAATTTGTACGAGTGCTGATTTTTATTTTTATTTAAATATTCCAGCCAGCTGTGAGTTTGCATTTGGACCATCTGGTCCAAAGAGGAGGTTGCTTTCATTTAAAAAAATATATTAATAAATTCCTTCTGCAAGATGGTTTGGAGTGGAGGGAGAAAGGAAAACACACACACGGATCAAAAGGAAAGAAAAGCCAGCAAGCCTTGGAGTGCAAATACCTTTCAGGACTTTGTTTCTGAAAATGAATCTGTAGAATCAAGAGCATCAAAGACACGTCATCTGTTCTCCATGGTTAATCTTCAAAGCCTGGAGTGTACCATATACAAATTGACTGAAGAGACACTCTAGGCAAACGGCTCACCACATGACCAGAAATGTCCCCGACCTGTACCACTTCAGACTGCAAATGTCGAACTCACATTTAAATGCTCCCTGATTTTTGTTTTAATTAATAACACTACCCTACATGCATGTTTGCAGCCTAGCTTTTGCGATATGCTGTTATTCCAGATGTATCTTTTTCCCTCCATTTTCACAGAGGGGTTCGTCCTCCATCTTATCATGGTAAGCTGCCATCTTGAGCCAAAATAGACATGCCTTTAAATCTTTATCTAGCAACTACATCTTTTTCCTTTTTTGCATGTTTATTCTAGAACAGCTGTAGGGTACCCAATATAAATCAGCTTTCTAGCTTTTAGGTTAGGGAGAATTTTAAGATTTGAATCGATCCCTTTCTAGCTGCTAGAGTACAATAAATAAATAAATAAATAAAGGCACCAATTCTTCTGAAACGTTGCATGTTTCTTCTCTGGGGGAGATATCTGCTATTTGGTCCAAAAAGCAGGGGAAGGAGGGAAATATGCCAGGATTATATGACTATGCCACACTAGAGACATTAAAAAAGAAACCGGACAGCCACGTGAGTGGGATGGTGTGACATGGACTCCTGCAACTGCAGGGGGTTGGACTCGATGGCCTTCATGGCCCCTTCCAGCTCTTCTATTCCATGATTCTATGAATTGCCCCCAAAATTGGGTGAGGTGGAAGGGAAGCAAATATAACTCCCCCTCTGGAATATAAGGATCCCCCTTTCACATAAACTACTGTACCCATCCTTCTGACAACCTATCGTTTTCTTATTTAGGGCCTCCTCTGGGCCGTCCGTCATTCTCAGAACAAGGGTCCTGAAGGGACATATGGAAATAAGAGCAGCCCCCTTTGGGTGCCCTCAAAATGCAAGGCATTCTCCAGAAAAAAACCTCTTGAGGCAACCATTTTAAATTTTGGTGGGCAAAACAGCAGGGCACTCATCTCTACACAAGGAACAACTGGGATTGCAATCCAGATCAGTCCGATTCCTTAAACGTATTGTTGAATTGCTCTAGCAGGCAGGAAGTTCTTCCTGATAATTCCGCCAGAATCTGGCTTCCTGAGCCTGTTAGCCTGCTGTCCTGCCACAAAACCGAACCAAGAACATTGCACAAGATTTGAATAACAGGTAAACAGACACAGGGAATAATCTTCTGTATGTACCCCAAAGTAGAATCTGCAGTCAAGGCCTGTGCTTTCCTCTCAGTAGCAGGGGCGCAGCCTGGGTCCCCCCCGCCTTGAATCTCCAGGCTCATGCAAAGTGCCCCCTTTTCTTTCCCATACTTGGCATCTGCATGTCCTCCTAGTCTGGGGGAGGGGGTGTGATTTTACTCCCACCTCCAGATGCAAAGTGGTGAACAATGTCATTTGGGGATTTCTTATTAACAGTCCAGCAAAACCCGGCAAGGTTGACAGCACTATTAAATATGACAAAGTCTTCTTTAAAACACTGACTGTTTGACTGGTGGAAGGAAGGGGGAGGGGGAGTGGCGTGATTTATCTGCAGCTGCTTGACTCACGGAGTATCGTTTATATCATGTGTCCAAGGAATGATCGCTCATCGGCCATCTGCAGCGTCCTCAGACACCTCGTCTGGACTCTCTTTCGTTCACAGATGGTTCATCTCGACTTTCTAACCATGAAATATAAAGCAGATTCTGCCCCCACCCTCTCCCTTTGCTTTCCCCCCTCCAGCAACTTCCTGCCTTCAACAAATTAATCTTGGTAAGAGCAAATCTCTTGGAATGAGAAATAATAATTTTCATATCAATAAAATGAGATTGGTGTCAAGAGCGTGCCTTTCGAATGGATGGGCGAGAGTCGTTTCAGGATCCTGGGAGAGTCAGAGTCAGATTGGCAGGAGGTTCGGGGTGCCTGCAGTGAGGCAAGTGGTGCTGCTTTGCCACGGCGGGACATTTTTTGGCATGCCGGACCAGGAGCCGGGAGATCTGGGGGGCCACTTGGCCACGGAGATCACTGGGCGGCTTTGGGTGAGCCACCGACTCTCAGCCCAGACTTTTTTATGGGGCTGTCATTAGGATCAAATGGAGAGCAAGAGGATTGTGTGGGTCAGCTTGGTTTCCTTTCCAGAGGGAAAAAAGCAAGACATAAATGCAACAGCAGCAGCAGCAAAGGGGTTCATGGTCCAGACAATGAGTCTAGAAAGCTGCATGGAAGTATAGCATCAGAAATGTAGTCTACAGAAGCAACAGGGTGAGGTGGAAAGCAAGGTACTGCCCTTAGGTTGCTTTCCCCCAACCTGGTACCATCAGGGTGGCTACAGGTCAGGGATGCCGGGAAGTGTAATCTAAAATATCTGGAAGGCACCAGCTTGGAGAAGGCTGCCTTAGACTGAACTCCTTTGGGCCACAGGTTAGTGGTGGGGGGGTCATGTTTATCAGCGCTTTCCTCTGGATAACGCAAATTCACCTGCAGCCCTGCCCCCCCCAAAAAAAAACCAAACAGCAAAACCAAAATGACTCTCTGAAATCTGAATAAAGCAGGAGCAGGAGCACATGGTGCTAGAACTGATTTGCTAGCTTTTCAAATGCATGGCTCTTTTTTATATGGGGAAATACCAAAATTCAGGTACAGTCTTTCAGGATCTTGTGCCTTCATTCTGCTCCATCCATGGAAATGTATAACCTTGCCATTTTTAAGAGGAATGCTTTTTGTTTTGTTTGGGAAAAAGCCCATTGATTATGGTTAAAAATGTTTACCATGTCCTTTAAATTTATATATATATATATATATATATATATATATATATATATATATATATAAAAAATATATATGAGAACTGCTTTGTGCAAAGTAATTACGGGGCTTGGCGCTGCATTGCAGCCTGATCACTTTACAGCAGAGATACCTGAAGGACAGCTTGGCATTACTTGGATACGTCTGATTTTTGTTTTGTCTGTCTTTGGATTATTAAGATCCATTGACTAATGGGAGGCATTCTGCTAAGGACAAAAAATTCTAGGCGAAGGCAGCAAAGTGCTCAGTGCCAACAAAACAAAGCAAAGCAAAACAGCCACAACAAAAACTTTATAATTCAGTTTAGCCAGCTCTTTCATTATTGGATTTTCTCTAATTGGATTGGCTAATCAGAGAGGGGGGTGGAGCGTTCAGAGGAGTCAAGAAGTGCTTGAGAAACTGGTCCAAAGATGGGCTTGGTGATCCTTTGGCTCCCATCCAGCGTTGCCATTTTGTGGATAATGAAAACACAGATTAAGGACCTCCATGGGTCTGTTTTCAGTCAGCAGATACAGGCCTCCGCTCCTAAAGACCCTCCTCTAAGTGTGGGGTAGCCCACACATAAGGTATTTCGTTATGAGACATAGGAAAGAGCAGGAGGGACACAATGTGGAGCCCAGGACCTGGGTTTGGCATTTCAGCTCAGCAGTGCTGTGCTTTGAGGTACTGCACAAAAGGTGCTTGCTCCTGGGGAGGAAAGTTATGGCAAATCTAGACAGCATACTAAAAAGCAGAGACATCACCCTGCCAACAAAAGTGTGTGTAGTCAAGGCTATGGTTTTCCCGGTTGCAATGTATGGCTGTGAAAGCTGGACCATAAGGAAGGCTCAGCGCTGAAGAACTAAGGCCTATGAATTGTGGTGCTGGCAGAGACTCCTGCGTGTCCCTTGGACTGCAAGGCAATCAAACCAGTCAGTCCTGGAGGGGATCAACCCTGACTGCTCTTTAGCAGGCCAGATCCTGAAGATAAAACTCAAATACTTTGGCCACCTAATGAGAAGGAAGGACTCACCAGAGAAGAGCCTGATGCTGGGAACAATAGATGGCAAAAGAAGAAGGGGACGGCAGAGGATGAGGTGGCTGGATGGAGTCACTGAAGCAGTTGATGTGAGCTTGAGTGGACTCCGGGGATGGTGGAGGGCAGGAAGGTCTGGAGGAATGCTGTCCATGGGGTCAGACACAACTGTGACTAAACACAACCTAAACACAACCTAAACACAACATCATCATAGTCTTTAAATCATCCTTCTCTAGACTGGCACCTGGACTAAAATGCCCACCTGGCTAGGGAAGGTGGGATTTGCACTGCCCATCTTGAGAGCAACCATCTAGGAGAGGCTGCTTTGGATGAAACCTCATGGAATAGGCATCAGGATCTGGGCTTACCTCACACATTACATGCTCCAGGTGTGTGCTCCTAAGATGTTTACAGGAAACATGAGACAGACACGGGGTACCAACATGTTTTGACTTAATGCACTTGGTGAAAACCACCAAGCATTGGGTAGAAGGGCATTTCAGACTTTTTAGACGGGGCAACCATGCTAGGACTGCAAAGTCACCAAACAACGGGTGGTTGAGGGGAAAGTGTGGGGCCAGGGCAAGGGGATGTGGCCATCTGAGGAACCCCAGAGGTGGATTCCTCGACCCTTCTTCAAGAAGTCCACCAGAAGGTAAGAGGGAACTCCCCCGTATGCCTGCCATGATAACCATTCAGGTACTTCAGTACTACTTATTAGCTGAAGCTCTCCAGGAAGTTTCCAGCAACACACAAAAGCACAGA
This sequence comes from Varanus komodoensis, assembly GCF_004798865.1. Lineage (NCBI taxonomy): Eukaryota > Metazoa > Chordata > Lepidosauria > Squamata > Varanidae > Varanus > Varanus komodoensis. The sequence continues at coordinate 751,748 of NW_025335606.1, forward strand.
CCACAAATAAAACCAGAGTCACACAAACATTTTCAACGTACAAGTTTAAGACCTAAAACAATTTCCATTCAAATAAGACCTGTTAAAAGCAGGTGACAAATGGCAGCTATTCCATGCCGTTAAATGTCTGGGAGAAGAAGACAGTGCTAACCTGGCTTGAGAAAGATGCCAGAGGGGGCATCAGGTGAGTCTCCGTAGGGAGAGCATTCCTTAACTGGGGGCCAGCAGTGAGAAGGTCCTGTCTCCGACTGCTGTCCCCCAAAGCTCCCTTGGAGGTGGCACTCAGAGATGTTGATGGTGATGCTGTGGATCTGGCCCCCAGGACCAGAAGGGAGAACCACAAGCAACTTCCCATACACATGCTTGGATATGACAAAGGTGACCACTGAGACCATCAGGAATGCGGCTGAAGTTCTGTCCCAAACCACACAGCTCACAGCTGATCTGTGCTCACAATGAAGTGACGTACAAGGACAAACGAGAGCAGATGGGAGGGAAGCTGGGACTGGGGATGCCAAAGCTGCTCCTGACCTTCCTTTTTTATCTTTCAGGAGTGAAGCAGAAGGAGATCTGCTCCAAGGTCCCACCACCATAAAACCTTCTGGGCAGCCACCTGGTCCCCAGGCCAGAATCTGGGCCACATCAGGAAGCCTCAGGTGTTTTCTCTAAGAGGCGTGTGATCTGTCTCACAGCACAACGGGACTTCTTCTCCACTCCTGCATTATCTTTCTGTTGGCTTGCTAAGGTGAAGGGCACCCTGAACTTCTGAAATAGCATCTGCTTCCTTCCTTTTAGAGAGATGGGTGGTGAACTCAACGTTGGTTCATGACCCGCAACTCCTGCCTTAATCATGCAAGCTCCTCACACCCAAGGCACCCTGCTCTTCCACTTCTGCAGATCTAAGCTGTGCTGAAATTAATCTTAACTTCCCACGTCATATCATGTTTCTCTTGAGAAAATGATTCATGATAAATAGAGATGTTTTCAGCCAGTTAGGCCTGTGAAAGCTTGAAACCTACTTAGAGAAGGTGGGGCACAGGACCACGGAATAGACTTTCTGCAGCCAGCGTCACTGGAGGAAAGGGGGCAGTCCTCCGATGCTTTATGTTAAACTCTCTCGAGGATCAAAGAACACATGCCGGAAACTCGTTTTGCTGTGATGACTGAAGCATACCACAGACAGGAGCTCTTCTGGCAAAAGCTTATACGAACGGGGGGAATGGGACGTGTAGTTGTGCATGAAAAAGCAATAACAGAATCACCTCTGGGGGGAAACTTGCCCCTGCCCCCTCTCTGGCCCATTCTTTGGCCCGTACAAACCCTTAACCTGGAAAAGGTGCGGCGTTGGGAGGGCTGCAGAAGAAAAGTCCGCCACCTGCCTCATCAACCTGTCGCGAGTTCGCCTTTGGAAGCCTAGCAGATCCCCCCCCCCCCCCCGGCCCTTTGCTTGCTTGCTTGCTTTTGGTTTTTTCTGTATTGCTCGCTGTTCTTGCTAGAGAGATGGGGGGAAAGGCACCAATACATGCCATCAATATATACATGAAGCAGACTCCCTTAATCAGTTTAAAAGCCCTTTGAAAATGTATTTTGCAGATGTCTTACCAGCTGAATCTTTATTTATGGGCTTGTGCTGGGACAGTCATTTGAATTTTTGTTGTGAGTCCATATTTTATTATGCATTTTATTTGGTTTTTATTGAAAGCTTTTTGAAGCAGCACAAGGGACACTGGGGACAATGATCAGGTAAAAGCAAGCTCTCCCTAAGACCCCTGGCTCGCCCCTGCTGCTTGCTGGGCCTTTGCACCCCAGTACCTATTGGAGCAGGATCAGACCCCGGCTGCTCCTTCTGTGCCGGCCCATTCCCCCAGTTTTCCCTCCATCCCATGAAGCCTTGATGTTCTCATGCTGTTAACATGAATTATTGACAGCAGAAACGCAGACACATTAGATGGAGGTTATGGCAATGCTATTTTTCTAGAAGGAATGAATCAAGAATGGATTAATGAGCTCCAATGGGTGGAAAAGGAGAAACAGGTGTATTTAGATGAGACGGGAGGGGGTGGCGTGGCTGCTGCACTCTCAGCAGTCAAACATGACAGTCCGTCATTGGATGTCTTTGAGACAAGGCTGGGTGAGCTCCAAACAGGTGCCTGCAGTTGGAAGCATGGCCTCTTGGAGGAACCATTGACTAATTTCCGTTGGTATTGATGAGGCCCCTCAAGAAGGATTGTGTCTGTGTGTGTGTGTGTGTGTGCATGCGTGCACTCAGTATGCAGAGATGCAAGGTTTTAGGAGGTCTGCTCCACTGAGTGCATTGCTTCTTGTTTCCACTTGCACGTCATTTTTCTTACCCTCGTGTCGTACCACGGGAGAGGAGTTCAGGGGTCCCTGTGTGGACTGTCGTGCAGAGAGGCCCCTTCTGGGAAACTCAGCCTAGAGAGCTAATCAGCCCCTCGAAAGGAAGGTGCAAGTGGGTTGGCTCATTGCCCTAAACCTGTGGGAGAGTCCCATCAACTATGGGGTTTGGTCCCAGGGTAACTGCTTCAAGCGTCTCAGGGGAGAGTCACACGAACCCAGCATAGTGTTCCATAGTCGCAGCACTTAGTTTTCTGCTACAGGGACTCCTCATCTCCTCTTCATGGATAACCATGATGCCATGTGTCCAGAAGCATCTGGCCCACCGGGCAGCTTCCTGCAGATCTCCATCCAGCATCACAACCCCTCCCCAGCTCCACTCTCATGATGTTGCATGTACTCTGGGTATACCCTGGACGTTCTTCTCCACCGTCTCACTCCAGAACCTGCAGGCATATCCCTGACACCTGCTTGGGGCGCTCCATGTGTCCAATCTGCTTGGCACTCCTGCTCTGAGAAGAGACTCCAAGTACATTCACCTCCTTCAGGGGAAAGCATCCGGGCCAGGAGTCCAGAGGCTCGGGCTGGCAAACCAAGCTGGTTCCCCAGTCTGGCCCTCTGCAGTCTCGTGGATGATGCCACCCCTCTCCCTAACCATCGGATACCCATTCCCCAAACCTTTGTGCTTCCTCCTCCTCCTAAAAGCTCAAAGAATCCACCCGCTGGCTTCATTCCTGCACTCAGAATACGATACTGAAATATGCCAGCGATTCTGGTGTCCTCATCTCCTCCATTTTGCCTGCTCAGTCCTGGAAGGTCCTTCAAGATCTTCTCAGACATGGAGTGTGGGCCACACATGGAAAGGATTTCAACATCCCTAATCCTAGCACAGAAGTATCATGTGAGAACTCAAATTCCTACCTGTCAGAGATACTTCAGGCTTCTCTCCAACTCGACCTTTAGCTAGGTTGTTTAGCTAAAATATTTGGCAACATTTCCCATGTCCCCCTCACACCAGCTTGGACAGAAAGCGAGAAGATTCTGATCCCTCCCTGAGTTTTATGTGCCCCATTATGGCACGTAATGAGTTCTGACTGTAAGAAATACACAAGAGGGTAGAGATTTATAGGGGGAATGTGATAAATAGCAGTGCAATGTGATAAGGAGGGGAGTGCTCTGATGAATGGCATGGACCATTCCCCCTACGACCAGGCCACCTGCTCTGCGTTTCCATCTTGTCCGAGATAAAATGCACACACGAACACAGCAAAGGACTGCATTTCACATCAGTTCAGTAAGATCTCAAAAAGCTAAAATACAGATCCATCAGATAAATCTTGCAACATTGTTAGCGCCACATAACTTTCTGACAATTTTCATTATGAGCTTCAAAATGTGACAAATCTCACTGATTCTCATTATTTTTATTTGAAAAAAAGATCTGAATTATACTGCTTGTACCCAATATACAAAAAAGAAAACATCCATCTGTTTGTGCATTATTCTTTCAAACTGCTGGTTTGCTTTTTCATTATATCTTAAAAATTCAAATGTGGAGGAACTGAGTCTTATTTTTACAATGGAATCTCTCTCTCTCTCTCTCTCTCTCTCTCTCTCTCTCAAAATTGTAATGAAAACAGCAGTTGCTGTTCACTTTGACATGAAAACACACACATACACACACACTTTTCCACTTGTGGGTTCAAATTCCATTCCACATTTCAGAGCAGTTCTTGGGTGCTACATTTCAATGGTGAGCAACACTGAAGACAAATCAGGCGCAGTCAAAACCAGCACAAATACCAGTTCTTCCTGCCAGCAGAGGTACTAGAACATTTTGGAATGGAGGAAACGCAAATGAAACGCAAACGATGGAAATCCATTCACGGATTGGTAGCTGGAGAAAGAAGGTGAGCGAAAGGAGCATGGTGGAACTCCATGGAGCATGTCAGAGGCTCTTTTGGGACCTGGCTGGATGATTGTGCTTAGACTCTTCGTGCTTCTGACTCATCCCATAGCTGTCTGCTTGGACTGACAACTGCACTCCAATGTAGAGATGGGTAATTACGTCAATGTCACATTCTTTCGCATTAGATCCTTAACAAAGCAACACATATCTTTGCATCCCGTTCAATGAAGAACAATGTCAGCGTTGCCATTTCTTCTAGAAAAGACAACCCAACGAAATTCTCGGGGGTCCCTATTCCAAGCATCACCATCCCATCAGAATCCTTCGCATGCCTTTTGTGGAAGATGCTGAGTTTTGGGCCAGGGATGTCCTGTGTGCACAGAATGTGCTCCACACCAAGCAAGGTGCTTCATGTGCCTCTTTTGAACAGCTACACCTTCCTCCAAAGTAACACTGGCCAGCAAAGGTTACATGAGGGCAGTGCTCACATCGTTTCTGAGCGCCACAGTCACTGTCTTGTTGAAGGTTCCATGGTAATGCAATTTCAAAATTTGATTATGGCTCCATTGTAGATGCTCTAATTCCAATATTCCTTTTGAAAGCAGTTAATTCAGAGCAACTGAACAACCCTACTCCAAGACTCACATCAGCACCTATTCACATCCTGAAGGTTGCTTGATCACTAAGCTTACAACGTAAACATTTTCTAGCACTGGCCCTCTGAAGCTTTCCTGAGCACCAGCACCCTTCCAGCCAGCAAACAGAGCCTGTCAAGTTTCTCAGGTGAGGAGGGGCCACATCCCTGAAGAACCAAAATTTCTGGTGCTACCAGGGCATGGATGCTCCAGAGCAGAGAATGGGGAGGTATTCCATGCTATGAATGGTAGATAATCTTTGCAGAGTAGCTCTGGAATACCTCCATGTAACAGCAATATCCTAGGGTCAGTAAACACGTTTGCTGTTATTGTTATGGGTGGTAAGGTCACCTCTGAGTTATGGTGACCCTTGGAATGAAAGCCCTCCAAAAAGTCTTCTCCTTGATAGCCCTGCTCAAGTCAAGGCTTGATGGAGTCAGCCATCTCAGATTTGGTCTTCCTTTTCTTCTTCTGCCTTTGACTTTCCCTAGCATGGTTGTCTTCTCCAGTTTACTACAACGAATACTACTACATTGTATGTATACCTACCCTTTCTACCCCTTGCAGTGAATACAAGGTGACTAAAAATGTTCTACCTCTCTCCATTTTATTGTTATCACAGTAACAACTCTGAGGGGGAGGTTAGGCTGTGATCTGTGATTGTGTGTTATTTTTCATTTACTCAGGCAAACTTTGGTGTGTACTACCAGGCAGAAAGACTGGCCAGGTATGTCTCAAGGGAAGGAAGGAAGGAAGGAAGGAAGGAAGGAAGGAAGGGAGGGAGGGAGGGAGGGAGGGAGGGAGGGAGGGAGGGAGGAAGGACAAATGGACAGACAGACTGGAGAAAGGAAGAATGGACCATTTTCCCCAGCTGCTGTTTCCTCTGGCTTTTCCCATCTCCCAATTCATGAATATGTTCTTCACGTATATCTACACCAGATCTGAGCTAGTGGAGTCTGTCCAAGTAAGAGATCTTGGGGTTATAGTGGGCAGCTTGATGGCTGTATCAACCCAGCGTGCAAATGTTCTTTTAAAAAAAGCAAACTCCCTGTTAGGCTGAGTTAGAAAAAGAAGTGAACATGAGACGGCCAGGATCATACGCTCGTTATACAATTCTCCAGTGTGAGTATACTTGGAATGCTGCACAGAGTTCTGATCCCTACTGGCGAAGGTGTGGGGGGAATTTCAGAGTTGCAAAACATGCAGATGAGGTGTTCCTGATGATGAAAGGGCTGGAGAGACTCTCTTATGGGGAAACTTACTGCTTACCTTGGACAAGAGTTAAGAACATGGAAGATAAAACAGTACCCATCTAAGCATGGGGTGGAAACCTTTCTCTCTTGCCTACTCC
>NW_025335606.1:758097-834827 GCF_004798865.1 Varanus komodoensis
CTCTCTCTCTCTCTCTCTCTCTCTCTCTCTCTCTCTCTCTCTCTCTCACACACACACACACACACACACACACACACACCCCTTGCCTAAGACTTTGCAGCTGTCCTTCACCATCCAGCATCTGACAGCTTAGGCAACTGACTCACTCCACATCATGGTAGGGCTACACTCAACTCATGAGAAACATGATAAACAATCGAAAACCACCCTTGAAATGGCTACATAGCAGTATTGTTGAGCCAGGTATTAGTTGTGAAGGCGCTCACACCCGCCACTTCTAAAGGCGCCAGTTCCCATGGGCATCAGATTCTGTCCCCTCTGCAAGCTGAGTAAAATCGCCCTGTTTGGGGCCTGACTTTGCTTCTCCCCCACCCTGCAGGAAAATATGAATATTGTGATAGTGCGATTTAACAGCTGGTCCAAAGGCTACAGCACCCATGAGCATCTCCTCTGAAGTGAGAAGCCATGAGCTGCCAGCAACATCCTTCTGCTGCCGACCTAGCACAGGTCATGCCTTCTCCATGCGAGAGACTCTGACTCAAGAACAGCGGCAACATCTTGCACAGCACAACTGACTGGGGGCAGATTTGGACAAGTCCTCGTTCTATCAAGCGGCCATGGGCCATGTTATACTGGGTGCCAGGAGCATCCCGAATGCCTGCTAGTGGCTACGGGGAAACAACAAGTGGCAGAGAGCCATGCTCTCACTGGGCAATTCCTCCTCCTCCCCAGAGGTAGAGCTTCTGGCAATCAAGGACATCCTGAACAAGACCCTGGTGGAATACGCTGATGGCTGCAAGTCCACCTCTGCAAGGGGCAGGGAACTCCACCTCAGTGGCGAAGGCTGAGCAACCTCCTGACCTCAGGCACGTGGCCAGCTCAAAAGACAGGCCAGGGCTGGTCGGAGGGCTATCCCGGACTAGGAGGTCCGAATGAGCCAGAGCTGAGCCCTGGGTGAGGCTCAGGAGGCCCCGGAGAGTGAAGCCTTCTGTTATAGCCTTGCGATAGCTCTTGCTCCTTGTTCCCTAACTGCCCTTTGGAGCTCTCTGGCATCAGCCTTTGGCCTTCTGCCTGACACAGCAGTTTGGACGCTCGACTGATATCCTGTGGAATGAACCTTGCAAGCACCTCTGAAGTCTTTTTGGGAAATACGTGCTTGCTTGGCTTAGTGACTTATCTAGCCAAAGCAGGGCACTTGGCCTAATCGGATGCGATTAATCCAACCTCTCACTATGACACAGATGGCTGCTTAACTGGTCAAGCTGCTGCAGGTATCCTTAGTGTGGTACCCTCAAGATGTATAGGGCTATAGGACTACAACTCCTACACTCGGAGTTGCAGTCCCATGCATCCAGAGGTGTCAGGTTGGGGAAGGTCGGTCCAGCCCAGCATTAGCAACTGCGCCTGGCAGCAGCTGCACAAAGTTTGGGGAAGGGTCTTTACCAAACCCTGATCTAGAGATGTTCCAGGGGACTGAACTTTGCAGGATGTGTTCTATGCCGACCACTGGCCCTTCTTACGTGCAGTTGCTAATGATGTGCCTTAATGGTTGCAACGGGATGGGCCCTGTGCTGAAATAAACACACTTCATTGAGATTAGCGCTGAAACAAAGCTACGCAAATTCCAAGTCCCATCTCTCAGAGCTGATCCACGTGAAAACTCACCTTAGCATTCAGACCTTCTAGGTGCCCTGGACCTGTTTCACTATTCCGATTCAGGGAGGCATCAGATATGGCCCATGGATATTGTAATTGCTGCACAGCAGCAATCCAGTACTGTTTGATTTTGCATGCCACTGCACGTTCACCGTTACATTTTTGACCATCAGTCCTAGTCTAAGAATGGTGCTACTTACACTCACATAAAGGCCTTTTTATTTCAGCAATATTTTAATAAGTTTTAATATTGTGTCCTATATGTTTTTAACTGCAGCCAGTGTGGGTTGATGATTTACTCATGTTATATTTTATTTTATTGTATTTCATTTATGTAAGCCGTCCTGAGGCTTTCGCGACAGGACGGCATATAAATATTTTAAATAAATAAATACGAACTGCTGCTATGTGGTGACCGTCCATTCAGGCAAAGGAGAATTTGTTGCATGACTCCCACAAGCCCGTTCAGAGATCGTCTGTCGCTGTGGTGTGTGCAAGGAATCTGCCTGGGAGTGGGAAGCCATCCGATTCCTTGGGCTCTGCTTCCTGGACTCTGAGCTGCAATTCAAATTCCTAGTGCCAGTGCCCAGAATTTGTGGAAAGTTCACCAGGAATCGGCTTCAAATGCTGCCCAAGCAGCGTCCTTCCAGACAAGGCTGAAAGGGAGCATCCAAGTCCAATCCACATATGTGTATGTCCAGATAGGTAGATTGGAAGTAAATTCATATAAATAAATTGCACAGTGTTTAATTATTTGGAAAATACCCAGGGAGCGTTTGACATCTTTATTTGAAGGAGATGATTTTGAGCTCACTTGGGGAGTGAGTGAGCTCCCTTTCTGGTTAGGAATGCATGATTTCCCCCACCCTGAATCAATCTTGTGCTTTTGACGGGTGCTTTTTAAACACAGAGCTGGCCAGACAAGCCAGCTGGCCAAGCGAAGGCTGTTCCTGGTGCGGTTGCGACCCATTTCTCATGCCAGGAGCAAGTTCAAGACCACACGCCCCTCTGGAGAGCCGGACGCTTCCTTTGCTAATGTGTGTTAAAGGCCTCCAAACATTGTGTCAATGTTATTGTTCGGTGTTTCCCGGAGCCTTGGGTCAGTTCCCTTCCACTGGAGCTCCCGCTGACTCTCCTTTGACCTTTGGCTGTCGGCACCTTCGGCTGCAGGCGGCCACCGCTTGGTTTGTTTGACCTGCTCCCCAAGTCCAGGGCAGCATTATTTATATTCGGCATTAGAGGAGGAGGCAAAGGGCTCACCCAGCACTTCTGAAGCTTTGGCCAGAGGTTAGCAACATAAAAGGCTAACAAAGGGGAAGGGAAGGGGAGGGAGGGGGAGAATCTGTTTCCCGGTTCAGTCCCACTGCTGTGGCTTCCAGAGAGTGGAGACAGGGGAGAATGTAAATGAAATCAGAAAGAGGTGCTAGAAAGAGGAGAAGTGACATTTGGAGCTGTAATACCTTAAAGTCAATATCATTACCTCTGATATTTACTGTAGCATGCAACGCTCAGATGAAATGGCAAAGTTCATCCATCTTCCCATATGCTCCACAGCATCAGCCACACTATTTTCTATTGGACTTCACTTATTGGCCTGTGCAAATGAACACTTCTGAAAGCCCTCCAGCACCAGTAATGATTGAAACACACTGCACTGGCAGAGAATTATTATTGCAAGTAGAGACCTGTGAAAATGCACAGATGCAGCCTTCTTGGAAAGGCTTCTGGGGCACACTCCCTGCTCACACTCTCATGCACCGCCACACTCATCCTCACACTCCCTTTTGCCCGGCCCACTGTCGCTCGTTCTCCCATCCACATCCTCGGTCTGACTGCTGCACATCAGTGTGCAACAGCGACTACCAAAAAAGGCAGCCACTCTCAGTTCCACTTTCCCTCGGACGCATGATGCGCAGGGAGCATCAAAGGCATCTCCAAGGGTAGAATTGTGGCGATGAGATGTCCCTGCAAAGAAGTCCATTTCATGCCCATTTGGTGCTCTCCACCTCCCTGAAACTCTGTTTTGATGGGGATTTTATATGAATCGGTCCATGACCAGGACGTTGTTTCTCCCTCTCACATTTACTGCTCTTGGCTCCAACGTGAGCAACTCGTCTTTTGGCTTCTCCTCCTCCTCCTTTGAAGAGTCTGAATTTATTGTGGCAGATGATTTCTGAAGAAACAAGGGTCTAGCTCTGGCCAGTAATTGTCTGGCAGAGTTCACAGCACTCTCTGCACACACCTTGACGTCCATCATAGAAGGACGGTTGGACAGAAAGGTGAAAAGAAATCATTCAGTTGAGAGGTCAGTGGCTGAGTCAAGGACCAGTGATTGACCAGATCAGTCAGCTGATACACTTCTCTTAAAGTCGTCTAAATATTGCACTCTGAATATAGCTATTTTTTTGCTCCTGTCCTTTTAATTCAGTTCATCTGAGTTTGGAAGCTTAATCACCACTACGTTTCCCGGTAAAGTTTATGTAAGTATATGTGAGCTTGACCCAGGAACGGAAATAAGAAGTTTTGACCCAGGAAGGACAGAACTGTGGTGCTTTCACATGTTTTGATTCAAGTCCACCCCATTCTGTTTTCACTTTACTATTATTCTTTTACGGCACAAAAATCTGCACAAAAATTGAACACACACACACTCACACACACTTCGAATGTATTTTCTTACAAATGCACATTTTAAAATGTATTTTATTTCACATCCAAATGTATTTTATCTCAAAATGCATGTTTTAAAATGCGTTTGGATAAATATACAAACTTGAGAACCTCATCATAAAATGTGAAGAACGTTTCTGATCTGCATGTTAGCCAACGGTATGCCGATAAAAGTGTCTCACAATTCCCCAAATATCTCGAGTTATGACACTATCCAAACAGAGTATATTGGCCATTTTCCTCTGAAAGTCTGAATGCTGATCCTTCTGCCAATATCTTGCATCACACCATGTGAAAGGGGTGGTGAGAGTATGAAAGAAAATATTCTATAAAGTTGAGTTTCGTTGCTATTTGGCTCTTTTAATGCTGCAACCATAATTACTTGTTTGTTACCTGTATAGCTTCCACTGGGGGTGTATGACACTTTTGATTATGTTGGACTAGAGCTATGAGCAGACTTTGCCTGTGACTTGATGTATGAAGGCCACAATCCGATGGCCACTTTATATTGCCTAGATGGCTGCAGGAAAGCTCAAAAGCCAAGCTTCTAAGGCGCACCCTCCTTCTGCAGCTAGTACAGTTCTTTCTGAGCTGACTTTAGCTTGCGCTTGAATTTTTGCAGCTTGTATGGGAGGAAGGGAGCATTCCAGGGGAGTAAGCTGCCAATGGGATCTGGGGAAACCCAACAATTCCTCCTTTTCCTACTTCCCTTCTTTAAATACCTCAAAGGGTGTCACAAAGAGGAAGGTCAAGCTCTCTTCTTGCTGATGCCAGAGTGCAGGACACGGAAGAATCAATTCAAGTTGAGACAACCCAGATTCAGACTGGACATCAGGAGAAGCTTCCTCACTGTCAGAGCAACACAACAGTGGAACACTTGCCTAGGGAGCTCTCCCACACTGGAGACATTTAAAAAGAAACCGGGCGGCCATCTGAGCGGGATCGTGTAACGGGGTGTCCTGCAACAGCAGGGGCTTGGACCCGATGGCCTCCATGGCCCCTTCCAACTCTGCTCTTGTATGATTCACAAGCAAGGGGAAAAGGCATACACAGCACAATCACGCACCTGCATCTTTTGCAGGGCAGGGGAAATGTGAAGTTCCCCTTGTTTCCATGCCCAGCTCAATTGGACACCCAGAATAAGATTGGAGGGTTGCAGGCATGCAGACTGGATGGAGTCAGGGACAAGATGCTGGCGAAGAGCAAAACAAGGCCAGCACGCCAGATAAATTTGGAAGAGGATGGGTTTTGTTTATACTGATCGGAACTGTAAATTCAAAAGCATGCACACTCTTTTCCTTTATGAGACACGTCTTGTTGTAAGCCGCCCCGAGGTTTCGGCAAGGGGCGGCATAGAAATGTTATAATAATAATAATAATAATAATAATAATAATAATAATAATAATACACGGTAGATTATGCAGTAAGATTCTTGTATGGTTAAAAATAACAAAGGTAAGGTTATCACAACTGGCTCAGTTCAACCTTCCTTGGGGTCCCTTTTCTCTTCCTTCCATTTTGTCAAAACCCCATTTGAACCCCTGGTTTCTGGGCACCATCTTTCTTCTTCCTCATCCTCACCATCTCATAGAACACAAAATAAGCAGTGTACATCCAACCTTACACAGAATCTCTTTCTTTTACAAATCAGTCAATGGACTCCAAGCTTCCCATGTTCCTCATGGTGGAGCTGCATGAATTGGATAAATGCAGACAAGTCTCTTTGAAGATGAAAGTTACCATTCAGAAGCTCAGTTTCATTTATTAATAAAGAGGCAATCACCCTTGGTAAGGAATGACCACTGAGATGACACCAATTGTCTTCACTTCAAAGGAGACCTCTTCTCATTAGCATGTCTTTGTAATCTTACTTAAATGAAGCCCCACTTCCTTCAGGATGATCAAGAGAAATGTTTGCCAGGTATGGCATTATCTTAAGCAAGAGATCAAGGCATTTCCTCTCTCTTTGGAAATATTTTTCAAGAATTTTGACACGGATTCTGCTGTCTGATAATTTGGCCTTCAAGAAGAAATTTGCCATATTAGTGCTATACATGCTAATGTAGCTAAAGAGAGAGAATGAAAGGTATTCCACAAAGGAGACAAGAGCGCATGCCGATTTGAGCAGGACACTGCAAACCAGGGCATGAACCCAAGGGAAATGTCTTCTGTACATGCCCCATGCTAATGACAGTGAGGAAAACCGTGGTGTATCTTCCTGATACTTAATGGCCAGTGGATAATGCTCCTTGATTTTATGAGTGAATGAAAGACTCTTTCCTTAATGCTGAAATCTCCTTTGATATTTGTGTGCCTCTGGTCACAGACAGAAATAACAGTTTGTGGTCTCTGAGTTGCCCAAAGATCCCAACTTTTGAGAATCCAGGAGAGTCGGATCTCTTTGATGATAGCAGGAGATACAGCAGGAAATACCGCATTGGCAAAGGTCACTTGAATTTAGCATGCTGGAAAAAGAGCAGAGAAGGCCCACTGTCGGACTGCTTAGTCTGCGGCAGCTCTGGTTTAGGAACGTGAACCTTAATTAGTGAGTCAATTAGAAGAGGGCTCGAAAACTCATCTGATCATCTCTGGTCTTGCAAAGTGTGTTTTCATGAAATTATGTCATTGAGAGAAGTGTCAATGGCCAGGGTGGAAGATTCATTACAGGGTGGAAGATTCATTTCCAGTGGGGGAAGATTCATAACTCTTTCTCTGGAAATGATGACAACAACGGGAAAGTCACTCAAACACTCCACCCAGCCATCCCAATTCATCCAACCCAACCAGGTGACCTCCCTTTCCAATGGGGAGAGTTGGCCAGTCGGGTTGACCGGCACAGCCTCAGGTCACTGTCTCCAAAGTGGTAGTCAAGCCAGCCATTGCAGCTCTGCTTTGCACCTGCAGGAGATGTTGGCAGCTATTCTCTGGACACTTGCCATGTGCGCTGCTGGACTGCCCATACCTCTTCTGGTGCTATCCCTCAACTTCTGGTCCAGGTCAAAGTCCCTTTCAGCCTCTCAATAGCACACAGGAAGCTCTTTGAGTCCTCCTGAACACCACTGATCGCGAGCTTGTGGAAGGGATAAGGAAATCCTCCGCCTTCTGCAGCATCAGTGTAACCACATTGCAGCTGGAGCCCACTGCCGGAAGCAATGGCCATACGCCAGGTCCTCTCCTCTGGGGAGCAGAACCTCATGCCTGGGTCCATATCAAGCCTCTCCAGGATTCTCTAGGTCAGCCTTCCTCAACCTGGTGGCCTTCAGAGACATTTGGACTTCAACTCCCAGAATTCCCATCCGGCAGGGCCGTTCTCTGGGAATTCTGGTTGTTGTAGTCCAAAGGAGTCTGGAAGGCACAAGGCTGGGGAAGGCTGCTCTAGACAGACATGCCCCTTTCCCCGGGCTACCAGCGTTGGGTATTTGAGATCAAGGCAGCATGTCTTTTAAGCTAAAATAGGTATGCAGGTTTGGCATTTTGGCCTTGCTTTTTGTCTGCGGCTGAAAGCTGGCCCCAAGAGCACTGGCAAAATGGAATTTAGCCCTTAGGCTGAAATGGGCTCAGCAGACCAGTTTCATGTGACATTTCTGAAAACTTCTAGAAAGGATGCTGATGGTAATCGGTGGAGGGGGTTCAACTTAGTTTCACTTCCACCTCTCTGATAGTCTTTCAATTCCATGAGCTTCCGTTTGTGCTAATTCCGCTCCTCATGGATGCTGTCCTTGCTTACCTGCATAAAAGGGGTGCTGGGGAACTCTGCAAAGGATTCACATGAGTTCAGATTTCTGTAACTCTAACCCAAGGTTTCTGCGGCAGCCTGGCTTTTCCCAAGTTAAATGGATATGGTCCGTGTTGCTTTGTTTTTAACTTTCTGTGATGTTATGCAAATTGGTTTGTTGTTGTTATGTGCCATGAAGTCGTTTCCAACTTATGGCAAACCTATGAATGGATGCCCTTCAAATGCTTCTTCTCCTTGACAAGAGCTCTTGTCAACTATGCAAATTTAGTTATAGAAAAATAACACCGACCAAAAAGTACATCCCTCCCACAGACTAAAGCACAAACATGTGCATGGGAAGTTTGCGCAGTTCTGGTAGTGTAAATTTGCTCAAATGTGTACAAATGCATTTATGCACAATCTACTTCTGTCAAAGAGTCGTTGACAGAAGGAATGGGTGTACATGACCGCTGTAAAACGTTTTACAATCAAATGATTGCAGTTAACTCTTCCCTACAAGAAGTGGAGGCGGGAATAACGGCTTTCTTAAAGCCACAGTAAGAGTCCTTGCAAGAGTTGGAATGCAAATCCAGGTATCGAAGACCCATACTTTCTGCCCTGCACCAGAATGTGCCGGGGCGGCAAGATGAGACCACCTTATCCCTGCATGACCTTTCCTTAAAGGAGCAAGCGGCTTGATTCCCATGCCTTATGTAAATGCACATTCCAATATGCAGAAATCCGCACAGCAACCTTTCACTGGCGGTTGTGAAATGTTCCCCAAAGAGAAGGTTGTCGGGGGGGGGGGGGAGCAAGGGAGGGGAAAGGAGGAAGAGGCCACGATAACACTTGCATTTCCAGAGGTACTCGTCGTCCACCCTCTTCCAACCAGCAGTTCAGCTGAGCTGTTCAAAAGCTAAAATTGTTGACCTGGTCCTCCTGCCTTTTTTAGACAGCTGCAAAGTTCATCTGAGGACATTTGGAATGCAACACAGAGATGTATTCAGTGGCCACGACTGCAGTGTGCAGAAAGAGGCGAGTGCAGCCTGTTATTGCAAGAAGGTGATTCCCCCGCCCTTTTCTAAGTCGAGGAATTCATGCTTCTGATGTTCTGACTTTTTTTTAACAGTCTTTCACCTTGCCCTTCTATTTTCCCCTGCATTTCTCAAAATGTGACTTGGGGTGGGGAAAATGTGCAGATGTAGCTGTTCACACAGTTGTCGGTCAGAGCTTACTTTGAACCGGGTGGTGCTTGATTCTGTCATCACTGGCACAGAGCCTAAAGCATCCAATGGGGACTTTGGCCTTGGCTTCACTCTTGGTGTTTGCCAGAGCCTTCTCTGTCTGTCTGTCTGTCTGTCTGTGGGGCCAGCCCCACAACCCCCTTGCCTTGCTGAAGCACTGGTTTCCCCTGGTGCTCCCCAGCCATCTTCTAGAGGTGCTGCTGCTGTGGATTGGGTCCATGCATCAGGGCAAATATAAGCACAGTAGGAGGAAGAGCTGTGAAGAGGACATGGATTCCTCGGGCAGGTGGACTTCCAAGGGCTTCTTGCCCTGAAAACACCTGGAGCCTACACAGCCGGCTGTGACTCACTCCTTGCACGTTGATGCACTGGCAGACTAATATCTAGGTTGCCACTCATAAGCCTCCGAAGAGCAGGCCCAACAGGAAGGTAAAACAGGGAAGGGATTTGTATAACATGTACATCTGCTAATTTATATTTATTGAAGCTTCCATTTGTACTAATTCTGCTTCCCATGGATGTAGCCCTTGCTCATCTTTTCATCAGGGATGCTGGAGAAAGTTGCAAAGGATTCAGGTGAATTCAGATTTCTTTGAATCTAACCCTTGGGTTCTGCAGTGGACTGGCTCTGGAATTGGAATATCAATCTATCGTCTGTCTGTCTGTCTGTCAAATTTCTGTGCTCTTCAACACTGAAGCTCTCTAGGTGGTTTACAATAAACTGTTAAAACACCATCTAGGATCCACCAGAATGTATATATTTTTATATATAGGAAAAATGTCACTGATGCAATGAACATGAATTTGGATGACCTCCAGGAAACAGGGGCATGTGTGTGTGTGTGCAGTGGTCCATGGGTTCACAAGGAGTCAGGCATGACTGTGGAACTGAACAACAACATATATGAAAAATTACCATACCAACCCCCACACATTTAAATATCAAATTCTAATAATACAAGCAAGATAAAACCTGATTGATCAGTATCTTTAAAAAAAAAAACACTAAAAAACACCCAAAGAGTTAAATTACAGACCAGTTAGCCTTATGTCCATTGTAGGAAAAACAATGGAAAGGCTCATAATAGCGAGAGATCTAGTGATGCTAGATAGGGAAGGGAGGCTGACAGCCACACAACACGGCTTCCGCAAAAACAGGTCCTGCCAGACAAACCTTGTGCGATTCTACAACAAGGTTTTGAGGTGGCTGGATGGAGGGGGTGCAGTGGATGTGGTTTACCTGGATTTCAGCAAGGCCTTTGACGAAGTGCCCCATGATATCCTGGTGGAGAAACTGAGGAGTTTTGGGATACACCAAAGCACTGTCCGGTGCATTAGGGCATGGTTGACTGACTGAAAGCCGAGGGGAACCATTAGTGGGAAATCATCGGGATGGCAGCCAGTGACAAGCAGGGTCCCCCAGGGCTCTGTCCTGGGGCTGATCCTGTTCAATCTTTTCATCAATGACATGGAAGAAGAGGTGAACAATCTGCTGATCCAGTTCGCAGACGATACTAAAACTGGGGCAGTGGCCACAACTGAGGAGCAGGTACTCCAGATCCAAAAGGATCTGGACAGACTATGGAAGTGGGCAGGAGACAACAGGATGGCATTCAATGTGGATAAATGCAAGGTCTTGCACTTGGGGCATCGGAATAGGTGTCATAAGTACAGGTTAGGGGACAAGTGGCTGGAGAGCAGCACCTCAGGGTGCTGGTTGACTGCAGGCTGAACATGAGCCAACCGTGTGATGTGGTGGCCAAGAGGGTGAACGCCACCCTTGGTTGCATAGCCAGAAGTGTGGCTTCTAGATCGAGAGGGGTATTACTACAACTCTATACGACTTTGGTGCACCCACAACTGGAGTATTGTGCTCAGTTTTGGGTCCCTCATTACAGGAAGAATATAGCCAGGTTAGAGTCAGTGCAGCGTAGGGCCACAAGGTTGGTGGCCAGTTTGCAGGGGATGCCGTATGAGGCGAGACTGAGGGAACTGGGTCTCTTCAGCCTGGAGAAGAGGAGACTCAGAGGGGATATGTCGGCGACATACAGGTATGTGAGGGGGTGTCACATGGAGGTGGGTAGAGACCTGTTCTCCCCTGCAGAGGAAGGCAGGACGCACTCCAACAGAGCAAAGCTCAGGGAGCCAAGGTTTTGTTTGGATGCCAGGAAGCACTTCCTGACAGTCAGGACCCCGAGGGTGTGGAATGGGCTTCCACGAGAGGTTGTTGAGGCCCCATCGGTGCGGGTGTTCAAGCACAGGCTGGACGTGCATATGGTGGGCATGTCGTGAGCGGAGCTGGCTGGTGCTGGAGGTCAGACTAGATGGCCTGGGAGGCCCCTTCTGAGTCACTCTCTTTCTATGTTTCTAAATGCCCTGAGACAGATGAAAATCTTGCCAAAAAGAAAGTAAGGTTGGTGCCAGGTGGGCCTCAATGGGGAACTTGTTCCAAAACTGGAACCACCACTTAAAGGGGCCTCCTCCTTGTTGGCACCTTGGCGGTAGCAGCGAGAAGCAGGTCCCAGAGGCTGATTTCAGTGCCCAGGTAGGTGGTACGAGTAGGTGGTTATTTAAACAGAATTACAATACATCTGACCATACTGAGGAAGACTGTGATTAAGGGGTGTGATTTCCTCTTCAGGTGGCTGTTTAGGTGCTAACCTTGGATAGCCAATGGTTCTTATAGCTCTTTCTTTTGGAAATGGACAAACAGTCCTTCAAAGAGGGGACACTTTCAAATAGAGCTGGCCTCTGGCAGGGGACTGCTCTGCATCAAAGAGGACACTCTTTCCTCATAGCCTGAGCTACCTGATCCTCCGTATACTTGCAAGCTAAGCACGGCAGGCCTGATTGAATCCCGGATGGGAGAACTAAATATTGTGAACTGCCCAGAGAGCTCCTGCTATTCATGGTATAGAAATGCAACGAATAATAATATTAAATGTCTTTTGTGTTTATGCTTATTAATAGGATGCTTCTAGGATCTCCCAGTTTGACCAGAAATGTTACAGGAGGCGAAATGTTACAGGAGGCGAAATGTTACAGGAGGCTAAAACCTTTTCATTTAACTGGTATTTTAAGATTTAATGGAAATTTAATGGTTAGGATTTTATTATATGTTTACATATTGTATTTTAATTGTGCTGCTACACTGTAAGCCATTTTGAGACCTGCTGGTACAGATGGGTTATACATGTTTTAAATAAATAAATACATAAATTCAGGAGCCGTTCCAGTCCTGGGCCTCAGACACTGGGCTTGGTGCCTGGGACTGAACATTCAGCAGACGCAGAGTTTCCAAAGAACATTCTGTGCTCAGAAGCTGATTGTCGGGGACGGGAGAACCATGGGAGCATCCTGAAATTCTCTGAATGTGAACCGAAGTCTGTCTTTGGCATGATTAAGTGTAGACAGCCTCGAGGGGCTATGGGGTGGTGTACATATGTAATAAATCAATTAATAAATAAAGGACTGGGTTCATGTTTCTCTCAGCATGGTTGGTTTGTAGGAAGCCTTCAAAAAATACTCTTTCCTGAAAGAGTTAAAGTGATGGCATTGCACTTCCTCCTGAAAGAGAAGGGATACACAAACCCACTTGCCACACACAGAGACTTGTGACAGTTGAAGTGCAGACTGCACAAAGCCCCAAAGTTCACAATCTAATGCAAGATTAGTAACTCATGCATCTATTCCAACAACTCCCCATTTCTCCAGTTATGTTCCATCTTTCACACCACCCAGCTTAAGATTCCTTTCTCGTACATATGAGAGTGGAGTCCGTCCATCCATCCATACATCCCCTCATAAGGAACGGAAACACACTTTTAAAAAGACAAGCTCACAGTCTCATGTTCCTCAGACCTAAGAGTAAAGCTTTCACAGAGTTTCAACGAAATTGCTGTAAGCCCCCCAGCTCTGATCGGGGTGTTGAAAGGGGTCTCATGGAAAGCGAACCCTTGGCTGACTTCTCACTCTGCAAAGAACAGTCACAGTTTTTATGGCAGGATCAAGTAGAAAGGTCTGCAGAAATGCTGCTCTCGTGTGTTTAAACAGGGGTTGTGTGGGAGAACTTCCTTCCAGATTGTGCCTATATTTTTTAATGATGCCCAAGCTGTAACCCTTGGCCAGTAGCCCAAGCAGCAACCCACTTACGTCATTCACAGAGAAAGCACGTTCTATCGCCACATCATTAGTGAGGCTGGCATGTCCGGCTCTCCTGGGCAACTGATCCTCACATCATTGCCCTTACTGGGGAGTAAGCGGCACTTACAACAGTGAGATTTGCTTCTGAGTAAACCCACAATGCACTCTAGAGCATATTCACTCTGTCCCCCACCAACACATCCGGTGAAGAATTGCAAGGAATACTGGGACAAGGGGAGAGGAGTGGGGTGGAGAGAGAGACACGCACTCCCCTATGTTTTGACATTGTGTCACTGGGAATTTTTGCAATGCATAAAAGGCAGAGTAATTTTGCTCCAGTTCACCATTAATTTCGGCACAGTTGTGCATCGGGGACATCATTTTTTTTTACAAGACATTTTATAATCAAGGCTGAAAACAAGCAAAATCCATTACTGAGTCACAGTAAATTCCTGCAGGATTGTCCTCACTCCGGTTCTTTCTGCAGAAGAAGGGCTTAAAAATGTACGCATAAACACACATGCACACCCTTGGGTGGGCACAGTTGTGAAGGTGTATTAAGCACCCTGCAATATGATGGGGAGGGAAGAGGAGCGAAAGCTGAGCTGCCACCCCCCCACCCCCCGCAGACTTTCCGTCTCTCTTTGCGAAATTCTCACCCACCCCTTGTGCCTTTTATGATTCATCCCTTCTCCTGGAGAAATTCATGATTTTCCTCCATGGGATCTAGGCTACAGGTAGACATGGTGATGAAAGACACGAGGCTCCAGCTCTGTTGGTGACATACAGGTGTGTGAGGGGGCGTCACACGGAGGTTGGATAGAGACCTGTTCTCCCCTGTAGAGGAAGGCAGAACGCGCTCCAATGGAGCCAAGCTCAAGGAGTCAAGGTTCAACTTGGATGCCAGGAAGTCCTTCCTAACAGTTAGGACCCCGAGGGTATGGAATGGGCTTCCATGGGAGGTGGTTGAGGCCCATCAATGAGGGTGTTCAAGGATAGGCTGGACGTCCACATGGTGGGCATGTCGTGAGCGGAGCTGGCTGGAGCTGGGGGTCAGACTAGATGGCCCTGGAGACGCCTTCTGACTCACTCTCTAGATTTCTATGGAACTCAAATATAATTCATGGGTCCTCAAGTTCCTTGCCTCAAAGACGAGGTGAACATTATGACACCCTGCAATCTTTTCTGGTCCAGAATCATGCAAGTGTCCCTGAAGCAGAAGCACCTCCAAAGTATTCCTGATCCAGCAATTCTTCTTTAGCTGCTGGTGGTCCAAGAAGAGCAAGGAAAGAGATCGGAATTCTCCATTCCCTGCCCTTGCACACTGGCAAGTGAGTAACTGATAGATCCAAGCAGGTGTTGGGCAACCTGTGAATATTTCTGGTGGACGCAGGCTCATGCTCACACTCAGGGCTTCGAACTCTCGTGTTTTGTGTGCAAAAATGAAGTTTTCATATTACACTCTCTCTCGTGCACACGGGTTGCTGGAGGGAGGCATTAGCAGCCTCCCTGAAGGAATCGGGCTGGGGGCTGCAGGAACCAACAAGCGACCTGAGTCTCTGGCTGAGCTCTGCCTGCATTTCACGTCGAGGGCAGGGCAGGGCAGGGCAGGGCAGTGCAGAAAGGCTGTGCCTGCACCGCAAGACACGTCTGGAGGCACATCTGCCAGATGCTGTGGTTCCTGAACCAGTAAGCAATTTGTATGCAGCGCGACTGGGCTCTCCACCTAACCAGAATGGGGCTTCTATCACCAACCAGGGATTTCCAAATAGGAAGCCTTGGTTGAGTGCTTCAAGGAGGGGCAACAGAGTTCCTCTGCTATTCCTCCTTCTGCAGGGTGGGCACAAGGTGAGGGCATTGCCTGCTTTCACCAGCAGCCTCAGGAAGCCAGATCTGATTGGGGTGGCATGGTCTGCGTGAAGAATTCCGTAGCTGGCTCGGTTGTTCTGGGAAGGTGCTAGGACCGCTGCTGGGGACTGCAGCAAAGAGAGGCACCATCAGAGGCAAACCAGCTTGCACCGATCATCTCCTCCTCCTCCGCCACACCAGCTCTTTTTCATTCCAAAAAGGCCTGACCCCGAACACCTGGCACAGGGCTACAATCAGAGAAGGGTGAATTAGTCTACTTCTGGTCCATGCAGCTTTTGCATGTGCTCACCCAAAACAGAAGTCTGTTTTGTACTGTTCCTTCATTTATCTGTGGTTGTTTCTTCATGCATGCATGCATGCATGCATGCATGCATGGAAAATGCATTTAAAAACATTTTTAAAAGCATTATCTCTGAGCATAGTCATTTCTCAACCTATTTTCTCTCAAAATATGCACCTCTAAACATACTTTGATGAGTTATTTGAGCCAAGAACATTTGGAGTACAAGCACCAGTGGAGAGCTGATCCACAGATTAATTCCTTCCAAGGTGGATGCAATTTTAATTGTACCATTACCGAGTGAACTGGTTGTGTGATTGCTTTGATAAATCTCCAGAATTGCAACTTGCAATTTCCTTTTCTTAAAAGGTTGTATTGTAACTTATTCACCACCAGGTAAAGTCACTTTCAGGTTGACATCAAACATGAGTCAAAATGATTTTTGACATTTTTACAGCTGGAAGAAATACAGTCAGTGCAATTCAAACTTCGCAGTCTCTGTGGAGCTTTTCCATGCAAAAATCCCCAAATTTTGTTCCCCTGACCTCCATATGGTCACAGGCAGAAACCAGTAGCATTAGGTCTGCTTGATTGGAATTGCTACCTGTTCTAATTAGCAAAGCTGAACGTTATGCACGGACAAAGGAAGGCAGGTGCAGAGGGCATGCGATTTTCCAAAAACCGTTTTAAGCTTACTCAAAAGCAACAGGACTCAATCACTCAGTAGCTTCCACCCCAGAGCCTTCCCTCTCCCCATATCAGGGAAACACTCTTATTTCCAATCAGAAGTTCAATGGAGATAAAAGTCTTTCTTAGCTGAGCAAGAAATGCTTTATCAGGGCAAAGCTTTCTGCCATCCACTCCACCGCCAATCCCCCATGCAAAGACACTGGGGGGAATAGACTAGGTGAAGGTCAGATCGGAGTTAAGAGGGTTGGGGATTTGAAGGCAGTGTGTCCACCAGCCGTTTATTTGAAGCCCTATTAGTGGCAGGGATTAAGGAGAATTTGGTTAATGGACATGCATGCATGCACGGTGCAGATATGCAAGTGGAAACATGCATACATTTTCATGTAAACAAACGATCAAAGGCATGCTCCAGATGGCACACAGAATGCGTCTTGACTGAGACTGCTTTGCCCATCCCTAGCTGGGGACCCCAACACTCAAATACTTTGGCCACCTAATGAGAAGCAGCAACTCACTGGAGGAGACCCGATGCTGGGAAGGATTGAAGGCAAAAGGAGAAGGGGATGGCAGAGGATGAGGTGGCTGGATGGAGTCACTGGGGCAGTGAGTTTGAGCTTAGATGGACTCCGGGGATGGTGGAGGACAGGAGAACCTGGAGGAGTGTTGTCCATGGGGTCGCGATGGGTCAGGCACGACTTTGTGACTAAACAAACAAATAAAAACCCACCCACACACACACTGTAGAAGCACTGTTCTTTAGAAAGTCAGATACTGAAGATGAAACTCAAATACTTTGGCCACCTCATGAGAAGGAAGGACTCCCTGGAGAAGACCCTGATGTTGGGAACAATAGATGGCAAAATGAGAAGGGGACAGCAGAGGTTGAGGTGGCTGAATAGGGTCACTGGGGCGGTGGGTGTGGGCTTGGGTGCGCTCCAAGTGTTGGTGGAGGACAGGAGAGCCTGGAGGAGTGTTGTCCATGGGGTCGGGATGGGTCGGACATGAATTTGCAACTAACAACAACAGCAACAACAAATTAGGGACCCCACATGTGGGCTGAGGGATTTGTGCGCTGCCGTTACACAAAGTTCCTTTTGCCTCGGATCGCAATGGCCTGAGGCCTCCGTTGAACTACCTAACCTCCAATGACTATGAAGAGAGAACTCCATCACGCCGTGCAGTTACATGTAAACTGAACATGGACTGGGATTTTCCAGCCTGGTGCCCTCCAGGGTTTTGGGCTTCAGCTCCCAGCTTTCCTGACTGACAGCCATGCCAGTTGGGGCTGATGGGAGGTGATGACCTGGACGCACTAGGCTGAGAAAGGCAGCCTTCAGAAAGCCGTGTGTTTCCCTTTGAGCAAGCCGCATTTCAATTTTGCCCATGAGCAATTCCGGAAGTCTCACCAGGCCTCGTCTTTTGAGGGCAGTGGCCTGTCCCTGCTCCCTCAGATATTTAAGTCTTCTCCATTCACTTTTAAAACTGAAATTCCAATTGCTGGATAAGGAGCACGTGAGCTGGATTGGAAGCGGTGGAATGGAGAGACATTTTCTTGTCTCCTCAGAGGTTTTCTACTCCAGCATCTCCCCCACAACTTCCTTGTAATGTTTTATTAACAGATAGGTTCAAACCAGCATAAACAGAGGGAAGCTGAGATGCCCATAAAATGGGAACTGGGAGAGGGGAGTGGGAGAATTCAGTACACAAAGCCCCCCGAAATGGTGGGCATTGTGGGGGAAACTCTGCTTTGTCCTTTCAATTTTTTAACCTTAGATATATGTCCAACCAAAATCATGAGCAATTGATTGTACACTTTGGCTGTCAAAGAGAAGGAGAAGCAGGGATGGCTCCTGGGTCATGGGCTTTGCCCATTTGCTCTCAGCA
The DNA here is from genome assembly GCF_004798865.1 of Varanus komodoensis. Classification (NCBI taxonomy): domain Eukaryota; kingdom Metazoa; phylum Chordata; class Lepidosauria; order Squamata; family Varanidae; genus Varanus; species Varanus komodoensis. The sequence goes on from NW_025335606.1 coordinate 776,250, forward strand.
AATGACCGCTGATGAAGCAACTCTGCAGCCCTGCGAAGGAATGCGTAGTGCTCACCATTTGCTTGCAATGACCTACGCGGCCCCGTCGGACCTGGCATCCGCCCCATCTATTTTGCCAGAGAACCAAACCGTGGACCTCATCACTGGAACTGGGAGGGCAAACAGTTGCCAGGCCGTGCCACGGAGGGCAGAAAGGGGTGATGGACTGCAGGAAGCAGAGGCGAGACCACAAGCGTGTCTTCACCATGCCAGCTCGCCCCGTGAAGACATCTCAAGGCTTGGCCATTTCCTCCTGGGAAGGTGGTCCAGCCCTTTCACACATGAGCATCCAGGTCATGTCACCAGTCCCCCTTTCACCTAGAATTCAGAAATAGGTGGGGATGCATGAATGAAAGGTTGTCTCAATATCATGTTTTCTTGCATTCAGTTTTTTAACACAAGCTCCCACCCATCCATCTAATTTGGATAATTTTCATCTGAGTTCTCTCTTGCACCTTGGAAATCATGGGGTGTGGAAATGAGTAAAATCAGCTTGCTGAGGTGCTTCAAGATTCATCTTGAAGCTTGAGCAGACTGAAGGCTATCAGATTGCAAGCCTCCTCCTCCTCCTCCTCCTCCTCCTCCTCCTCCTCCTCCTCCATGACATCCTGGGGGTACATGGTTGGGTGTGCATTCAGATGTCTCCAGTCTCTTCCCATGGACTGGTGCTTTTGTGTGAAAAAAGTGAGCTCACTTTTTTGATGCAAATTTTTTGAATGCACACATTTGTCAAAACCATTTTCTTTCCACAGAAACAGCATTGCAAGTTTATATGCATGTGAGGACTGACCACCAATTATGCCAACATTTGGATTCAAGTTCAGGGAGTAAATTGGCAAATGTACAATATTTTTTGTCTCAAACATCCTATAAAAAACAGGGCCTTCACAGTCCACCAAGCAATGCACATAGTTCAGGAAACTGAATATACTCTAATAGTCCTTAATTAGCCATTGACTTTCTAGATTATATTGCACTTTTATCTTTTCTTAAGCATCATGAAAATGGTTGCATATTTCAATACATATTTCTCAAAATGTACACATTTTGAAGATTCTTTTCAAATGCATGCATTTCTTTCTCCTCTGAAATCATTTATTTATTTATTTAGTAGATTTCTATCCCACCCTTTTTCTTACTATGAACTCAACACAGCTTCCATCATTCTCTTCCTCCAGCTCTCAATCCTAGCCCCATAACAACAACCCTTTGGGGTAGGGAGGGCTGAGAGTCTGTGACTGGCCCAAAGTCACCCTGTTGGCTCCATGGCCGAATAGGGACTAGAACCCGGATCGCTTGAATCCCAGCCTTCCACATTTATCCATGGCACCAACCTGACTCTTCCACCACACTGGTGTGTTTTTCTGTATACTTTGTAAATAAAGTGCTTTTGTCTAGACTTTTCTCCAATGTATTATTACTATTATTAATTTTATTTCTATGCCACCCAATACTTGCAGCTTCCTGGGCGATGCAGGACAATATAGGCATGCAAGTATTTCTGCTAAATTCATCTTTGGACAGACTTTCCCCTGCTGTAGAGATGTACCCATGTTGGAAAGTCTGCCTATTTAGAATTTAGCAGGCTTCCTGCCTGCTTCCAATCTGTTGAACAGAAGTAGGCCTGGTTGGGTTTGTTCTCACAGACTTCCATCTCTAAGACAGGCCTCTATTTGCATTTTTAAAAACACAATGCTAAGAAAAGTTGCACAAAATTCCACAATTCATGCATGTACATTTATGCAATTTGGACCAAACTGGAACATTACAGCCCCTTCTCACAACTTTCAAGTTAAGGAATGTGCACAGGCATTGTCTGAAGTTGCATTGTTATCCTGTTTCATTTCTAGGGCAGAAGCTAGGGGTTTTAGCAGAGTCAAAATCCCCCTCCACCCAGCAACCATCTACCTAGATGCCAGGCAATTTCCTCTCTATTTCATCCTTTGTCAGCACCCTATATCTGAAACATAGAAACAGAGCGAGTCAGAAAGGGCCTCCTACCATGCACATGTCCAGCCGATCCTTGAACACCCTCACCGATGGGACCTCAACCAGCTCCTGTGGAAGCCCATTCCATACCTTCAGGGTCCTAACTATCAGGAAGTACTTCCTGGCCTCCAAATTGAAACTCAGCTCCTTCTCTCCGTTGGAGCACGTCCTGCCTTCCTCTGCAGGGGAGAACAGGTCTCTAACCCACCTCCGTGTGACACCCCCTCACACACCTGCATGTCGCCAACAGACCCCCTCTGAGTCTCCTCTCCTCCAGGCTGAAGAGACCCGGTTCCCTCAGTCTCGCCTCATACGGCATCCCCTGCAAACCGGCCACCAACCTTGTGGCCCTACGCTGCACTGACTCCAACCTGGCTGTATCCTTTCTGTAATGAGGGGCCCACAACTGAACACAATACTCCAGTTACGGGCGCACCAGAGTCATGTAGAGTGGTAGTAATACCTCTCTCTATCTTGAAGCCATGCTTCTGGCTTTGGAACTGGCCCACCTGCTTTGGAACCATCCCGTCTGGGATGCTACTGGAATCAGTCACAGGTATACCTCCCTCCAATGAGGAAAAACATAGCAAACAAGATGATAACACAGTAGACAGCCCTCTGAGTGGGAGGGTGGGACTTGGTGTCCTGCAACAGCAGGGGGTTGGACTCGATGGCTTTCATGGCCCCTTCCAACTCTACTCTTCTATGATTCTGTGATATAAAGCCAGTCAGTGCTCAGTGCATACTTCTTCGAGTTAGGATTACAGATGTGCAAGAATCTTTTTGGTGCCAAAACATGTATGAGATTCCTTGGTTTTGGCTTCCCCAGTTTTGGACTGCTTGCCATGGCCCAGAGTTCCTGTTAAGCCTGCCCAGCTCCCCCAGGGCGCTTGTCAGGGATTGAGTCCCGTGCACCGTGCAAGCAATGACACCCGTCCATGCCTGCTGCTGCTCCGGGAAGCAGCGAGTGGAGACGACGCGTGGCTGCGGGGAAGATGACAGGCGGGCCCCCTTGCAACCCCGCTCTTCCATTCTGCAGCCGCTTCTGATGGAGAAGCTTGTGGTTCATGAGCACTCAAAACTTCCTCTGGGCTCAGCTCATTTTGCAGGATCAGGCCAAGCGCAAGAAGAAGCCTGTGATTTCTGAGAGAAGTCGTCCCAGCCACAATGGGGATTCATGCCATTCCAACTTGTAGAGCAGACACAGGCTCAAACATCTCCAAGGTTACAGAATGATTCCTGGATACCCCCCACTGCCCATTTAATTCCATGGCAGGCAGACATCTGAAAAAGTATTTATGCAAAATGTACACATTTACATTTTAATCAATGGGAAAAATACCTTTTAAAGATGCACACAATTGATGCATACATTTGGGAAAAGATACCAAATTGTATGCAAAATGAAAAAAAAAATCAAACTTTGATACAGACATGGGGCAGAATGAGCTTCAAGAGGGAATTTGGAGAATTTTGATAAGCTCCAGCTTAGCTTGTATGTAATATAAGTAAACGGGCATACCAGTAAGGACAATATAAGGGATTTTTTGCAAGAAGCATTTCAATGAGAAAGTGTTTATTTGCATTTCAGGAGACCTTTACAACCCTCACTGACTTCCCATGAGTCATTTTCTCTCAGCTCTGGCATTGTCCCATTTCGAATGTCTTTATTGTGAGGTGTTTGCATGTGATGTGCAAAGTTTCGTTGGAGAGCCAGCCTGCGAGGGTATATATCTGCCCTTAAAAATTGCATTGCCGCAGCGTATAAATATTTATATATGTAACTGTCATAAATCTGTCAGCTTGGCTAACGTATGAGTCACCAAGGTAACTTTGGGGAGAATTTTTTTTTAATCGAAGACCTCATAAGCTGGAGTTGTGGAAGAGCTGAAAGAAATGAGAATTAATGGCTACTAAGCTTCGCAATCATAGACTGGTTTAGCCCAGCTCGCAAAAAGCAAAACAGACAGAATGTTGGGTAAGGTGGGCACGGCGCAGCCATGCCAAACTCGCTCAGAGTGTAATATTCTGATTAAAACAGAATCAGGACAGTGGGTCAATATGCGGCATGTGACGAGGGATCTCCCGGCAACCAGAATCGGGAATTTCGTGCTCATGCTGTTCGAACACATGAGAGATGTTTTCGGCATCCTGACCAGTTGTGTGTCTTTCTTTGGGTTCTTCGTTCAGCACTTCAGGCAGATCCTTCCTGGATGAGCTCAATGAGTAACATTTGAAAGGAAGGCAATTCTTTGGCTGTGCCCACATGACTAAGAATGCATCCCATTGCAGAACTGGAGAATTTGGGACATGCACAGATGGGGAATTTGGGGTATGCAATGGCTCCCACTGAGGAACGTGCACATCAGCAACACTCAATTTTGCCAAGTTCTCCAGGTTTCATCTTGAAGTTTGCTCTGACTGAAGTCTGTATCTGCTTGTGTAATTTGTTTTCGTTCCACATGCAAAGCTGTACATACTTTTCCAGTGGTTTGCATCCCATGTGTATATCTTTGAAAAGTACACATTCTTTTCCCACTGATGTTTTGAAAGCACATTTCCTCCCATCCCCATAGTTTAAAGTGTGCATGCCACCCAACACAACTGTTTTGGTCTGCAAACCGCATTGCAAATGCAGAAACGGGCAGACTTCAACAACAATTCCGGCTCCTGAAGGTGTGAGCTGAATGACTGCTGATCAGAAATGTTCTAAAGTGAATTGATCTTGCTTCTGTGCTCTCACGGAGGCTCCAAGTTCCAGAAGCATGGTGGTGGGCTAAGAAATATTTCTCGAACTGAAAGCCCCTCACCCAGGATACAACTCTGTGTGACTCCTAACGCACAGAAGTAAGGAAAACCAAGCCAAAGCTCAATCAAAACACATCCATCGCTTGGAATTCTGAGCATGGATGCTGGTGCAGGGATTCTAGGTGAGATTTCAAAGAAATTTCACATAGTACTACCGCTAGTATTCTGAGTTTAAAAATTGCTGAAAAAACTGCTCCATACCCAGTGAAAATTTTCTAAATATATATGTTGTGGATGCCCCATTTCTGAGTCAGACTGAAGAAAAAACTGCAATACCATGTTTTTCGTAACCAGCCTGTTAGAGAATCATAGAATCACAGAATCATAGGACAGTAGAGTTGGAAGGGGCCATGAAGGCCATCGAGTCCAAGCCCCTGCTGTTGCAGGGCACCAAGCCACACCATCCCACTCAGAGGGCTGCCCAGTTTCTCCTTGGATTTCTCCAGTGTGAGAGAGCCCACCACCTCTCCAGGCAGCTGGTCCCACTGTCGTCTTGCTCTGACAGTGAGGACAGCTGGATTCAATGTCCAGCCTGAATCTGGGTTGCCTCAACTTGACTTGATTATTCCATGTCCCACACTCTGGCATCAGCAAGAAGAGGTCTGAACCTTCCTCTTTGTGGCAGCCTTTGAGGTCCTTATAGGGGGATATCATGCTCCCCCCCCCCCCAGTCTTCTTTCCTCAAGGTGGAATACGCCCAGTTCTCTCAGTCTCTCTCTCAGTCTGAGGCCCTTCTAGTCTTCCCACAACATTCAGAGGAGTGTGGAAATGCAACAGAGCCTTCTGGCTGGCTACTCCCAGCCTATGGATCTCACTACTGTACAACAGGACCTGCGTCCCCTATCTGTTACCCCTCTGCTAGCAGGCAAATATATTTTTATTTATTTGTCATGTAAGCTGGCCTGCTGCTGAGGTGGATTAGAACTGGTTTGGTGCTGCCTATTAAAAATAAGCACATGAAATTAAATTGATGACTTCTTTTCACGTTGCATTGTAACTGAGATGTTGCTTCTGAGTCCAGAGGTCCACCTGAGAGAAGCTGGAGCAAAGCAATGTAAAAGCGTTGAGCACAGACTGCATCTGAGGCCATGTCTGGTCCGGGAAAGTAAATGGGGACATACTGACCTGAAAGGAAGGAACTGAAGCAAATTCCTCATACCTCCCTCAATTTAACTTGAGGTGTATGATTGATAGTCACCTTGAATGCCATTTCTGGTGCAGAGGTGGACTATAAATTAGAGAAATCAATAAGTCCGTCCACCAGTTTGGGCTTAAGTTATGCCTCTTGTGTTGTGGTTTTTTACTTGGGTGTTCAAACAGAACCTCTGCTCATTAACAAAAGGACAGAGGTGGTACAATGCAGTCAGTACACAAACAGCATGTGTGGTTTGTGGAATACGTGGGTTGAACATGCAAGGACATGGCAGCTCAGGGCAAAGTGTTGAGAGAAGACATTGGTTACAAGCTAAGAGAGGCCTCTGTTTTTCACAATGACTTCTAAGTTCTAGGTCCTGACATTGAAATTTATTTAAATTTTTATTTTGTTTAAATTTATATTGCGATTTATAACCTGCCTTTTTCCTACAAAGGGCTCAAGGCAGCTTACATCTTCTCTCCTCCTCCATCTTATCCCCACCACAACAACCCTGTGAGGTAGGTTGGGCTGAGAGGCTGTGACTGGCCAAAGTCACCCAGTTGGCTCCATGGCTGAGTGGGGACTCGAACCCAGATCCTCTGAGTCTCAGTCCCGTGCTCTTAACTACTACGCCACACTGGCTCTCACTGAAAGCCCATACCAGGGCTAAGATCCCTCTTACGTTAAGCCCCAGGAGTTCTTCTGCATTTGTAGCTAGCAATGATTAAACCACTGTGGGAAAATTGGGTTTGGTCAACTCCAAGTCATACACAGCTGCCATCTTCAGCTCTAACATCAGAACCATGGGTGATGAAAGTCTGCCGAAAAGGGTCACACTCAAGGTATAAATGAAGGCATTTCAGGAATGCCAGCACGTGTACAGTCAGGGACTATCAGTATTTCCTTGGTGAAACTAGGCAGCTGGTCTCAGCTGGTCTGCATGATTGCACTAGTCCTAATCCTACAAGCACCTACAGATAAGAAGCCAATCCTGCAAGGACGTGCAAGGTGGACAGACTACCTTCTCCATCAAACCGCCAGGGGAAGCAGCCTCCCCATGCAGATCCTGACCGATTTTGATCCCTGTTCAAATATGGAGCTTTCTGAGGAGGGTCCTGCGCAAATAACTTCTTTTCTGCCTCACACAGTTGTTACAAAAATAAAACATCCTTCTGAAGTCCTCAGTGAAAGCTCATGTAGCATTCAATATTTTCTTTCTGAATTAAGCCTTGCTGAAAGTTTTTTCCATCTGTGTTGTTATCATCAAGAGAAACCTAAGGTCCTGCTTTGAACGATGTCTTGGCCAAAACTTCTGTATAAGAGTTCAAATAACCCTTCATTCAAATAAAGTGGCCATCCAAATATACCTAGTTCTGTTGCATCACCACTCTTCCCTTTGTGCAGTTAAGCACTTTGTGATTGATCGGAGCCAATGGATCGGCATCGGGGAACAGATTTGTTCTGGAGTGTGAAGAAGAAGCAGTGATGGGTTAGCAAGACCACAGTCTTGCCCCATCTTCCTCCCAGTTCCACTCCAACAAGAGGGGTTTTCTCCTCCAAGACCCCAGACGCATTCCTGTGCTTCCAGACACATTTTGTGCATTCTGAGAGTACCAGCAGGTACTCCGGAATATCAGCACCTGTTCCCCTCAACGAGGTCCTCAGGTTTTGGTCCAATGGCTCAGTTACTCTCCAGGGAAAGGAACTGGCTGATATTTGGTGGTGGTGGTGGGTGATTTGGAAGAACTCATCAGAAAAGACCCGATGCTGGAAACAATTGAAGGCAAAAAGAGAGGGGGGCGGCAGAGGTAGAGGTGGCTGGATGGGGTCACTGGGGTGGTTGGTGGGGCTTGGGTGGACTGTGAGTGATGGAGGAGAGCCTGGAGGAATGTTGCCTATGGGGTTGGGAAGAGTCAAGCGTGACCTTGTGACTGGACAACAACAAACAGAGATACATGAAGAATCCAGTCACTGCTATGGATAAATCCGCTCAGAATCTCTTGGACTATGACACAAAGTGGAATTTTTAGGGATGCATCTGGAATCAAGCAATAGTGGGAATCCAACAGACTTCCTGGGCTCTGCTCTGCTTTGTGTCAGTCTTTTGTCTGAGTTCCTCTGAGTGTACCCAGTATTTGTAGGGTAATGGTTCAAGCAGCACTGTTCAAAGGACAGCCACTCCTGGAACCAAGAAAAGCTGGCCAGGGAGCGCATGGTCAGGAGGGGCTTGCCAGGAAAGCACCCCCCCCCCGTGCTTTCTGCAACAGCTGCAGCTGCCTTTGGGTGGTTTCCGGTAAGTAGTTTGCTGGTCACCCAACTGGGCTCTGCAATTATTTATGGACTTCCTTTCCGCTCAGCAAACTTGGGAAGACGAAGCCCACAAATGCTTGGAGGGATGGATTCTGACAGGGTTTGTCCCAACCCTGTTTGTAGGCATGTGTGAGAAATTTCTGTCAGTTTGGTTTTGATCAGAACATACTGAGTTTATAACTTTGGAGGGAATATGGACGCATACACAATTTTTTCATTGCAGTCTGTACATTTGCAAGTTTGTGATATGATTCATAGACCAGAAACCTTTGTTTGACAGCATGCATATATTTTTTAAAAATGTGCATGAAAAATATGTACTTGCAGAAAATAAACACAAAGCATTTGCATGTTTTAATCAATGGGAGAAATGTGGACATATGTTCCCGAAAGATGCATGCATTTGGAATAAATATACATGGAAACACATGGATTTTTTACAGAGAGAAAAATCAGAAGCCTGCAATCTGATGTGGACCTGAGTTAGAATGACCTCCAACCCTGAAGATGGAGAACTTGGATGAGTTCTAGTTTTGTTGATTTGCCAAGAACTTGTTTGTACTTTCTGAATGCTTCAACACACTCCCCCACACCAAAAACGGTACTGGTGTAACTTTGAAAATGTGTTTTGAGAGAGTATATATATTTCAATCCATCCTCCAATGTACGTTTTCATGCAGTCGGTTTGTTGTTCAGTATCACTGAAGTTTAATGTGGAAATGGGATGAACAGGGCTATGAATGAACACCCACAATAGTGGCATGGGTCTGGAACAGAGTGATTGGCCCTACTTGAGTTTCCTTTAAATGCAAAGAGAAAGGGCTTCATTCCAGTGGAACACCCCTTTCACTCGCTTGCAGGTATGGGCTGAACACACTTGAGCAGAGGAATTAAATGTCTTTCCCTGTGAGGGAAAGCGTGGGTTGTGGAATCTGATTGTGGAAAAACTCTCCGGCGACATCCAGTGACTACCACCGAGAGTACTCAGGGTGAGGCCAGCACCAAAGGGTGAGACCAAAAATGTGAGCATAGTTTGAGGCTGAGGTTCTTACTGCCAGTAATAAGGCTTAGGGCATCATGATACTGCTGTTATGCTTGTACTGGAGTTATTTTCACAGGAGAAGACAAAAACCTAAGAGGCAGTTGCTCTTCAGAAGACCAGGCACTACTGAAGATAGTCTGGGCTTTGAACATACCTCCTGGAGGGGCAGAGGGAGAAACTGACCACTGCATACTCCTCAAGGATGCTGGAATCTTAAGATCCATGATAGGGTGCTGGCCAGGTGAAAGACTGCTTAGCTACTGAAGAAGACGACTTGTCCCTTGGTTCTTCCCACAAGAACACATCTGACAAGCCTCTAACGTAATACAAATAGCCACTGGGCGGGACTTCAATTGTGCGAGTCTCACTTGCAGCTTGAAAGCTCCTGGAAACCAAGTCTGAGCTTCAGTTCTGCTCTCAGTCTCCCGTTCTCTCCTTGACCTTGCTGTGGGTTTTGACCTCCATGCTATGGGCCTCTGGACTTCTGCTTGACTCTGCTGCTGCACTGCATTTTTATTTGATTGCTCTCCTGACTTTTGACCCTGGCTGGGCCTCAGACCTCAGTCTAGGGGGAAAAAATTCTGTACTGAGTCATTTTCCTAGTTAATTGGTTCTCTGTTACAGCCATCCATGCACTTGCTTAACAAGGAGTCAAGACTCAGTTCTCAGTTTGTGAGGGAGGGATGGAAACCTTTTAGAAAGGGTGGTGCTGGCTAGGGCTGGGACGAAGCTCTGCAGATCCCATTCCTCTGGCATTCACAGCCTCACCTCACGCTTGGCCCTGCCTTAGAAAGTGAGCCGGGTCGAAAGGAAGACCGCTGATGCTTGTGGGGTGAAGGTTGTGCGACTGGCAATGTTCCTCGCTAGCCTGTGTCATGCCATATGCAGCCCCCTTGGTTTGTGCTGGCGTGTGATGTGGAGGAGGACCACCACCTTGAGCTTAGGCACACAGCCATCACAAAGTGTGCCGGAGTCCAGGGAGGTGAGCCCAAAGGATTCAACGGGTCCCGTCCCTCCTGCCCCGTCAAACAGATCTTCACAGAATCCTAGCAATTGCCTGCACAAAAGGTGGTCAGTGACAGGGAGGCCCAGGAAGTTCGTCCGGAAAATTCTGCCCTCCTTTCCCCACCCACCTTTTACCGAAATGCTTGGGTGTCCATTCATGTGGGCCTCTCAACTTACCTGCAATACTATGCGAGTGAAGGGGCTGGCGAATGAGCGGCGCTAGAGAGAGCCAGGATTCCGTGAATTCTGGCTTGATGAGAATCTCATGTCTGATTCCTGCCCGCTTTCGTGATTACCACTTCTGCGCAAATAGAGACATTGCGCAGTGATCACAAGGATTAATCAAATGGGGAACTTCTGCAAACTTTGTTGTTTGTTTGGCTAAGACTTTTCCCTCAAAGCAGAGCTGGTAAGTATAAACCAAACAGAGGTTGACTCAGGAACCTATTCAAGGTGCATGCACTTCGGATCGCACCCGGAATGGTCAACAGGGCAAGCTTTCCTGTTTTGAGAATCCTCATAGATTCCTACATAGATGGCCAAGCTTGCTTTGGGTGGCCAATTCCTTCCTTCACTTGCAAACACAGTCCAAACCCTCCAATTTATTTATGCTAAAAGACAAAGCAAGCCATGCTGACATATCTTGATTGGTGTATCTCTGCATTGTACAAAATTTATGACGTCCAGGAGATTTGGGGACGGCTTATCCTGCATATTTTTCTAGCAGTTGGAGAAATGCTTCTGTAGAAAATGCCATCCTGGGGCTTTCCATATTTTATTCTCTCACTCTATCAACAATTCTAGGTCAAATTTGCTCAAGTCAAAAGAACAGGCTTCCAGACTTGTCAATCCCTTACAAACCACGGAGACCCGAGAGTGAGATTGTGTGATTAGGGGCTGAGCCAAAACGACTCAGCTGTGTGCATATTGTGATACTGCTAAGCATACACACACAGTTTGACATGTTTGGAACCCTCTGAAAACCATAATCCTTTTGTCTGCATTGCCCCAAGTTGTCCATATGCTCGATTGCCTTCCCTAAGAGTGGCATCGTCCTATAACCCAATTTTACCAGCAGCCTAGCATTGTGGTGCCATCCTATACAATATGCCAACCCTGACTGCAAGGGATTCAGGAGGGATAAAAACACTGCTGATGTGCTGCCCGGGGCAGAAAAGGGACCAGTGGGGGCAGCACCCTTCCAAGATCTGGGTGGGAGTTGTTACTGCTGCAGGCGGGGGTCAGTGATGCCGAAAAGGATGTGGCACGAGGGTCCCCTTGATAGGCCTCCTGCAAGAAGTAGCCTCCATTGCAGTGGAGCACTTGGATGGGCCCCACCTTGACCTCATCGTTGTTCTGCAGATCACCAGATTGTGTATTTCCTCACTTAGAAATATACAATGTCTTGGTTCATAAGTATTCACTCTCATCATAGAACCATAGAAGAGTAGAGGTGGAAGGGGCCAAGAAGGCCATTGGGTCCAACCCTCTGCTGTTGCGGGACACCACGTCACACCATCCCACTCAGGCGATGGTCTAGCTTTGCCTTGAATGTCTTACATTGAAACATAGAGTCAGAAGGGGCCTCCCGTGCCGTCTAGTCTGACCTCTGGCACCAGCCAGCTCTGCTCATGACATGCCCACCATGTGTACGTCCAGCCTATCCTTGAGCCCATCCCACCCCCTCGGGGTCCTAACTGTCAGGAAGTGCTTCCTGGCATCCAAATGGAACCTGGGTTCCCTGAGCTTGGCTCCATTGAAGCACGTCCTGCCTTCCTCTGTGGGGAAAACAGGTCTCTACCCACCTCCACGTGACACCCCCTCACATACCTGCATGTCACCAACAGATCCCCTCTGAGTCTCCTCTCCTCCAGGCTGAAGAGACCCCGTTCCCTCAGTCTCGCCTCATACGGCATCCCCTGCAAACCGGCCACCAACCTTGTGGCCCTACCCTGCACTGAGTCAAGTCTGGCTATATCCTTTCTGCAATGAGGGGCCCAAAACTGAGCACAATATTCCAGTTGTGGGTGCACCAGAGTCGTATAGAGTGGTAGTAATACCTCTCTGGATCTAGAAGCAATGCTTGTGGCTATGCAACCAAGGGTCTTCAGTATGGGAGAGCCCACCACCTCTCCAGGCAGCTGGTCCCCCTGTCGTCTTGCTCTGACAGTGAGAAAACTTTTTCCTGCTATCTAGCCTAAATCTGGGTTGCTGCAGCTTGACTTGATTATTCTGTGTCCTACACTCTGGTATCACCAGAAAGATATCTTGACCTCTTTGAGGTACTTCTAGAGAGATATCCCCTCAGTCTTCTCTTCTCAAGGCTGAACATGCCTAGTTCTTTCACTCTCTCCTCATGGGGCAGTGTTTCTAAACCCTGGATCACTTTTGTTGCCCTCCACTGGACCCTTTCTAATTTCCCTGCATCTTTCTTAAATCTTGGTGCCCAGAACTGGACACAGTATTCCAGGTGAGGTCTGACTAGCGAGGAGTATAGGGGAACTACTACTTCTCATGATTTGGAAGTAATACTTCTATTACTTCTATCCCAAAATAGCATTTGGCCTTTTTGCTAGGCACATTGCACTCTTGGTTCCTGTTTAGCCTGTTGTCCACAGTAACTCCAGGGTCTTTCTCTTTTTTAGTTCTGTTGAGCCACGTATTCCCCATCTTGTAATGATGCACTTGGATTCTTTTTCCTAGGTGAAGGACTTGGCATTTGTCCCTACTGAATTTCTTTCTGTTGCTTTCATGCTCTAGAGTAACCAAACATTTCACAGACATGATCTGTGCTGGGCCCGGAAGGTCAGACAGTCTTTTTCTCGATGCCTGTAAACCACTCAGAGAGCTCCAGCTACAGGGTGATAGAGAACTGAAATAAATCGTCCTCATCATCTTCAGATGGTTGAATTAGAGATTTCCGGTTCACGGCTAACATTTGGTGTGGATGAATCCACTGGTTTCAGTTTCTCTCCATTTCTCCATTTGCTTACCTTTTTCAGGGAGCTTTGGTGGCTTTTGGAAAATATACAGTGGTACTTCAGCTCATGAATGCCTCAGTTCATGACCAAATCGGGTTTCAAAGAGAAATTTCACAAAAAATTTTCCTCGGGTCGTGAACTCTGCATCAGGTGATGGATTGCGGGTGCGCCTGTCTCCCACCCCGCTGAACGCACCCACAACCACACCCACCTCCCTCCCAAGTGCACCCACGGTTGTGCCCATCTCCTTCCCAGTGTGCTCACAATCGCACCCATCTCCCCTGTGCCCGAGCATGCCTGCGATTGCGCCCACCTATGGCCGTGATCGCAGTCGTGCTCATGCAGGGAACATGGGCGCAATCGCCGTAATACTGGGGTGGGGGGGAGATGGCCGCAGTCTTTGTTCTTCTTTGTCACTTTATTTCAAATTTTTGTGATAAAAAAAAAAAAAACAGTTACAGGACGGATTAACCTTATTTACATTGAACCTTATGGGGAAATTTGACTTGGCTCACAACCAGTTTGGGCCATGACCAGAGTAGTGGAACAGATTAAGTTCGTGAGCCAAGGTAGCACTGTAGAAATGTAATAAATTAATCAATCAGATTCTGAACTTGAGTTCAGCTCATCTCGAACTTTCAGAATTTCTCCAGCTTTTAGTTTGGTTTGCCTACATTTTCCAACATTTCTGAGTGTTCCTGGTTCAAGGCACGAGAAAACAGATGTGAGGCAGGACCAAATAACACCAGTGAATGTGTATTATTCTCTGGGTCAGTTTAAAATCATTGGCAGAGAGGAATTTTAAGGGCCATAATGCTTGCTTCTAATCTTAGTGGGTAATTATGAGCCAAAAAAAAGTATACTTCTAAGTGAGGAAATAACAATTTGGTGAGATAACAATTTGAAATAATAGCACCACACTAAGGTTGCCTTATGGAAGTAAAGCTAAATGATTTGGTTCGTTAGATGTTTGGGTAATGATTTCAACCAGGAGGGGGCAATTTGAGATCCTCCAGATGTTGTGGCCTACAACTTCCATCATTTCTCATCATTTGCTCTCCCGGCTCAGGCTGATGGGAGGACCAAAGGACCAAACCCCCTGAATTATACATGGATACTGGCAGGTCCGACCGGTTTTTGAACAGTGGCAAGGGGATATTTGCCACCCTCCCCTTCTAAAATGAACACAACCTCTTGGCTTGTACTGTTTTCAGGCTTGTATCGAACAAACGTACATGGATGTGAGCACTGATTCCCTTTCATGGCCGGTAGCTGCATCCCATACCCTTCCTCCTTAGAGAATACAACCTTGAAAGGCATAATATTCTTGACCAAAGGGAGAGTTTCGTGGCTGGCAGGCAAGCAGGAGCCAAGGAGCTTGTCTCCAGGGGCACAGTGGGCGCACTGGGCTACCAGTTGGGTGTTTGTCTGTCCCTCTGTGTTCAGCACATTCATAAAACACCAAGAGCAGCAAGAAGCAAACCAGATACTGTGGCCCCACTGTGAGCCCAGCAGCCCAAACTGTGGCGCATCCGATCACACGGGGAAGTGGAAAGGAGGAAGCAGTACCCTCTCCAAGTCCTTGGTGCAGAGTTGGGGAGGAATACAATGAAATCAAATAAACAGAAAGCAGGTGCACTGCAGCAATCCTGGACCAGACGCAGGAAACCCAGAAGGCCTGCCACACTCATGGCTCATTAAGAACACCGGATCTTCTCACTGACTTTCCTTGCAAATGAGTTCATGCTCAGTAAAGGAAATTGATTACTTTCCATTGCAATTAACATCTGGTCTTGGGTCAGATCATTAGGATAATTTGTTATAGGAAAGGGGGGAATCAGCCATAGGCACAAGCTACAGGCTAAGAAAGTTTCTCCTGGACCAATTAAATGTGATATTACTAGCACACTTTCGGGGAACTTCCACCATATCTTTCTCCCCAGGTTAGAAGGAAATTAAGGAGCAGGCTGGGGTGTGGTTGAGACTCAAAGCCCATACAGTCACTCTTCACCAGCTCCTCTCCTCAATGGTGCAGAGGAATTGTTTGTGGCATTTCAGGTTGCAATACTAGATGGATATTGCTATTTATTTCCTTTGTGGTCTGAAAAACTTTCAGGCACACAGCAGATCAAGAAGACAGAAGCTGCAAAGAAGCTGCCTTTTCTTTTCAAAGACCTGAGCTGAAATTTCAAAAGATTTGCTTCGCTCCAGAAGAAATATTCCAGCAAACCGCAGACACCTTTGTTCTTTTAAAAGGAAGAAAAGAAGAAAGTGTTGTAAGAGAGCCACTTCTGAAAACGATTCTGAATATAATGCACAACAGAAAGCATTGTGCTCGGACTTGTACTGAACATTTTCCGGATACAATGTTGGGATTTCAGGAAATTTCAGTTGGAACTGGGCTGAAGCATTTGCTCAATACTGTTTTGCATACGTGTTTATGGATGTATGCATCGATTTTAAGGGCTACAGTGCTTGCTTCTTATCAGAGTATTCTACCTAGACTTTAGAAAGCTTTTGACAGCGTGGCCCACAGATTAGAAGGGGTGCTCTGACTGGCAAATTAGCAAAAAGTGGACTAGATAGAGAGACCATTAGGTGGATCCAAAATTGGGTGCTAAATCGGACACGAAGAGTGCTCATCAACAGCACCTTCTCAAACTGGAGGGAGGTATCCAGTGAGCTGATGCAAGATTCAGCCCTAGGCCCAGTGCCCTGCAGCATCTTTATTAATGATTTGGAGGAGGACGTACAAGGAAAAATAATCAGCTTTGCAGACGATACAAAACTGGATGGAATACCGAACACCCAAGAAGACAGAATGAAGATCTAGGACAGTCTTGATAAACCTGGCTGCTGGGCTGAAAGCAACCGAATGCGATTCAACAGGGACAAGAGGGGGAAGACTTGGCTCAACAGACATGCAGCTGAGAAGGGTCTTGGAATTGCTGCAGCTCACAAGCTGAATACGAGTCAGCAATGGGGTGCAGCTGCAAAAAAAGCCAGTGCTATTTTGGGCTGCATTAATACAGGTATAGCTTCTGAATTGTGAGGGGCCTGGTTCCCCTCTATCTGGCACTAGTTAGGCCTCCGCTGGAGACCTGAGTCCAGTTCTGGGCACTGCAATTTAAGAAGGATGCCGACAAGGTCCAGAGGAGGGCAGCAAGAATGATCCAGGGACCGGAGACGAAGCCCTGGGTGGAGAGATGCAAAGAACTGGCCGTGCCTTGGGGAAACTGAGGGGAGGCTGAGGGGGAGATAGGATAGCCCTCTACAGGTGCTTGAAGGACAGAATCTCTTTTCGGTCACTCCAGAATGTGGGGCACGGAAGAATGGGCTCAAGTGACAGGAAGCCAGATTCTGCCTAGATGTCAGGAAAACTTTCCTGATTGCTAGAGCTGTGGAACCATGGAACCCATGGCCTAGGGAGGTGGCGGGCTCTCCCGCACTGGAGGCACTCAAGATGCAGCTGGGCAGCCATCTGGGAGGGGTGCTTTAACTGCACTGAGCTGGGGGTAGGACCTGATGGCCTTCTGATCCCTTCCAACTCTACTACTGAATGATTCTATGATTCCGTGATATTGTTATAGTTTGTTTAAGTTTAAATTCCAGTTCACACAACCTGGAACTGACCCCTGGAACTAAGCGCAATCTGTCAACTGGGTTTATACAGTTTTGAGCTTGCAATACCATTCACAGAACCAAAGCAACAACAAAAACGCAGTAAAAATGCATGTGGAAAATGGTTCATGTTTGAAAACTGCTCACCAATATCCCTTAATCAACGGGAAAAGGAAGTGTGCATTTCACAAATCAACACACCTGATGCATGCACCTGGAAAAATGTGGACAGATCTGTGCACACCATTTGACGGGAACAGAAAAACAAAACAAGACATAACCAAGTTTCCAATCACAGTCAGACTTGTGCCAGAATGAGGTTCATGGTAAAAGTTGGGGTAAAAGCTCCACTTTCACTGAATCATCCATCCCTTGATACAGTGAGTCCAGTGGATTCCCAGTCCAGTTTGCTGCTTGCTTTGCCTTGCAAACTTTTAGACGGAGCCCTTGTGTTGACTCCCAGGGATTTAGAATTGTCTCTAGCATTGTCAGTTAGAGCCTTAGAATATGGCATTTCCCCTCCCTCCCTTCTGAAAAGCTGCTTGCTCTATACAATTTCCTTTTTGACATGGCCTTGAGTCTGCAAGTTAGGAGAGCTGGACAGAGATCATTTCTTTGCTGCTGGCCTGGCTCAAGACGTCTTTCCCCAGAGAGGTTCACTGGGTGCCGATCTTGCAGAAATGTAGCTGCCAGGTTACTCGCTTTTATCCACCTAAGCCTTTTGCAAACAACAGAGTGGTTCTTTCAGCTGCATCTCTTCTGCTGCAATTTTATTGAGTGTTCGATTAGTTATGTTTTATGACATGTCCTATGTTTTTAACGATTGCATTATTGTCACTGTTATTTATATCTGAGGGAAGCCACCCCGTAAAATTACTGAATTACAAGATGGGATCTAATTGATTCAAACGAATGAATATACAGTTGGAATAACATTTGGGAGTAAGCCCAGATGGGAAGATCTTGAGTTCGATGGTGGAGATCATGCTTCGTGTGCAGAACGGCCCAAGCTCCGTCCCTGGCATCCCCACGAGGACATGTGCCACCTCCTGTCTGAGCTCACTAGCTCAGCCTTCCTCCTCCAGGAGTTAGACTTCAGTTCCCCTGATTCCCACCCAGTAACTGGGGCAAGTGGGGGCCAGTCTGTGAGGAGGATGGAGCACTGGTCTTCATGGGGATAAGGCAGCTTTGCCCCTTCCATCAGGCAAACTGGTTCACCGCAGCTGGGGGATCATTCTGACAAATAGGATGGGGTGGGCTGAGGGGGGGCCAAAGCCAGCTGAGCTCACCAGCAGCACTATTCCTAGCAGCCCTGGTGCCTGATGCCCTCATGGAAGGCCTGACAGTTGGGTAGAAGGATGTTTGGGGTGTCCAGCAGCTTCCAGAAGGAATGCCACCAGAAAAAGATTCAAAATCTCTTCACGGAAGGGTATTTTGGGAACCCCTCTGCCTAAGGAACTGGAAATCAGCAAAGCTTGAGCTTGCTGAGGTCACCTGGATCTACCCTGAAGCTTCTTTGCTTCCTAGTCCATATTGAATCATGAGCTTTTCTTTCCTTGAAGTACCTGGGGTGTTCTTGGGTGTGCCTTAACACTGAGCCATCCTTGTGTCCACGTTTCAAAGTGTTTATTTTTTCATGCACATTTTTCTAATGAATGCCTCTTTGAACACCCTTCACCCAAAATGGAGGAACTCTGATCATTTGGGTTCACGGTGGAATAAATTCCGGTCCTGCACAAACTAGGATGAATTTCTCCTGCAGCCCAAACTCTCGTGTGGGTCAGTTCGGCAGAGGCTGTTGCCATTCTCCACATCTGTAAAAGTCACATCTCATGGGGGTTTGGAGACAGTACAGAAACCTTTGCTTCTTTTTTACTGTTTCCTTACTGAAAGATGCCTGTGCATTTAAGGGCTCCACAGGGGCAGCAGGACCGACTTGTTTTCTTTTAAACATCATCCTTTAATAGGTGAACCAGGGGTCAGTTGCTCCGTGAAATTAATGGTAGTTAAATTCAGAATAAACAAAGGAGACAACACTGGGCATAGCACAGAATGTTTTGCCACTCGAGGAAGTCATTGAGACAAATACTGTGTCTGGGTTATTAGCACAGGCTAGCTAATTTTATTACCTTTAATAACATTTACATTTTTAAATGTATGCTAAGATAACGAGGCTAATCAGATCTCATGCTTCAGGGTGCAAGCCAACTGCCTGCAGTGGTCAGCAGGACCATCTTTTTTCAGAGAGGCAACATTCAGGAGAAACAGTGGTGCATTAAAAGGATGTCTTTGCAGACTTTTGCTGGCGTCTGCAATAAAAGAGGAGGGTCTCCTCATAACAGTAGCTTGCAAACTGTGTTGTACAGGACTGAACACTAATGTGCCAGTGGTGGATTGCTTACAAGCCTTTAAGGAGAGCAAGTGTTGCTACCACAAAAATAAAAAAGAACAAGACAAGAAGAAAGAACACCCTCTTGTCCTTTGTAGCCCTGCTCGGCTCTTGCAAACTTGAGGCTGCAGCTTCCCTGATGAAATCCATTGATCTCATAGTTGGTGTTCGAATCATAGAATCATAGAACAGTCAAGTTGGAAGGGGACAGGAGGCCATGGGTCCAACCCCCTGCTGTTGCAGGACACCACGTTACACCATCACACTTAGACGGCTGACCAAATGCTTTCCACTTGTCTCCAGTGAGGGAGAGCCCGCCACTTCCCCAGGTAAGAGGTTCCATTGTCACACTGCTCTGACAGTCAGGAAATTCTTCCCGGTGTCTAGACTAAATCTGGTTTCTTTTAACTTAAGTCCATTATTCTGTGTCCTGCTCTCTGGAATGGATGAGAAGAGATCTTGTCCTTCCTCTTTGTGACAGCCCTTCAGGGATTTCTGGAGTGCTATTATGGCCCTCATTGGCCATCTCTTCCTGAGGCTGACCATGCCCAGTTCCCAGTCTCTCCTCATAGAAGCCTCCAGTCCCTACATCATCCTTGTTGCCCTCCTCTGTACCCTTCCTAGCTTCTCTGCATATTTTCTAAACTTAGATTCCCAGAACTTGAGACATTTTCTCCTTGAGGGAAGTTACCATAGATCATCTCCAAGTCTGCATGGCTCAGGAAAGGAAGAGGGTCACGGAAGTAGAACCCACTTCAGAGCATCACAAGTCCCACTCACAAACACTGCACCCAGTCAGGAGAAGCTGAGTGCCAACATATTTTTGCCTGGCTCTGGAAGGAAAATGCCCACAAACCAATGGCAAGCTTGCTTCTGCGGAATGGCATCCAAAGCCAGCTGGAGAGACCAGCTGCAGTTCCATATCCCCATCACTCTGGAGAGAAGTATGAAAATTTGTTTCCATTTGTTTGTGGCTTTTTAAAATCAGGATTCATCCAGTTTGCACTCTCTGGGCTGAACATAGACATGGACATAATCTGCTACTGAAATCTGTACATTTCCAACTTTGCTATGCGGTGCATACACCCAAAAATTAAATCCATGTGACATTTGGTGTGTATTTGAAAGAAATAAGGAAGAGAAAGGTGGGATTTTGATAAACACATCAAGCAAACTTCATTTAACAGGATCAGGCTCTGCAGTTTGTTTTCAAGGCCATGTCCAGTCTGCAAAATGTGGACTGGTTAAGTATTGACTAAAAACAAAACTGAAGCTGAATCAAAATTTTCAGGCATCCTTAATTTTCAGAATGGCAGGCATAAGAAACTGCATACATTTCAAAAAGTGTGCAACTGATGCCTACATTCAGAAGAATATGTATGAATGTACACATAATTTTTCATGCAAAAAGAAGAAACAAATGAACAAGCCAAGCGTTCCAATCTGGTATGATCACAAGATGGAATAAACTTTGGGGTGAAATCTGGAGAACTTTAAAGAACTCATTTTCCTGACTCACATCTCTGCTGTCAATTGCAAGTCATACCCATGGACATCATACTTGGCATAAGAAGAAAAGGCAAAATCCACTAGCCGAAATAGACACCAACTGGATGAACTTCAAGGCAGAATTTTGGGACCATTGCCTAGCTCAGCTTTTGTTAATTCTCACAGTCCTGCATTCTGCTCTGCAATTTTGTTGGATTTCACTGGGGGGCTACTCCAGCATGGTAGACACTGAATAGACAATGCACTTTGGCCCCAAGGGGCTGCTTTTCAATCTGAGCAACAGGCGAGAAATTCCTTGGAACTTTAAAATCTGTTCTCCGTCCACTTTTTCATTAATTGCTGCATTTGAAAGTGCCTGTAGTCCACCCTTAGTCTAGGATATTTGGGTCTATTTCTCATCTGGCCAAAGGCTTGTTCAGTCTCAGCTCTGGGGCATCAATTCCATTATCACTTGGGCCACCTAACTTGGGCTAACTCGGTGTGAAATTATGCCTCAGATGGAGATCCCCATTTCATGAATCTCCTTTAGTATATGATCCACCCCTGCTGTATAAGATTAGAAGTTTGTACACATGGACCTCCATGGACTTTTAGTCCAGAGCCTCTGGAAGGCATCTGGTTGAGGACGGTTGCTTTAGACTTGGCTTGATGGTTCTCCTGGTCTTCTTCTCTTTCATGGTCACCACCTCAATCCAGTGCTGGGCTCCTGGTCAACTTCTAAGAAAATGGGAAGTTCTCAAACTTCCCTGAAGAGGGCAGGGCTTTATGTAGCTCTGCCACCTGTTGTAAATATCTGGGAAATTCTTTGCTATAGGGGCACCATGAAGATGACCAGTGGATCTTCTTGCCTATCTGCTCCTGATTCATCCAGTCAGTTGCAGGATGCACCTTCCAGCCCTTCCTTCTCATTGCATGTGTTGGGAAGCTGTCTTCTATGATGCAACCTTGACTCCAGCTATATAATTAACTGCTTGATTTTCTCCTCTGTGTTCTCTTTGAGAGTGGCACAGCAGCTGGAGAGATCTGGGTTCAAGCTTTCTGGGTGACTGTGCATCAGTCATTGACTCTCAGCCTCCCAGGGCTATTGTGAGGGATGAAACAGAGAAGAGAAGGACTATGTAAGCTGCCTTACAGGAAAAAAGAAGAGGATATGAATAAGCAAATGAATAAAAACAAGTAACACAAATGCCAAGGTGTTCTTGTCAGAGTATCCCCAGATGGCCAAAGCAAGCATTGCTGTTTTAGGAAAAGCTGTATGGGTAACAGGGAGGGGTCCTTTTAAAACACTGTGCTGGAAATTCTCATATGATAAGTATGGGGGAGGCAGCAGTGATATGAGAGGTAAAGCAGAGTGGAGTCAAACCTCGTGCTCAGTACAAGTTCCATGGGAGTTTTGGGATGGGCGAAATAGCAACCCCAAGGAGGCCGTCGGGGGCTTTGAGGATGAATTCCATGTCCTTATACTTCCTTTGGCTTTTCAGTCAGCAAAAGGCATTGTGAAATCGGAGAGAAGAATTTTTCACTCAGCAATAATATTCAGGCTGTAGGAATTTTCCTTGTTACTACTGAAGTGTCCTTGATGAAGATGACTTCACTATTTGATTCTTAAAACACAAGTTTAATTCTATGGTGCCTGCCTGATCTCAACAAAACTTCAGGAAGCACCCCCTTGAGAGGCCTGGACCACAAGCCATGTTTGTCACTCAGTAACTGGGTTCACATGACATGACAAGTCATGATGGCTTTCTTTCCTAAAATCCTCATTGTGTGGCATGGCATCCATGCCCAGTCGTGGTACTCAGCATGGCACATCTCGTCTGTAGAAACCACTGTACGAAACAAGGCTTTGTTCCACGGATTCTGCTTGCCACAATGGCTTCTTGTTCTACCTGAACTTGGGATTCTGGTTTCCATGGGCTGCGTATTCCAATACCATAAAGTCCGCTGGAAAGAGAAATCTGTCTAGGAGCCTCTCTAGCCATCCAGGCTCTACTACTCAGCCTTGACTAGTAACAAATGCATTGCTGGCTTTTTCACTCTTTCAGCCTGCGCTCTGTTCCCATTCCTTCCATTTTCTCTGATATTATCCAGATGTCCACCTGCTGTTTTCCAGCTGCAGAGAAGCATGCAACAGATGTGGAGCTGTCCAGTCTCAATACTGCTCACTGCCTGCCACAGTTTCCACAAATGCCAGTCTGGGTTGTCCTGACTTATATTTTCCTTCCAAAGTGTGAGGAAGGGACGCCAAATTGCTGGTGATGGCAACTAGATTGCGGGCACGAGATTTGGGAAACGCGGCTTCCACACTAGCAGAAGATTTCAGAGGGCATTCTAGGGATAATAACCTGGAATTTTGGTATGAATATTACTGTCGAAGAGTCTTTCTTGTTGGAAAAGTTTGATTTGGGCTTAGGGTTAGGGTTTGGGAGGTTGGTCTGTGATAGAATGAAGACTGCGGTTCATTTCAGTGGGGATTATGGGGAATGTTCCCATAACAGGGCAGAAGAAGACAGATCAGGGTCTAAAACAAATGGATGTTTGAGAAGACATGATGGATTTTCTGGCAAGCAAAGGTGAAGAAGGATGGAAAGGCACATGAGCGGGAGAAGAATAAGAGGAACTGGCATGTGAAGCAGTGAGTTGTTTAGAATGGGGAATGAAGTGGGTGAGGAGGGGACTGGCAGGGGGAAGGTGAGATAAAGGGGGTAGCATTGGACCGGGCCTCCGGGAGACCTGGATTCTGGTCCTTACTTGCCATGATGCTCACTGCGTACTTTGGGCCATTCGGTCACTCTCAACCTCCACTACCTCCCAAGGCTGCTGCTGCAAGATTAACAGAGGGAGAGGCAGAGAACTCAGCAGTCATGGATTTCTCACTAGAGGGAAATACGGTGGGACATTTATGCAATGTGATGTAAAAAGAAGAAAAGTGGCATTGCTGCAACAAGAAATGTGGGAGAGAGAATGGGACGCCAGGGCATTTTTGGTGCCTGAAAGCAAAGCAAAAGAAAGAAAGGGGGGCGCTGCCGGGGAGCCAGCAGGGATACGTAGATTCCAGAGGATCTTGACTCCAGAAATGAGTACCGCCGGCAGCATCCTGCACCGGGGGCAGTAATTTGGAGGTCTCCTTACCAATGGGGGCCAGTTCACACATGCATTTCTGCATCATCAAATGTGATGTCCACACATTTATCTTTCTGAACACTACTTCCACTCTGCATTGTTATGTTCAAAATTTTAGAGTTATGGTTTTAGTTTTGTGTAGTTTTATACAGGTTGTTAGCTGCCCTGGAGTCCTGGTGTGGAAGGGCACATCACAGGCCATCTTCAGCATCTCCACCGGGACCACCACTATCATCACCATAGCATAAAAGAACTGGAAAGAGAAGGCAGGATGGGGAAGATTTTCTGGAGAATTAACACCAAGAACACGAGCCTGATTTTTTTCCCATATATGTGACAAAGGCCACCATTTCCAGTCATCTCCTCGCTGAGAGGCAGCTCCTGGAAATCTGTAAGGGAAGGCACAGTGGCTTGCAAAAGCGATGGTGACGTGAACAGAGGAATGTTCACTGCCAAGCCGTGCCCATCACACTGACCTACAAGTCAAGCACAGTGGAGCTCCTTGCTTGGCTTCCAGCACAAGCATATGCTCCCAAAGCCCAAACCGGAAGCCTCCGTGTCAATGAACGCTGCTTTGCTTCCCTGGAAAATAGCCCACAAGGAGAGATTCAGAGGTTCGGCTTTGTCTCGGCACTTCGGGAAATGGCATATGGATGTTGGTCGTCTTCCAGCCTCCCTGGCCCTTCTCCGCCTTATCCCCCCGTCACCTCAGTGTCTGCTTCCTCCCCCTGACTGATTTCCCTCAGGTCAGGGGCACTCTGTCATCAGCTCCCTACTGGGACTTATTTCCAAAGATCAGCACTGACCCAGAAGATCGCTGGCACCGTGCCATTAGAACAGCATGTGTGAGTGATTGAAGCCAACCAGGGTCTGGGATTGGAGGTGCCAAGTCACCTGTGAAGCATTTGTCAGGCCTTCGTGCTTCTGAAAGACCTCTTTGAATCAACAGAATGCATTTACGCAGCAAAATATACAGAGGGCCAATATTGCGATGGCTCACTGGAGGCCTCCATCTCCATGCCGTAGATCCAGCAATGGTTAACTGTATTACGGAACACCTGTGTCTTGTCTTTTGCATTTTCTGTGCCACGGCTGGCAAGCAAGCCTGGGGATATGAACTGCAGAGCCATTCATATGTTGATCTAGGAGGGGGTTTTCAGCCCTTCTGGGCCTGGGAACCCATAGCAAAAGTGGAGAAACGGTGGCAGGTGCCACAGTATCACGGCTGCCTTAGGACCATGGCTAATGACAAATGGCAAGCGACTTTCTCCAGTGATGGAGTACAAGGAGGAATTTGCACCTGAGACCCCAAAGCCTAAGCCTCTATTGGATACCAAGCAGCTCAACAAAATACCCATTTTGCAGGAAGGAAACAGAGAGGGCAAATTATAGAGACCGCACAAGTGTCTTGCCCAAGGTATGCTGAGAAACACACACGCACATGCACACCACAACTTCAGCTTATCCCTCTATACGTCCCTCAAAGGCTGTCACAAAGAGGAAGGTCAAGATCTCTTCCTGCTGATGCCAGAATGTGGGACAGGGAATAATAAAGTCAAGTTGCGACAACCCAGATTCAGGCTGGACATCAGGAGAAGCTTCCTCACTGTCAGAGCAATAGGACAGTGGAAGCAGCTGCCTGGAGAGGTGGTGGCTCTCCCACACTGGAGGCATTCAAGGCGAAACTGTCAGCCACCTGAGTGGGATGGTGTGGCTTGGTGTCCTGCAACAGCAGGGGGTGGGATTTGATGGCCTTCATGGCCCCTTCCAACTCTACTTTTCTATGATTCTATAAAACTCCGCACAAGCCATTGCCCTCCCCGACTCCAGGAAATGCACACATCCATCCTCACCTTCCCAAATATGCATAGACAGAAACATGCGAACACCCAGAAGGATTATCTCAGCCTTCAGATACATGGTCTTAGAGGTACTCCAAGAGCTTATTGGGCAGTAAGTGGTCCCCCTCCCTCCCTCCCTTCTCTTGGAGGAAATTTGCAAGGGCCTTTTGAGAAGCAAAGCAGCAGCTCTGCCTTCCCTGACCTCCTTAGGTTCCTAAGAACACCTCTGGGGCCACATGAAAGAGAGAATTCTGGGTGGCTGGAAGTCTGAGCGTGCTTCCAGAAATAATGAGCACTATGCTTTAAAAAGTACTGCAGAGGCAGGGGGCTTTGTGGGGTGCAAGGGAACATACAAAGTCAGCAGTGATGCCAGGTCGGACTTCGAGCCTCTCTCATCCAGCTGCCCAAGGGAAACTGCGCCACCAGAGAGGTCACCGGGGGCATCAGGAGCCACAAAGAATCTGCCATGTTGGAGAGCTTGGGTCTCGAAAAGATGCAAATCCTAAGTGATAATCTGGATGGAGCTACACAGCGTTCCTTGTGCATATGGCCCTCCAAGATCTTCAAAGTGACAGATTCCCCATCTTGATAAGAAAGGTGTCCCTCTGGTGCCAGATCGGCCGCAGCGCATTCACACATTCACTTCCAGGCATCTCCAGATGAACACGCACAGACCAATTCAGAATTCTGCTATAGAATCCCAGGTCACTGGCCAACCTGGATGTTGCCGATGGCAGTGGTCGTCTGGCAATATTTGAGAGGAACAAGTACTACACCCCTGACTTAGCACCTTCTGGACGCATGGCTGCTAGCTAATCACAAAGTGCTTACAGGGAAACCAGACAAGCCTGGGAAAACTCAAAGCACATGAGTTGCCCAGGGGTAGCTGTTGCCCCATGCACGGGAAGAGGGCAGAGCTTGGCAAGGGGCAACCCCAGACTTCCACTAGATGAGATGCCCGGTCCACTTCATAGCCTCCCCTCTTCTTTGCTGCCTGATGGAGAAGGCTCTCTCCTTGAGATCATGGAGAATCACAGCCAGTCAAGGATGTTGCTAATGAGTTCGATGGGCCATTGGACTCCAATTCATTATACAGAAGCTGCTTTATAGCTGCCTGTACACTGCCGGTCACCGATTCAGCACCTCGGACAGTTGTGGGGCAGGCTATTGATGGATCGCAGCACTGCGCATCAATTATAGTGGCACCAGATAAGAGGAAGTGGATATCCCTCTTTACCCCAAAGTAAAAGGGGCTTTCAAGACTCCCCTCAATAAAATTCAAGAAGCAGGTTTTCACAGTATACGTTAATAGGAAAGATGTTGGCCAGGATCTCAAGAATGGTGATAATTGTCCTAAGAGCTTCAGAGAGTTTTGGATTTGTTCTTCCATGGTAAGCATTGGAGTGCTTCTGAGTTGGAAGGAAGGAAAGAAAAGAAGGTGCGGAGTGGGGCCATCTCTTTGGAAGTCCCAGGAATGGGTTCAGCTGTGAACAGGACCAGGTGGCTCCTCAGAGGCATCAAAGGGGCATTCAATCGCTCTCTTCAAAATCTGGCCTTGAAACAGGAAGGAATCAAGGTGTATGTTTCTGGTTGGCTCACACTATGAGTTGATGCCTCCCACTAGCCATTAGAGAGAACTTTGGTGATGAGGCAGGATAGAAGGTGGTGCTGGTGGTGGTGGTGGTGATGCTTTCTGGATCTCCCAAGTTCATGGCCCAACCCTCTAACCAACACACCACACTGGCTCTCCAATGCTGATTACCTAGAGTATCTATGGATTCAGAAAGGGCTCTGAAAAACTCTAGAGGATAATCTCTCCATGGCTATTAGTGCTCCTTTCATCCCTGAACAGTGTCTTTGGGAACATAAAATATCTCCAACTCTGAGAATGGAGACAACATTCTGACCCCAGATCTGGGAAATGGAGTTGTGCCATCTCCCTCTCACAGCTGGAGTGGGGAGAGCACCTCTGGATGCTTCTCCAAGCATCCAGAGAGGGGCAGGGAGGGAGTGGGGTGGGAGATGCTGATGGGGATGGGATGAGACTGGAGAGGCCTATCCCAAACCCAGCCTCCTCCCCTCTGCCTCCAGCCTTGCAAAATACGCAGGACTTTTGCCGCTTCTCCTGCTTGGCATAGGATGATTCTCTCACCTCCAAGACTGGGGGATTATTGGCATCACCGCAGGATCAGGCCCTTTTTCTTCCCTGCTCCAAGATAGCTGGACTCCTGAGAACAACTGCTGCATGCAAATGACTGGGGAGAGGTTCGCCATGCTCTGGCCTTGTCCAGCCAAGAACGGAGTCCCACAAACACGCTGAGCAGCCAAGCGTCCCTACCAGCAGAACTCAAGCGCTCTATTTTAAGCGTTCTCAGCAGGTGAGCAAGTGACAGGCCAAGTTCAGGCCAGAGCAAAATTTTCCAGGGCAGCTTTCTTCAAACTTGTTAAACTCGGGAGGGCTAACCTCTCCTCCCGAGCCCTACACGCACTTTTTCCCACTTAAATTGACACATCAGTATGCAGGAATGCAAATTATACAGGGCACTAGGAATGCGGTAGAAGGAAGGCTATGGGAAGAGAGAAGGAGGAGGGTGAGCGTTGGTGGAATAGCTCACCAACGGGCCATGAAGCTGCCGCTTCTACCAGGAGGACGACTGAGAAATATAACACAGATCCAAGGGGGGAAGGGCAAATCTGTACATTTTGTGCCCTACTTTCAGCTTCGTTAATGGAATAAAGGCCAGGAGGCATGATGTCATGAAATTAGCTTCCTAATTAAACATTGCCTCGGTCTCTCTCTCCCTTCTCTTTTCTTTTCCTGACTCCCCCTCTGGATAAACTCAGTTGCATTGTCAGATTGCTGCAACACTGTTTTCAGAAGGATGCCATTTATGTTTATTTCCCTATGCATCATGTTTTCTTTTAGGAAGACAAACAGAAAAGGGAAATAAAGGGAAAGGGAAAGGAGACAAGGGAAGGGGAAGGGGAAGGGACACCCTGCCTGAGGATGAGGTCCAGCAATTGGATGAGAAGCCAAAGGAGTGGCTCTTGTAGGCCATGGCCATTGGTTGCGCTTTCCCCTTGGGAAATTCTTGGGAAATTAGCCAAGAATGGATGCCTGAAGTTTTCTGGAGGGGTCTTAGCAAGAGATGGCTGAGGCTGAGTGCTGGAACTTTTGCACACAGACAATCCCACTGAGCTAAGGGCCTTAGAAGCCCCTTCCCCTCTCCCTTTCGCAGTGGGCTTAGTCTTGGGCTGGGCACAGTCCCTGCTCCCCCTTGGCAACTCCAGTCTCATCTTGCCAGGTTCAGTCCAGGAAGGTGTGCGGGGACTTTCCTGCACCCACGCCACGCTCGCAGACGGAATGGAAGGGCAGTGCCAAGCGGTCTCGGAGCTGGAGAGCTGGGCAAGCCACGCAGCGATGGTGCCGAGTTCCGTCTCCTCCCCAGCTCCAGGTTGGAACAAGATTGATACTCATCACGCTCGCCAGAGAGCGATGGAAGATTCGCCAGGGCAAGTACAGCCAAGAGGACTGTGAGCAACTGGGCAAAATGCAAGACTTAAATTAAGGGCAGCCAGGCAGGAATGGCTCTCTGTAGCATGCCTTGCATTCGTGGCCCCTCAGTCTCTCTCTTCCCCGCCTCCTCAATTCCCAGGACAGCGAAGGAACCCCTGCATGACCTCCCTTCATCTTCCCCTCTCTTCCCGCTCCTGACACGACAGCACGGAGGTTTTCCTGTAATGTTTGTTAAACCAGAGCGTGCCTCCAGTGCGTGTTTGTCTCCCGTAAAGATGGAGCTCTGATTTTCCCCTCACTCTGCACATTTTGTGCAGGTGTGCGCTTTGCAAACACCAAATCAGCACTCTTCCAAAGCGTTTCTGTTAACATTTATCACCCCTTCCCTTAGTCATCACCACTGCTCCCCCCCTGGGGAACAGCCATGCTAATTCAGTCGAAGATTTAGCACTGGCCCCAGTGGGAGCCTCAGATTATAACAGCCGCACAAAATGGGGAGGAAGGAGAGAACGAAAGGGAGAGAAAGGTAAACTCAATCTCCTCTTTTCTTATTATTGCAGCCTGGTGCTTTTCTAGTTTTTCCGCCTGAGCCAGCCGTGTCTCACAGCCACCGTTGTTAACAAAAAGGAAGTCCGTTGTAGCTTTCCAGCCAGCTTTAAGGGTATTCTTGTCCAATGGGTTCTTGGGATCCCGGTGAATAAAAATACCTACAAATGGCTATCTGCCCTCCCCCACCCGCTCCCCTTTTGCCATCTCCTTTGCAATGATTCTGGCTGACAGGAAGTTCAGAGGCACCGGAAACTTAGTGCTGGCTGCCTAAATATCTGTCACTTGCTTTATGGATGCAATGGATTGTGCTACTTGCTCCCACATGTTCACAGCTGCAGAGATGTGCCCTGAACATAAGCAACAGGTTTCGGAACAGATCTGGAGAGAAAAAGAGGGTGTGCATGGCTCAGATTTGGGGAAATTACCCTGTAAAAGAGCTGTGCAATATGAACCCACCCTGCACTTTGAACGGGAGGCTCTGATGCGAGTTGGGAAGTTGATTGGACTTTGAATGGTGGAGTGGGTTTTATTTCTTTATCAAGGTAGCTGCAAAATCAAGCCAAAACAGCACAAGAGCAACACCTTAGTTAACAGATGAATGAAAGCAGAACAAGAACCACTTAAACAAGGCAAATAAAGAGCTTTCTGGGGGAAATCAGTTGTAGCCAGTCAGTGTCTTTAGTGAGGAACCATGGACAATTAAGATCATTTGCACTGCCCAATTAAGAAGGGGAAAAAGTGCCTTTTAACGTGTTGCTTACAGGAGGAAAGGCAAGTAGGTGCACACCTGTAAGAGGAGTCGGTCTCCCCGACATGGAAAGAAGGGCAAACCAAGGATCGCATGGGTCAAAGCGAAGGGTCTAATTAATCAGCTTGGCGACAACCCGGGGTGGGGGTGGCGGGGGAGAAGGACTCACTTTCCCATCGACTGCGTCTCTGTCCTGAGGATATGCGGAGGGTGTCCCCAGCCGCCACTGCGCACAGAAGCACCCCAATTGGGTTAGAAATCGGGGTGCATGTGCATGGTCTTTAAAGACAACAGTCCCATGGGGAGACTCGGGTCAACAGAGGCTTCTGCTCCTAGGCACAGTTCCTTCGTTCCCTTGCCCCGCCTGGCTAAGACTGAGACCAAGACTAAGCCTGCATACCGAGAAGCTTTCCTGTGGCCCCTTGGCTGACTTCTCTCCCACCCTGAATTCTGTGCCCAATTTTAGAAGTTTTGCTCCCTGAGAACTGACCTGTCCACCTGCCTTCCATTAGCTTCCCTCATATTGAAGATGCTCTATAAAACTCAGTAGATCTATACTGATTTCTACATCTATACCTGTCTGTCTATCTTATAAAAATAAGTATAGGAAAGGTGCCACCCTCACACAGACACAAAAGCAGAAACTTTAGGCAGAATGTTGCATGGGGAGGGGGGCTGCTTCTAACCCAAAAAGCATATGAAGAAAAATCCTAAAAAGAGAGAAAATCCTTAAAAAAAGAAAGGTAATCAGGGAAGACGATAGGGCTGGAGAGTCTCAAGCTAGCCCCTAAAAGAGCAAGACATAGTTCCCAAAAGCACCACCCAATTGACCAAGTGAGTGTCAACAGCTTCACCAGCTGATCTGACCAAAGCGGCCAGAGAAAGGGCTTGGGGGCTACTCATCCCTTCGATGGAAGCGGTAGCGAGAGACCGCAGGTGAGAGGCCCCTGAATGCCCAGTCTGGGTGCTCGGTTGCCCAACCGTTGCGTCATCACCGGCTGTGTCTGGCTAGAATCATCCTGCCGAGAAGCTGCTGGAGCACACGGCTTCCACACGGAGCCATCCCACGCAGTTTCGTGTGTCAGAGAACCTGGATGCAAACCAACTTTCTGTTTGCAGATTCCATACGGGGATTCTCAGGCCTGCATGGAAAAGTGGGGGGGGGGTGTGTGTGTGTGTTGATAGTGGGATGAATGAAAGCTCTCAGGATCTAAGCCTCCTTAATCCTTCTTTGTATCCTTTAAAGAAATGCCACTGGCATACTTTCTGTATCTTGAGGACTACAAGTATAAAGTGTTTTCCAATCCCATTAAAATCAACCAGAACAAAATGGGCCCATATTACGCAAACTGATGTGGAGATTGTTTGGATGCTCTTTAATTATGTGAGAAACTAACAAATCTACTTTTCCTTGCCTGCATGTTCCACAAATGCCCTGCCCACCAGATATATCCCAGACTAGTGGGATTTGCTGCCTTTCATTTTCAGCACATGCAATCTAGATTTTCTCTTGCCATCTGGATGCAGATGAACGTGGAAGTATGTTGGTTCGAAGCACAGACACACTGGGAGACCTCTTTTGCTTGAATTGGTTTAACTGGTTTTGTAAATGTCTCCTGATGTGGCCCTCTCCTCACAGAGAAAATGTGCTATTGGTGCCTTGGGTCATGCCATGCAATATAAGAAAGGGGTGCTCCTTGGAAACATGTGGTGGGTTGCTGTCATGGGCCTCTTGAGTAGTGACCATCATACTAGGAAGGGAAGCAAAGAGAAACTCAAGCCATTTGGATTTAATGGACTTGCAATACCTCATCAACTCAAGGGCCAAAAACAGGCCTTCCGTTCCATTCTGTTCCATTCCTTTCCTTTCTCCTGAAGCAAGCTGCAATTTACATATTTTTTCAAAGACAGGGAAACTGTGTAAAGATTGACTGCAATTTGTGGCTGCCAATGGGTACAAATGGCGGCCAGAATTTATGCAAATGGCACAAATTTCGGCCTAAATTATACACATTGTGCAAAGTCCAGCCAAACTGTATGCAAATTAACCTTGGTGCTCCGGACAACGTGCGTCAAAGCAAACCAAAACCAATGCTGAGCTGATGGGCCAGAGACCGGGAGGCTAAACTGAGCCAATCAGCAAGATCTTGGCTCCCCAACCAGCTTCCTCGAGCATCCCTCACAACGGATATCCAATGTGATCTTATATCACAAAGTTATTTGTAACCATCCCGGTAATTGTCAGCATAATGGTTTCTAGTTTCAACACAGCAAGGAGCAGGAAGGGGAAAGCTATGCTGACGAGGATTCTGGGTAACCATCCTCCCTTTCCTCATTAAGCCTGTCTTCCATTTACATTTTAATGATGCTTGATGTCTTCTGTATGGTAGCATTTACTGCCATCTCTTTAAATTTAATTGCCTTGATAATGGGTTACTCTGACGCCGCAAATTAGGGCCTGAATGGAAGCAACCTTTTGCCACATCCTGCAACCCTCCTGCTAAGCCCCGTTGGGGCACCGCAGGGAGAAAGATACTCCTGCCTCCCACCTGCAACGTTTAGGCTGGTGGACTGAGGCTGATCAAAGTGGCCCTCCTTCTCGGTTTGGCTCAGTTAAGGGTGACCCTGGAGCTGGCTTGGCATGACCTTGTGCCAAGGCTGGTCAGGCTAAGTTGAATTCAAGGAGGGTTCCAGCTGCCACCCAAATTGATTTCTGTCTTGCCCTGAAGGGACGGGGAAAGAAGATGATTCAGAGAAAAGAAATGGCAGACTAGAAGAAGGAAACAAGGAACGGACTGGCAAAGAACAGTCCTTTCCGGAAGGACTTTGGATGCTTGGCAAACTTGTGTCTGATTGGTTCCAGAATGGCCATGGACAATCAGTGTTATCCAGAGGAGGGCAAGAAAAATGATCCAGGGCTTGGAAACACTGCCCTATGAGGAACTGGGCATGTTAGCCTTGAGAAGAGAAGACTGAGAGGGGACATGATATCCATCTGTAAGTACCTCAAAAGGAGTCACAAAGAGGAAGGTCAAGATCTCTTCTTGCTGATGTCAGACTGGAGGACATGAAATCATTAGTTCAAGTTGCCACAGCCCAGATTTAGGCTGGACATCAGGAAAAGCTTCCTCACTGTCAGAGCAATACAGCAGTGGGACCAGCTGCCTGGGGAGGTGGGGGGCTCTCCCACACTGGAGGCATTCAAGGTGCAACTGGACAGCCCTCTGAGTGGGATGGCATGACGTGGTGTCCTGCAACAGCAGGGGTTGGACCTGATGGCATTCATGGCCTGTTCCAGCTCTACTATTCTATGATTCTATCATGGTTTAACTGTTGGCTGGGGGCTCCAGTGACCCAGGTTCTAGTCCCTACTTATTCATGGGACTCACGGGCTGACTTGTACAAATCACTGCTTCTCTTCCTAGCAGATGGAGATGTCATGAGGATAAAATCAAAAGGAGAGCCCTGTAAGCCATCTTGAAATTCTTGGAGGAAGGGGAGAGAGAGAGAGAGAGAGAGAGAGAGAGAGAGAGAGAGAGAGAGAGCTATATATAATAAATTATAATGTTGTTCAGCTGTTCAGTCATGTCTGACTATAACTGATCCTATGGGCCAACTCTCGCCACACTTTCCGATCCTGTGCCACCTCTTTCAGGTGACCCACGCCCTGCCAGCATCACGCTTTTCTCCTCTTTCCGCCAGATCTCTTTCCTTTTGTCCTGTCTCTTTTTAGGTCGTATGCCCAGGGGCAGGCACAGTTTCATTATCGATTCTTTGTAAGCTGCCCCTTTGGACCACAGCTCAGAATAAAAAGGATTGAAATGATGAATGAATGTACAAACCAGCTTTTTTAACTTTCTGGAAGTGTACACATACATACTTGTCAAAGAAATCTGAAAAATAATTTTAAAAGCCAACCAAAATATTTACCCCATAGAGTAAAACATGACAGTGCACATTCAGAGAGATTTGTGTATTTGGGCGGGGGGGGGATTTGCTCATTTTTAGATCTGCAAATTTGCACATATGAGACTTTGCATGAAAGCATAGGAACACGTTTTCACAGAATCCAGTTCCATCAATGGGTGGATGACGGGAGTCTGCTGAAAATCTGCAAAATGTAGATGGAATGCATTTAGCAAAATCCATGTGTCCCTTGTTGCAGCCACCCTCTAAGTGCCCGAATACACAGACACACCCCACTTAACTTATATATGCTGCATCAGTGGCTGATGAATGGGTGAGTTAACGTTGCTGGAAAAGCATGGAGATGGGAGTTCTCTCCAAGGGGCCATCTCAGGCCCATTCACATTCGTGAACGCTGCAGGTCCACAACCCGGGTGTCAGTGTGTGTGTCTAGCCGGGACTGGCAAATTATTCCCTTCTCCATAAGCTCATTTGGCCTCCCCCCCGCTTAATCTGCACATTGCTATTTTGAAGAGCTGCATGAACATGTGCAACCAATTTCAACATGTTTTTCCCTTCAAGCCAATGCGTTTCTCAGGGTTTTTTGATAAAGTTGTCAGAAGAGTTCCACCAAGGAACATTTGGGGAGTATAGAGACTAGTGGATAACTAAGTTCCAATCTGCACATTAGTCCAAAAGGTGCAGGTGTAAATCAGATCAGTTTGTATCAGAAACTTCAAAGATCCAATTTCCAAGTATCCCCAGTGTGAACTAAAGATGTCAGAGAAATCCAAAATGGATTCAGATAACATTAGATTTCTGTGATCCTGAACCAGGAATTCTCACATCTTCCGAGTCCTGCAGATTCCATAGACTTATGCACTATTTTGAAAAGTCTTCCTGCACTTGTACACTAATTTAATCATACCAAAGTACAAAGGTTACTGGAGGTTACATTAATCATGTATTAGGCCTGCCTTCCTTCCTGCCTCCCTCCCTCCCTCCCTCCCTCCCTCCCTCCCTTCCTTCCTTCCTTCCTTCCTTCCTTCCTTCCTTCTCTCTTTCTGGAAAGCCAGCTGCGAAGGCAGAAATTTATCTGACCTTTGTAGGTGGGTCTCCACCCTCAAACCATCCTCACAGCCAGCATGGATGGAAATGCCACAGCTGCATCTCTGAGGGTGCAAGTGAGGGAGCAGAGTTGGGGCAAGAAAGGGAGGAGAAAGATGGACTAACCTGCTGGCGGCTTAGACACCTCCTCTTCTGCCTCAGCGCAGCTCAGCTAACAGGCTGGAACAGATTGTCTTTCAGGGCCTTGGCACAGGGGAAGCGTGAAGGCAACCGTAATCATGGCAGTCCCCCTTCCTTACATAGGATTACTATAATCTGCGAAGCTGGAGGGTTGCAGGCATGCCGGTGTTGCATTTCATCCACTGATTTCTCCCCAGCCTTTGCTGAGGAGCAGAGTTTGCAAATCGCGGTGGACTTCCTTCGGGGCTTCTCCAAAGGTGGGGGAGAGGGAATCTGCAAAAAGCAGCCCCTGAGCTGTTGGGGGAACAATTCAACAGCATCCATACACCCCAATCGTCCCAGTACATTCCAGCTGGATCTACTGAAAGGATTTAAGATGGCGCTGGGCCATATGAAGCAGAACAGGGAGAGATTCACGGATTGTTCACCCGTGCAAATCATCCCCCCATGAAAAGCTAGCCCTGTGTGTGGGAATGAGCCCTAAGAACGACCATGGTCTGCGCATCGACACTCCCTGGTACCTCCACCATGGCAGGATTCTGCGGCGGCTTGCCCATAATAACCCAATGCTGAGATTATTTTTTTAAACTTCTGACCTTAATTCATATGCATAACGAAATCATGAACATCCACCTGAACTCGGCAAAAGGAAGGTAGATGAGGAATGAGGCAACCGCTAGGAAATCATTTGACTATCAAAGATTATATCCAGTTGGGGTCCGGCTATGAATAACATTTGCAAGCGCTCGGCATTGGATGCTGGCAACATCACACTTCCTAAGCTTCATATCTTCCTGTTTTAAAAGTTTATTGAAAAAGTCATTCCAAATGAAAGTACTTTGCTATGTTTTTATGAGCCTGGTTTGCAGTCCTGAAGTTTGCTTCGTTTCCCCATAGCTGCCTCTGGGTAATATTTCACTCAACCCAATAATTATTTCACTAGAAAATGACTCTTCTCTCAGATATATATTAGTCAAAGTTCTATGACTCCAGTTCCTTGTCCTAATCAATTGGACTCCTGATGCCACCGAAGTGCGTGTGCTTTCTACCCAGCTCCTGAGGGAATACTTACAAAGTTTGTACATGCGGCTGTTTGAACCCTGGGCTCCCTGAATGATGGGCAAGACTGTGCTTTTGGTGGATGTGGGCAAAGGTCAGAACACCAAAAACTGCACCCCATGCACGGAAAAGGACCCACACACACCATTCGTTATGTCCAGGAGGCATCACATACATGTGCATTTGTTTACACACATGCGTGCACACGCGCACACACCATGCCTACTGTTGACAAATGCGAAAGCCAATATTGGAAGATGCTCAGAGAGCTTTTTTGCCACCAATTTGCTCATGATGTTCAGCTTTGCCGATCCTACTTTCATTACATCTTCTGGGATGTCCACGTTGCCTGTGAATTCCCACCACCACCCCCTGAACCCCTTGTGGTTTTGGGACGCTTTATATTTATTTATTTATTTATTTATTTATTTATTTTTGGATTTATATCCTGCCTTTTTCCTACAAAGGGCTCAAGGCAGCTGACATCATTCTCCTCCTCCATCTTACCCCCACAACAACAACCCTGTGAGGTAGGTTGGGCTGAGAGTCTGTGACTGGCCCAGAGTCACCCAGTTGGCTCCATGGCTGAGCGGGGACTAGAACCCAGGTCATCTGAGTCCCAGTCCCGTGCTCTTAACCGCTGCACCACACTGGCTCTCATATATATGAAACCTCTTTGACTATGCTAAAGCCTTTGATTGTGTGGATCACAACAAATTGCGGCAGTTCTTAAAGGGATGAGAATACCAGACCATCTTATTTGTCTCTTGAGAAACCTATATGTGGGTCAAGAAGCAACAGTGAGAATTGGACACGGAACCACTGAATTGGTTCAAAACTGAGAAAGGAGTTCGGCAAGGCTGTGTACTGTCTCCCCTGCCTATTTAACTTATATGCAGAGCACATCATGAGAAAGGTGGAGCTAGATGAATCACAAGTTGGAATTAAGATTGCTGGGAGAAATATCAACAACCTCAGATATGCAGATGATACCATGCTAATGGCAGCAAGTGAAAAGGAACTAAAGAGCCTCTTGATGCGGGTGAAGGAGGAGAGCACAAAAGTTGGCTTGAAACTCAACATTAAGAAAACCAAGATCATGGCATCCGGTCCTCTCACTTCCTGGCAAATAGATAGGGAAGAAATGGAGGTAGTGGCAGATTTTATTTTCCTGGGCTCCAAGATCACTGCAAACGAGAACTGCAGCCAAGAAATTAAAAGACGCTTGCTCCTAGGGAGGAAAACGATGGCAAATCTAGACAGCATACTAAAAAGCAGAGACATCACCCTGCCAACAAAAGTGCGTATAGTCAAGGCGATGGTTTTCCCAGTTGCAATGTATGGCTGTGAAAGCTGGACCATAAGGAAGGCTGAGTGCTGAAGGATTGAGGCCTTTGAATTGTGGTGCTGGAGGAGACTCCTGCAAGTCTCTTGGACCGCAAGGCGATCAAACTGGTCAGTCCTAGAGGAGATCAACCCTGGCTGCTCTTTAGAAGGCCAGATCCTGAAGATGAAACTCAAATACTTTGGCCACCTAATGAGAAGGAAGGACTCCCTGGAGAAGAGCCTAATGCTGGGAACAATTGAGGGCAAAAGAAGAAGGGGACGGCAGAGGATTAGGTGGCTAGATGGAGTCACTGAAGCAGTCATCGTGAGCTTAGGTGGACTCCAGGGGATGGTGGAGGACAGAAAGGCCTGGAGGAATGCTGTCCATGGGGTTGCGATGGGTCAGACATGACTTCGCAACTAACAGCAACAAGAACTCTTGTGAAACCATGCACTGTTGACCAGAGGGAGTTCTTAAGGCTTGAATTAGGGACCGTAAGCTAGACCTGAGCCTGGACTTCTGTAGGCAGGGCTCCCGAGACTTCATAGAGGCAAAGGGGCTGGCTGCCTTGGGACCTGATAGCACTTCCTCCCAGTAGCAGCAGGAAAGGAAAGTGTAGTCGGTGAAAGGAGGTGCTTACAGGATGCCAGGTTGCCTCTCTGCCTTTGGATTGGTGTCTGTGCCCTGAGCTAGACGTCTCTTCCCAACTGAGGCAAGCACTTCAGCAGTTATTAAAAGAGTCTCTACTCCAGACCGCTACAAGGTATTCACAAGCTCTGAAACACGCACTCTAGCCAGGAAGTTAACCTCTCGCTCTGACCCCCTTCAGCCAAAGCTCTGCTTCTGGACCCTTCAGGGCTGGTTTCTGGAGGAGGCCTGCTATGGAAGCAGGCTCCATTGAGCCCCCAATTGGTCCAGCCAGTGAGTGCGTCAATGGGCCCTTGCGTCCACATCTCCTGGGTGTCACGTTCTCCTCCCGAGAACCCGTCCCCAGCCAGTTCTCCGCCAGCTTCTTTCCCACAATCAGGAGTGGGAGGGGGCTCAGTGGTTGCGCTGGCTCAGGCTGGCTCACCACAATAGCATTAAACCTTGGAGGCATCCATTAAGATCACAAACCAACAGATTCACCCACCAAAGAGTCCTCAAATCAGGAATGTTTTTAGGTGGCATCTGGAAGAATCTAGTGATGGTGCCAACCTAGGTTCATACGGAATTGAATTCCATAACTGGGACCCAATACAAGAGAAGGACCTCCCCCTTGCCCTCTCCCCTCTCACTTTACTCAGGGGAGGTACACAGAGGAGGGCTGCAGATGGTGACCGCAGTGACCGGGAGGGAAAGGGTGGAGGGAGGCGCTCACTCAGACAGCCTGGCCCCCAGCTCTTTCAGGGTTTGTGTGCTAATGTGGCCACTATGAACAGGGCCCAGCGGTTCCTGGAAGCCATGCAGTCTCCATAGACCGGCATGATGTGCTCATTAGCACTGGTCCTTGTTAGCAGGTGCCTGATGTGGAACAAGCTGCAATGCCTGGACTGTCTTCAGAGGCGGCCCCACAGAAAGCATGTTGCACTAGCTCAAGTGGAAGGTTACCAGCATGCAGATAACCATAGCAGGGCTCTGCTCATCCAAGAAAGGACGCAGCTGATAGATCAGCCAAAGCTGGAAAAAAGCACTCCTGGGTACCGAGCCACCTGAGCAACAAGTGACAACTCAGGATCCAGGAGCGCCCCAAGGCTGAGAACCTTGTCCTTCAGGGGGAGTGCAGCCCTGTCCAGGACAGGTGGAAAACTCCCCAGTGGGACAGACGGCCTCCCCACCAGCAGCACCTCCATCGTCTCTGGATCGAGCTTCAGCTTAGCGGTCCACATCCAGTCTATTACGAAGCTCAGACACTGGTTCAGAACAGCCACTGCCTCACCTGGACTTGATGAAAAGGAGAGGCAGAGCTTCAGCCCAAACCTCCTGCTGAAGACCTCTCTGAGTTGCTTCATGTAGACGTTAAAGAGCATGGGGGACAAAAGGGTCCTGTGGGACTCCATGGCACAAAGGCCATGCGCAGAGCAGAAGTCCCCCAGCACACCGTCTGGAGAGGCTGGCCTGGTAGGAGAGGAACCATCTCAAGGGAGTGCCATCAACTCCCAGTCCTAACCTCTCCAGAAGGCTGCCATGATCAATGGTATTGAAAGCTGCTGAGAAGTCCAGGAGAATCAAGAGGGTTGCACTCCCCCTGTCTCTCTCCTGGTAGAGGTCATCCTACAGGGCAGCCAAGGAAACTCCTATCGCCAAAACAGTCCTGAAGCCCAAATGAAATGAATCTAGATAATCCTCCAGCAGAGTCTGAAGCTGCCCAACCACAAAATGCTCGATCACCTTGCCCAAAGAGGATGTTGGTAAAAGAGCAAAAGTTGTTAATGCCAGTTGGGTCCAGCATAGGCTTCTTCAGGAGTAATGCAATAACCACATTTTTAAAGGTGGAAGGCGCTACACTATGTGTAACAAATAACAAACCTACGGGAATATTTGGCACACATCTTTTAAGTATATTTGGAGGATTTCTCCCTCTTTCTCTCCTTTCCTTTCCATTACTTCTATAGGATTTACTGTGCTCCAACGAGCTGTCCCCAACATTTGTATATGAATTTTGGAGACTGCATCCATCTCCTACCACAAGCCATGTTGGTTATGCAGGGGCAAGAGATCTGTGTAAAACTGGATTCTTAGCTTCTCAAAGAACCTTTTTGGGCCTACTCCTTCCAATGTAGACAGGAGGAACTGGGACCACCGCAGTGCCACCGGCCTTCCAGGAAGAATGCCAAAGAACCGGCTAGGTGGAGGTGGGTGCTTCAACATTCCTGCCATGATCAAGAAGCTCGATTTTATTTGTAGCCAAGCTTACACCCATGTACGTCGGTTCTGCTCTTGCCTTTTTCTTTGCTTAGCTTTGTTGTTGTCTTTAGTCGCGAAGTCATGTCTGACCTATCACAATCCCATGGACAACACTCCTCCAGGCCTTCCTGTCCTCCACCAGCTCCTGGAGTCCACCCAAGCTCACGCCAGCTGCTTCTGTGACCCCATCCAGCCACCTCATCCTCTGCCATCCCCTTCTTCTTTTGCCCTCAATTGTTCCCAGCATCAGGTTCCTCTCCAGCGAGTCATTCCTTCTCATGAGGTGGCCAAAGTATCTGAGTTTCATCTTCAGTATCTGGCCTTGTAAAGAGCAGTCTCCTCTAGGAATGACCGGTTTGATTGCCTTGTGGTCCAAGGGACTCGCAGGAGTCCCCTCCAGCAGCACGATTCAAAGGCCTCAATT
This sequence comes from Varanus komodoensis, assembly GCF_004798865.1. Taxonomy (NCBI): domain Eukaryota; kingdom Metazoa; phylum Chordata; class Lepidosauria; order Squamata; family Varanidae; genus Varanus; species Varanus komodoensis. The sequence continues at coordinate 817,706 of NW_025335606.1, forward strand.
CTTTGGTGCTCAGCCTTTCTTATGGTGCAACTTTGTTATGGGAGGCCATTTAGTCTTACGAACTTCCATCTGGTATCTGAATTTATCAAGATCCCCTCTCCCGCACAGATACATACATGCCAATAAGCCTCTGTTGCCGTGCCAGAATAGAAAGAAGGAAAAAAGCTAAATAGCCCATTTTGGAGAGGTGGGTATTGATGCTCCCTTGTCCTCAAGAGCACTTCTTTTCCTCCCAGGATTGAGGTTAAGTATAGCCACAAAACGAATTAAAAAAAAATACCCAGCCCAACAACGATCAATATCCCAATGAAAACCTCTTGTTTCAAACTCTCCGACCACCACAGCTCCATTAACTCATATTTCTTTCCTTTTTCGTGCTCCATTAAGGGCAGGGCTGGGCTCCCAGCTTTCAGTTCTAAAATAAGCCCTTCACATCTTTAGAATCAATTTCTGCCAAGGCCGCAGATGTCCTTCTTCGGTTGCTTTTCTAAGAAAGCTTTCAGCAAAGGGTTGGAAATCTACGGGGCGGTTTGCCCTCACATCCCCCTTCTGGAGATCTTCCCCATGCAGCAGGCTAAATTTGGACTCCTCAAGTTCCATCCATTTCGAGGACGGTGCCAATAGTAAGACTGGAAGCTGCTGCATCCCTTCCTCACCCCATTGGCCCCACTAGCTCAATATTCGCTATGTTGGAAGGCCATGGCACTCCAGGTTTCAGGCAGGGCTGCTTCCAAGCCTAGGATGGCTCATGCAAAGCAGGGGCACCCCTGAGCCACTGCCTTTTCCCAACGGTGATGTAAAAAGCTGCCTTCTACTGGTCAATTTGTGGTCCAATCCTGGACATTTTGGCCCATGTGCACTGGCTGCCTATATGCTTCTGGGCCCAATTCACGTCAAGTTTCAACCTATAAAGCTTTACAGGGCTTCAGACCATGATCTCTCCTGACCTTTATCTATTTGGACACCACGATCACGTTCTGGGGGCTTCCTCTCCCAGGGAGGCCCAGATGATGGAACAAGGAGAAGAGCCTTTTCAGTCATGGAAGGGGCTCCCCACTGAGGCACCCCTGGCACCAGCCTTGCTATCTTTGGTGCAGGTGAAGACCATCCTCCACTGCAGGACCTGAATTACTGGAGCCCTCTGAGTTTTAGAGGGGGTTTAATAGGGTCTTCTCAACTTATTCTGGTTTGATTTCTTTTCAAAATATGGTTTGAACTTTTGCATTTTTAGCTTTCGTGAGGTTTAAAACTGCTTTAATGGGGTATTTTATATTGTTTTTTAAATATGCTGTTCTGAACTTCCCAGAGAGCTTTGATGGTTGGACAGTATAGAAATTAAGAGCTAGATAGAGAGATAGACAGACAGACAAACAGACAGACAGACCTATGTGGCTTGTGTGTATGAGTGTGGGTTTTCCTACCTGTCTTGCCTACCCAAAGACACCAAAGACTGAACCAGGGATGGCTGGCATGCAGCACGTGTGATCCAGCACAAGCCACCGCATTCTCCAACTGCTGAGCTAGGGCCTCTCCCCAAAGCCACCTGCACATTAGGCCAGTGCTTTTGAAAGTTCTGCTCCTCTTCTACCTGGTGACAGGTGCAAGAGTCGCATCTTCTCAGAGGGCTTTCACACACTTGCTCTCTCAAGAAGGACAGACGGATGGAGGAAATGAGCAGTAAATGCACGAGCAGTAAATGCACCTAGAAAGAAAGCTCTGTGATGAACGAAGGTTCAGAAGAACATTGGCCTCACTCTCTGGCCCAGGCTCACCGCCTTCCAGTCCAGCACTGTGTCTTCCACAGTGGCGAGCCAGATGTTCCTAGGCCTCCTCTGACCTCAGTGTCTTGCAGGTGCTGCTGGGCCATGGCTCCCACCAGACTGAGCCAGCAGAGGTCAACATGGCCAGCAAATCCAGACATTTGAAGGCGACCAGGTTGCGGAAGATGCCTGAAGGCACGAGGAGACGACCTTTCCTTGTTCATCCTCCACCCCACCACCAGCACCACCGAGAGATTCACTGCACCTGAACTTCCATTTTGGTACCATGCACCCATCTTTTCATCCAAACATAAATTAGGAACATATTTCCATTTATATCAACAACAGCAACAACAATTCTACTGATATTTTTCTAATTCTTCATTCTTGGACTCTTCTTCCTCCCAAATGTAACTACCAACAGAAGCATGTTGTTACTTGTCATAAACCCCGCACCACCAACCATGTTTTCAGGAGCAACCTAAACATGCCCATTCTTTTTGTGCTGTTCTAAAGAAGAAAACTATTTATTTCTGTGTGCTGTGATTGTATGCACCGGGAGGACGGAGTGTGTAATGAATCAAAGTCAACAGGGTTGATGCGTCATCTCCAAGTGCACCATCTACCTAAAAGTTACCCAGGGCATCCCATTGAACTGAATGGGAACTGAGGAATGCAACAACTGCAACTGATCGTTTCAAAGGGGAGCTTGGGGGAGTCCTCCTTAAGGTACCCCTCCCCCCCACCCCACTTCTTCCCGTGCCTGACCTGCATTGCATACGTTTCTCTCTCTCTCTCCTTCCCTCTCCAGTGTTCATCAATAAATATTCAATTAATGTTTTCATAGGATAAAGATCTATGGGCCCCAGATAAGAACATCTTAGCAGGATGGATGGGGCTGCAGACTCTTGCAGCTAATTCGTTTGCAGCTGCACAAAGCCCGGCTGGGAGCGACTTTACCAAAAAGAGCGAGTGGGGAGAGAGTGCCCAGGGATCCTCTCTCGCCTTTATTTTTTGCTGCTTTCTTTTTTTCTTTTTGCTGTAAAGAAAATGCAGATGAGAATTTAAAAGCCTGTGTTTTCCGCAATTAATTTTATGTACTATTCTTTTCAATTATTTATGTTCCCTAAGTGATAAATGGGCTGGCAGCAAAGGCAGGGGTGGGCAAGGCAAGATTTTTTTTTAAGGTGGAGGGGAGAGCTGTACATTCTAAGCTGCTAACCTCATTCTCTCTCCTGCGGGGCCCATGAAGGTATGGATAGTGTTTTCCCAGGATCCAAAAGTGCCAAGGGATCACATACTGGGTAAGACCCTGATAGTGTCTTCCATTCTATATCCACTGCCTCCTGTATTCTAAGCCTCATGGACGCTGTCCGAGGTGCTGAAAGCCATTCCCTAAGACAGCTTCACCACCACGAAACCCCATGGATTGCTCCTATACCACTCAGGATAAAAGCTGCAATGGGTAAGCTGCCCCACGGATATGGGAGTCACCAGCCTCTTGCAAAGAGAAGCCATGACCTACCTGCACCTTTGCTCTCTACCTATCAAGTATGCAGAGGGAAGCAATTAAGGAGAAGAGGAGGAGGAGGAGAGGCAGTAGCACCTGGTGACGAGGAGAGCAAGAAGGTGGACTCTCTGAGGGAAAGAAGAGGCATGGCAGGCTTCTACTGCAAGGCCCCAGAAACCTCTGAGTGGGTTTCTCTAGCGAAGCCACAAACCGGGGAAGAGACCACACCCTCCTCCATTCAGCAGCATCAGCAGTTTTGCACTGGGACGTTCCAGGCCAAGGACTGCTTTCCCATCATGCACGGGTGCCTGCCCAGCGACCAAACTGAATTTTGAAGATGCCTCCTCGGCCTGAAAGCAGGGGTGGGGGAGAAAAATGGCAGGCTATTTTAGATTAAAGCTCTCACTTCCAGCCTTAGGAGAAGCCTTTCAACTATTCGGAACAGGAGTGTGGGAAGATGCACAAAAGCTGGGAGCCCACCCGAGGATCAGGTCAGGACAGGGGTTGCTTGGAGGAGAGGGGAAGGCTGAGGAGCAGGATCCGCCGCCCGTTCCCTTCGAGCCCAGTGCAAGGTCCATCTGTCCCTGTGCCTGGCTTCTCGCAGGCTATGCCAGTGGATGTGCCTGGTGACAATGAGCTCCATATATCAGCCGTTAGGCAGAGTGTGGAATCCCTGTTGCTTCAGTGCTCATTGCCGTGTGGCACAGCGATCCCTTGTCTTGCAGAGGTAACGTTGGAAGCAGGGGTTAGTCATGTCCCGTCACTACTTACTCCAGCTTAATCAAGAGGCCCTCCAAACCTTCACACAACCAGTAGTTGTGTGAAGTGAGCCAGTTCCCCATGGCGGAAGGTCACTGTGACCGCAGCACAGAGGTGATGCCATCAACTTTCATCCAGCTTACCTGCATGAGCTTCTTCCAAAATGCTGGGGAGATGCATCAGCCACCATGGATGACTTGCAGTTAAACTGAACATGCAGCCCAAGATGTTTATGAGTGGAGATGTCAAGTGTTCCGTCTGACAAAATGGGGTCCCTTGCATGAACCTGGCTATCAACAGACATCTCCGGGTTTCTTCTGCAGTTTGCCTGGGATATGGAGATAATCCCTCACAGACATGGACCGTATGCGCAGGACCACAGGCATTGTGGCTTGCACGTGGAGGCTGAGGGGGTCTTGCCAGAACACCGCTGGGGTGCCTGGGTGGGGGCTGGCTGTATTCCTTCTGGCTTGACTAGGAGGTCTATGTGGCACTGTTTGTTTGTTTGGGTCACCAGTGGCTGAGCATGGAGCTCAGCAGAAGCGCTAGGGCCAGGTAGCTTTGCAGAGGAAGGGTGCCAATTCTAGGGGAATTCAGTTTCAGGGGAGATCTTGGGGGTGTTGCTAAAGGGAAAGGGGAATTGAAGTAGTGGTGTGGTCAAAATACCTGAAACAACAGCATATTTTAAATCAAGACTCTTGTTGCCAGTAGCAAAGCTTTAGGAGAGATAATTTGACATTTAAGAGTGGGGGAAAGGGGAATGCACAAAACTGGATGCCAGCAAGCTTTCAGTGGTTGAAGGAGGCAGTGTGACTACAGGGAAAGTGCATGGCTTTCTGGGGAAGCTTGGAAGGCCTGTTTGGGGCTCCCTGTGGGCCAGATCTGATCCACGGGCTGAGGTTCAGCAGCTCTGCATTAGGGAAAAAGAGACACAAAAGGAATCCAGTGCTGTTCTCCCTGTTTGGCACTTGCCTGACAACCCACGGAGTTTTGCTAGAGGCAGAACAGGTTTAGAGGCATATGCACACTGACCATCCGGTATAGACTGGATGTCATGGCTGACTGTGCTCCTAAATGGATGCAGAAGAGCATCACTGCACTGTGGCTTTCCAAAACCTGGGAAGAACAGCCCTGCTGGATCAGACCCAAGTCCATCCAGCCCAGCACTCCATCCACACGGTGGCAAAGCAGCCGCCCACAGGATCCCCCCAGCAGGGTGGGTGCAAGGCCTTCCCCTGCCCAAGCTCCTCAGAGACTGGCGAATGAAGGCAGGGCATCTCTGGCCAAGGAGGCAGCCCAGGGCCGGCAAGGCCAATAGCCACGGAAAGCCTCCTCCTCCACGAATCGGTCCAGTACTCTTTGAAAGTCACCCAGATTGGCAGCCATCACCACGTCAAGGAATTCTATAGCTTAACTATATGCTGTGTGAAAAAAAAAAAAAACTTCCTTTTATCTGTTCTAAACCTCCCACCCATCAGCTTCATAGGATGATCCTGGGTTCAAGTGTCATGGGAGACGGAGAAACATTCCCCTCTACTTTCTCCACCATCTGGATATTAGAGACTATAACTCCTGGCATCCTTGCCCACTGCCCATGCTGGCTGTGGCTGAGAGGAGTTGAAGCTTTCTGTATCTCAACCATGTCAAGTCAGAGAAGGCTGCTCTGGAGTCCAGATCAAGGACCCAAACACCCTGTTTGAATTTTTAGGGTGAAGCGGAAATGGTCTAACTTCAGGGCTGGTTTAATTTTAGACTAGCTACACTGTGTGTGAAAACTGGATCCTTGGAGAGAATGAGAGCATTCCTTGGCTCTCCACAGACTTCACTGCAGACTGCAAGGACCGTGTTCCCACAGCTCTTTGACTCCCTGGGACGGCCTTTTCCCCAGTTCTGAAATCCCTGATTTAAGGATGTGCTGGACTTCTGAGAGGCCTCAACGGTAAGGAAGCTATTCTGTTATGCCAGGAGTGGCAAAATTCTCTCAGTGAGAATTTTAATGTGACACGAGCCCATTTCTAAAGCAAAGCAAAACCATGGTTAATTGCGGGGACAAATCCAATCCGGAAAAAGAGACCCTCTGCATACATGCAAGCATGTCTAGATGAGCACAACACAGAGAGATTCCACACACACACACACACACACACACACACACACCAGCTCTCTGCCAGTCTCCTCTCCCCAAGACAAATGTGACAAGTAATTAACTCAGACAGGGAATATATCTTAAAAGTCTCTTGTTATGAATGACTGGCTCTGGCTGCCCCCTCCCTTTAATATCACAATCAGCAGCAAGCCCCTTTGTCCAGATAGGATCAAGGAACTGTTGAACGATCTGGGTTCTGTAGATCATCTCGTCCAAGCACGCTCCCCCGCCCCACCCACCATGACAGGCTATCCTAAGCACCCGACACATCCCGCAGACACCAGAAGTTGTACAAAATGGCTCCATATCTCAGACCTTATGTGATTAAGGCTCTGCAGCAGCCCTTCTCAAAACATGCTTCATTATTGTGTGGAATTTTATTGACTATGGTTAAAAAGAGGAGCAAGATGCATTGCCTGGTCGATGTGCAAAAGAAACCAATGCCATGCTGTATGCAAATAGCCTTTACTCCCAAAATCCAAAGACACCTGGAAAACTTAAAACTTATTTGTTTACTTAATTATTTAAACTTTTTAGACTTGTCCCTTTCTGTGGTCTTGGGATGGTTTAAAAATAAGACAACATGAAATAAAACACAGCATCCTAGAATCAACAATAAAACCCATATTAAAACGGTCCAATCTTAAAACACTGGGAAAATAAAAAGTTTTCCAAGCTGTGAACAGTTGTACTAGGAAGCAGCTCTTTGCTGTGCTGCTTTTGTGTGTGTGTGTGTGTGTGTGTGTGTGTGTGTGTGTGTGTGTTGTGCAGGGCAGATGGTGCGGAGTCCATGTACAGATATCATTGTATTGTTTATTCACCAGATAGCGTTGGGCTAAGTGGAGACGGGCATTTCAGGTTATACCATTCCTGTTTAAGAACAGCAGTAAAGTCCAGGTCTAACATCTTGATGAGTGTGGTTTCCAAGCTTTCCAAGCTGAAGGATACCTCATTTTTGCCCAGGCCAAAGCTAGGCTTTATTGCTCAAAAGCTAAGCTTGGTCAACCCACAGGTCACATGCTCTCCACCCCTCTCAGAGACTTGCTACATAATCCTATGTTTGCTGCATGCAGAATAGCCCCTGGGTTCTCTGTGAACACAACTGCTGAAGAAGATTGTTGTTGCTGATTGATATATTTATTAGGAGTTCTATATTGTCAGCCGTCCAGAGACAAACCATGATGGATGGGATAAGAATATCCAAACAAACAAACAAATGTGTTATTTATTTATTTAAATCTTTTTTAGCCCCTTACTGTGGCCTTGGGATGGTTATCAGTAAGACAAAATAGGATAAAACACAGCAGGGAAGGTCCCAACGTCAGATGCTGAAGCTCCTCATTCAAGCCCCTCAACACCCCACACATTCTTGTCAAAACCAAAAAACATTGGAGTATTTTCCGCTGTATTTTACCAAGGCACACGCAGCAGAGTTTGCTAGTGGATTCCTCTCCAAAAATCCAACCCATCTTCATCCAAAACACTTGGGGAAGCCCTCTGGGATTTCACTGTTTGTGAATCATGCACCAGAGAACACAAGTCTGCCTCATTCCACTCACGTTGGGCTTTTTAATCTATTTATGTGCAACCTCAGCATAAAGATCTATTATGGGGGTGCAGAAAGGAAGGCAAAGGAGCTAGGAAGGAAACACTTAAAAAAATGTTGATTCTCTCTGCTTTCTAATCTCTGCCCTTCTTGATCTTCTAAATGTTGTCAGTTTAAAAAAAAAGAAAGAAAGAAAGAAAAATCCCATTTATTAATATGCAAATTCTAAGTAGCAATCTGGAGCAAGTCAGGTCGCACTAATTTGCACATTAATATCCTTCCAGGGCTTTGCTGTTTGCTCTCTCCAAGGAAGGAGGGGGGTGGGGAGAAAAGGGAGCTTCATGTGGGCATCCTCCCAGGCATGGCAGCCCCGGGTTTGCTCGGAAATGTGGATACCTGCTTTAAAGGAGCAGAACCGCAGGAAATTGACACTGGTCAGAGCTCCGAATGTGTCTTCCATTTCCTGGACAATCTGGGCATCAACAGCAAGTTCTCAGACTTTCTCCCTGACCAACGCTGGGGACAGCTCATCCATGGAAGGGGAGCAGACAGTTCTCCGGGAGCCAAAATTCAAGGCACTCATCTCAGCTGGTGGCTTAGTAGAGCAGTTCAGCCTTTGAGAATTCCCACAGAACTTCCCATAGATACGGAGACACACACTGCCCTGTCCTTCGGTGTCTGCAGCTCTATGTGGATTCTTATGTTTATAGCTGTTAAATCTGATTGGCTACCTACTTTTGCACTGTTCATTTATTACAGCTCATCCTATCCTTCCTCTGGAGAGCTCAAGTCACCTTAAGGAGCTCTCTTCGTCTTCCACACTCTCCTCCCCCTGCCCCCTCCCAGAACAATGCTGTGAGCTAAACTAGGACAAGAGAGAGAGTGTGTGAGAGAAGGACAGGTATTGATCTTCGGGGCTTTGTATCTATGGGGAATCTTGAATGCAGCTCCTGCTATGACTGAGTCTCTTGCTGCTGAGGTTGCCAAGTATCACATGCAGTGTATCATCCCTGCTTGGCCAGGAACACCTGAGCAGGTATGAAATGACGGAGGAGCAGCCGTGAAGGGGGGTACGTGCAGGAACCCTGGTTCTGGTCAGTGGATGCGCATTGAGATGGAAATGTTATAATTATTTTTTAACTTATTGTTGTAAGCCGCCCCGAGGCTTCGGCGAATGGGGCGGCATAAAAATGTTTTAATAAATAAATAAATAAATAATAAAATGCACATTGAGATGGAAAAGGAAAGGAAAGAGAAGGATTTTCTCCAAAACCATTACTTCTGCGAGTGCAGTGGATGCAAAGCCTACCGCAAAGTCCATGAATTGCCAGGGCCATGTGGGTGAGCCCTGTCCAACACCTGCAATGCCCATGACCTTCTCGTTCCCTTGAGGCACACCCTCCAGGGGGCGCTCACAGGAACGAGACCTCTGGAAGCGCCTCCATTGCGGTCCTGAGTGGGCAAGGCATCTCCTCACCTGTGTGGCGCTCTCGGTGTGGCCTTCCACATGCACAAAGATTGCCTTCTCGCGAAGGTCGCCTACATGGTCCTCAGCATAGGGGGAGGCAGCACTGATGTCTGTACTTGTGGGTCACCTACACTGCCCTTCCTGTAGGCACCCCTTCCCTATCTGGAAGGGGGTCGAGTGTACAAATCTTTAGAACATTTATCTCCATTCCTTTCCTCCATGCCAAGAACACATACATTTTGCAGCCAATCTACACAGTCAAGAGACCTGGCTGTTTATTTTTAAATGAAAGCCAAAGCTTGGTTGAGAAATGGTGGTCAGTGGGAGGCAGTAGGTGGCCTTGCTCACCTTTCTCCCATCTCCAGGGCTGCAGCTTCTTCAGCCGTCATTTACCCCAAGAAACCCCTCCAAGCTGAGTCCTCGTGCTGACACATGGCTGTGACGAGCTCTGGCAAACGAAACCGGGCTTTGCCGGGCTCCCAAGGGAAGATCACCATTCTTCCAGTAAGAGAAGACTCTCCTCTTTCATGCCCCCATATCACTGGCAAGGTGGCATCTCCATATGCACCGTCTGAACACCGGAAGGTTTGGATCTGGATGCCAAGATTAAATGAAGACTGTTCCATGGGGCATGGGAAAAGGGGGGTCTACATAGAAGGAGCACATTCTGTGTCCCTAAAACGGTGTGGTAAAAGTCTCTTCCAGGGATGGGGGAAAGGATGGTCCCCTGGACCACTGCCTTGGTGCACTGGGACAAAGGCTCCTACAAGCACAATCTGGGACAAGCACAGAAAGGTGCAAGGTCAACCTGTAGATCAGAGAGAATGAAGCACTTCCAATGTACTAATTAATTACACAGCTGGAAAGAGGGGACTGTGGAAAAGGTGAGTGCAATGACATTGCTCACAACAGGATCCTTCTATTTATCAGTCATAATTAGTTTTCTTCCTCCCTCCCCTCAGTGCTGCAGCTGTACCAGCGCGATGATGGGTTGACCCTTTCGGTCCTCAAGGAGATGGTCCACTCCCTGCTGGCCTGAAGGTGACTAAGGCTGCGATCTTAAGGACACTGCTGCACAAGTTAAGTTCCCCAGCAGTTCAAGCAAAACTTATCGCAACAAGCGCAGCCCAGACAAATGGCTGGTCATGTGATTAAAACTGTTCCTGGAGTGTACTCCAAACTCCATATGGGGGCAGGGGGAATACATGCACCCTCCCAATAAATCAAGAAATATATAAATGTTGGAAGAAAGCTAGTGCTGGCGTATTGTGCTCAGCTCAGGGCCCCTCGTTACAGGAAGGATATAGCCAAGTTGGAGTCAGTGCAGCGTAGGGCCACAAGGTTCGTGGCCAGTTTGCAGGGGATGCCATATGAGGCGAGGCTGAGGGAACTGGGTCTCTTCAGCCTGGACGAGGGGAGACTCAGAGGGGATCTGTTGGCGACATACAGATATGTGAGGGGGTGTCACACGGAGGTGGGTCGAGACCTGTTCTCCCCTGCAGAGGAGGGCAGGACACACTCCAACAGAGCAAAGCTCAAGGAACCCAGGTTCCATTTGGATGCCAGGAAGCCCTTCCTGACAGTCAGGACCCCGAGGGTGTGGAATGGGCTTCCACGGGAAGTGGTTGAGGCCCCATCGGTGCGGGTGTTCAAGGATAGGCTGGACGTGCACATGGTGGGCATGTGAGTGGAGCTGGCTGGAGCCAGGGTTCAGACTGGATGGCCTGGCAGACCCCTTCTGACTTGCTCTGTTTCTATGAGTCTATGTTTCTATATATTGGAGAGGAATTGAAACTAAGGTGTGAGTGTATGTGGGGTTTTTTTGTGGGGGGAACACTTATTTTTCAGTATTTTTTTCAGAGTGGCATTGAAAGTTGAAATCCCCTACCTGCAATTTGACATGATACAATACAGGAAGAGCTTTGGAATCCAGTGATGACTGGGTGAACCTGGAATTCATGACCACCTTTGCAAAAGGATGGCTTAAAAGCCAGAATGGAGTGGAGTGGAGTGGACTCCTTTTCCTCCTCCTCCTCCTCCTCCTCCTCCTCCTCCTCCTCCTCCTCCGATGCCAAAAACAATGGCATATCAGAGAGACAATGAGAGAATATGTTAGGACTGAAAACCTTGCAATATCACATTATTGTTAATTCCCTAATAATAGGGTTTAGCTCATTTTAAATAAAAGCGGGTACATTGTTGAATTTAGTCCTGTGAATAGATGAGAATTTGGCTTGATTTAATTTTGATAAGATCTTACCAGGGAAAGATGAAAATTGTGTACTGCACAGAAAGAACTCAAGAGTTTTTATTCATTTAAGGAAAGGTGAAGATAGCAAATCTGTCGTTTATGTCCATCCCTAAAGGAGACATTGGGCTATGAAATATGGACTACACATTTTTTAACAATGCAAGTGTCTGCAGGATCTTACATTGCTGCATCTCGTCCAACTCCCAGAGGCCCCTGGAGAGCTGGTCAGGAGAACCTGAGGACACGAGTCTTCTTTTGAGCCAGCTGGTAACCCTCGGGCATGTTGTCGCCAAGCCTGCAGGTTCCACACAGCTATTGGCACTTGCTGGCCTTGGTAAACTTGTCCATCACACACCTTGTGGCAGAGAAGGTGGTGACGAAGCACTGGATGAGGTCTGTCCTGAATCGGCCAGGGTACTGGTAAGGGATGCCAATGCAATTAGTTCTGTTTGTTTTTTAGTTTTCCAGTTTCAATATTAAAACCGGTACTGTAGTTTAAAACTTGCACTGCTGCAAGGTTCTGTGTGGTTATTATTTTCTTTTATGCAGTCATTTTCAGCCTGAAAATGTTATATTGTATTTAATGGTGTTGTATTTTATGGCTTTATTGTTGTGAACCTCCCAGAGAGCTTCTGCTATAGGGCACTATGGAAATGTAATAAATTAATTAATGCTCCACATTTACTTAATTGGCAGTTTTTGTTGGAATTTGCATTTCTCAAAATGGTGCAATGGATTTCTCTAATGGGAAAAAATGCATAGGAATGGAGAAAAGTGCAAAATGCATACAAATGTTCTTACAGATTTAGAGAAGGGTATTGTGTTGTTTGAGATGAAACAAGCTAAGACTGGGTAAATAAGAAACTGGAGGGAACCACAACTGACCGTTTTGATCAACCCCAATTTCAATTTTCTGGGAGAACAATAAAAACAGGAAGGGCCTCATTGACAAGTTTCCTCCCATAACAGGATCACATGCCACTTTTTCTAAGCTAAAGTACACCAAGTTCAGATAGTTAATTCTCCTTCTTTAATGAGAGCCATTCAATCCCCATTCCAAAGGTTAAAGCAGGGCTGTGGGAATTAGTGACTAGCCAGATGTCGCTGGACTTCAACTCCCATCACCCCTGGCTATTGGCTACTCTGGATGGGGCTTATGGGAGACCCGCAACCTCTGACGGATCACATTTTTCTTCATCCTTGCTTACACACACTGCATCAAGATGGTTCGGTTTTATCGATACAATTTTATTGGTCTTTTTATTCTTTTATGTGATGTACTTTCTATTGCTCATTGCTCCAAAATCTCCATCTCAAAATATGGGTGATATATGCATACATGCATACATAAAATGAATACACAAACAACAATAATGGACAGATCAACGGTCTTTATCAAGTTCACTCTAGAGGAGGAAACTCCTGATTTATTGTTCCTTCATCTGGGCTCTGCATTGCATTTGCTGGTCTTCCACCTCCCCGAAATCCAACCTTAACCCAGCTTGCAAAGCTACCCTGCCGACTTCATCAAACCAAACCGATGGTCACTTGATAGGTCAATGTACTGACAGCCGGATCTAGCCGAGATCCCTGGAAATGCAAAAATTGACAGAGAAGCTAAAGAGGTGTGCATAATAGGTAGAGATGGATTGGCAAAAGAAATGAATTGGCTTGAAAAAGTCCACAATTAATCTTTGCTCTGTCAAGTAATGGACTGATAATGCAGGAATTTAATGGGAACAGTCCCTACTAGTTCACAAGCACCCATTAGAGTGGGTTATCAGGAGACAGTAATGGCCTTACCTCCATTTCCTTGCCTTTTCAGAGGGGTGTATATTCTCTCGAAAGTCCCCAAACCATCTTTCTGTCTCAATGATGCAACCTACTCCTTTTACTTATCACAGATATGTTAGCAAAGGCCCTTTTTCTAGGTGAAGGCTGACAAAACCAGATCCATTTTATGGATGTCCACAAATATTTCTGAATTACCTGTGGATAGATCCTTTGCAGGCCAAAAAAGGAATCACTGGCACACAAGGGCAAATTAGCTCCCCTTGCAAGTGTAAGCGCTCCAGTTTTACTCTCTGCACTCTGTTTTGGATGGGGGTGCTGGAAAGCAGTTTGGTGAAATGCCAGCCATGTGACTGAGTTGGGGGAAGCTTTTCCTGCAGACATGGGGCGGGGGGGGGGGGGATCTTGAATGCTGCTCAGCTCTGGTGGGCCTTCAAAACTATTCTCTGCACATTCTAGTTGGCTGCTGACTATCCCTGTTGAAGCTGCAGTCCCTGCATTCCAGTTCCATCTAGAATTTTTATTGGACCGTCTTTATTGTTTATGATTGTTATTTGATTGTTTTGTTGATTGTCTGATTGCTATTTTATTGATCAGATGGTTGTTTCCTGCCTTGGGAATACTTTGTTGAAAGCTAAGTTATTATTTTTCCCCTCTAAGGAAACCAATAATTAAACAAACAAACAAACAAAAAGACATCAAGAAAACTGAGTTGGTGTGCACAAGGACTTTCGGTTGTCTAAGGTAGCTTTTTGGATCCAGAATATGTGTGTATGTGTTTCCTGTGATCCATCTCCAACAGGTTGGAAAGGTACCACCCAAATGCAGCCTTTCCATTTCCTGCTTTGCCAGAAAGTTCTGTCTGAACGGTAAACATCTCCTGCTATATTAACATCTACAAGCACACAAATCTATGTTCCCTCAGCCACTGTCCTGCCACTTTGAAACTCTATTCTCTTGCCAACTTGGCCAAATCTGAGTTCAAGCATCTTTAGAGGTGTCATATGATTCCCCCCATCCCACTTCCCAGGGATGAGAGTGAGGCTTGCCAAAATTTGGGTTTTTCATCTGTGGCGGCCTTCCCAGTATTAAGTCCCAGCATGCTTGAACATTGACCATGCTGGCGGCAGAGGATGGGAGCTGGAGTCAAAACCATGTGGAGGGAAGCCAGTAGCAGAGGCAGCACGCATGTGGAACATGGATGGGGTGCTGTTGGGGATCCTGTGGACAGCTGATTTGGCTAGTGCTGCTGATGGGCTACGTAGGCCTTCATCTGACCTACCAGGGCTCCTCTGAGGCTTTTATGAACCAGTCTGAGGAAGACTACTTTATTTTATTTATTGGTTTTAAATTATTGCCAGGATGTCTCCAGAGTTTATATGTATGTATTTGTATAGATATTTATTTATATGTTGGAAGCCATCCCGAGGCTTATGTGAATGGGATGGCATACAAAAATTCCAAATAAATAATAAATGAATAAGACTATTCTATAGCTTAAGTGCCTTAAATGGACAGTGTCATATTTAAATCGGATCTTTTGCATGAAAGTAGAGGATTGTTCTCTGAACTGTGAGGAAGGGCCAGGCCAGAGACAGACAAATGGCTCCAGGCATGCAATTCCAACCCTACTGAACTGTAATTGTGGCACCCTGTTTGTTGCCTGCTTTCAGGATGAATAAAAGAAAGTTGTTCCCATAGTCTTAGAAGATGTTCTGTAGGCCAAGCCTGTAGCTTCCCCCTGTTTGGGTTGTGGATGCACATCTTGGCCAGGTTTTCACGCATAGCAAGCCTCAATCATGCCAGTCTCCTGGCGTGCGGCTGACATGCGCAGGGGCTCAAGGGTAAGCCTTCATGCCTTGTTTCCCTGCCAGGGCTGTGCAAACCAGGCCTAGGCCTGTGGCATTGTGGGGATCCAGCACGGCCATGAGTAAACAATGCTGCTGGAGCAGAACCACCTCCCGAGAAACTGTTGGGGCTCTTCTCCACCCACTGGAGAAGCCACGTGGAGCCCTCGCTCCAAATTCTCTGGCCACACATGGGGTGGGAGATGGCAAGGGACCGTTCCCACAGTGGCCAGGCCAGCACCGGTGTTCTGGACTCTGGGACTGGGGCGTGGGGAGATGTGAGGGCAAAGCATGGCTCCCGCCCTCGGCTTTCCAACACGCCCTCCTCCTTGGCCATAAAGCAATGCAAGTGAAGCATGCCCTCCCACCTAATTGCGTGTTCACACAGGGTTTAATTGGCAATATTTCGGCAAGTGAGCTCCACAACCTTCCGTGCTGGCTGCCTTCCTCTCACAGACTAATGAGCTTCATGCCACAACAAACATTTTAGATCTGTTGTTCTAATTCATTAACATAATGGGCAATATAATAAGCAGTTATGATAATAAACCCTAATAAGAAGAACAAGGAGCTCTTATTCTTGCCAGTGCTTCCCTGGGCAACGGAAATGATGGCTGGGCTTGGAGACGGGTGTGTGACCTGAGCAGGTGTTGCCTTGGGACAACCTTCTGATGCTGCAGGGAGGGGACATCTGCCCAGTCCTTTTACCGGGTGCTCTGTGGGAGTGCATCAGGGTGAGCTCTGATGGTGCCAACTTGCAGGTAACACACCTGCTGTGCCTGCCATATCCCAGGTTGGATTTCTGGGATCTCCAGATGGGGCAGGAAAGGCTCCCGTCTGAAATGTTGGAGAGCTTCTGGTGACTGGGGAACACTGTGCTGAGCTGTATGGACGGGCCAGCTGTCGGGTGCCTTGATAGGAAGCCATTCTGAAAAGAGGAGGCTGCCTTATGCGGGACCAGGCCCATTATCTCTGATCTGGTTGGCGGTTGCTAGGGGTGCGCAAAGCCCCCGAACCAGAACTCGTCATGGTTCTTTGAATTCCACCTTGACTTGTCTCAAGGCTTAGTTTTGTTTTTGATTTTTTCTGTTAGCACAAATCAAGTGCATATTTCCATTTTTATCATCCATCCATCCATCCATCCATCCAGGCGTCGATAACATCCTTCAGCTGAAGCTTTCTGAGGGCAATTCACAAATAAAATTCAAAACCTTACAACACAGTACTGTAGTAAAACATGGTATAAAAGCCACACCTTTAAACAGAATAAACACAACTATGTATTTCCCTAAAGGAGGTAAAAGGGGTGGCATTTAGAAGAAGGGCCTTCTCCGTGGTTGCCCCCAGCCTTTGGAACGGCCTTCCTAAAGAGGCCTGTCTGGTGCCATCTCTACTTTCATTTTGGTGCCAGACAAAGACCATCCCCTTTTGTAGATTTTATGGAACCTGAATCTAAAAACTGATTATAGGTGCTCACTCCACTCCAACAGGTGTACTTCCCTCTTCCCCTTGTACCTGTATTATTTGTTGTATATTGTCAGCCTCTTAGATAGTCCCATCAGGCTACTGAGCACCATATAAATTTGAAATTAAATAAAATTTAAAAAGTAGGAATCAAGCTAAAAGCTATTGATATGTCCAGTCAACTGTGCAGATGTTTTTAAAATATACACCTTCTCTCCCATGGGTTCAATCCTACACATGTGGATTTGCCAAATGAAGACATTTCTCATTCTCCCCCCCACCCCCAAATGGACACATATTGTCAAGCAGGACGGTCCATAAATCACATCAGAAGCTTGGAAATGTATTGACTTTGCTGTATTGCTGTTGTGTTTGAGAGAGAGTTCAGGTTTGGATGAGGCAAGCTGGGTCAATTCTGGTCAAACAAAGAACTGAATTTCTCATACATCTATAGCACCTGTGCTTCTGGGAGTCACATAGGAATTTCTATGTGTTCAAGGATAGACTGGACATGCAACATGATGGGCATGTTGTGAGCAGAGCCGGCTGGAGCCGGGGGTCAGGCTAGATGGCCCAGGAG
>NW_025335606.1:834927-936769 GCF_004798865.1 Varanus komodoensis
GGCCCAGGAGGCCCCTTCTGACTCGCTCTGTTTCTGTGTTTCTATGATGCCTGTGCGTGAAGGCCATATATTCCCAAGCTTGCAAAGTGATTTGTCGCCTCTCACACACCAGTTGCGTTCAGGAGTACGCATATTTTTGAAAAAATGCATGTCGAAAATGTGTGATGATTGTGAAAAAACTGTGAAAAATTGAGCTAATTTTAGTGATGCAGAAATCATGCATACTTGTAGAAAAATGCACATGAAAATGTTCATGGATTTTCAGGCAGAGAGAGAGAGGAAAAAAAAGGAAAACCAATGATCACCATCTGATACTGACTTGAATAAAAATGAGCTTTGAGGTGGAACTTTGAGAACTTGGTAAGCTTGTGTTTTGCTGGTGTGTACATCCCCGGCTGTTGTGCACAGACACCCTGAACAATGAAGATGCTTTGTGTCAATTTGTGGGTGTTTGCTCCTGAACCTTTCTGGATTGTCTAAATAATAGGATGAAGGCAGATTCGTATTAATGATTTCTTTCCCTGCCCATTTTTAGGGGAAGGCTGACACTCCTTGTGGGGGATTTGAAAATATGGAAGTACAGTCTAACATAGTCTTCTCTGATCATCTTTTCTGGTGCATTCCAAAAAGACCTGGTCACCACCCTTTGAAAACTGGCAGATTATCCAATTAAGCCATTTACACAACATACGCAACACTTACTTTGCTGCAAGTTAAACTGTTGTCCAGTCCTTGGAAGGTAAAATACAGTGAGAAATTGTGTTTAAGAAGAGGCATGCAATGATTTGTGTTCTCTTTGGGGAAAAAAGCATCTCTGTTGGTACAGATACGTGTCAGTAATGGAATGACAAAATGACTGAAGGGGGTGAAAACATCAATAGGAAATCAAGCTGCATGGTCCACACTTGCCTAAATTCCCATAATTAGAGTTTTTATTCTTCTAATTGACTTCCTCCCTTGCTCTTAATTGAAAATTTTGCTGGATGTCAGAATTTTAAGGAAAGCAATAAACTAGGGGGACATCGAACTAGGGGTTAAAATACTGACTGGACAAAGAACATGTGAGATTTGGAAATGTTTTCAAGTGCCATTTTTATTTCCGTTTGGAGAGGTTACTGCTGTTAAATTTGCGAATGACAAATTTCGGCTCTAGCTTGCTTATGTTGACGTAAGTATGTAGAATATGCATAGAATGTGGCTACGATATTTGGGCAGAAATGGAAAGAAGACTTAACAAAAGCAATACAGACAGGGATCGTGGAAAACCCTCCCACCTCGGGCTTCTTGAAAGTTAATGGAATATGAAATAACAAGCCAATTAGCAGCTGACAAGTGCAGGACAGGCATATAAGCTTTTGCTTGGTAACCAAACCCAATAAGACTCAACACACAGCGCATAATTTGACTGCATCTTCTTCATACTGAATTCTCTAATTACATTGCAATTTCTTTCCATCCAGGTAAGTATGGAGGAAGGTTACCTTGCTAATGAGCAGTGCTATACTTTCTGAAAGTCTATTTAATATAAATATAACAAAAAGGAAATGTGTCACAAGAAAAAATACACTAAAACCCACATGAAAGAAAGAATAATTTTCCCTGGCAAGACATGTCAAAACTAAAGTTTTCACTTTTGCATTAGTGTTTCAAAATATAGTAATCATAGGAACATTTTACTTTTAGTCCCTTTTTTTGGCAAGAATATTTAAGTATGGGCATTGCTTTAGGGTGCATGTATGTGGGATGGGGTGGAGTGGACTGAGTCCCGGGGGTGTCTGGTTAGGCCTGGAGTGAAGATTAAGATTCTGAATCAAATGCCAGGTGAACAGTTGGAAGAGCCAAAGACCACCCGGTGCTGCCTCCAGGAATATCCCACCCTCCTGGTCTCCCCCTCCGACAGATCCATGGACTACTCTCGCAACAAGAGCTCAAGAACCTGTCTTGTCAGCATTCCCAACTGCCTGGAACTTCTCCTTGCGTTCGAGCTGGTGAGAATAGGATTCTCTTTCAGGTCTCGCTATTTCTAGCTCAGCGTGCCCAAGGGCATGGGCAATGTTTGGAGTCCTAACCCTCTGTCCACTTTAAGAACACAAGGAGGGCCACATGGGATCAGACGAGGTCGGGCTGGGCCATCTTTCTTCTCACAAAGTGTCCACAAAAAATCCAGAAGCTGGTGAACAGCACCCTCCACGCATGAGGCCGTTAAATTGGTGCAAACTGGTGCGCAGTTGCCTCCTGCCACTGATACTGGAGGCAGCAGGTAGCCAGTGTGTCTACTAGCCATGGGCAACCTCCCCCTCCCCCTCTGTACATTTCTCTAGTCCCCTCTTACAGCCTTCCGAATTAGGAGCCATCTCTATGTCTCGTGGTAGTGAATTCCATGGTTTCACTCTGCAGTGTGCGAAGAAATCCTTCCCTTTCTCTCTCCTGAATCTCCCACTTTCATAAAAGAGGGAGAAAAATTTCGCCCTATTCACTTTCCGCATTTCACACATTATTTCTGTATCGCTTAAGCCCCCAGAGTCTTAGGCTGAAATTCAGTTCATCCTCAATTTTATTTTCTCTCTCTCAATTTCTCACTTTATGTTTGCATGAAAATACATGCACACTTTGCCCATTAATTTTAGTATGCAATTTTGCCAAATATGCCCATATTTTCAGTTTTTTCCTAATGTCTGTAGGAAGAAAGCTTCAGCTATTGAGCTGTATAGAAATTAAGCAAGAAAGCAAATACATTCCATCACAAATAGCTGCTTTTTTTGTCCACACCCTTTTTATGCATCCATATACATTGTATGCATTTCGCCTCTGCATTTTGTACATATTTTTTGATTGGTGATCAAAATTGCAAAGTTTGGAGAAATGCACATTTTGAAGCATAACTGAGTTTTGGTTCATAAATTGGTGCTCCCACCTATTACTACTGCTACAAATAGTTCTTTGCATCTTCTGCAAAGCCAACCCTCCTGTTACCCCTGTCTTGTGAGTGAATGGCAAAACTGTCCACACACACAAAACTCAGATCTATACATGGGTTGTCTCTGAACATGATAATCTGGAGAACAGTCATTCTTATTGAGTTTTGTTGTTGTTGTTGTTGCTAGTCGTGAAGTTGCACCTGACCCATCATGACCCCATGGGCAACATTCCTCCAGGCCTTCCTGTCCTCCACCATCCCCCGGAGTCCACCTAAGCTCACACCGACTGCTTCAGTGACTCCATCCAGCCACCTCATTCTCTGCCATCCCCTCCTGCTTTTGCCATTTATTGTTCCCAGCATTAGGTTCTTCTCCAGGGAGTCCTCCCTTCTCATTAGGTGGCCAAAGTATTTGAGTTTCATCTTCTGTATCTGCTTATTGAGCTTGCAAGGCGATAATATAAAGTAGAATTGCCAAATTTCAGCCATTTCTCAATCATTCTCACAACCATCTCATCAGCTAACTTAGGCCAAGTTGTAGAGACCTCTCCAAAACTGCCATAGTAAACATGAGGGCTTTGCAGAGATTTGAAGCCAGGTCTCCAGAATTAAGACACAACGTTATGCTGTTGTCTTGAAACCATCTGAAAAAATCCGTAAGATAGACCGGCTGGACAATTGTTCTCTGAAATTTCAAAGAAACCCCAAACCCCTCCTGCGAAAGGCTGAGGGAATTGTTGGGCCCAGGCATAACAACTCCAACTCTTGCCTTGGGCCAGTTGGAAATACTGAAGGGGACGAGGTGTTTCAACTCTTGGCTCGAATTTTTTGAAGTGGGGAGAGATGAGGCCAGAATCTGCTTTCCTCTGCTGCAACAGAAGGGGGCTCTTTCCCCATGAAAGATCAGCAATCCTGTTCAGCTGCATATTTCAGTTACGACTGACAGGCACATAAATGCTGCAGAAACAAGGAATGCTTCCCAGGCAATGTGCTAGTTACCAAACAACAACAAAAGCAAAGATCGTTGAGTTTTATTTTCCAGTTATTTGTATTTTGATGTGATATTCTTTTTGTCATGGGCTGTGACTTGTACAAGAAATGGGTTATGGGGACATAGGCATTGCCAGTTAGGCATGCTTCAGGCAGAGCTGTTCCGTGCAGTATTTCATTTTTAGGGAAAAAAGAAACCAGTCCATGCTCTTTTCTCCCGCTTGTGTCCCTCTCCCAGCCCAATTGCAGGGTTTTTTTATACCACCAAATAGCTGAAGCTTCCTGGATAGTTCACAACAATCTAAAACAATTTAAAAATATAAAATGAGGTATGGAACACAGCATAAAAGTGTAAATGTTTCAAAAGACAGTATAAAATCAAAGTAAAACTACAGGGAGACCTTGCAGCTATATTAAGATTTAAAATACAGAATTTTGTTTTGTTTTGTTTCTGTGTCAATTTGTGACCTTAAAAAAAGGAACTGGGAAAAACCTATGTAAAAATAAGACATTTTGTGTATGAAAATCTCCTAATTGTTCATTTTGCTGTGCATTTTTCCTTGACACACACATTTCTGGTAGGAATTTCCCCTAATCACTGCACTTTGGGACACTATTACCCCATAATAAGTACATAATTTTTGTACATCATTTCCTCTAAAGTTACTGTTTCTCTTGAAATGCACCTTGCGAATGCTTTCACAGCTGATGTGTTACACAATTCTCAGAAGAACAGAAACTGAATGATACATGCAAACTGCAGGCTGCATTTTGGTTCCCACGTGGGTTTAGGAAGAATGGATTTGGCCAGTTTTTATGCCAACTCAAGGCTGAAAATGTTCTCCCCATTTTTATATGGCTCAGCCATGGCTACCCTCTTCATCCACACCCCGACCCACTCCAGAGGAACAGCTTTTCAGAAATGTTTAGGGCACATTCCTTCCAGATGCCTTTCACAGACATGCCACAGCTTTGTGCACATCTGGCACAGAGAGGTGTGCATTTTTGTGTGCACTCTTTGCTGTTTTGCACATGTTTCTGTACGCCTTCCAGCTGTATCTCAGCTCACGTACTGTTTGGGAGGAGCAATTTTGCTAAATTTGCCTAGGGGATCTGACAGCGAGTTTCTCACCCGTTCTTAAGGAGGAGATGATGGACTGCTGGTTTTTGTGGTACTTCCCTCATTAGAACAGTATCCAACTGCATCTAGAAGAGCTAGAACAGCTTCCCACTCTGCCTATGTGATAGCAAGCCCCAGAGAGTGTTTCCCTTTGTTTTGGGTTGCCTGTGGAACTGCTAGAGCGATTGAGAACTGGCTTTTCTAAAAGCAACCCAGAACAAGCAGAAGCAGGTCAGCAGAGCTTGCAAGAGGAAATATGGCCAGCTGTCCCAGTCCAGAAACAAGGGTTTCCCCTTGTTTCCAGGCTTATGTTTTGAATGGATCCCTTTTATTGTGCAAAAGAGAGGTCCCACCAGCAGAATGGGAATCAGAAATGTCAAAACAGAGCGAGTCAGAAGGGGTCTCCCAGGCCATCGAGTCTGGCCTCCAGCTCCAGCCAGCTCTGCTGATGACATGCCGACCATGTGCACGTCCAGCCCATCCTTGAACACCCTCACCAGTGGGGCTTCAACCACCTCCCATGGAAGCCCATTCCATGCCCTGGAGGGGGGGAGGGGGGGCTAACTGTCAGGAAGTACTTCCTGTTATCCAATCAACTGTACCACAGCCATAGTTCTGCATCCTACCCTGAGTATTGTCCTGCATACAGGAAAATAAAATACAGTAGGGAAAGCAAAGCTCAATCTTGCTTCCTGGTATGCTTGCTTTGGATCTTTGGGATGTGTTTTGTGTAGGATGCAAGCATGCAACTCAGAAAGAGCCCCCTTCGAGCCATCCACAAAGTCGATAATCTCCCGATCCGGCTTTGCAGGCCGCGAGCTACAAAGTGGGCCGGCAGAAAAGCGCTGCCATTCATTTGCACCTGTGTCCACTTTTCCTCTAGATGTCTGTGTATGTGTTAAAGGGCGGGCAGTGCTGCAGACAGAGGCTACGAAAGGGTATTGAATTATGCTGATGGATGCATTTCATGGGGTCGGTTTAGTTAGAAAACTCGTGCACCTACTGGGAATAGAGAAGGGCAGAGAGGGGAAGTAAACACTGAAACCTTCCCGAACGGCACTGCGTTTTGTCGAAGGAGCCCACCTCATTAGTCATTGTGAAGGCTTCTGGTGACCACTGAAACACGGGGGCAACTTTGACCCCGCTTGATCAATCTTAATTGAATACAGCGAGGGCCACCAGCCAAAAAGGAGGGCACCCATTTCTTTGTCCCCGACAGGCTTGTCCTCTGCACTTTGTCAGCTGTCAGAAAGCGAGAGCCGCACTGCGCTGCAGCCTGGTGACATTTCCTGTGTGCCGGAGGAAAAGTTTGGCAGGTTGCACGGCGCTTGCAGGCCTGGCCTTCCTGGTTTGCACGCTGGGTGAGAAAAGCCTTCACTCCCGTGTGAGCAAAGCAGTGCCAGTGCCGTCCAGAGGGCGGCTGATGGAGGAGGGCCTCTTCTGGACTGGCATCCCGGGGGTGGAATGAGCTTCCCAGGAAGGCTCTCCCGGCACTTCAGTGGTGCTCTGTCCGAGGAAATAAGTTCTCATTTCCCCAAGTATTTTAGTTTTTCAGTATCTGTTGTCTTAAAGTCTTCACTGTATTTGAAATCTGTAAATTGCTGCTAGGTTTTATTCCAACTTTTCCTTGTAATCTATACAATAGTTTTACATTTCTGCAGCGTATTTTATGTTTTCCAATTGTTGTGAGCCATTTAGAGAGCTTCGGTGGTGTAAAAATGGATTGATGAATGAATTAATTAAATTTATCCCATGCTGTTCATCACAGCCATACAAAAGGAGGTAAGATAATTACCAAGTCCAGTTATACATAGAAACATAGAAATAGAGCGAGGCAGAACGGGTCTCCTGGACCATCTAGTCTGACCTCCGGCTCCAGCTGGCTTCGCTCACGACATGCCCACCATGTGCATGACATAGAAACATAGAAACAGAGCGAGTCAGAAGGGGCATGTCCAGCCTGTCCTTGAACACCCGCACCGATGGGCCTCAGCCCCCTCCCGTGGAAGCCCATTCCACACCCTCGGGGTCCTGACTGCCAGGAAGTGCTTTCCTGCATCCAAATGGAACCTGGGTTCCCTGTACTTTGCTCCGTTG
This sequence comes from Varanus komodoensis, assembly GCF_004798865.1. Lineage (NCBI taxonomy): Eukaryota > Metazoa > Chordata > Lepidosauria > Squamata > Varanidae > Varanus > Varanus komodoensis. The sequence goes on from NW_025335606.1 coordinate 842,052, forward strand.
GAGCGCATCCTGCCTTCCTAACATGACATGCACCTGTTATTACCCCAATGTTTTCATGCTCTCCAATACTTGGTGCTTTGCCCAAGATGCACAGTTGCCTCCAGTGTTGCATGGTCTGCAATTTGTCTGTCACGCAAGAAGGGGTGGCACACCACTTTGGAGGGATCGTGCCAATGTGCTCTCTTTCTGGATAGCCCCAGAGGAGAGGCTGGCAGAAGAGTGCCAAGTCCACCCACAGCGAAGTCTCACAGGAAATGATGTGAGAAAGAAGAGGAGGAAACAAGTGGCACCTCTTGGTCCTCAACATGTTTATGGGCCAGAGTCCACCAGGGCATGGACCGTTCCTCTGGGACTCAGGTACCAGAAGCTGAATTCCAGGAAAGAGAAACAAACTTCCTTTCTTCCTTCTAAGTCCCGGATGCAGCACTGGCTCCCCGATGAGACCGCCATCTTAGATTCCCATAATCTAATGTATTTCGGCCCTCTCCCTTTGTTCTTCTCCACATGTTTATAGCCATGGGAAGAGGAGAATGAGCACGAGGAGAGAACGCTTCCACTCCTTGCTAATCCTTGACAGCCCTGAATTGCTCTGGATACTCCCAGGTAACACATGCCTCCTGGGGGCAGCTCTTGCCTCTCCAACATGCTGAGGTGAATCAGCAACAGGTGAGCTTGCTGAAGTCCTGAATTCCACCTCAAAACTCGTTTCACCTCAGTCCCATTTCAGGTTGTGTGTTTTTTCCTGAAGCCTGGAAATGTGTGTGCGTTTCCAAGCATGCATCTCTGAAATGCGCAAATACTTCTTCTTTTCATTAATGCATATTTGTGCACATGTTTTCAAGCATGCATACATGTGCTGTAAATGCTTTTGTGAGTGGGGCATCCACAATTCACACTGCAAACACAGGAATGTGTGGACTTGCAGATTGCACTGGAAACCATGTTTGATGCAGAAGGAATTGGAGGCGTCAATCCCGAGAAAAAACAAACCAAAACAAATTTCTCACAGACATCCCTTTGCAGAGGATACTGAAGCTAATGAGGATGCAATGGAGGGGGTGCAGTTTAATTTAAGTGGGGTGCAGAGAACTCTGAAGAGAGTTTCAGTTTCTCCTCAAAATTTGTCAGGTGTTTTGGCTGGAAAAGAACCTCAAAATCCTGCTACTTATTCTATGCACATCTGCAAACTTGGTGAGTCTTTCCATGTGGAGAACCTTCAACTCATCTCTCCACCAGCTTGTGAGCGTTTTCTTCTTTGTCTGCATGAACATTCCTGAGGGTTTTAATGTGTATTTCCCACAAACAATTGTGCATTTTTGAAAATGTGTGCTACAAATGTTTGCCACCTTTCTGACTTCTAAGCAGATGAGGTGGCAAATGAATAATGAATGGAAATAAACAAACACAATCTCATGTGCGTTCTCCAAAGCCCACATGTGTTCTTCTGTGAAGAACAAGCTCAAACAGGTGTAGATGTTGCCTGCAAGTTGCGTTCAATTCTGGGACGCAAATTCTGCTCCCAATTGTACCGGAGCGAATTCCTCACACGTCCCTGGGGCACATTCTGTGGCAACGCTGGAAATGGGGAAGGTAAAAGGAAAGCCGCCACATCCTCCTTTCAACTGTTGATTCATAGCTCTTCTGGAGCCAACTTCTGAGTCAGAGTTTTGGCTCCTGGGAAGATCCATGAGCTCATGGGGAGCTGCCACCATGACTTGACGGATTATAATAGGTCATTGGCATGTTTCTCGGCTCTGTGTATTCCTCCACCTTTCTCCTGAAGTCTGGGGCTTTGCAGCATTCAGGAGTGTCCAAAGTCAATCCCTTTGATTTTGAGCTCAGCAGAGAAGGGCAGCATCAGTGCTGAAAGTGGGGAGGCTGGCCTTTGCGTGGAATCGGGACAGAAGTTCTTTCCCTTTCAAATTTAGAAGGCTGTAGAATCGGCCCATGGTCTTGCTCAAGCCAAAGGGCAAGGAGAATTCAGAGGTCGCTCTGCTGACAAAGCATGGATGTATTTTCAAAGGAAGCAAGTAAGAGTTCAATTCCAGGAAGCACTTCCTGACAGTTAGGACCCTGAGGGTATGGAATGGGCTTCCATGGGAGGTGGTTGAGGCCCCATCGGGGAGGGTGTTCAGGGACAGGCTGGACATGCACAGGGTGGGCATGTCATGAGCAGAGATGGCTGGAGCCGGGGGTCAGACTAGATGGCCCAGGAGGCCCCTTCCATCTCACTCTGTTTCTATGTTTTCTGTTTCTCAGATGAGGGATTGAAAGGGAGGAAGGATCGCAAATTCCTGCCTAGTATCCACACAGGCAAGTTGCTCATGGAGCTTCTGACATCTTTGTCCTACTTGACAGCAAGATCCTCAACCAGGAACTATCTGATCTGTTCAGACGACAAATGGGATCTCACTTGTTGAATTCCTTTTCCAGAGAATCACACACATACACGGACACCAGGAAAACTAAAACAGGGAGAAGGTCCTTATTAGAAGCAATTACCGTCTGTTCTTAATTACTATATCACTATACCTGCCAATAGGCAAATTATTATATCTCTATACTGGTTTGCAAATGTTAAAAAACAAGGATGCATCATTTACAAGGTTTAAAGCAGAGTGAAACCAAGCAGAGGACAAGGGTAAAACCCTGCAGCAGTACAAGCAACATATTTGGAACTTCCAGGACTAAAAACCTGGTGGGAGGGGGGTGCCTTCAGTGCAGGAGCCATGTTTGGAAGGAGGGCATTCCACAAACAGGGCGCTACCACCAGGAAGTCCCCGCCCCTTGTTTCCACCCTCCTCACCTCATTTGGCAAAGGAACCTGGAGAAGGGCTTCCAAACATGAATGGAGGCCCAGGAAAAGATACCCGCTGTGGTACCGTGGCTCCAAGCCGTTCAGGATCTTCAGGGCATTATAAGAGCCACAGGTGGGGCACACAGAACAAGGCCAGAACTGGCTAAAGGTTTCCAAAAGTGGCCTGGAAGAGGGACACAGGCGAGAACCCGGCAGTGAGTCTGTCTTTTCCGCTGGCTCGGAGCACTAGTTTCGGACTGAAGAAGGTACATCAGCTGCACCATTCCGATGCATGGCTTGCTCACACACGTGCTGCCCAGGGTCACGAAGCATCTGTGGCTGGAAGGGAGGGTCCCTGGCAGAGGCTCCCGTCAGGTGTGCGAACCATGCCAGGCCGACCTCGCACAGCTGGTGGTGTCCTCATGCACTTCCCACTCCCATTTAGGAGCAGCAGGGGCAGCTTGGTTGCCACAGCTCTCCTATCCCAACCAGCCTCAGCACCACAGGCCTCTCTGCTCGCTGCCCTGCCCTCCCCCTGCCTCACTCAGCAATGCAGGGCTGTCTGTGAGCTGCAGCTCAGCTCTGGCCTCTTGCCCGAGCTGGGTGCCTCTGGCTCCCGCCTCCTCTTGCCTCTTGCCACGTCCTGACTCAGGGGCCCACATCCCGCCCGATGCTCGCCGTATGCACCTCCCGCCTTGCCATGGATCCTGTTCGAGGTCCCGGCACCTCCCCTTGTGCCCCTGCTCCTCAGCCCTTAGCCTGGCCAGGTCCTTCTTCTGCCTGAGACATCGCTCTGGTGCAGATCCCTGGTCGGATTGGCTTCTGCAACTTGGGCTTTGCTTTTGGACTAGTTGCTAAACCTTACATTTATTTATTTATTTATTTATTTAGCAAGCTTCTATGCTGCCCCATTCGCCGAAGCCTCGGGGTGGCACCCAACAATCAATATATACACAATTAACCATAGAAAACAATATAATATACATCAGACTCCGCCTCACCCCAGGTTACATTGTCCTGGTCCCAAAGCCCTTGTTTTCCTTCTGGCCACACACGTCCTGGTCTGGAACCTGAACCATATGGCTTTATTTATTCATTTAATGATTTTTCATGCCATCCATTACTAAAAAAAGTCTCTGGACAGCTTACAAGGAGCAAAAAACCAAGAACAAAACCATAACAAGACACAGCACACTATGTCTAAAATAGTAATAAAAACAAGGATAACACCAATTAATTGTTGAAATACCAAGAAAATACAAAGGTCTTTGCCTGACACCAAGAAGAATACAGCGACGGTGCCAGGTGAACCTCCCTGGGAGCGTGTTCCACAGTCAGGGCGCCACCACTGAAAAGGCCCTTCTCTGGGAAGCTACCCTCCTAATCTCCTTCAAGGAGGGCTCCTGGAGCAGGGCCTCCACCTCAGATCTCAAGGGGCGGGCCGGCACATAGGGAAGGAGGTGCTCCTTCAGGTATCCTGGATCCAAGCTGTTTCGGGCTGTATAGGTCAGCACCAGCACCTTAAATTGGGCCAGTGTAATCAGTAGAGGACCGGTGTTATATGTGAAAACCAGCTGATCCCCATTAACATCCTGGCAGCTCTATTCTGAACCAATTGAAGTATCCAGACCTTCTTCAAGGGCAGCCCCACGTAGAGCGCATTGCAATAGTCCAAACGGGAGATTACCAGAACATGGGTCACCATTGCCAGGCACTGCTCATCCAGGTAGGGACGCAGCTGGTGTATCAGCCGAAGCTGAAGGAAAGCGCCCCGCTCAACCTAGCGCTCTCTCTCTCTCTCTCTCTCACACACACACACACACACAATGCATGCACATTGCTGAACACAGTTCAGGCTAGTTGTTTGTCTGCCATGTCAGAGGTCAGCCTCAACAGCGAAGACAATACAATCTGGGGCTGACAGAAGCCTCAGATCATGGCTCATTTGGACTAGGGTAATGCTGGGGAATCCAATCTTTGGAGATGCCGTCACACACAGACCTGATCCACACTCCCCACCCAAATATGCATCTCCAAAAGTAATTATCCTCCAGATATTGCATTGCCTTGAATTTTCTCAGCTCCAAGTATGGTACCAAGCTGCCTTTAAAACCGCAATTTAGAAATGTATACGTTGCAGGGAAATACGTTTCGAAATGCATCCATTTGCTTTCAGAAAATATATCAAAAACTTATTAAAATACATTTGGGGGTGTTTTTTTCAACAGGGATTAATGCGCAAATGAGATGGAATGTGTGTCTGAATGATCACACGCAAAATTAAGACGGACTGGAGATGGCGCGATCTCTCCCTTGCAGCATTACAAAACCAAATGCGCTTGGCGACGTGTGAGAAGAGATGAGGAGATTGCGGGGGGCCGTGTGTGTGAGGTGCGGCACGGGCACTGCTCCTGCAAGGTCCCAACCCCACCGTGGCTTCCCACTGTTTCAATCCAGACTCGACTCTCCGGGGTTCCTCTCCAGGGTGCCCTCCTGACCCCCCAGCGCTTGTGGAGGCCGGTCTCCTGTCACTCGTACGATGTGCATTTTTGAGATCAGCAGATGCCGACATCGGTAAACTTCTAAATTATGCCAACAAATCCTGAGGGCAACTGGTTGAAAGAACAGGGTAAAAGGACACACTGGAGTAAAACAAAGGGATTAAAGGATCTAAACAGAAAGCAGAAAAGACCATCATTTCCCTATGGATCTTGGTTCTCCCTTTTAAGGAAAAAATACACAACGTGTAGTAAATAGCTGAAGGGCACCTGCTTTCTGTAAACAGAGCTCTGCAGACACAACTGGGCAAAAGCTCCCAATGTTGCATTCCAGGATTGCTTCTTGGCCCTTTGTTTTAGATGTAGTCATGATGAAAACCAGAGGTAAACTTTTAAAAAGAGAAGTATGGACTGTGGAAATGTCAGAATTTGATGGAATTTTAAAATAAACCCGGATTGGATTTTCTTTTGGGATCTTTTCTAGCCAAGGAAAGAAAGACATTTGGCACTGTGGTACTTTGCAAGGTAGTGTGGTGCAGTGGTGAGAGTCATGGACCGGGGACTGGTGAGTTCTGGGTTCAAGTCTCCCCCGAGCTGGGGCATTGAGGGCCCACCTCACTGGGGTGTTGCTGTGAGGATAAAATGGAGCTATGTAAGCGGATTTGTTTCTTGCAAGAAAACAAAAAAACAGGGTATAAATGCAATATAATGATCACTATTATTTTATCCACCCCGAGGTCCTTTACAACTTCAGTTGTAAGTTGTAAGTCTTATTTCTGTCTCAGCCTGGACAGGAGAGTCCCTTAACAAAATGAAATGAATTAGGCATAGCTCAGGAAAAATACACTGTTTTGTTTCTTTATGAAATTTGGAAGTACACATGACTTAATTTTGTTCAAGCAAGAATTACAAATAATTATTTTTGTCCTTCTACTGCGTCCTCAAGACTGTTTTGACTACAATAGGCATTTCATTTATTGAGTTCAATCTTACTTTGCTTTTTAAATACCTACCATATAGCCTGTGTTTAATTTGCCCTCATTTTTGGAACCTGCCCTCCCCTCAAAGGGATTCTGTCTCAAAGGGATTCTTCATGAATGGGGCAGATTTTAATGGAGAAAAGTAGGGCAGGAATTTGTCAGAACAGATGAACACACACACACACACACACACACACACACACACACACACACGAGATGGAGTTATAAGCTGCTCTAGACAAAGACCTCACTGACACATACTTACAATCAGGTTGATGTGGAAAAATTAAATGTTTTTGCCTCAAGGGATCATGACGCTAAAATAACAGTTGCAAAGAAACCATCAATACCATCAAAACTGCTGGATTCCACACGTGGTGCAGTCCAGCAATTTGATCCAAGTCGAGGAACAGCGTGGCAGGTTCCGGTCTCAGCATCCAGCAGGGTTGCCTTGGCTTATGGCTTCATCTGAACATGGACCGTAGGCATTACTCAGTGGTTAAATGACCCCTACAATGGACCATTCAGGTCATACTCAAACCTAGTCCTACTTCTTTAACATGTGCTGGGTGTCCCTGGGCACCCCGTCCATAACCAACCTGCTACTCACAGGCTTTCTCATCATCTGAACCTAGTGAGGGTACTTGGTTGGCATGGTTAGCAAGCCGCCGAGAACTCAAGGGCTGTTTAGGATTGTGGTGCCCATCCTATCTCAAAGTGATCATGTGGACCAGGTCAATATGGGCCATTTGAGGACTGCTTAATCCTCAAACGATTCCTTCCTCCTGGTTTCGGACAGTTCAACAAGCTGGGTTTGAATATGTTAACACAGCATCTCATTATGGTTTATTTAAGCTACAGTAGATCATGTGAACCAGGGCCTTATGTGGGCTGAGACCCAAGTGGCTTGGGTCCACTTAGCAACATACCCATTTTACATGGAAACAAAGGTCTCCATGCTCCTTCCATGAATGAATGAATTAACGTATAGGCTGCTGAATAGGCCTCTAAGGCCTCTCTAAGCAGTTAACAACATTAAAAACAGGCCAACAGTACAGTTATCAGTACAAGGGGAAGCGGGGGTGGGGGTGTGATCCATGTTGCCAAACACCTGGAGATCCAATGGCAGCCAATGCCAGTGGTCCAACTTTGTAGGGACAGAGAAGGAAGCTGGGATGCCGGCAGGATTCCTTGGCAGTGTGGCTCTCCTGCCCTCCTCACCCCAGAACATTCCCAAACCCCTCGTCTGGGGCCTCCGCTGGGCTCTTTCCATGCCACCTGTGAGAGGGAAGGGGCAGCACCCCGAGGCAGAATCCCAGCTCAAATATTAGGGCTGTTGACTGGCATTGGAGCTGGGACTCCAAAGAAGAGGAGGAAACGAAGTGGCACCTCTTGGTCCTCAACATGTTTATGGGCCAGAGTCCACCAGGGCATGGACCGTTCCTCTGGGACTCAGGTACCAGAAGCTGAATTCCAGGAAAGAGAAACAAACTTCCTTTCTTCCTTCTAAGTCCCGGATGCAGCACTGGCTCCCCGATGAGACCGCCATCTTAGATTCCCATAATCTAATGTATTTCGGCCCTCTCCCTTTGTTCTTCTCCACATGTTTATAGCCATGGGAAGAGGAGAATGAGCACGAGGAGAGAACGCTTCCACTCGTTGCCAATCCTTGTCAGCCCTGAAGTGCTCCGGATACTCCCAGGTAACACATGCCTCCTGGGGGCAGCTCTTGCCCCTCCAACATGTTGAGGTGGGCATGGGTGAATCAGCAACAGGTGAGCTTGCAGAAGTCCTGAATTCCACCTCAAAACTCATTTCACCTCAATCCCATTTCAGGTTGTGTGTTTTTTCCTGATGCCTGGAAATGCGTGTGCGTTTCCAAGCATGCATCTCTGAAATGCGCAAATACTTCTTCTTTTTATTAATGCATATTTGTGCACATGTTTTCAAGCATGCATACATCACAGTTCCTGCAGACAAAAAGTAACTATCCCAGATCCATATTTATTTGCTTCGTTTATTTCCTACTTCTTCTGTCTTGAGCAACAGACCCTCAAATCCCCATATATTAAAAAGAACCTTCAGTAAAAGATGCCTACTCAACCTGCCCCACCTTTTACTCTCGTATTTGCCTACCTGTGGTTTTCTTTTCCCTCTGCAGCAACTGCACATTCAATTCTGAGTGTTGAAGGAAATAACTCAGATTATGGGAGAGGCGGAGAAGTGGAAATTCTTACGATCTGCAAGTGATGAGTTTTGCAACTCAACAGATGCATTTTTACCCTTCTCTAAAATGTGCTGGGGTTGACGTCCCAGCAAGCAGGCACAGGGCGATGGGCTAGTGGGCCCCCTGCAGGCAGAAACATTGGTGGCAAAGCCCACCTGCTGGAAAGGAAGGAAACATGACGTGTGGGAGTTTAGGGCAATGCTCAGTTTGCATTTCCTCAAGCTAAATTCTGCCAGTGTTCCAAGAACAGATCTTCTTCCCACCCTCCAGCACCCAGTCTGTCTTCTGAGCAGTTACTTGTTTCATTCATTTATTTCAAAAGTATGACAATCAAGTTGCTGAATAAGGGGATACCCAGATACTGGACAACATGGCATGATAAATATTGTCCTGGAATGCTCGATTCATATTCTGTGTAGACTGCTCATGTCACAAAAGCTCTGCTTGTGATGCAGGGGCAGGGTCTGTTCAGTGGTGATGCCATTGTTCTGGGACAGACGCCACAAGCAGGTTGGCTTGGCATCAGTTTCACCGGTGAACAACTTGTGGTCCTCCAGATGTTTCCAGCTATAACTCTACAGTGGCACCCAGACTGTGGAATGTGCTCCCCAGAGAGGTCTGCCTGGCGCTGACACTATACTCCTTCTGGCGCCAGGTCAAGGCCTTTTTCTTCAACCATCATTTTAATAATCAAGGGTTTTAGATGTTTTAAGATTTTTTTTTGCCTTCCTTTTTTCCTTCTTCACAGTCACATTTTCTATTCTTTTCCTTCCTTTTCTCTTTAGTTTATGATGTTCTGTTTTATATTGTTTTAATAATTGTGGTTTTATTATTGTATTATTCTAATTTTATATTATGTAAGCCATCCCAAGTGCTCATTGGAAGGACAGAATACAAATGTCTGTAATCTATCTATCTATCTATCATCTATCTTCTCTAGCCTGCATAGTTAGTGTGTTCAGAATCAAGGAAGTTACAGGCCTAATTTGGAAGCTAGATTATTTACTCCTTTCTTACTTTTTCCCCTGAAAGGAAACCAAAGGAACCCCATATAATCTTCCTTCTCTTCATTTTATCCTCACAACCATAGGGTTGTAAGAATAAAAAAGTAGGTTAGGCTCAGAATTAGTGGCTATCCCAAAGTCCTAGAACTTCGGGATAGAACTAGAACTGATTCCTGATCTTGATTTTATTTGATTTAAGCCTTGGATCTATTGGTCATGTCGTTGAATATTTGCATTCACTTGGTATTCTTTTATGGAACTGTTTTGTTTTGTAAACTGTTTGGGATATTTTATTGGAAAAGCAGTATTTTAAACAAAAGCAAAACAGAAATATTGACCAGTACCCAACAGTGCCATTCCACAAATTGAATGAACACGAGCAGAACCCTGGGGAATATTTCAGCTGCACAGCTGCTTCCTCATTAGGTTGCACAGAAGAAACTTCTTTCGGTTTCTCATTTTGAGCTTAGTTCAGAACCTAATTTCTGGTAGCACCATTTCATTTTCACCATTTGCAGAATCACACAATTGCATACTGACTAATAATAACATGGATTCAGGATGTCAGTTTGTGGGTGGGTGTGAATTTAATTTAATGTCAGAAACGAAGTCCCGGTGGTGAACACAAAACCGCAGGTGGATAAAGGGCATCAGCTTATGCGCGAGGTTGTTCTAGAATTCAGCCTACATGCCCACTGACTTTGCATCAGCTGAATGCGGTCTGACCAGAGAGTGACATTTTTAGTAGTATGGGGAAAAGAGAGAGTTATTTCTGAAACTCCCTAGACCACTGAAATATTTTGGGTCACTCTTTTTCTCCGTCTGTCTCTGTCTCAGCCAGGAGCTGTTGTGCTTGGCACAGTTTAAACAAAGGGCTCTGGTTTTCCACAACTTTTTACAAAGTGAGTGTGTGCGTGTGCACAGATGTTATTTCTGAAACTCCCTAAACCACTGAAATATTTTGCGTCACTCTTTTTCTCTGTCTGTCTCTGTCTCAGCCAGGAGCTGTTGTGCTCAGCACAGTTTAAACAAAGGGCTCTGGTTTTCCACAACTTTTTACAAAGTGAGTGTGTGCGTGTGCACAGATGTTATTTCTGAAACTCCACAGATCACTGAGACATTTTAAGTCTCTTGCTCTCTCTTGTATCATGCACCAGCTCAAACACTGAGTTCAGGCAGCTTCCAAATTAAAAGGGAAAATGCTCACCAATAAGTGACACAGGGATCCCAGAGCTGCAGTTTTAGAAACATAGAAACAGCGCGAGTCAGAAGGTCCCTCCTGGGCCATCTAGTCTGACCCCCGGCTCCAGCCAGCCCCTCTCACGACATGCCCACCATGTGGACGTCCAGCCTGTCCTTGAACACCTGCACCAATGGGGCCTCAACGACCTCCCGGGGAAGCCCATTCCACACCCTCGGGGTCCTGACTGTCAGAAAGTGCTTCCTGGCATCCAACTTGAACCTTGGCTCCCTGAGCTCGGCTCCGTGCCCAGCTCACCCTCCATGCCATTTGTTTGTAACATAATAAAACTCTTGACCTTCAGGGTTGGGTACCTCAAGGTGCGTGATTCTATTCTTGCCCATTTCTGCCCTTGCATCGATGCCAGGGGATGGATTGTCTGAGAGACACGGAGAGCTTCTTCTGCTTTGACTGAACGGATGCCAAGGAACAGAACGAAGCCACACACATTTTGTTTTTCTGTCCTCCCCACCACCGTGAACCTTGGGATCTTCTATAGACATGGGGCATCCCACAAGAGAGAGAGAGAGAGAGGACAGAGAGAGAGAGAGACCGAGAATGGGGTGCCCAACTTTAGGCCTGTGGGACTTCTCAGGTGGCCCATCCTATTCCCTGAGCACCAGTCATTTGATGGGCTTCAAGCTTTTCTGTCTTTTCTCCCATTCTGAAAGGCTGCAGAGCCTCTCCAGGGGTTAGTGACTGCCAGGAGGTCAAAGTTAAAATATGCCGGCACCTCTGTCCCCGTTCCTTTGGCAGGGATGTGTGAAGAAACCGTTTTGGGAGTGGGGATCTGTCAGGTTCCCTGGGCCTGGTTCCTGAGACTCCAGACCTTGTGGCCATGAGTCCAACATCCCAGTCAGCTTCTGGAAGGAAGAGCCAGCTCTTCCGTAACTCTTCCCCCAGGGCTCCCAGGTGGTGCTCACGAGGGTCCTGGTCGCTGCAGTGCATTGAGGGAGTTATCCTGCAACTACCAGGGCTGCTTTTCTGGTGGTCGGCCAGCAGATGGAACCTGAAGCTGCCTCAGACCACACTTGCTTCTGCTACATGAGCTGTGTAAGTAGGTTGCCCGTTGAACAACCAGACTCCTGCAAGCATTCAGGGACATCCTCTTGGCTTGGCTCCCTTCCTCAGTGATGTCCAGGCAAGTCCGATTGACAGAAGAAGGCTGGATGGTGGGGAGGGTCATCGCAACCCTAGTCTCTGGCCCCACCTGCTGTGCCTCTTGCCTCATCTAGCTTCTCTGAACTGGGTTTCATCCCGAGGCTAAGAGGGGTTCATCCACTGGCTTCCATTGCTGTGAGGGGACTGGAACCACAGAGCTAGCCAGGTGCCTCATCCACGAAACCACCCTGGATCCCCAGCTGGTGAATCCACTGATCAGAATGCTCAGATCTGTCAACCACGAAACCACCCTGGATCTCCAGTGGAGAATCCGCTGGTCAACACGGTCAGGAGTGCTCTGAAGCTGAACCCCAGCATGCGCCATTCGCAAGGGGACATGGGGGCATGGCGTGAACACCATGGCCCTGGCCACTGTCTCTTTGCCAGCCCAGCACTGAGGGTAGGAGGGTGTGGATAGAGCTAGCGCTGGAGCATCTTCGCTTCACTGGCGTGGCACGGGAAGACTTGCCTTTCCCTGTGGCTTTGGGAAGCCACGGTGAGGTGACACGCGCCGTCAGCGTGATGAGACAGAAGGCAGCTCCGTCAGAGTTTCAGTCTTGATCTGAATTTTGTTCTCGAGTTTCACATCCCATTTTTTGTTTTTACATTTTGCTCTAGAGACTTTAAGGCTTTCATAGAATGCAAGGCTGATTGCTTGGCATATAAATGTGCAGACTATTAAAAGTAGGGTTTAGGCATCCAGACTCGTAAATCATAAAAGCAGACATAAATTCTGTGTTTTAGTGGAGATTTAAATTCCTAAATGGGTTTTACAAGAGCTGCATAAGACCTATTGACAATGCCCTTTTATGATAAAAAGTAAATAGCACCAACAAAGTTGGAATTTGAAAAGCAGTTTCCGAGGCTCCCACTGGCCTGAATGTGATGGAAAAAGAGAATGGCTACAGGAAATCTCACAGGGGAACCAAGGATAACTTGAAATTAAATGTGTAATATTGCTTTTTATGCCTTGCAAAACACACACACACACCCTACAACCCACAGGCATACAAAAACGGGGAGGGGGAGAGAGATTGCACAAGGAGAACGAGTGGGTGCATTTGCATGACAAAGGCAATCAACAACAACAACAAATTGCCATCATGTTCAAAGCTCATAACTGCAGGGATGACAACAAGAAAAGGGTCTTTCTTCTCGGCTCCCTTGGGGGAAAGCCTTGTTCAGTCAAGAAGGGGGGGAGGAGGAGAATGTGACCCCACATGCTTTTAGAGAAGCTTAGCTGGAGTTGTCATTTCCCAGGTGGCACTTGGGGAGGAAGGGATGGTGATGGGGAGAATGATAAATGAGCGGGCTGAACCGATGGCGTGGGCAAACCCTGTCTTGACCCGCGCGGGTTATCGGCAAATGCTTTGAACCTGGAGGGGACCACAGATTTCTCACGTGCTGAAACAGGATGGCAACACACCAGGCTTTCCACTGAAATGTGAAGGATTTCTGTAAGTCAAAGAGAAGTTGTATTTGACAGTATACCTTATTCTACCTCTCATCTTCTTAATTAAGGAGAGGAAAATGGGCAACGTTTCAACTTTTGGGGGTTCTCCATTGTCCACTCAGTGCTTAGCCCTGTTCCCAGATGCAAGCTTCCTCTCCTCTCCTCTCCTCTTTGACCCGGAAATGTTCATTTACCCACCTCAAATGCACACTTCCCTTTATAGGCTACAACATGAAAATGGCGTGTGCATACACCCACAATTCTGGGAATGCACTCTCTGAAACAGAAAGCCAAACGTGGGAAGTTGTGAGCATCCCTTGAGAATGATGCTCCCTGCTCTGGTCACAGCCAGAGTTGTGAGGACAACCTGTTCATGCACCCTGCAAACCGGAAGCACATCGCAGTGATTCTCAAGTTTGAAGTGCTCCTCACAATTCTCCTCCTCTTCACAAGAGTGGGCTTTCCCACTTTCATTTTCAAGTGCTACAAGAAATGATCCAAAACGGAGGAGTGTCTCTTCTTCTCTCATAGCTCCTTTTCTTCCATTCCCACGCCAACCTCTGTTTCCTTCCCCTCAGTCAAAATTTAAATGCTAAGCTTCTTGGAGCAGGATCCTGGCCATCTCGCTGATGTTCATGCTTAGCCTACTGGTGGAAAGCAGGCTGAACATGAGTTGGCAGTGTGACATGGTGGCCAAGAGGGCGAATGCCACCCTTGGTTGCATAGCCACGAGCATGGCTTCTAGATCAAGGGAGGTGTTACTACCACTCTATACAACTCTGGTGTGCCCACAACTGGAGTATTGTGCTCAGTTCTGGGCCCCTCATTACAGGAAGGATACAGCCAGGTCGGAGACAGTGCAGCGAAGGGCCACAAGGTTGGTGGCTGGTTTGCAGGGGATGCTGTATGAGGCGAGACTGAGGGAACTGGGTCTCTTCAGCCTGGAGAAGAGGAGACTCAGAGGGGATCTGTTGGCGACATACAGATATGTGAGGGGGTGTCACACAGAGGTGGGCAGAGACCTGTTCTCCCCTGCAGAGGAAGGCAGAACGCGCTCCAATGGAGCAAAGCTCAGGGAACCCAGGTTGAATTTGGATGCCAGGAAGCACTTCCTGACAGTCGGGACCCCGAGGGTGTGGAATGGGCTTCCAAGGGAGGTGGTTGAGGCCCCACTGGTGAGGGTGTTCAAGGATAGGCTGGACATCCACATGGTGGGCATGTCGTGAGCGGAGCTGGCTGGAGCCGGAGGTCAGACTAGATGGCCCGGGAGACCCCTTCTGACGCGCCCTGTTTCTCTGTGAGGAGAAGTAGCCTTTCTTTCCTATCGAAGGGACAAGAGTCTTCACATGATGAATAGGGCTCCCCACCTGCTTCAGCTCCTGCTCTGCTGGTTGGAATGCACGCATTATGGCTCCGTGCTTGTTCTGCGGAGTGAGACTAGAACCCTCTTCAAGGAGGGAGCAAGACTTGCGTATGCGCGGCAGCTCTCTGGTGGGCGCTGTGGGTCTTGGGGACACCTGAGACCTTCTGCCTGAAGAGCAGGTGCTCCACAGCTGAGCAGAAGGGCTGGTGACAGCAGAGAGAGGTAGCCCATCTCCTAGAGCAACCTGCCCCAAACCACGGACCCGCCCCATCTGCAACACTCGGTGGCCCATCGAGGTCACCTCTGGAAGAGGTGTGTATTTGTACACGCACAGAGAAAACCTTGCACTATTCCACGGCTTTCCTCGGCGGAGGCTGCCCATTCTGACAGGGGGCCTTGGGCTGCTAAGAACGGCTTGGACCCCAGAACCTCAATGGGGGGTCTAGCCCTCCAGGGGTGGCCCGCCCTCTGTCCGTCCCATGCTGCTCATCCAGTTTGCAGGAGCCCGTCAGAGCTGCCAGAGCCGAACCAGAAAGGGAGGCAGGGGAAGGAAGGGGCAAGGAGCACAGCCAGGTAATATTTCTGTTCGGTCCCTGTTTTCTCTGCCAGTTTTCCCCTTCCAGGGCTGACATCAATATTGCAGCAGTGAAAATAACACAGGAGCTGCAGAACCTTTGTGGCTCATTTTAGGACTTTTAATTTTTCCAGCCAACTAAATATAGCTGCCCTTGGCAAAGCTCCCACCTGATACTGGAGGGTGTTTTGGCTGCTGCTTCGTTTTAAACGACGTCCTCAGATATTGTGGCCTGCCAGATGTTTGGGGATGCAACTCCCAGGACCCCTCACCATTGCCTATGGTAGGGGCTGATGGGCATGAGTGGCCAAAGGAATTGGCAGGTGAGAACCTGCCCACCCTGCCTTATGGGAGAGTACCTGGGAAAGTTCTTCAACAGGCATGAACTGAGTCACCTGCAAGAAGTTTCTGGAAGTTACTTCTAAAATCCATAGAGGTTCCAGCAACAAAAGGCTGATTTTGGGAATTTAAAACAAGAAAAATTCTCAAGAACAGTACCAGCTTCTACACATTCCTTTCTCCTCCACTCCCAGAGCATCCTGGGAACTGTAGTTTTGAGGGGAGGAAGATTCTAACCAGGGTTTCTTGGCACTCCTAGAAAACGTCAATTCCCAGGATTCTTTTCCAGGTACGTGATACTTAAACTGGGATGAAACTGGTTGGAAACAAAGCAAAAAATCCTAATTGAAAAGGTATTTAAGGAATACAAAAGCCTCGGCATTGTGCAAGAACAGCGTATTCATAATAATTATGGCACTTCCAATGACAGTCCCAGGATGATTTGGGGATTATCACAATCATTCCGTCTTGCAGCCACAGATACCACGGTTGTGTTTCCTTTCCCGACAACCATTTTAGTTGGGTTCCTCGTACTCCCCCTGCACTGAGCTCCTTTCCACCAGTCTGCAAGGCTCCCTTAGCAGATATTTACAACCTTAACGCTATTAGCACCTCATGAAGCCCTCACCCAACATTGGTTCCGGTTTCATTGGAAAAGAATTAGAGTTAATTGAAAAGCAGTAAAGTGGATTGAAATGCATTTTGAATTCTTTGACTGTCAGTGAGTGGAACTAATGATTTACTTAATGTTGGCTGTTAAGGGGTGCTTTGGGCTTTTCATAAAGTGACAGATGAATGCAAGTCCCCCTAGGGAGTCCCAGATGACAGGAAAGGCTGAAGGCAAATGTCAACATTCATTCTAGCTGTCTAGGGCATTGTTGGACACCTGGAATCACCGCTTTACATAAAGCGGGCTAAAAATCTGCTATATACTGCATGTACTGACAGTCTTCTGGTTCTTGTGCAGAGGGAATTTTTTCCATATGTAATTACAAATGGTCTCTGGTTTTGCTATCTGAAGGTGGTGCAAAGGATGTTGCCATCAGTCCTCTGAGAGCTATGCAGAGATCTCAGTCCTCTGAGATCTTCCTTATACTTCCCTCAGGGAAGCAAGAGGGGGCAGCCGCTAGGCAGAGGGCCTTTGCTGCAGCTGCTTCGCATATCTGGAATGCTCTCCCTGAGGAGGTTTGCCTGGCACCATCTTTACACTCTTTTCAGTGCCAGGTGAAGACCTACTTTTCAAAAAACGTTTTAGCATTCGATGCCACTAAGCTAAACTCCTCAGGTCACAGGTCCCCTGCATCTGAGAACCAGGATCTCTCAGCTGCCCAGTCCAACTTCCTGACCACTGCACAGCACAGCCTCTCATGTATTGGATGATCAGGATGCGGTCCCCTGATGCTTTCTTGTGAGCAGTGGTCCTGGATGAGTATGTGGAGAAAGGATTATTCCTGCATTTCTTTTAACAATGATGTTTTGGGGATTTTTGTCTGTTTTAAGCACCTTACCCAGTTCTTAACACTCTAAACTTTTCTAAGATGTATTTTAGTTTTGCATTTGTGTGAAGTTTCCTGAGCTGCCTTGAGGAGAAGTGGGGATGAGTCTTTCACCTTTAAGGCTGAAATGTAGCATAGAAATGGACCACAAAAATTTAATACCAAGCCAAGTTTTACACTTACTGGGTAAGCATGATCTTTTGAGTAGAGGAAAGGGAATCTGCCTGTTTTGGTTCCATTGATGTCATCATTTTTCTGAACTTAATTTAATTTTGCATCAGTTTACATTTAAACACACACACACAATGCATTTCTGTTAGCATGACCACCTTCCTCAGTGCCTGTAGTTAGGTGGACATTCTAATTCTTATCTTCTAAAGGCGAATGCCATCCCATTTGGAAACATTTGAACCCTGGTGCACAAGTCTGCTTTGATTTGTTTATTCTTCAGTATGTGCAGATTCAGTAAATTCATATAAAGTTGAGATGGAGCTAATTTTTTACCCATCCCTGGTTCTCAGCTGCATCAAGGTGTCTCTCTCTAAAGAATACTTTCTGCATCCTTCCCCCTTTCTTTTCAGGTGTGCACATAAGATATAAGAAATCAAAATGTTAAGTCTGTCGATTTAGATGGATCACACATCAGATGCAATCCTTAGAGACTGAGATTCAGTTGTGCTGCCGTGTTGAGTGATCATGTGCTGTGCTGGGGATGGTGGTGAATGGGGAACCGTTTTGGCTGAGATGTGGCATAGAAATAAACCGATCACAACACAAACCCAGTATTGCTGCCCGGCGTGAAAAAGCCCTGTGGGTTAAGGGGTGAACAAACAGGTAGAACAAAGGAGCCCTGATTGACTTTCTTTTTACATCCTGTGTGCATTTTTGGTTCAGTTGTGCAAACATAGATCACACAAGCACATGTTTTGGAATAGTAACATAGAAGAGCGAGTCAGAAGGGGCCTCCCGGGCCATCCAGCCGCTCCACTCATGACATGCCTACCATCTGGTTAGGCAACCAGAACAGAACGCAACATTCCAAGTTTAGTTGCACCAAAGATTTGTATAAGGGAAGTAAGATAGCAACACAGAAACACAGAGCAAGTCAAAAGGGGCCTCCTGGGCCATCTAGTCTGACCCCTGGCTCCAGCCAACTCCACTCACGACATGCTCAGCATGTGCATGTCCAGTCCATCTTTGGACACCCTCACCGATGGGGTCTCAAGCACCTCCATCAATAACAGCAAGAATGATAATAGGAGACAAACATAAACGGGGGCAAGAGAACTCCCACCAGTGATAAGGAGGCAGATGGTTGAGGGAGGTCCAGGAGGTGAAGAAGGGACCAAAAGTGATAGACGACAATTTCCCCGTCACCAGAGCTCCACTGGGGGCAAGTGTCCCCTGTTGGCTTCTACTCCGTACGCACAATTTCAACAGAGCTGCTATAGTGCAAAGGTTGCAACGAGGGCAATGAGAACTTCAGATTTATGTGTTAATCCTTGGTGATCCATCACTACTGGGACAACCCAATGGGGATAAGATTTTGCCTTTCTGCAAGGCAAAATAGAAAATCACGCATAGGGCAGCTTACAATTATGAACAAAACTTAATTAAAACCACAATAAAATAAATGTATTAAACAATCAAAACACAACAATAGGAGATTAAGACGAGCATCCAAGCAGAAAAGGCAAATGCTATTTTAGGCTGCATTAATAGAAGTTTCACTTCCAAATTCCATAACATTCTAGTTCCCCTTGACTCAGCACTGGGTAGCACTCATCTGGGGTCCTACGTCTAGTTCTGAGCACCACAGTTTAAGAAAGATGCAGACAAACTGGGAAGGGTTCAGAGGAAGATAACAAGCATGATCCAGGAACTGGAAACAAAGCCCTTTGAGGAGAGATGGAAAAAACTGGGCATGTTTAGCTAAATGAGGGGAGATATGATAGCACTCCGTAAGTAGTTGAAGGGCAGGATCCATTCTTGATCATCCCAGATTGCAGGACACAGCATAACAGGGTCACATTACAGGAAGCCAGGTTCTGGCTAGATACCAGCAAAAATTTCCGGACTGTTACAGCAGTATGAAAATGGAACTCATGACCTAGGGAGGTTGAGGGCTCTCCTACACTAGAAGCATTCAAGGTGCAACTGGACAACCCTCTGAGAGGGCTGGTTCACTTGGAGTCCTCCACTGAGCATGGGATGGACCCAATGCCCTTCCAACTCTGCTGTTCCATGGTTCTATAACAGATCCACATACATGTCAAAGCCCTTCTTGAATTAAAAGATGGTTGTCTTCTGGTGGAAGAAGAGCAGTATGGCATCCACCCAAGCCTCTCTCAGATAGACTATATCAGAAGCACATTCCTCACCCTAACTCTCTTTGTGCCTTTGCTTAAATGTGTTGGGATAGCAACCACCATATCTAGCTTACGATTTCACTAAATCAGATGGCATCAGCCACTTCCAGCACAATAACAGGAAGAATATAGCCAGGTTGGAGTCAGTGCAGCGCAGGGCCACAAGGATGGCGGCCAGATTGCAGGGAAAGCCATATGAGGCGAGACCGAGGGAACTGGGCCTTTTCATCCTGAGGAGGAGGAGACTCCAAGTGGATCTCTTGGCAACATATAGGTACATGAGGGGGTGTCACATGGAGGTTAGTAGAGACCTGCTCTCCCCTGCAGAGGAAGGCAGGATGCACTCCAACAGAGCAAAGCTCAGGGAACCCAGGTTCCGTTTGGATGCCAGGAAGTACTTCCTAACAGATAGAATCCCGAGGGTATGACTGGGCCTCTATGGGAGGTGGTTGAAGTCCCATCGGTGAGAGTGTTCAAGGATAGGCTGGGCATGCACATGGTGGGCATTTCATGAGCACAGCTGGCTGGAGCCAGTGGTCAGACTAGATGCCCCGGGAGACCCCTTCTGACTCGCCCTGTTTCTATGTTTCTATGTACTCAGAAGGAAGGCCCATTGAGCTCCATGAGGCTTACTCCCAGGTAAGTGTTTACAAGAAGGGGAGAAGCAAGCAAGCAATTTTTGGCAAGGCTCTGTTCAAGTTGATTGCAGCCACCCCCTACTGCAAATTTCTGCAGATTTAATTGAAATCCATGCAGTTGGTTGACTAAGGTTAGGATTCCTCCACCTAAACCCTAATTGCAGAGTAAAAAAGTCTTTTGAGTGAAGGTTGATGTGAGGCATGGGATCCATGATTGGAACTACCAATGGACTCTCCCACTAGCTCCGAGAAAGCTAAAATCAGCTGGAAGTAAGGTTCTTTCCACATATCCCCCCCAACTTTAAGTTCCGTCCTATGCTGTTATTTCTCGATGGTTTCTGCACATTTCTTCGAATGTGGGGAATGGGGTATGGTGGCTGGAACGGA
Source organism: Varanus komodoensis (assembly GCF_004798865.1). Classification (NCBI taxonomy): domain Eukaryota; kingdom Metazoa; phylum Chordata; class Lepidosauria; order Squamata; family Varanidae; genus Varanus; species Varanus komodoensis. Next base: position 862,578 of record NW_025335606.1, read on the forward strand.
GGATGCATGATCTCCTTTCCTCTTTCTGTTGAATCGACATGGAGACAACCTATATGATCAAAATGCTGGTAGTTGTCATTGCTCAAGACCAGCTGCAACTTTGCAATTGCATGACTCCAGAAGTGACACGGACTCACAAAATGCAGAACCAGGAGTGCTAATGGAGGAAACTGCACTTCTGAGTACCACAGCAGGGTTGTCAGAGACCTACAGCCTCAGGTAACTAGAGACTCCCCAACCTGGGATCCTCAAGCATAGCTCCAGGACCAAACCTGCACCCACTTCTTTTGAGATCCTCGCATTCAGTGGAGCCAGCCTACCAATGCTGGCATCACTGAGACATGAGTCCTGGAGAGATGGTGCCACAGGAAAGAGCAGAGTCTATGGAATGTAGACTATGGAAGTTTAGGCTAGGCTGCTCATGAAGAGCTCTTCTGGGTGCTACAGCTTCTGCCTTGCCTTGCCTTCTGAGCCCTGCGGGTTTTCACATAGTTTAGAATAGACAAAAAGAAGGCAAGAGATTCATGGCAAGCTGAAGAAGGGCTAAATTGACTCTCAGTGAGCAATCAGTGACTAAGAAGTCAGCTCTGGGGGAGAGCGTTGCCTTCTACTGCACCCTTGGGCTTCCCAGAGGCATCTGATTGGGCCCTGTGGGAAAACAAGATCAACCTCTCCCAAGCTGGTAACCTCCAGACATGTTGGAGTACAACTGCCACGATTCCCATCCAGCATGGCCAAGCCCAGCGTGGATGAGACCTGGATCTGATCTGCCATTTTGGTATTGCAGAAGATGAGGGGAGTGGGGTTCTTTGAGGCCTCTGCCTCTCATGACAAAGGGGCTCTCTCTTTTTCCTGTCCTTTCTTTTAACAAGTGCCTTCTGCAGAAGAGTGCAGGGTGGGGGGGGCACAATTCCTCCCTTTCAAAGTCTTGCTAGTCGTAGCAGCTCCTGAGAGAGCAGACGAGGATCCAGTGGAGGGGGAAACAGGAAATCAAATGCTCAGTAATGTTGTTAGATCACTCAACTTGGTCCTGTGCCTCAAGAAATTAATTCCAGGCTCTTTTAGCATTGCAGCCTCATTCATGGACTGGTTGTAAAGTGGCCCATGCATCTCCATCGCTGGTCAACCATCCTCTTCCCTCCCTCCCTCCCTCCTTTCCATCCATCCATCCATCCATAAATTCATCTATCTGTCCATCCATCAATCCATCCATCTGGCCATACATCTGTTCGTCCGTCTGTCCATCTGTCTGTCTGATGGAGAAATGGGATGATTTTGTCTACAGTGGAGAAAGGGGCCATTGCATATCTGTATAGAGATATACAGATATGTGTGTGTGCGCACACACATGTGAGAAGATTAAGCATTAGAGGCCCTGGAATTGTTGTTGCCTGCACATCTCTAAAAATAATATCAATTGGTACCCGGGGACCACTTTGAGTTTGGCTGCGCGAGGAAGATTAGCAGCAAAAAGAGAGAAAGGAAAGGTCTTTGCGGTACATAGATCTCTTTCAACAGGAAGCTGTCTGCAGGCTTGCACAAACGTACGCTGGCTATTTGAGAAGTTCATTTCTCCTGATGTCTTTGTGGCTTGCTTTCTTCCTTTTTTGCTTTTAAATGGCCCTCTTCAGTGACCTCTGAATGGGCCAGAGCTAGCCGACCCCACCTCCATCACTTCTGGAGCAAAACCATACTTTCTACTGGGAAGATACCTAGTGCTGCCTCAGAGACAGCTAGGATGGACTTCTGCAGTGCTATCTTGGAATGGTTGGCTTCCCCCCAAAATGGCAGACAAATGGGTCATAGGTTTGGACCACCGTGCCCATGAGAAGCAGATAAAGACTGTGCGGCTTCTTAGTTCATACACAGAAACAGGGCTAAGGTGTGACACCACAGAGATTACAGAAAGGGTGCATGGTGTAAAGAAACTAGTTAGAGATCTCCTTTCCACTCCTTGTGATCTTGGAGTCATCCAGTTGAGCCTGAATGATGAGAGATGCTGGAGAGATAATGGAAGAGCTTCTTCATTTGGTGCAAAGTTAAACTATGGAATTGGCTACTGCACGATGCAATGATAGCATGCTTGAAAAAATAAACAAACACAGGAGGAAATTGCAGAGCTGATAATCGTGCAAAACTGGGCAACTAGAGTGATCCAGGGGCTGGAGCGATCTCCTTAGTGGGACAGGTTACAACCTGTGGGGCTGTTTCATTGACAACAAGGACAAGCAAGGGGAGTCACAAAGGAGATGTAAAAATAAGCATGGTATCCGGATATCAGAATCCTGCAGTGTCATTCCATAAAGCTGATTGGTGAGAGGCGAAGGACAGATCAAATGCAGGAAGGGCTTCTTCACACAACACATTGTTGAACTGTAGCATTCACTGTCCCAGGCTGCTGATTTGGTGATTTAAAAGGGGGATAATCAAATTTATGGAGGATACATTTACTCATGGCTACCAGTCATGTGGTTGTGCAGCCTCCAGGCAATGCCTATATGCACCAGCTGCTGGGGAACATGATTGGGGTGGTTCTCTTGCATGCACGTCTTCTCCATGGGTTTTCTAAAGGCATCTGGTTGCCCACTCTATGAACAGAGGGCTAGACTAGATGGGCCCACAGTGTGGCCCCTTCTGACCCTTCTTGTCATCTTATGATAGCCACAAACATGGGTGGCTTCCAAGCGGGATTAGACAAAATGATGAAAAACAGGATTAGCAATGTCTACTAAACATGACAGCTATCCATGGCCTTCAGTAATGCCTGGAGAATGTCTCTCTCAGTCTGAGTCACTGGGGAGCATGCCTTGTCTTGCTTTTGGGTGGCCGCAGTCTCCTGGTTGGACACTGTGAAACAACAAGAACAACAACAACAAAAAGAAACCAAATGCATCGATACAAGATGGGAAATACGTGGCTCAACCAAACTGAAAAAGAGAAAGATCTCGGAGTAATTGTGGACGATAGGCTAAACATGAGTCAACAATGTAGTGCAGCTGCCAAAAGGGCAAATGCTATTTTGGGATGCATCAACAGAAGTACTACTTCCAAATCATGAGAAGTAGTAGTTCCCCTATACACCTCACTAGTCAGACCTCTCCTGGAATACTTGTCCAGTTCTGGGCACCAAGATGGAAGAAAGATGCAGGAAAATTAGAAAGGGTCCAGTGGAGGGCAACAAAAATGATCTGGGGTTTGAAAACACTGCCCTGTGAGGAGAGACTGAGGGAACTGGGCATATTTAGCCTTGAGAAGAGAAGACGGGGTGGAGGGTGGGGGGTATGGTATCCTTCTATAAGTACGTCAAAGGCTGTCACAAAGAGGAAGGTCAAGATCTCTTCTTGCTGATGCCTGAATGTAGGACACGGAAAAATCAGTTCAAGTTGCAACAGCCCAGATTCAGGCTGGGCATCAGGAAGAGCTTCCTCACTGTCAGAGCAATGGGGCAGTGGAACCAGCTGCTTAGAGAGGTGGTGGGCTCTTCCACACTAGAGACATTCACAAAGAAACTGGGCAGCCCTCTGAGTGGGATGGGGTAAACTGGTGTCCTGCAACAGCAGGGGGTTGGACTCAATGGCCTTCATGGCCCCTTCCCTCTACAATCCAATGGTTCTATGATTCTATGACGCTAACACTGGACTGGATTTGCCGTCAGACCAATCCAGCTCTACTTGAATGTAAACCCCAGACTGCCTTGCTCTGCACCTGTGGCCTGATGCATGTGCGAGGCAGCCATTGTGAGCTTCTGCGCATCAAAAGTCATGGCTGCAGCACAGCTCTGTGGTGGTGCAGACTTGCAGATTGTCAAGACCTCATAAAATGCTACCATGAGCGGACAAGCACTTCTAACTAGCAACAAACCAGCTATCCTGAGATCCAGGACAGGGTTCTAGGACTGCTCAAAGTCGAGGACTTTGCTCTTGATGTGCAGAGACGGCAAGAAAACACAGACCAACCCTTAATCCCTCACAACAGGGATGGCCTCATTTGCCTTTGCCAGACTCCATCGACAACTGGAGTGATCAAGATGCCGCAAACACTGCAGATGATGTCGGGGCGACAGAAGATTTTTCAATTAATCTCTCCTGACCCCGTGCTTTGAACTCTTGTTCCTATCTGTTAACAGCTCCATTTTGTTTTGTAACCTGTGAGGCTCCAGTGACCAATAATATCCCCTTTAAATAAATGCAGAGGTGTCAGAGGAGGAGCAGAGGGAATCGGCTTGGATCTCATTACACAAAGACTTCCTGATGACCTGCTCCTCTCTTTGCCTGCTGTCCCTGATCGGATCCTGACAGCCGGTAGACTGATAAGAGGAGAGCCTATGCCTTCCCCCTCTACGCCTTGGGTCGGGAAGGGCATCTCACAGCCACACCACCCTTTCTTCTTCCCAGAAGACGTCCAGGCTGAACCAGCGGCCCTCCCAAATCACATCATATCCCGTGCAGAGTCATGTTTATCAGCAAAATGCCACTTCCAGGTCTGATGGTGGGAAAATGAGTCTTTCAAGATGAAAGCCAGTTTCTTACCATGTAGCCAAGGAGAATTTAAGAAATGTCATGAACGGCAATGTAAATCTTTTGTCTGATGCAGGATTTCCTTAGAGGACTTTTCCAGGTAAGGAAAGATCCCCAAATTCTCTTTAGATCATAATTACCCATCACACCCTTGATGCAACCTAGTTCCAGAGCATTGTGGGAAAGTAAAAGGGCAGCTCCCAGGCTCGAACACAGGATATAGGGAGGGCTGGGTATATTTCATCCATAGGAGGCTTTGGGAATGGCATCCTCCTCCTCATCAGATTGCATTCATACATGGCTTCTGTCATGGTGAACACAATCTTGATGGAAGGACTATCGGTCTGGTTCTAGGTAAAGAAGATCTTTGTGTTCTGTGTACAGCACAGCTGGAAAGATACTGGACTTGTTCACTGGAAGTCTGTCTGCTTGCATGCTTTTGCCCCACGCCCCCTTCCTGGTAGCAGCACAAACATCGCTTTCCCCAGAGAAACAGATATACAAGGGCAAAGTGCCGGCAAGCCAACAAAAGGGAAGATCAGGAAAGAAAAACAAGAAATCCATAGAAATTTGAAATGTAGCAGATGCTCTGAATATCCAAAGAGGGAGCACACGCACACATTCCCGAGGAACTTCAGATAACGCCCCCCCCCCCGCACCTTTCTTTTTGCTCAGTACTTTGAAATGACACTTCAGGACAAGGGAGACGCTTGGATCACAGGGCCTTCTAGTCTGGCTTCTGCTCCTATTTAACCTCTTTGGAAATCGCTTTCTTGCACCCATGAAAAGTAGATAAAAAAGCAAAGGAAGTGTGTTGCCATCAAAATACCCAGAAAGCCCCCTAGTACACTCTCTCTCATAGAACAATCCTAGTTATGTTTAGACAAAGAACCTCGTGCAGCTCCCAGCATTCCCCAGCACAGGCTCGTGGGCTTAATGTCCGCTCTTCCACGGAGGACAGGTTCTCTGTGGGAAGGGAAGGGCTCCCACAGAGCTGCGATGGGGCCACGACAAGCTCCCCACACCCTGTCTGCTGTCGTCTCGCATCGGACCTGAATCAGCAATGGCTGCAGGCCGCTATTCTTGATGCTGGCCTCATACACTGCCCGGGTGTAGCATTGCTTTGTGGCACTGTGGGAAAATTAAAGACATGACTTCAGGCCCTTGCTGGAATAGAAGCATGGAAGCATAGAAACAGAGCGAGTCAGAAGGGGTCTCCTGGGCCATCTAGTCTGACTCCCAGCACCAGCCGGCTTTGCTCATGACATGCCCACCATGTGCATGTCCACCCTATCCTTGAACACCTCCCGTGAAGCCCATTCCACACCCTCGGGGTCCCAACTGTCAGGAAGTGCTTCCTGGCATCCAAATTCAACCTGGGTTCCCTGAGCTTTGCTCCATTGGAGCGCGTCCTGCCTTCCTCTGCAGGGGAGAATAGGTCTCTCCCCAACTCTGTGTGACACCCCCTCACATACCTGCATGTCGTCAGCAGATCCCCTCTGAGTCTCCTCTCCTCCAGGCTGAAGAGACCCAGTTCCCTCAGTCTTGCCTCATACCCCATCCCCTGCAAACTGGCCACCATCCTTGTGGCCCTACGCTGCCGGGCTATATCCTTCCTGTAACGTGGATCCTGGAACTGAGCACAATACTCCAGTTGCAGGTGCACCAGAGTCGTATAGGGTGGCAGTAACACCTCTCTTGATCTAGAAGCCACACTTTTGGCTATGCAACCAAGGGTGGCATTTGCCCTCTTGACCACTGCGTCATAGCTCTTCATGTTCTGCAGCAAACATTTAGGCGAAATACCACAATTCCAAGTTGGGCTACACTTGGTTGTTATTTTTTTCTACTACTTTACCTTTGGTCCCACACACCATGGGCTGCAGCCCCCAAGAACATCTTCAGAGTTCAATTTGGCCCTTGGGCTCAACAGAGCTGTGTGAGAACCATCCATTGGGAGGAGGGCTTTCTCTGCGGTGGCGCCCAACCTATGGAATTCACTCCCCAAAGAGGTCCGCCTGGCACCGTCGTTACTTGTTTTTCGGCGCCAGGTAAAGACCTTTTTATTTAAACATCATTTTAATTGTTAAAACATATGATCTGGCCAGGGCAACTTCTTCTTCCTTCTCTATTCTCCTCCTATATTCTTTATTCACTTATTTTATACTGTTAATTTTAACTTTATATGATTATGTGGGTATCCCAGCATATTCTTTGTATTTATGTAATTGGAGGTAATTTATTACCTTCTATTGTACTTCATTGTATTTTATTGTGTTGTAAGCCGCCCCGAGGCTTCGGCAAGGGGCGGCATAGAAATGCTGTAATAATAATAATAATAATAATAATAATAATAATAATAATAATAATAATAAATGAGATTCCCAGGGGTTTGCAGCAGCCTGGAGTCTGCGTGGCCTTGGAACACATGCCAAGAGCAACCGTCCTTTTCTTTCCCAGCAGTCGCAGAGGCTGCTGCAACAGGTGCAGTGGGGCATCGGATGGGCCATCCAGGAAAGGCAGGAGACCCTTTGGCAACCTGCACAGGTTGTCTCCAAGGGCTGAGCATGGCTGGAAGGAGGCCTGCCTGTGTTCTAGAAGCAGGTAAGCAAAGGAGGGCTTGCTTTCCCTCTCCCTTAACGAGAACATCTTCGAATAAATTTGTAGGAAAAGTACACGCTCTGGCAATTTTTAAAATTTCAAGTCCTAAGTGCTAATTCTTCCACCACCAGCCCCTGATACCTGTCCTGCTATTCTCAGACAACTGCTGTAGGAACTGGAAACTGAAATCAGAAGCAATTCCTTTCCAAAAGAAGACAAAGATGATGAAGAGGAAGGATGAGACGAATATGCAGTTGAGGCAGCTTCTTTGAGGTTCAAAGATGAAGTGAGAAAGAGAGAGAGGAGAAAGAAAGATGGGAAGGAAGGAAGGAAGGAAGGAAAGCCCATTTTCAAACAGTCCTTTGGTAAATATGTGGAGTAGCTCCTTATCTCTTAAAATGCCAAACAGAGCACTCAAGTGAGCATCTGCGTTCCCTTCTCGTTCAGGTCACTGGCTCAACTCATTTGTACAAACCTCTAATAAACACAAATCTGACAGTCAGCCTAATATTCCAGAATCAAAAGCTATTATTGACTTTGCTATATTGATCAACGGCAGCCTAGTCTTCGTAATAGATTACAATGTTCCTTTCTTAATGCTGCATCACAGTATTTCCCTCCTCTGCATTAAATTAATGTTCCTTTGTCAGGAATTGTTAAAAGAAGCCAGTCCGCAGGCTTGCTGCCCCAGCTTTAAAGCCCTGAATATTGTCAACCTCTCCACAAATTGCGGGCTCCTTCCAGGAATTCAGGTTCGTGGATAACCTCTCACAGGCACACATACAGGAGCTCTAATGTTCTTTAATTCTATTGTTCTTTTTTCTTTCTGTTGTGGACAATCAAGTCCTTGGGAGAGAGGCCCTCCCAGTGCAGGACTTCTTCCCTCTAGAAAGTTTTTGCTCTTTTGCCCCCCCTCCCCCCTCCCTCCCTCTCTCCCTCCCTCTCAGCAGCTTTCAATACCATTGATCTTGGCAGCCTTCTGGAGAGATTAGGACTGGGAGTTGATGGCACTGCCTTGAGATGGCTCCTCTCCTACCAGGCCAGCCTCTCCAGACGGTGTGCTGGGGGACTTCTGCTCTGCGCATGGCCTTCGTGCCATGGAGTCCCACAGGACCCTTTTGTCCCCCATGCTCTTTAACGCCTACATGAAGCAACTCAGAGAGGTCTTCAGCAGGAGGTTTGGGCTGAAGCTCTGCCTCTCCTTTTCATCAAGTCCAGGTGAGGCAGTGGCTGTTCTGAACCAGTGTCTGAGCTTCGTAATGGACTGGATGTGGACTGCTAAGCTGAAGCTCGATCCAGAGACGATGGAGGTGCTGCTGGTGGGGAGGCCGTCTGTCCCACTGAGGAGTTTTCCACCTGTCCTGGACAGGGCTGCACTCCCCCTGAAGGACAAGGTTCTCAGCCTTGGGGTGCTCCTGGATCCTGAGTTGTCACTTGTTGCTCAGGTGGACTCGGTACCCAGGAGTGCTTTTTTCCAGCTTTGGCTGATCTATCAGCTGCATCCCTTCTTGGATGTGCCACAGCTTGCCACTGAGTCACAGTGCTTTGAGAGTTTTGGGCTGAAAAACACCTCATGGGGCTTCCCCCATCCACCCTACAGCCCCAGCTTGGCTTCTTGAGACTTTTCATACTCCCAAAGTTGAAGACTGGTTTGAAAGGACACCGTTTTGGTCTTGTGGATAATGTCCGAAGAACCACCGTGCAGGCTCTGAACGCCACCCCACCTGAGGACTTCCAGGGATGCTCTGAAGAATGGAAACATTCTATACACTCACGAGGTATACAATGAAGGAGACAATGTTCGATTGTAAAGTATTCCAATTAATGAATTTTTAAAATATCATTCTCATTACTTTCTGGACACAGCTCATATACCCATCTGGTTGCTGCAGTCAACATCTGAGATGTTCCTCTTCATTCCTCCCCCGAGTGAAGGGAGGAGGAGTGGGCAAGTCAGAATGGAATTCCATCCTGTACAAGGTTAAGATGGCTTCAACACTGTACTCCTACAGACACCAGCTAAAACCTTTATTTTCCTGATATTTTCGAGGATGGATTGTCAGACCTTGATTTTAAACGACTGTTGAAGGTTTTAGTCACTGCTACCATTTAATTCTGTAATTCTATGAGTTTATCATTTTATGAATGTGTATAATTATTTTCTACTATTGGTTAGTTGCTTTGTATTTCCCCTTCTCAATTTATCAATTTATCATCTAGTTATTTATTTTACTTATGTAACTTTTAATTAATATTTTGGTTGTGTATTATTATTATGATTCATTTGATTTATTGTTATTGCTGTATTACAGTACAACAACATAGTACTGTTCTTTGTGGCTCTGTCTGTATGTAAGCCGCCCAGAGATCCTATGGCCAATCGGGTGGCTTATAAATCAAATAAATAAATAAGTAAATCAATGCTTCCTCTTTTGGAGATTTCTTTTCACTCCTGTTCACATTTGACCTGGACATATTGCTGCTTTAAAGAAGCAATGCATGCAAATGCTGATCATGCATGGATATTCAGATGCAAACATGGACGTCCATCTCTTTTCGTAGCCTGTTCCAGCCAGCCAACAACTCACAACTAGGCCGGGGCAAAGGAGGGGATGTATTCCATCTATATTTGATACTTCCCATGAACAATCTTTACCTTTTTCTCAAAGGTTGAGCAAAATTCTCTAATGGAGCTGTATTTAATGGGGGACACTTAAGAAATGCGCCAACCATTTTCATTCAGCTGCAGTAAGTAGCACCCATCAAGATGGTAACTTGAAGTCAGTACTCTATCCAAAGAGTCTTGTATATTTTAAGGATAATCCCACTTACTGTGGCATAAATTTTCATGGAACCTGTCCATGAAATTCACTAAATATTCATGGAAATTTATGCTATGCTAAATGCATTTCTATTTCAGGTGCCAAAAAACACCATGAGTAAAATACAGTGCCACTTAAAGTAGCCCCATTGAAATGAATGGAACTTGCCCTAGTCATGTTTAACTTAAATTCCATTAATTTCCATGGGTGTACCCTGTTTCTTTGAACTTACATCCATATATGCCCAGCCGCCCCCTGAGATCGGCGGGAGAGGCCCTTCTCCGGGAACCCTCCGTGAAAGAAATTAGGAGGGTGGGTACTCGGAGGAGGGCTTTCTCAGCGGTGGCGCCCAATCTGTGGAATGCGCTCCCCAGAGAGGTCCGCCTGGCGCCGTCATTATTTGTTTTTCGGCGCCAGGCAAAGACCTTTTTATTCAAGCGGCATTTTCAATGTTAATATGATTGAATTTTATCTGGCCAGGGCGGCTTATTTTATATTGTATGGTTGTATTTTATTCTTACGTTTACATTTTTAATTTATGATTATAATTATTTAATTTATTGTTGTAAGCCGCCCCGAGGCTTCGGTGAATGGGGCGGCAAAAAACGTTTTAATAAATAAATAAATAAAACTTGCCCTAGTCATGTTTAGCTTAAATTCCATTAATTTCCCTGGGTCTATCCTGTTTCTTTGAAGCAGACTAGCATAATGACACCACTGGAGATGGTTTGTGAGTATTTGTTGTGATTCATTTGCAAATGAGGCTCAAAAGCCCACCAATATATTCCGTCAATCAGTGCACAGGAGTTAATCAGTCACCTGTCCTTTCATTGATTGGCTAATTAATTGTTGACTACCATCTCAGGTCAGCAAAATTTCAATAGAAGTTTCTTTCGGGATCATCTAATTGTTATTATACATGACGATGATGATGATGATGAAGAAGAAAAAGATGAAGAAATAGTCATATTTGTCCAGAAGAAACTGCCTGTCCCAAACTGGTGCTCTTTCTTTGGAGCAGTAGATCCCATTATCCCCAGGCAGAGCAGCCCAGCCAGCTACACTGAAAACTGTAGCCCAAAGCACCTGGAAGGCCAAGAGAAGACAAGTTTCCTGATTTCTTGCCATTTCCTACCTGAGTTTATACTGATGGATGCTTTCTAGCTGATGCTTCCTCCTTGGCTCTACATAATTGTGCTTGAATTGCCACGTTTGATTCTCATCTCATTTATTAGACACACACCCGATTTTGCAAACAAGGATAGAAAGACCCAAAATAGTTCAAAACACAAACAGGATTAGAGGTGTTGCTGCAGAGCCGTTGAGCCTGAATGATCCCTGGTTTGGTCTTCGTAGCTGTCAACCCAGCAGGTTTCAAACTGGAAGTAAACCGAATCCCCCAGGACTGGAGATTCTAAAGCTAAACTCCAGAGCTGAAGGGAGAGGAGCCGAAACCAGGTAGTTTCCCCGTCATTCCTGTGTGAGTCAAAGTCATGAAACACCTTGGCAGGCGAGTTCCCAAAAGGAAGGCTGTCATCGCGCATTCTCTCTCTCTCCCCCTCTCCCTCTCCTTCTCTCTTCTCTACTATGTAAATGGACTAAAACTGCAGTCCTCTCTCTCCACTGGGAGAGGAACTGGCTGTGATCCATCCTTTCAACCCACACTGGCAGATCTGAAACTTTCCCTTCCACTGCCCAGGGTGGGGAAGGAGGGGAGCTTCACAGGCAGAGGGGGATGCTTCGGTGAAGGAAATAGCCTGGGCGCCCTCCCTTCGGGCCCCGGGAGTGGAGCAAGGATGTGGATCTCAGTCATCCAGGCTGCTCTCTTGGCCTGGGGTTGTTAAGGCGGATTCTCAGGACTGGGCATTTCTACAGTATCTGCACCGAGCATTTATGTATCGCTTGTCCGTTGCATCCTGCACAGTTTTGTATTGTTTTACTAGTGCACCTGCTGCAAGTACAGAGCCTAAACTGCATGCATTTTCCCTGCATACATAAAATAAACAAACTTCAGGCTCGGGAAAAGTGGTTGCATGGTTTGCTCCTTACTTGAGTGTGGAAGTTGGTGGTTGGGGCGGGGGAGAGAGAGAGAGGTAGCCATATTCAGACTTTTAGGCCAGGCATGGTCACTAGATGTGAGCACACCCTCCCGCTCCCACCGTTAGCCAAGACCTGCTCTGATGCCACGGGGTGTTCACAAACAGTCCAATGGCTCGATAAAGGGTTTTGGAAACGAGGCAGCCACTGAAAATAAGAATAACAATAATAATAATAATAGTAATGTATTATTTGTTTATTTATTAAAGCATTTTTATGCCGCCCCATTCGCCGAAGCCTCGGGGCGGCTTACAACAATAAGTTAAATAATTAGAATCATAGATTAAAAATATAAACATTAGAATAAAATACAAACATGCAATATAAAATAAGCCGCCCTGGCCAGATAATAATTATGATTGTTATTATTGATGTTATTATTATTATTATCATCATTATTTTGCATCTGCAAAATAAGTTGGCTCCACACTTCTGGCCATGCCTGTAAGAGTGAGTGATCAAGAAGAGGATTTTTCCGGGCTGACCAGGACTGACCAGCAGCCCTAAAGCCGTGTGTCTTGTTTTTTCTGGGTTTTACTTTGGCTTTCTCCTGCCTCTCTTTTAGATCTCCTGGTTTGTTTATCTCTTCCAATATGGTCTCTGTTAGCTTCCCCATATTCAGATTTGCCACCCTTGTTCCTATCTGGACCCATCGCCATGAAAAGCCTCTAGAAACATGGCACTAAGAGCTATTAAAGGAATAGGCATCGTTGAGCTCTCACAAGCAATTTAAACATTTGGAAGCAGGGCAAGACAGGCACGCTTGCCCCACAATCCCACCAGTGCAGGGGCATTTAACTCTTTTGGCCCATGGCCAAGTTCCACCTCAGAGAAGCTCTCACTGGGTGCATTCCAGAGATGGCCGTGGCCAAAGGCAGAAGGGGTAGAATCCAAAGAAAATGGGTGAGACCGTAGGGAAAGGAGTGGGGGCAAACCGCTAAAATCTCAAGCTTCATGTGGTAGCTTAAGTACGGTCCATGAAACGCATCTCTGCTTTTAGAATGGGGAGAAAGTCACAATGGTCCTGCAGCCACCACAGTCTGATTGGAGGTCTGAAGAAAAGGGGGTGGGCCAGGAGAAGGCATGTGGTCATTGAAGGAAGGCCAAATTGACACCCCCAAGGCGTAGATTTGGCCCATGGACCTGAGGTGCCCCACCCTTACATAAGAAAGAAACATTTTTCTTCCTCTCCCATACCACTTGAGCCCAGGGTCATCCCATGAATCCGACTGGTGGGAGGCTTCGGACAGACAAAACGAACTACTTCTTCACACAGTGTATAGTGAAACTACGGAACTGGTGGCCACCAATTTGGGTGGCTTAAAGGTGGGTTTGGGCAGATTCATGAGGAAGCAGGCTCTCAGCAGCCCTTGCTCACTAGGGGCTGCCTCCTTCACCACAGGTGGCTGCCTGCATATGCCAGTTGCTGAGGAGTTTGGCCAGGAGAAGTTCTTGCACCCATCCTGCTTGGGGGATCCCACGGACTTGCTGCTGTGTAGACCCGGTGCTGGACCAGATGGTGGTCTGATCAACCATGGTTCTTCTTAAGTTCTTATGTCCATATCTGAGCTCTCACTAGGATTCAAAAGTTCAGAAGCAGAGAGAGATGGAACACATGGAAGCTGTCCCACCACCTTGGATCTGTCCTCCTCCTCTTTTCACAGGCCTGCTCTTCTGCATGTCCTAATAGCAGGACATCTTTTCTCCTTCATCACATTTTAGCATCCTGGAGGCAGCTGGCCAGGCAGGTACATGGCTTCATCCAGAAGGCCTAGAGGGGTCTAGGTCAGGGTGCCTATCAGTAGAAGCAGGACAAGGAACAGGAAACCCCAAGGAAGAGGATGAACTGGGCCACGTCAGCCCAGGAGGAACTGGACTGGACTGCAAGGGACCCAGACTGGTGCTTACAGAGTCCCCTTTGCCCAGGAGAGGAGCCCCGCCTGTCTTCACATTTCCCACACTCGTTCCTGTTCTCTCTCTCCTCATCTCTTCCGATAAAGGAACAGGAGAGGTGTGGCTGTTCCTGGTATACCAAGCTGCCTGACACCTGGAACAAGGCTTCCAGCTGACTCCAGCCCTTCACTTCCATCCCTCTGTATTAATCAAAAATGTGCTTCTCTAAGCAAAGTTTGCGAAGTAAAACGATGCTTTCCTCGTGCCTCCTTTTTATCCCAGTGCTCCTTTTTTAACTCCTGCAATCGGAAAGAATCAGCTCTGTTACATGCAGAGAAGGTTGAGTTTCTAACAAGAAGCTGGCTAAACAGAGGCCTGGATGTTATTGCTGCTGCTGCATACATTTATTTCTTGCTTTCCAGTGGCCTATGAAAACAATTCACGGAGAGGAAAAAAAGGTACAACAATGAAAACATAGTAGAATCCCTGACCAGCTACAACTGTCACTGGTTGGGTTATCTTCCAGAAAAAACTAATGCCCAAAGAACAAGATCAGGGAACTTATTTATTCATTTATTTATTTTATTTACATTGCGATTTATATCCTGCCTTTTTTCTACAAAGGGCTCAAGGCAGCTTACATCATCTCTCCTCCTTCATCTTATCCCAACAACAACCCTGTGAGGAAGGTTGGGCTGAGAGGCTGTGACTGGCCCAAAGTCACCCAGTTGGCTCCATGGCTGAGTGGGGACTCGAACCCAGGTCGTCTGAGTCCCAGTCCCACACTCTTAACCACTGCAGCACACTGGAAATTCTGCTTGCTATCCAGGAAAACATTTCCAGAGGATTCCATGTGAGCTCCAGGGTCTGGCACATGATGGGCATGTTGTGAGCAGATCCATCTGGAGCCAGGGGTCAGACTAGATGGCCTGGGGGGACCATTCTGACTTGCTCTGTTTCTCTATTTCTATGTTTCTTTATGCTCCTCTCTGGATTGCTTGGAGTCCCCCAAACCTGAAGTTTAAAAACATCCAGTGCAGAGTGGGAGGAACAGTTGAGGAGATCTCCGTCTCCCTGGACCCCTTACTTCGCATTTCAGCTGGACAGCTGATTTTAGTCATCTCTCTGGGATGACTTGGAGGGGAGGGGAGGAGTCTGGAGCACTGTTGGGGTACCTCGTATCCTGGCAGCCCCAGCCTCCAGTCCTCACCTCCTCGTCCTGCATCACCACCTCTCCAAGGTCAACCCAGAGCAGCAGCCAGTGTGGTTCCTTCCACTGGGGCTGTGAGGAGTCAGGGAGGACTGGAGCACCAAGTCCCACCTCTGAGATTGGATCTTGGATCTGGGAATCCAAATCCTTGGATGCTTCCTGCCTGGAAACCACTGGATTGTTGATTGTTGAATCTGAATTGTCTTGGTACATAATCAAATCCCTCCATCCACAAAAAGAAGGATCATAGAATCATAGCAGAGTCGGAAGGGGCCATGAAGGCCATCAGGTCCAACCCCCTACTGTTGCAGGACACCAAGTTACACCAGGAAGGAAGGAAGGAAGGATGGACGGATGGACGGACAGATGGAAGGATAGACAGACAGATGGAAACAGTCATTGATTAAAAGGACCAACATGCGTTAGTGCTTCAAGATTATGTTCCAACCACACGAACACTTCAGTTGTCGCCTTCTCCACCAATTCCATGTTCAAAGCAAGGGCTCACTCACAGGTGCTCTTAGGAGGATCAGCTAAAGGGACTAGCCAGCCACAAAAAGGGCTAGAACTCCATGGCAGAGCAAAAGGAATTCTGCACAATTTCTCCCTGCTCCCTGCCAAAAACGAAAACAAAAAACCAAAAACTTTGCACCTTGAACCGAATGAAAATGATTTGTGGGTTCTCCATATCTGTATGACTGCCACAAAAACTTCAGGTCAGAGTCATGGAAATCCAAATTTGCTTGAATCTACTATAAATGACCTGAACTGCCCAAGTAACAAGACTATTTCGTTGAAGAGTCTTCCCCTGAATAAGTCTCCTATTTTTCTAGTTGAGAAGGACAAATCTGTCTCTTTGCTTTCTCTCAGTTTCTCATATATTTCAGTCTTATTTTTCCCCATCTCAAATTTAAGTATTAAGTTCGGCTCCCATGAATTTTAAGAACTTTTTTAAAACGTGCAATTTCCATGACATTTGTGAGTATTTTCTGCACATTTCTCCTAATACATTCATTTTAATGGATTTTTTAAATCAAACATAAAATTATTTTTTCCTAAGAGAATGCATCCTGAATGTTATTGCCCTCTATATGTACATTGCTCTATGCATATTCTGTTTGGACAACTCCATTGTGAAATGTGGACAAGCAGAACTTTGTAAGTATACTGATTTTCGGTGTGCATGACACTACTGCAAAATAAAGAAATAAATAGGTAAATGTGCATTAAAATTTGACTCATTGATTTCTTCCCCATTCTAATTTGTAGGTACTGAAAAAGCTTGTGTGATTTATTTACTTTTTTAATGTATTCCACCTCTGCTGATGTATAAGGGATGTTCCTCATTGTAGTGTTTGTGCATTAAGGTTTTTTTTGAACAAAGCCTCATTGTGCTTTCTTTTTTCATGGTTACAGCCTATACCATAAATTTAAGGTTGTGTATGGGAGCAAAACAGAAACAGAAAATACTTAAAATATCATAGCTACTTTTCCGGCCAGCATACTTCCCCTTTCCTTTTGACAATGCTCTTTCCTTTTCTTTCTTCCATTGATTTGCTTCATCAACCAGCAGAGGGAGCCCACAGGACCACCAAAAACTCTAAGATAAACACTCAAGATTTCACAAAAATAAAAATAATTTGCTGTTATCCCTTACCCCTTCCTATCCAGCAGGGGCCAGAAGGCAATGGATTTTTCTTTAGGTCGCTTTGTGTTCTGCGCTTCTGATGCAGAGTTGGGAAAACGTTTATTTGCAGTTTTAAGATACGCACAAAAGATATTTCCCTTTTCCTTGTCTTTTTTGGTTTGTTTGCAGGTGAGATTTCTGCTAGCTTCGTATATGAACAATAAATTATTTGATTTATAGACACAATATGGAGAAGGAAGGGAAACTCCATGTAAAGGCAGGGACAAGAATAGTAGTTCACTGAACATATTTTGCATAGATTGCACACACGCGCATGTGTCTACACACACACACACACACACACACTAGAGACAACAAACCGGTGACTATTGCTATGTATTTCCCCTAAAACACACAACTTTGCAAGTGTTTTTCCTTTGTAACATATTCTTTCTACATGCTTTCCCTCTATGTATATTTCTGTTAATTTCCCTGCAAGTGTTATCACAAAACCCTCACAATTCTGTGTGAATACTGAAGGAAAACTTCAGATTTCCTATCCAAAGTCATACTGGGAAAAAAAAGTATATTGATGTCTTCAACACAGAGAAATTTACCTAAGTCCCCTTGCATATTTACTCCAAGGTCTCAAAATAAATAAAAAAACTTGGGCTCATGGAACGACCAAGGGCTCATGGAAGGAAACAAATATATATATCGTTTTTCTCCCTATTCATATGCAATAATGTTGGTTTAGTAGTACGACACACACGCCCTCCACGAATTTTGAGAGATGACTTATATTTGTGTTGTTGGTGATCTCTTGCATTTCCTCCATGTTTTTCTCCAGTGTTTTTCTTTTCTTTTGTTTCTTTTTTCCTTTTCCATGCTGCAAATAGTACCAGTGGAACTCTGAGTTGAGCTCCAATGCTTCTTAAACACTCTAGGTAGGAAAAAAAATGCATTTTTAAGGGAAAAAAGGAGAGAGGAAGAAGGAATAACCCTAAGTACAATTGCAAGCCCCATCTTAACCAGTCATTTTGTCCCTCCCATTTCATTCTGTCTGGATTTCTCCCCCTCTACAAACACCGAAAGCTAAACGATTGAATAAAAAACCCTAGAAGAAAATAGACTTATCTTTAAAGGCAGAGTTTTGTTTGATCTCTGTCCCTCAGCCCTGCCTTGACTTTGGAATGGGGGTGCATTTGTTATTATTACATTTTTATACCTTGGAAGAAACCAGATGAATCAGATCACAAAATAGGCACGAGGGACTTCTCTGGACCACATTTGGATTGGACCTTGTGAATGAGTTTAAAAGAAATGAGTAATAAACACACTCGCACAGGAGAAGAGAAGTCGGTTTGCTTCCTGATGGGAAAAGAGAATAGACCTGCTTGTTCACCTGGAGAAGAGTTATTGGCCCCCGTTTATCTGGTGCAAAACCATCCAGTTCTACACAAAACATCTGCATAACGGCTCATCCGAAACCACCAAGCAGATTCGAAACAAGCAAAACTCACACGCGATATTTCATGCCCCCACGGCCGCCCCACCCCGTTCCCAGATTGCTGTCTGGCCCTGCCGGTGCCCAAGCCAGCTGCTCTTCGTGGGGAGTTCCATATTGTCTGCAGCACTTTTGTACAATTTTAATATCCACAACAAATTACATCTCAGCCCCTTTAGGGACTGAACTTTTAAAATTCAATTTCATATAAATATAATTAGTTAAGGAAAAGGGATGACGAACGGGAGAGAAGTGTAATTTTATTTCTTGTCACCAGAGCAAAACTTCTACAGCCCAATTCAGCCATAACACTGATAAAAATAGTCCGAGGGCTTCTAACCTATCACACCAGATGGTGTTTGATGAGTTGAAAAGAAGCCCCACGGTCATTGCCTTGGGCTTCCTGAAGGAAGAGGGGCAACCACTAAAAAAAAAAAAAAGGGGGGGGGGAGGAAAAAAGCCAAAGGACACATGCCAGAAATGAAAGGGGAGAAAATAATTGAGCGCTTGCTGTCACAAATGCTCTGTATGAATGCACTGATTGCATTGGGCCTGGGACACGCGCTGTATCCATGCCTTCTAAAGAGGTGTGTGTGTTTGTTCATATATTTAAAGTTTTTTTTATGCTGTCCAATACTAAAGTCTCTGGATGGCTTACAAAAAACAAAAATCAAAACAACCACATACAACAGGCAACACACAACACACTGCAGCCGGCCACTAAAGATAAAACCAAAGATAGAAACATAGAAACCGAGCGAGTTAGAAGGGGCCTCCCGGCCCATCTAGTCTGACCTCCAGCACCAGCCAGCTCTGCTCACAACATGCCCACCATACCAATTAAATGTTAAAATATAAGGCAATAAAAAGGTCTTCGCCTGATGCCAAGAAGAATAAAGTGATGACACCAGGTGAACCTCCGTGGGGAGCATGTTCCAAAGTCGAGGTGCCACTGCTGAAAAGGCCCTTCTCTGGGTAGCTACTCTCCTGATTTCCTTCAAAGAGGGCTCCCAGAGAAGGACCTCTGCCTCAGATCTCAAGGGACAGACGGGCACGTAGGGAAGAAGGAGCTCCTACAGGTATCCCGGACCCAAGCTGTTTAGGGTTTTATAGGTCATTACCAGCACTTTAAATTGGGCCTGGACTTCAACTTGCAGCCAGTGTAAATGGTATGGGACTGGCATGATACGGGAGAATCTGCCAGTCCTCATTAGTAACCCGGCAGCTCTATTCTGGACCAATTGAAGTATCTGGACTGTCTTCAAGGGCAGCTCCACACAGAGTGTTCAAGAGTTCCTTGAATCCATGCGGATCCTGCCTAATCTTGGAAACTAAGCAGGGCCAGGCCTGGTTAGAATCTGGATGGGGGACTTGAGTGTACGATTCTATGATTCTTGTTGTTACCACCCAGAGGGCTTTGGCTATGGGTGGTAGAGAGATCTGAAGGATAATAATAAGATGCCCAGCGACACCATTTCAGATGCTCATTGGAAGGGAATGCCAGTGATGCATTGCATGGCTCCATGTCCCACATTCATCTCCTGGCATCTCCATGTGGGGACAGAGAAGATGCTGTCCTGCATTCTTGCAGCCCAGTTGCTACCAGTCAAAGTAGACTAAACTGAGCTGGATGGCCTTGTGATTTGATCCCCACCAGCTTGTGCTGTGGCTTGTGGACGACTCTCACCTGAACCCCTCCAAAAGAGCGCTCAGTATCACGGGTACATATGAAAAACACAGATGAAAAGATGTGTACTTTTGGAAAATACGCAAAAGACACTTCAGTCTAGTAGTGGAGCCCATTTCTGCTTCTGTGATGCACACAACCCAAAATGTACAAAAATACACATGGATTTTCATGTGAAAGAGAGTAAGTTTGCAACCTGAGGTGGACTTGAGTCAGAGCAAGCTTTGAGAAGCAATTTGGAGGACTTCAGAAAGTTCCAGTTCTGCCGATTCGCATAGTCCTAAAGTAGAGCGCTCACAGATAGGTTCTGTATGTGTCAGCAGGCAGGGACCTTGGTCATGCGGGCTTCCCAAGGGTCTGTTCTTCCCCTCCAGCCTTCCCTTCACAAAGTTTCACAGCTGCATTGCAAGTTCCCACGTGGCCCATGAAGGTTGGGGACAAGGTCAGCAGATGCTCACCTTCACCCACAAGCAGGTTTTCAGGGAACAAATATTAAAGGTACAGGTAACGTGCACCCACAACTGTCGTTCTTATGTGCTACCAAGCCATCTCCAACTCATGGTGATCCTGTGCATGAAAGCCCCCCAAACGTCCCGTCCATGAAACCCAGCTCAATTCTTGAAAATTCAGGGCTGTCAAGAGAGATGGAGTCCATTCATCTCATATGGTGGTCTAGTAAGAGCTAAAGCAGGTTGAGTAAAACAACAGAAAAGCAGAGAAGAGATGTCTGTGGTCCTCAAGGTGAGAGAGGCAGGTCATGTCTGGTGACAGGCAAAGGATGCAGATGGGACTCCAGCATGGGGAACTGCTGGCCAGATGGCAGCTGTCATCATGGGCCATGGTTCTGCAACATGGAAGGGCAGCCACCCCATCTTCTTTGCTGAGTATACCGGCCATGGCAAAACACCCATCTAAAGTCAGTTTGCCTATCAGGAGGCCCAACCTTCAGTGTCTAACAAGAGGATGGGCAAATTAGCTTATGCAAACAGCACGCAGATCTACAGCCCCTGTTGTCCTCTTTTCTTTTCTGTGCATAGAAAAGACACCCTTGATTTCTCCCAGGAGATAGAGAGGAAGGGACACTTGCTTGGATGGGGAGAAGGGGCTTGACCTAATGGTGGATCAAGCATGAGGGGAGCCATGTTGAAGACAGTGTCCATTCCTGGTGGGAGGTCTCCATTGTGGCTCTCTCGTCAGCAAGGCTCCTTATCCATTGCAGCTTCTATTCTGAGCTTTATCAGAACTTTCCATGGTGGTGAACCTATTTTGGGGGTGGAGTTCTGCCCCATGGATCACACTAGAAGTCTCAGAATAAAAGCTGCAGGGGATAAAGAGCCCCACTGCCACCCCCTTTGCAAATCTTCTGACTCCCCACCCCCATTTTGCTTCTAGTGAATATGCTGTCGAATCGCAGCATGTGCATGTCAGCCTGGGGGGGGAAAGACACCCCAGACTAAGACAGAATCAATTAATGGCAATGTGATTCTTCGCAACTTTAGCGCCTGTTTAAAGTCAAATCATTCCTGCCCCCACCACCCAAAAAGAGAAAAAAAGAAGAAGAAAAGTGGATACCTCATTTATTCCCTCTGTCACTGCCTTAAAATGAAGGCCATACCAGGCCAGCGTCCTGTTAAAATACTCATATTAGGATTTCACAAGTACCAGATGAATCCAAGATGATTCGAGTCACTGTTGCAATAATAACCTGCCACTACTTATAAAGTCCCTTTCCATTTAAGCTCTCTTTCCTTCCCCCTCCTCCCCCTCCCCGGTTCCTCCTTTCTGCCTCATCAGATATCTAAAGGAAATATCATTTCTGTGATGCTCTCTCCTTTGCCACATGTCTGAATAAAAGCAGCCAGCCTACTCTGTGGTTATTTGTTTAGTCGCAGAGCTGAACAAATTAGATTAGCGCAACACATTCAGTGGAGGTGGCAAAATAAAATAAAATAAAAATGGTCCAATGGAAGGATGCTTGGGAGCCGTTGTCATCATGGCGATTAACCCTGCCTCAGCACCGGTGTCTATCCCACCAGCTGCAAGCTGTAAGGCGAGGCTTCACCCTGACCTCCTTCCCTTGCTGTAGCAGGAGCGTAGCCGGCTGAGGCAGGCAGAGGAAAGCAGTGGAAGAGCCTCTAGGGGCAACCCAAAAGTTGCTCCTTCGCCTTGCTCGCGCTCGGATAAATGCAAGCAGAGCTGCCAAGACAACTTGCTTCATAAAGGATGCTGAAGTTGCATGGGAAGTACTTTACAGGGAAAGCAGACAAGAACTTGCAAGTCAGAAGAGGACTTTGCTGGGCCTGGAGGCAGAGATGGCGGTGTCCTTCCTGAGCCAGGGACCTCCCAACACATCGGGCAGCAACTTCTGTCCTTCCCACCTGCCACCCAACATGTGGGTAAAGCTGGCCGATAGCAAACCGTCTTTGCTCATCGGGATTTGTTTGCCCATACCAACACTTGCCTGTTGGACCAGGAACATGGATATCTACCTCTCTGCTTGCGACTTCTGACCCGCAGGGCCAGCAGCAAGAGGAGGCAGGTTTGGGCACCTCAGGAGGGCCAGATGAAAAGATGCCCTTGGAGCTGTTTCTCCACTTCCCTGTTGGAGTCCACTTGTTCACCTGCCTCTTTCCGTGGACGAACAATGGAGGTGGTCACAGACTCCACTGTGGGAAAGCTGGCTCATTGAGGGAAGGGGCCCCAACGTAACCTGGGGCTGGCGCTGGCCTGGAGCCTGAAGGGCCTGCTCCAGTCTTTCCCACAAGGCTGATCATCATCATCATCATTATTATTATTATTAGAACATTTCTATGCCGCCCCTTGCCGAAGCCTCGAGGCGGCTTACAACACAATAAAATACAATACAATACAAAAATAACAATATAAAATTAAAATTAATAATATAACATAAATAATATATATATATAAACGATATAAAAGAAGTTATAAAAGAAAAGTTAAAAGAAAAGAAAAGAAAAGAAAAGAAAAGAAAAGAAAAGAAAAGAAGTCGCCCTGGCCAGATAAATAAGTAAGTATTGTTAACAATTAAAATGACTTTTAAATAAAAAGGTCTTCACCTGGCGCCGAACAACAAATAACGACGGCGCCAGGCGGACCTCTCTGGGGAGTGCATTCCATAGATTGGGCGCCACCGCAGAGAAAGCCCTCCTCCGAGTACCTACCCTCCTAATTTCTTTCACGGAGGGTTCCCGGAGGAGGGCCTCTCCCGCAGATCATGTTCCTCTGAATGGGAGGAAGTGGGACTACCCTTCCGCTAAACAGGCAGAGGCATTCTGGGAGGGTGGCATCACAGCCAACCAGCAGGTGCAAGGGAGCTGGGTATGGACAGCTGAGTCATGTCAAGCTGGGCAGCCCACCGACTGCACTTGCAGAAGAAACCAAATGTGTCTCATACGACCGTCGCCCTTCCTTCCCCGGTGCTTGAGTGAGACTCTTGCTTCCATTCCTATATACCCAAGTTTTAAGGGGGGAAAAGCCTCCACGCTTAAAATAGCATCCCTGAAGAAATCTTAGCTTGTGATACAGCTGGTGGGACCCAGTCAGAGAAACCCAAGGGAAATAACAATCCCCGCGATCAAGACAATAAAGCACTTTTTCAAACTCTGTTTCAAAGCTCAGATGTTGTGGGGCTGGTTTGTTTGTTGCAGTTTCAAAGCAGTTCTGAAGTGGCCCCCCGCCGGCTCCTTTGCTCTCCCTGCCTTTCATTTCCTATCGTAAGGACCACACTCCGTTGCCTGCCTTTATTTGTGAGCCAAGCGCCACAGGGGGGCTGCAGGGAGACTGCCGAGCCCTCGTGCGCCCGCTTTCCAGAAAGGATTGAAGCTGGCAAGGCGTGCCCATCTGGCACAGCAGGTCCACTCCGTCCTGGTCCATCCTGGAATTCTGCAGTCTGATTAGGAAGCGAGAGACCAGGCAGACGGTGGGCTGCTGTTCTGCAACAGGGGAAGGCCTATTTCAGACTAGCATCGCAGGCCATCTCCTTGCTTGTATTGTATCGTACTGACATTATGTTATGTTATATTTTATGTTATTGTGTTATATTATTTTATTGTAATAATGTATTTTATTTTATTTATTCTATTTTTATTTCTATACCACCCAATAGCCAAAGCTCTCTGGACAGTTCACAAAGTACATTAAAGATAACAGTAAAAATGCATCATATTAAAACATTTAAAAGCTGACAATACAAAATGTAAAAGCAAATTTAATAATAATTCGAAGGAAAAAACAGACTTTCTTCAGACCTGAGTAACAGCTAGCAAGTCCCAGTAAGCTACTTAAATGCCCTGCAGTAGAGGATGAAGATGATGATGAAGATGAAGATGCTTGCATAACTTTTGGGAGCATGAGGGGTGCCATGTAGGGACCCCCAACCCTAGACTCCCGGTTACACAACCAGCAATCACTCCCCTCAGGTACAGCCACCCAAACAGTGGCTGCAGGATGCAGAATTATAGAACCCTGGAAGGGTAGAGTCGGAAGGGGCCAGAAGGCCATCAGGTCCAACCCCCTGCTCAGTGCAGGACTCCAGGCTGAACGCCTCCCTTGTGGGAGAGCCCACCACCTCCCAAGCGAAGTAGTTCCATTGTCCTACTGCTCCCGCAGTCAGGAAGTTCTTCCTGATATCTGGCTGGAATCTTGCTTCCTGTAAGTTGAGTCCGTTATTCTGTGCCCTGCACTCTGGAATGATTGAGAAGAGATCCTGTCCTTCTTCTCTGTGACAGCCTTTCAGGTACTTGCAGCATGCAAGCCTATCTCCCCTCAGTCTTCTCTTCTTGAGGCTAAACCTGCCCAGTTCTCTCCATCTCTCCTCACAGGGCTTTTTTTCCAGTCCCTGGATCATCCTTGTTGCCCTCCTCTGGACCCTTTCCAGCTTGTCTGCATCTTTCTGCAACTGTGGTGCCCAGAACTTGGCATAGGACCCCAGATGAGGCCTAACCAGTGCTGAATAAAGGGGAACTAGTAGTTCATGGGATCTGAAAGCAATACATCTATTAAAGCAGCCTAAAACTGCATCTGCCCTTTTTCCACCCACATCACGTTGTTGGCTCGTATTCAGCTTGTGATCGACAACAATTCCAAGATCCATTTCACTTGCAGTATTGTTGAGCCAAAAATTCTTTATCTTATCTTATTTATTTATTTATTAATTAAAATATTGATATGCCGCCCCATTCGCCGAAGCCTCGGGGCGGCTCACAACATGAAGAAAATACTATAATAACAATATAAAAATAACAATATAAAATAAATAACAATATAAAAGAAGTCGCCCTGGTCAGATAAAATAAAAGCAAATACTGTTAACAATTGAAATGACGCTTAAATAAAAAGGTCTTCGCCTGGTGCCGAAAAACAAATAATGACGGCGCCAGGCGGACCTC
Source organism: Varanus komodoensis (assembly GCF_004798865.1). Classification (NCBI taxonomy): domain Eukaryota; kingdom Metazoa; phylum Chordata; class Lepidosauria; order Squamata; family Varanidae; genus Varanus; species Varanus komodoensis. The sequence goes on from NW_025335606.1 coordinate 887,947, forward strand.
TCTGGGGAGCGCATTCTTGTAATGATGCATTTGGTTTCTCTTCCTAGGTGCAGAACCTGGCATTTGTCCCTATTGAATTTCATTCTGTTGTTTTCAGTCCAGTGCTCCAACTTATCAAGATCACCTTGATTCCTCTTTCTGCCTTCCAGGATATTAGATATCCCACCCAGTTTTTTGTTTTCTGCAAATTTGAGAACTGTTCCCTGCACTTTCTCACCCAAATCATGATTAAAAATGTGGGAGACCAGTGGGCCCTGAAACGCCCCACTTATTAGGGGTGTTGGGAAGGTGCCATTAATGAGCACTCTTCGGGTCTGATTCTGCAGCCGACTGTGGATCCACCTGGTTGTTTTTCCATCTAACCCACGTTTAGCTAGTGTGCTAATTGGGGAATCATGGGGCACTTTGTCAAAGTTTTGCAGCATTCAAGAGAGGTTGTGTCCACACTCCTACTATACTCCAGCAGGAAGGTTAACCAATCAAAAGGGAGGAAGGAAGAATCAGAAGGAAGGAATCAGAATAGTTTGACAGGATTTGTTCTTGGTTTCTAGGAGTCACTGCATTACTTTAAGATGTTTCTATAAGAGTGGAGAAACACATGTTGGGGATTTCATGAGCTGTGCTGGCTGGATCCAGGGGTCAGGCTGGCTCCTGCCCTCATCCCTTTTCCCAGAACCCAGAGGGCGGGTCTGGGACACCCCCTCTCCCAATCAAGGCGCACCAGAGGGTGCCCCCAGACATTCTCTGCTGATCTTCTCCTCACACTGCTCTGCCTTCATGACTCAGAAAAATCCCCCTTGCAATTTCCCATCAATATATTGTGAGGCAGGTCAGGGAAGGAAAAACTGGGACGGAGGGAACGGCCAATTAGGAGGCAGGGAAAGGCCAATCAGGAAGCACAGTTTCAAAAAAACTTGCCCAGCTTGCAAGGAACCAGCTGAAGCTCAGGCTTGGCCCCAGGCAGGGTGGGTTGGCAGGCGCCAAGAGAAGGCCAAAGAGCCACCACTGTGGAAAAGCTGGCTTTCGGCCCCTCTTGGGCCTGCTCCCTCAATGTCACCATGAAATGTGAGTCTTGCTGCCAGGCACTCTTATGTTCACCCCCTCCGGCAGGTGCAGTGTGCCCTCTTTTGTCAAGCAGCTCAGAATGAATCAGCACCAAATGGGTTAACCACAATTTTCATATAACGCTGGTCCTCCACCAGCTCCACTGGCTTCCAGTTGAAGCCCAGGCTCAATTCAAGGTGCTGGTTTTGACCTTTACAGCCCTGAACGACTTGGGACTGGGATGCCAGAAGGAACGCCTCTTCCCTTATACGCCCTCACGCCCCTTAAGATCTGCGGGAGAGGCTTTGCTCCGGGAACCCTCTCTGAAGGAGATAAAAAGAACATCTACCCGGAACAGGGCCTTCTCTGCGGAGGCACCCAGACTGGAACGCGCTCCCTGGAGAGGTGCGTCTGGCACCAAGTTTATATTCTTTTCGGTACCAGGTCAAACTTTTCTATTTAATTGCTATTTTAAAACTAATATTTCATCATTTTGGACAGTCACTTTGATTTTGTCTTTTATATAAATTTTTATTGAATTATCTTATTTATAAATATGATTTGATTGTATTTCAATTTTATGCATTGCGAGCTGTCCTGAGATGCTGGGGCATAAGGGACTGCATACAAAAGTGTTAAACGAACGAACGAACGAACGAATAAATAAATACTTTTTGTCACTATGCTGCTGTTGCTCCCAGCAATGGATAGACAAGCATTCCTTTGCAGTTTGCAATGTCCTCAAAAGTGCTCCTTTTGCCACCCCAAACATGAATGAGGAGGGAGATTCACGTGCTCCAAATATCTCTGCCAATTCTCTAAACTCCCCTTCTCTTTCACAAACAGGTGCCTCACCCACACACAATGTAAAGTGTACATTTTGGCAAGCCAGCTTTCCAGTGTGAACATGCAAACATTTAAAAGGAGTCATTTTTAACAGTATGCATTTTTAATTCGAATACTTTTTAAAATGTACTCTTGGAAACTGTGCATTTTAAAAGCTGTGGTTTTGTATGTCATACATTTCCATGCTTTAGTGAATGGCGGGGATGCAAGAAGGGTATACTTTGAAAAATGTGTCCTTTTCCTGCTCAAACAAACCCACAAAACTGGTCACAGGTGTGAATGGGTGTGAGCTTTGAAATAAACTTTGGAGAATTTGTGTCAGCTTGAACTTCTTGGTTCCTAATGCACAATGGAGCCGAGCTCAGAGAACCAAGGTTCAGTATGGATGCCAGGAAGTACTTCCTGACAGTCAGGACCCCAAGAATGTGGAATGGGCTTCCAGAGAGGTCGTTGAGGCCCCATCGGTGAGGGTGTTCAAGGATGGGCTGGACATGCACATGGTAGGCATGTCATGAACAGAGCCAGCTGGAGCTGGGGGTCAGACTAGATGGCCTGGGAGACCCCTTCTGAGTCGCTCTGTTTCTCTGTTTCCATATTCAGACAAGACATGCCAGTGGGTCGGAGAATTTGTTGTAAGTTGGGGCAATCAGGTTCCATACGAAGGGCAGATGGAGCAGTTGGAATGCTGACTCTATGCTCAGTCCGTGGAGTCTTCCTCCAAGAGCCAACTCCAAGAGCAGTTTGGAAGGTATATTATTATTATTATTATTATTATTATTATTATTATTATTATTATTATTATAACATTTCTATGCCGCCCCTTGCTGAAGCCTCGGGGCGAGGTAGCAACAGGGGTGTGGCTTTCTTGGTGGTGGCCTCCCATGCATGGAACCTGCCACTGAGGCCTGCTTGGCACCAAATCTGTAATCTTTTTAGCGTCAAATTCAGACAGCATTTTATACTGAAGCCTTTAAAGATGTATTAAAGATCTTCTCTTTAAAGGGATTACCCATCTACAATGATTTTTATTTTTCCTTTTACAGGGTCAGTTTTACCGTATGTTGTGGCTATTTTAAATTTATTTTAATGCTGCCTGGTTTTTAGGATACCTGCCTTTTATTGCTTTGCTTTTACGGTTTGTCCCAAACAGCTGCAAGAGCTTCCACCAAGAGACAGGACAGATATGAAAACAACAAGAAAAACAACGACACCAATAACAATTTTTACTTTCAACAAGAGTGATCTGGCAGCCCCCGCCTCCTAGATCACCACCTGTGTTGGCACAACCAACCGTCCATTTGTCCCTAGGTAAATCCACTTCTCCAGAGCCACCTGCCTTTCTTATCGATGAATCAGGAATCAGAAATCTGGACTCACAACTGACGTCCAGAACTGCCTTTTCGAAGTTGTAAGTGCGGCTTGTTGTCCTAGACAGTGAAATACTTCAATTCCTAAAAGGCGAACCTGTGTAGGAGACAGCCTTGACACGGCTCCATATTTTTTAAAAGGCTGGTGTTTAACTCATCCACCCGCATGAATTACACCACAGCTTTGTTGGCTGGGGCTAAATTGATTCATAATGATTTGTACCTCTTGCCTGCCCAGTAGCTTTTTATTAGACACTGCAGATGTCTTAATACACGATGCACTTGGCTTTGGTGTCTCCTCCCTTGACCTGGCATGAACTTAGGAGACACGCTGCCCAGTAATGCTTCCTGCCTGTCCAGCTTCTGAACTTCTTGTATCCTCTGCAGGAATAACGAGGGCTGCTTCAGAGCTTTGTTAGCAGTTGCAAATATATCTTTCTCTTCCTGGGAGTGGGGAGGGCTGCAGAGAAATCTTGAGTAAACTTCGCTGGACAGCCTGTGCTGCACAGCTCATGCTCGTCATTTGAGCGCTGGATACCTTGTGTGTAGGGATGGGTGTCCATTTTTCTTCTCATAAGGACTTCGCAAAAGTCACCCCTCCGGTGTGAAGGACAGTGACGAGGTGGCTCCGAGGCACAAAGGGCCACTGTGCCTGGACTTTTTGGTGAGTCGGCACCAAGGTTGGGAGAAACCCTTTTGGAATCTGGCCCTCAAGCACCTGTGGGCTCTCTCCTCTGTTCAGCCCAGTCCTGCAAAGTGAGGTGAGCCAAAGGAAGTCCACAAACGTGCAAGGACCCCTGTTGTGCAGTCAGCCGCCTTCCCTGTCAGGAGCAACTGCCCCAAAGGGGCTGCAGGACTCAGAAGGGGGGCACTCGAAGGAGCTGCTCCATGCACCCAAGCCCGTCTCCGTCCCTACCCAGGTGCAGCCAGTGCGGAGCGTGAAAGGAGATGTCGCATCTGGCGCCCTTCCCAGTGACCCACCTTCTTCCCCCACCTGGTGCAGCCAGCAGGGGCGGCACCAGGGATGGAAGAGCCACACTGCTTGCACAGCTTGTGGGGCCCACGCTGACCCAGGACCCCTGCAGAGCAGAGCGAAGTCTGGGGCGCTGAGCCCAGGGAGTCTGGCCGATCCCCACCCCAGGACACAGTCTGCACGCATCCCTAACTGGGACATTGTTATCCTCTGCCACCCTGTCCCCTCTGAGCTAATCCGCAATCCTTGCTGCAGGCTGGTGTGTGTATGGATTTTATCAGCAACAAAATAGTGTGTGCTATCCTGCGTGTAGCAATCTGAGACACTCACAAGCACACCCTTCCGTCCCCACCCCCACCCCCATCCCCACCTCCACCTCCACCACAATGGATCGACAATTTGGGGGCTTCCTTGGGGGCTTGCCTATGGAGACTTGTCATGATTTGCTCCTGCTCTTCCAAAATGACTGCAGCACCACCAGCAAGGAGAACGGAAAGAACATAGGACACAATCCAATGGACTGTGTCCTCCAAGGTCACAAGCCCCACATGCAAAGGCTCAGGAGATTCTCCACAAAGTAGAGAAGTGCCAGAGGCTGCCTCCACCACCCAATTCAGACAGAGGGTCCTCTCGGGCTGTTGAGCTGCAGTGCTTTAGCCAAGGCAGAAAAGGGGCTTTGGCACGAACAGGATGCCTTGTGATGTAGTATTTTTCATGTCCTTCCCTCCCTGTGCCCGGGACTGCCCTCTGTACCCTCAGAAAAGCTGCAAGTGCCATTGTTTCTCTGCTGGCCATGAGTGCTTACAGGGCGCCTGGTGTGGATCCACAGCTCTGAGGCCGGAGCAATATTTCCAGCCTCGCAACTGGGAATCCAAAAACTCCTATGCACTCTCAGTTGCTGTCTAGGAAGTCATAGGATCACTTTCTCTCCTTTGTCTCAAATCTGGGATGAAGCAAACTTTGTCCATTCAGATGGAGAGCTTCTCAAACTCGTTGAATCTGTGTGAATTCAACCATGTTTGTGCTGCAATGCTATGGTGGCCACATTTTTTTTTCCTGGCAGTGTCCCTCTCATTGACAGCTGTGTGGCAATTCATAATTGTCTTCGTGCTACCGTTAGCAATGCCTATCGAGTTGGGATGTGGATGGCCATTCTGTTCATTTTTAAGAAAATTGCTAATTTCTTCGGGAATCCAGAACAAGCTTATGATTTGAGAAAGCCGAATGTGGGAGAAAGTAAAACTGGCCGACTCATCCACCATCTCTACTTATTCTGAGACCAGGGCTCAGCAATGCTGAGTGCAGAAATGCTAAAGACAGTGAGCAAAGTTAAGAAAGGTTACAAGGGGAAAACATCAGGGACAAAATTAATCAGTGGAATCAGTTGAGGCCCACTGGAATGTTTCAGCCTGGCAAAAACATTTCATGCATTTCAAGAAAGGGACAATTAAAATGATAAGAGGTTCGGAGAAGATTTCTAGTCCAGGATAGTTAAAGTACTTAGTAATTTTGCTTTAGGGAAAAAGGGAAGGGAAAGAGAGAACAATGCTGTGTGTTGGGGAATGGCAGAGGAGGAGGAGGAGGGGAAGAAGAAGAAAGATATGATCCATACATACTGTGGAAGAGAATAGGAAGATTCATCATTAGCTGCACTTTGGTGGGACTTCCTCCTAAATAAACATGGCAAGGCTGGGATATACCCCTCTGTCAAGAGTTAACAAATGAAGCATGCATCTTCTGCAGGTATCCAAGTCTACGGTATCAGCCACAGCCCTCCAAAGTGAGCTGACAGGAGGTGGAATAAGCAGTGAAGGTGGTCTTCACTTCCTCATCCTTTCCCCCTTCTCCGCCATCTCCAAGGTCATAGCCCTCAGCTTGGTCCTCAGTTCCATTCTTCCTGCACTGCCTGCAAGGGGAGGGTTGGGGGAGGTAGCCTCTGCTTCCCAGCTCCAAGGTCGGGAATCTCAGACCTGGGAATCCCCAATATTTTGTAGCACAACACAAAATGTCTCAGACATTGTCAAGAGGGCATTAGCTTCCTTCATTGCTAAGGCACAATCCTTATGGCCAATAGAGAGAGTTTAGTCGGTGAAGGGAGAAGTCAGAATTCCAACTCCAACCATAGAAAAGTGTTCTAGTGTCCTACCTGGGATTCGGACCTTGGTGCTGCCATGGTATTTTCCATGCCAGCTGCAGCTCCAAGCTCACAAGGCTGATCTCAGGGCTGGAGGGTGGAGGGTGTTCCAAGGGCAGGGAAGGGAGGAGGAAGACTCTACCAGGATGAGTTGCAGGGATACGCCAGGATGAGGTGCATCTTGATAGAATCCTCTTCCTCTCTTCCTCTCATGTTGGTGCAAAAGATTCAGAGGGCTAAAAACAGCAGTGGAAGCCTTTTGCTAGTGGGGAGGCTGCGTTCACCTCCAGGTTGCTTCCCCCTCCATCGGATGCCCACAATCCTCTGCATTTGGAGGGTAATGACAGCCACTGGGTTGCATGGTTAATTGCACACAAGTGGGGTTCCTCCACAGCAGAGTGTTTTGCAATGGCCTTCATATGGAATACATGGAAGTTTGGTTTTATCCCTTGAAACAATTCTCTCTCTCTCTCTCTCTCTCTCTCTCTCTCTCTCTCTCTCTCTCTCTCCCTCTCTCCCTCCCTCCCTCCCTCCCTCCCTCCCTCTCTCTCCCTCTCTCTCTCTCCCTCTCTCTCCCTCTCTCTCTATATATCCTTCACCTCCATGTAGCTTTTCTGCTCCCTGGATATTACTCCTTGCTGATTTAGTGACTAAGCCAAACAAGCAAACAAAGTTAATGGATTAGTTTTAAGAGAGAGAGAGAAAGGGAGAGAGAGAAAGAAGGAAAATGCTGGGGAAGGAGGCTGCCCCAGTGCAAAATGATAAAAGGCTGGATTCAACTTTAGCTGAAGAGCCTGTTTGATAATTACTGTTATCTGCTGATCCATAAAACTCTTCACACAAACTGCAACAGTAAAGCAGAAAAACCTGACACTGTAATAGCAACGTGCTTGTAGCACAGGGCCACCTCGCCTCCTCCCAGCCTATGTCTCCTCGCCTTCGGATTCTTCATTTCTTCTCGGCCCGCTGACAGGCCGAGCTGACAGGCGGCACTTGGAGAGCAGCGCTGCCAGGGCTGCCGCTAATTATCGCTAAACTCCGCCGATGCGCGCTGCGGCTGGGTGGGAGCTGGGAAGGGGTGAGATGCGTATGCCCGGAACATGTGCACACACCCATGTGCCAGTGTGTGCACACAGGGGCGCACGCGCACCCCTTGGAAAGCAGTGAGGAGGAACAGATGGAACGCGCAGCACCGTGGGCGACTGTTCCTGGGAATTGTCGGCAGGAATACGTGGATGCAAAAAGCGATCGACTCCTTTGGTCCCGTTCATTCCTGTCACAATGAACGGACACAAAGGAGCGAGGTGGCTCTGGGGTGTGGGGATGCAGCGGGAGGGGGTGGAAGGGGAAGTCCAAGGTCCCCATCCCCAGAAAAGCAGCAACAGCAGCACCGCTCGGGTGGGGTGAAAGGGTTTGCTGTGAAGCACGCTGCTGGGCAGCCAAGGCTCCACTTGGGTGCCAGGAAGCACTTCCTGATAGTTAGGACCCTGAAGGTATGGAATGGGCTTCCACTGGAGGTGGCTGAAGCCCCATCGGAGAGGGTGTTCAAGGGTAGGCTGGACATGCACATGGTAGGCATGTCATGAGAGAAGCCGGGTGGAGCTGGGGGTCAGACTAGATGTCCCAGGAGACCCCTTCTGACTCACTCTATGTCTGTCATGAGTCCCCTCCCAAGCAAGACAGGCACTTCAGCAATTCTTGGAAGAGTCTTTATTCTACACAGGAGTCTGAGCATTCACAAGCCTCAGAGCATGCACAAGCAGTAGTGTTGACCCCTCTCTGCCCCCCTTTGCCCAAAGCATTTCTTATGAACCCTTTGGGGCTGGACTCTGGATGGCGGCATGCTGTGAGAGTGTGTGTCTCTTCTCTCTGCACTCTGAGCCCCTAACGGGTCCAGCCTGTGGTTGGGGGGCTCGTGTTCTCCCTCTGAGAATTGCTCCCCGTCTCGTCCTTCGTCTTCCTCATTCCCTAGGTGGGGGGAGACGAAGCCCGAAGGCTGCCCTTAGACACCTTTGATCCAGAGCCGGCTCAGGCTGGCACGACGGGACCGTTTGATCAGACACGGGCCCATCAGTCGTAACAACCGCTCCCGTTATCAGAGTGTGGACTCTGAGCCACGTCTGGTTCAGTCATCCCCTCATCCTCCTCGGACTCTGAGCTGTCATTCTCACCCAAACCAGCCACCTCTTGTGCGCACCTGGGAATCTCATCTGAATGCACGTGCATAACATTTTCTGTGATGTTTCTGTGCGTTCCTTTCCTTGGCAAAGCACTCATGGAGGGAAGGGGTGCAACTGAGCCAGGCTGCCCCTTGCAGCGTGCCTCTGCTACGGAAGCGGGATGCCTTGTGCCGAGACCAAGAAGCCCTCCCTCCAGCCCAGCATTGATGGTGGCCCTGCAGGGACTTATGATGGATTCCCAAGGACGGGATGTGGGGCCTTTTATGCGCAAACCTTGCACAGGTGGTGCCGGCGAGCGGCAAGCCTTTGGAGGTCAACCTGGGCAGGTCCATGAGTCATTTTCAGCCTCCTCCACCGCATCACCGGAAGCCCCCAGCAACTCTGGAAGCTGCTTTCAGGTGAACGGTGTCCTGCAATGCTTTGGGCATGCAAATCTTGGACCGTTTGGGCAGCCACGGACAAATCCATCAACAGGGCAAGGTTGGCAGAAGCAGAGAGCGCATCTGGCCCCGAAGTGGCCCAGCCTGGCTTGGGAGGAGATGTTTTCAGACATGACCCTTTCCTAACCACTCAGCCGGCTGAAGAGAAGGCTGGCCAGGGCGTACTCCAGCAGCCAGTGATCTCCTTTAAAGCAAGAGTCGACTCAAATTATATTATATTGCTTTATACTGTGCTTATTTATTTATTATTGTGAGCCGCCCCGAGGCTTCGGCGAATGGGGTGGCATAGAAGCCTTCTAAATAATAATAAGAGTTGCCGTTTGCAAGAGAGGGCTCCCCATCCGTGGTGACCACCACACACACCCTCCAGGGCTGCGCAAACCCCCTGGCAAATAGGAATCCCCGCATTTGGGACCAGCCTGCCCGCACGATGAACGCTTTCTTTTAGATGTGAGGATGGGGCTAAGTCTACACCTGCAATTTCACTTTCTCGGGGTCTATGGCATGCATGCCTGTTCACACAACCCCTCACAGGGTCAAGAGTCAATTCTGCATCTGCTGCTTCCTTAACATGGTCTCAAGACTGTGCAGAGGTTCAGGTGCACTTCCTAAAGGGCTCAGTGACAAATACACTCTGTAGAGATGGAAGGGTGTGAGCATAATCCCAAAAAATCCTTTTTTATAACTAGGGATGCGTGAATTAAGGGATTGGTGGGCTTTTTGGCAACATCTGCTCTGCTATCTGCTGATTTGTGGATCCAGAATGCACAAAAAAGCACCCTCAGGTATTTGAACCAGTTTGCACTCTCAAAAGTGTGGAAATTGGCCCCAAATGAGCAAATATCCCTGAACACCTACTGGAGGATGGAGGATTTGCACATTTTTGTGGATGCATTTTCACAAAAATATGCCAAATAATCATGATATGGTCTATAAGCCTGGTGGACACCAGGCTACCTGGGAAAGCTGGTGCATTGGAGAACCCAGGGTGGACTCTTGGGAAATCCAAACTCATTTGAGTCCGTTCCTGCATCTGTTTCCCTGTCTGTGGAGGAAGGAGAAGATTTGCAAGAGCTCTCAGTTTGTCCCTCTGTCCAGGGAAGCTTCTGAGTCGGTGCACTGCTCACCCGACTAAAGTGCATTTAAAATCACCAAGGGTTGCATTGCCTCTTGCCATCGCTCCATTTTTAGTAACCATCAACCTTCTCTGTCTGAATGGAATCATGAAGATGGGCAACGAGGCATGCGTCGTGTCCCACCTGCGGCTGGGAACCTTTCGCTATTGCTGCAATGCAGGAAGGAAACAAAACAGGAAGCAGCCCAACTGAACTCACAAGGAGGAAGTTGCCTGGCGGCCTCTTTGCTCTGAGCATGCTACTGTCAGGGGAAGATGATGTCATTTCTCCATAAGGAGAGATCCTACTTGGAAGCAGAGAGGGAAAAGTGCCCAGTGCCAAAAGACTCGCAAGATTGAGGGCAGCAAATGGCCTTTAATGTTTCACTCGCTGCTTGGTTGTGCTGAGCCCTGTCAGGCTGTGAGCAATGGGTCATTTGGCATCAACGTGCGTTCAAGAAAGCCGTTTATTTGGGTGGCTTTCCCAGCAGAATGCCCTTGCCTCATCTACCCTGCCTTCTCCCTGGCCTGCAAAACAGTGATGTCCTTGCCCCGCTCTTCCACCACACGTGAGGGCCATCTCAGCATTAGCCCAGGTGAATTCTTGAGCTTTCAGGTGGGATGAGATTCAGCTGGAGTGGAGGTCATACCCTGGTCTGGAAAGAAACCCCAGAACTGGGAGGAGATGGCCCAGATTGCGCCCGTCTTTCCTGCAGGAGCGCGCCCGTGCCAGGGTTTCTTTGAGAAGCACCACCCCAACATAACTGTAATGAACAGCATGTTGAATCTGATGAACGATAGCATGTTCTCTCATTTCCGGAGGGTTATGCAGCGCAGGAAGAAACAAGTGACTACAGACAGATTTTCCACCAAAATTGACCCTGCAGCTAAGAGACAAAGAAGAGAGGAAACCCCTGAAGGAGATCTCCCCAGGGTCCTTATGGAGGGGGGCCCTTCCTCAGAACAATAACCTCCCCCCCCCACCAAGTTTAGTGTTCTCCACTGTACAGTACTTTGTGACTTTGTTGTTCTTTGTCACTCTGTTTCAAATTTTTCTGATTCAAAAAAAAAAAAAGTTACAGAATGGATTAACCTTATTTACATTGAATCTTATGGGGAAATTTGACTTGGGTCACAACTAATTTGGGTCACAACCAGAGTCGTAGAACAGATTAAATTTGTGAGCCAAGGTACCACTATAATGTGGCATCTTTCCGAAGGGCAATGCACAAGAAAAAAAGAGGCATGCTCCTCATTCCCGAAGGGTTAGTCTACATAAGTCAACATCGCCTCTGTATTTCAGTATTTCCCCCAAATTTGGAGATGTTTAAAATGCATCACTTAGCTTTAAAGATCAGGGCACTCACAGGTGATTCTCCACAGATTACATGCCCACAAATGCACAGCAGCCTGACTACCCACAATATATTTGCATCAGTCGTTTGTGGTTCAAAAGGAAAATAAAAGTGAACTTGGAATGGGAGAACCAGCGATGCTCAAGTTAATTGACAGACTCTGCACTTCATCTCAAGGCTTGGTTTGGCTCATTCTGGTTGTCTTTTGCAACCTCATATTTAGTTGGTTTGAATACGGAAGTTGTTGTTTTTTTAACAGAATCTTCCAGTTTTAAAGTTGTGCAAAGTTGTCCCTTTGTGTTCCATGTGTAAACACAAAAGTTCAGGCATTTGTCAACTTTGCATTTATCTTTTACCTTTTTCTCTTTTACTGCTGTTTCTGCTTGGGGTTCCAAGTGGGTGCTTTGCAAAACAAGACTCTAAAATGAACAACCCTAGTCCAGTTCATAGACCCCATGAGTTTTGCAAATTTGCTTTCTGTGAAATTCATGAAAAGTGCATGGGTTTGCTGTATTGGCAGCCAACTGCGAGAGATAATGTGAGACGCACCCCTGTGTGCACAGAGCGCTTGGCTCCATCCAGCACTGGTCTGATCCAGCATGCATTCTCTTATGTTCTTGGTATGAATTGAAATGACAGCTCATAATGTATTTCTTGGGCCGGTCCCTAGTAATGTTTCTTCTCCCTGGGACAGCTAACAAAACTGACACTAGAGTGAACACGAGAAACTCAATGGAATGGTTGCATGATCTTACTTCCTAGGTTAAAATTAGCCAGGATGTCCGTGGAAAATGGCCCACCAAAGTTGACTCATTGCTGAAAGCAGGGACAAACTTAAGAGTGCTAAATCACAATTAGGAGCCAGTAGCTGGTGATGGGTGGCAGGGGGAAGGGGGTATCAATATTTCATTTAATTTCGAGAATCACTCAGAAATGCCCAGTTTGCAGCCTCAAATATGAATGGATCCAGGAGTGCGTGATCTTCTTTCTTTAAAGAAAAAAGAAACCTGCACTGAAAAATATGCCATTTTAAAAATCCACAGCTTTAAAAGCGTTCAATTTAAACACATTTTTAAAGGCCTGCCTTTCTGTATGCACACTTTAAAAAATTGTATGTTTTTGCTTTAATAGGGAAAGTGAACAACTTGAAAAAAATTGCACTTTTCCTGTTTGAAAAAACTGAAAAATCGGAGCTGGTCGGAGCATCCCTGGTTGCATTCAGACTTGGCTGCAGGAGGGTGGAAGAGAACAGGCTGCAGGCAGGCGATTTCATCTCAGGATGAGAACTGGGGACCGGGACATCTGGGGTGGACCATGGCCCTTCCCCGGGTCGTGGTCCTGCCTCCAAGCCTCACCGCCATTGCCTTGGCATCACGTGTCTGGTGGAGAATTTAATGCAGATTAACGCCGTAATGGATGCGAGCCCCGAGCTCCTCTCCTGCCCACATATTGCCGTGTTTACGGCATGCCAGGACTGATTTCTCCTGGGTGAGTCTAATGGGACCGTGCATGCATTACTCTGAGTTCGTCGGGAGAAAGGCAAGATGTAACTTAAATGGATGCTCTCTCTGAGACAATAACCTTCTGCCAGAAGTGAAGAGGTCAGAGCTGGGCCTTCTGTAACAAGAGACAAAAAATGACCATGGAGTGGTCATTTTTGAAGTCTCCAGCTTGCGGGGGATGCTAACTCCAGAGTGGCTGGCAAGTCCGCCCCCCTCCCTCCCTCCCCGCAGAACCCCTCGCATCATTCATCGTAATCATAAAACATTCATTTGCGCTTCTGACCAATTGGAAGGCCCTCCTGGGAGGCCATAAAGGGGGGGCATCGGGGTTATAATGAATGTAAATGCCAGGTGTTTAAGCTGGGTAATGGGCAATTTGCAACTCTAAGCAATATGCACAATAAGCAAACCTCACGTTATGGCACCTGATCGCAGTGCGATGGCCGTTCGGAGAGAATGAAACATTTTACAACCTCTACGTGGCCCTGATCTCATGATCTAATAATAGTCCAGACAAAATTAGTTCCTGCTATAATGTGTTGGAGTGCTCGGGGGTGGCGTGCACAGAGAGGTGCGGGTGACGGTGGCGGGGATGGAAATTATGTCTCACTTGTCTGAGCCGCCGTTGCGAAGGGCCAAGCGGGGAATTGCAAAGTGAGCAGCTCCGCCCGAGACAATAACTTTCTCCTGAAAGCGAAGAGGTCAGGATGGGTCCTCTCCTGACAACTCCACTCCACCAAAAGGCTCCCCTCCACCCCACTTTCCCGGAGGCCAGATGGTGAGAGGGAAAGAGCGGCCATAGCAGTGGCAGCAGGAACAGTGGTAAGAATAAATGCCGCAGAGCTTCCTTGCGAAAAATCTCTGATTTGCAGGTAGCAACAAACCGGGAAAGACCGATTGCACTACATGCGTGCATTTCCTTCAGAGTTTAGGTAAGAAAGAGCTTTGCAGGCAGGGGGAAATGAACCTGGTAAAACTTCAGAAACTAGGATGCAACAGAAGAAAACAGCTGATCTTTGGTGCTACCAACTGGTCCCGCTGGTTAGGAGGTCCCAAGTGTTCATTCATTCCTTTGTTTATTTTTTTTTATTTATTTTATTAAAACATTTTTATGCCGCCCCATTCGCCAAAGCCTCGGGGTGGCTTACAACAATAAATTAAATCATTATAATCATAAATTGAAAAATGTAAACATTAGAATAAAATACAAACATACAATATAAAATAAGCTGCCCTGGCCAGATAAAATTCAATGATATTGACATTTAAAATGCTGCTTGAATAAAAAGGTCTTCGCCTGACGCCGAAAAACAAATAACGACGGCGCCAGGCGGACCTCTCTGGGGAGCGCATTCCGTAACTTTGTTCCTTTGCTCCTTCCTTCCTTCCTTCCTTCCTTCCTTCCTTCCTTCCTTCCTTCCTTCCCTTCCTTCCCTCCCTCCCTCCCTCCCTCCCTCCCTGCTTCCTTCTTTACTTCATCCTTCCATCCTTCCGTCCCTCCGTCTTCCTTCTTTCTTCTCTCTACCACTCAGCATTCAAAACTCTCACCCCATTAGTCCCGTACCACAAATGATTGTAGCTACAAAGATGGTCAATTATGCCCCGCTCCCATCCCAATTTTATTTCTCAGTTTCAAGTTTGTTCTCAACCTTTGAAAATTTCCCAGTTTTGAATTTGGTCAACCCTGGACTCTGACTCATTTTACTATTTTTTAAACAAAAACCGCACGGTAAGTTTTAAGCATCTTTCTGCGCCTTCTTCTAAATGCATGCATTTTAACCTAACATACTCTTCATTTGAAGACATTTTTTCTAATACAATTTTATAAGTATTTTCTTGAATATACAGGTTTTTGCTTTTGTCTTTCTGGAATGGGAACACCAAGGCAACTTTCCGAGAAGTACAGATTTTGAAGTTTAACCATGCATTAGTTTATCTAATGGTTTGAAAATGCAACCCTTGCATAGCCAGAAGTGTGGCTTCTCGATCGAGAGAGGTATTACTGCCACTCTGCAAGACTCTGGTGTGCCCGCAACTGGAGTATTGTGTTCAGTTTTGGGCCCCTCATTACAGAAAGGATATAGCCAGGTTGGAGTCAGTGCAGCGCAGGGCCACAAGGTTGGT
Organism: Varanus komodoensis; assembly: GCF_004798865.1. Classification (NCBI taxonomy): domain Eukaryota; kingdom Metazoa; phylum Chordata; class Lepidosauria; order Squamata; family Varanidae; genus Varanus; species Varanus komodoensis. Next base: position 903,026 of record NW_025335606.1, read on the forward strand.
GGCCGGTTTGCAGGGGATGCCGTATGAGGCGAGACTGAGGGAACTGGGTCTCTTCAGCCTGGAGGAGAGGAGACTCAGAGAGGATCTGTTGGTGACATACAGGTATGTGAGCGGGTGTCACATGGAGATGCGTAGAGACCTGTTCTCCCCTGCAGAGGAAGGCAGGACATGCTCCAACGGAGCAAAGCTCAGGGAGCCAAGGTTTCGTTTGGATGCCAGGAAGCACCTCCTGATGGTTAGGACCCCGAGGGTGTGGAATGGGCTTCCACGGGAGGTCGTTGAGGCCCCATTGGTGCAGGTGTTCAAGGATAGGCTGGACGTGCACATGGTGGGCATGTGAGTGGAGCCAGCTGGTGCCGGGGGTCAGACTAGATGGCCTGGGATGCCCCTTCTGACTCACTCTGTTTCTATGTTCTATGTTTCTAAGATTAGACGAGTTTGCATTAACACGGCAACTGAAACTTTTCTCCCTCTTCCCTCATTGTTCCAGTTTCATTTTGCAACTGTCTCCCCAGCCAATGTAGTCCGAGATCTGCTTCACCATAACAGGTACTTCCAGTGTCAAAAAGACACTGACAGACATGGGAGCAGGCATGGGCTTGCAGATGGAGTCATGCTGATCCTGGATTTGTGTTTTTCCTGCACAGTTGCTCATCTAACACAGAAAGGAAATTATGCAGGGTGAAAGCAGGGGGGGGGCACAAGCTAATGCAGGTGAAATTTGGCGGGGGGCAGCTCGTACTTTTGGGACTCCTGAATAGATCCTCATGAGAGTTCTCGGGGAGGAAGCTGGCTTGGATATGGGACACCCCAGCCATGACTTCCCCTTGATGATTCATGGGAGGATGGCCATGATCTCTGTGTGTGAACAGCTGTTATGCAGTCTGGATGCAGCTGGACCAAAACCCAGGCCAGGGGTCACCTTCGGACTTTCAGGGCTTGTACTGTCTTGATACATTTCTCTATTTTCTATACTGCCCAATTGTTGGAGCTATCTGGGTGGTTCACAGGAGCATATTTAAAAACAATATCAAATATGCCAGTTAAAATATATTAAAGCATCAGAAAAGTTGGCAATACAAAATTTAAAACCAAATAAAAAACAGAACGAATATACATTAAAAAGACCCAGTGAAAGCCTCTCTAACAACCAGCAGGTTCGAGAAATTCATTAAATGCCCTGCAGGAGAGGAGGGTCATTACCTGGAGCTGAAAAGATAATAATGCTGGCACTGGGTGGGGCTCAGTGGTGAGGTCATTCCATAAAGGTCGTGGGGACACCACTGAAAAGACCCTTCTCCTTCTTGCCACCATCTGAGCCTCCCTCGGAGGTGACAATTGGAGAAAGTCCCCAGAATTTGATAGTTCCATCAGGTATCGCGGTCCCAAGCCATGCATGTCTTTATAGGACAAAACCAGCACCTTGAATTGGGCTGGGAAGCATGCAGGCAGCCACTGCAAGCGGGCCATAATTGGTGTTATCTGATCAGAATATCTGGTCCCATCCCTCCAGGCATATCTATTGCTTTTCTATACTGTCCTCAATTACCAAAAATCTCAGAACAGTCTCAGATGTTGCTAATCTGGCTGCTGCATTTTGCACAAGCGGCAGTTTCTGAACAGTCTTCAAGGGCAGCCCCACATACAGTGCATTGCAGTAGTCTAGCTTAGGGCGTTCCAGAACATAAATCGTGGATAGCAGGCTAGCTCTGTCCAGACAAGGGCATAGCTGAGCCATTAGACCCAGCTGGTGGAAAGTGCTCTGAGCCCCTGACGCCACCTGGGCCTTGGGTGACAAAGACTGTTCAAGGAACTTCCTCAAGCTGCAAACCTTCAAGGGAAGTAAGCCCCACCTAGAACAGGTTGAACTGCCTCCATCTGCGCATAAGAGCCACCAACCAACAGCACAACTATATTGTGGCAAAACAGGGATGAGACGGGAAGTTTAACCCCTTCTGAGGAGGGATTCTTTAATTCATTCTCTTCCTGCCGTGGTTCTGACAAAAGCCTTCCTTCCAAAGCTGCTGTTAGCTTTTACAGAGTTGTTTAATTAATACCAAATAGAAAATGTGTGTGCAGCAGAGAAGTAACAGTTTGTGGAGATTATTATAGAGAGATTATATTCTGCTTCCCCTTCCTGGAGCCTGCACAGTTTTCCCTATGGTGGCTAACTACATACCAAATGACACTCCAAACAATAAAATAAAAATAAATAAAAATAAAAATAAAAATAAAAATAAAAATAAAAATAAAAATAAAAATAAAATAAAATAAAAATCCCTGAGCACATGGGTAGCATTCACACAATTCACATGCACATGGTGTTGTGCCCATAACTGCTTGCCCACTTCTATCCGCTAGCTTTCTGCATGCATGGAGCGTTCAACTTTAGAGAGACTTTCAGGCTGAGCTCCCCCCTCCCCCCTTACATGGCTTCCCTTCTCTACTCTGGTGCAAGCCGTCATCCGTCCACCTGTCCATCTGCCCTGCTCTTCAGGAGATCTCTCGGTGAGCTCTGGTCATTTCCACGGCTGGGCAGGCTGAGAGACTCTTCTTGAGCAGGCCAGTAATATTTCTCCCCTGATTTGCAAGCTGCTCTAAGTGTCGCAAATTGGCTCTTCTCTCCTTATTGCAAAGGAGCAATATTGTGCCACCCTCCAGAGACAAACTCTCACGCAGGTCGTCCAAAACCTGTCAAATGGTGCCAGGAGTCAAAATCTATTCCAGGTAATAATGGAACTGATGCCCTTAAAAAAGAGCCTTTTCCAAATTCAAAAGCAACAAAAGAAGGGGGTGTGTGAATGTGCAATTTCAATCCCTCCCCCCCCCACTTGATAATTATTCCAATGTTTTCATGTGTTTGGAGAAGAGAGACTGAACTTTCCCCCTTCCCCTTCCCATTTTAAACTGCATGTTGGACAGGTACCCCTTGTGTCAATTACACAACTACATGGATCTGCTTATTGAGTGACCATTGCCGAATCCATCGCACCAAGGACAAAAATGAACAAATTATTAGACTCCTGAATCCTTCCTCTCCCTATCACTTTGGAGGGGGTCATACCTTTAGGCCAGAATTATTGCTGCATTCAGATGGGAAATATGAGCAGAATTTTGTCCCGGATTTGGGGGTTATGGAAAGAACTGGGGGGAAAATGCAGTTCAACTGGCAATCCACTGCTTATGTTAATTCTGCAATGGTTCAATCAGCTGCGTTCACACTTGGCTTGGTTTGTAGATCTCAGAGCAATCTAAGGAGTGAGTCAAGTGTGAAGAAAATTGAGATTTTTTTTAACCCTACTTTCCAATACCAAAAACACATTTCACTCCCAAACCTGTTAGACTTCTTTCCGCCATGTTCTAATGTTTGGTAGAATAAAGTCTTTTCTTTCTGCAACATCTTTATGAAATATCCATGGGCCACATAATTGGGTCTATCATGATGACCAGCAGAAAGAATAATTTATAAGATCTTCAGGACATTGTCATGAGTTGGCCAATGAGATGAGTTGGCCTTAGAGCACTCCTGAGAGACACACATTCTTAGGCCGAAGGGCACACCTAAACACATCACTTCAACAAAGGACTGATGTTCTTGAGTAACTTATCTATTTTATCATTTGCTTATTTATTAAAAGCTTTTTTATCCTGTCACAGAAGTCTCAGGACGGTCTCATTTGCCATGTTCCCTGCTTGACTTTAAGCAAATGATGCTAAGACAAAGTATGGTGCTTTAGCCTGTTTTTTCCCCCACTTGTGAAAGAAGCTTTCAGTTTCCCATGAACTTTTAAAACTGTAGGGCAGAGCTGGGGACCTCATTCAACTGGAGGAGGTAAATTGGGAAGGGTCCAGTGGAGGGGAACAAAAATGATCCGGGGTTTGGAAACACTGCCCTGCGAGGAGAGACTGGGAGAACTGGGTATGTTCAGCCTTGAGAAGAGAAGGCTGAAGGGGACGTGATATCCCTCTAGAAGTCCCTCCAAGGCTGTCACAAGGAGGAAGGTCAAGATCTCTCCTCACTGATACCAGAGAGTAGGACACGGAACAATCAATTCAAGTTGTGGCAACCCAGATTCAGGCTGAACATCTGGAAAAGCTTCCACACTATTAGAGCAATACAACAGTGGAACCAGCTGCCCGGAGAGGTGGTGGGCTCTCCCACACTGGGGACGTTCACAAAGAAACCGGGCGGCCATCTGAGTGGGACGGTGCAATGTGGTGTCCTGCAACAGCAGGGGGGTGGATTGATGGCCTTCATGGCCCCTTCCAACTCTACTCTTCTATGATTCCATATTCTAGACACCTTGCCTCCATCCAAGCGTAGAATCAGCAGGCAAAAAAGCAAATATGAAAATGTAGGGTGGGAATCCTCCCGGCCTCCATCCCATTCATCTCTTTCTTGTTTTCTCTTTCTGCTGTTTGTCAGCTGTTTTGTGAGCCTCAGGGAAGGGAGAGATGATGGGGAGCAGAGCTGGAAGCGATGCTCCCATCAGTCTTCCCACCCAGCTCCCTGCTCAGAGCCGAGTAACGGCAAACAGGGGGCGCCATACCCACCCCATTGGCTCCACAGGGCAGGCAAGGCAGATGCTCGTTGTCCCAGCTTCACCATCCCGATAAGCTCCTGCGCATGCAGGCGGCGCTGTGCCTTTGCTGTGCCACCTCCACATGGCCAGTCAGGTGGTCCAAGTTGGCTGCTGGGCTCTCCTGCCACCAGGTGTGCACCAAGGATGTGCCCTTCACCCAGCCCAAGGCATTCCAGGCACACCGCAGTGGGGGCCGTGGGGAACCTCTCCCCGTTTTCCAGGGATGGCACCTCCAGGAGGATGCCCAGCTGGTGCCTCGGCATGCTGGTTGCGGATGCTTTGGTGTCTCGCTGTGATAAGTACAGGTTAGGGGACAAGTGGCTGGAGAGCAGCACCTGTGAAAGGGACATCGGGGTGCAGGCTAAACATGAGTCAGCAGTGTGATGCGTGGCCAAGAGGGCGAACGCCACCCCTGGTTGCATAGCCAGAAGTGTGGCTTCTCGATCGAGAGCGGTATTACTGCCATTCTATATGACCCTGGTGCGCCTGCAACTGGAGTACTGTGCTCAGCTCAGGGCCCCTCATTACAGACAGGATATAGCCAGGTTGGAGTCAGTGCAGCGTAGGGCCACAAGGTTGGTGGCCGGTTTGCAGGGGATGGGGCATGAGGCGAGACTGAGGGAACTGGGTCTCTTCAGCCTGGAGAAGAGGAGACTCAGAAGGGATCTGTTGGCGACATACAGGTACGTGAGGGGATGTCACATGGAGGTGGGAAGAGACCTGTTCTCCCCTGCAGAGGAAGGCAGGACACGCTCCAATGGAGCAAAGCTCAGGGAGCCAAGGTTCCATTTGGATTCCAGGAAGCATTTCCTGACAGTTGGGACCCCGAGGGTATGGAATGGGCTTCCCCGGGAGGTGGTTGAGGCCCCATCGGTGAGGGTGTTCAAGGATAGGCTGGACATGCACATGGTGGGCATGTCATGAGTGGAGCCGGCTGGTGCCAGAGGCCAGACTAGATGGCCCAGGGACCCCTCCTGACTCACTCTCTTTCTATGTTTTGCAGGATGGATCTGGGCCATTGCTCAGGCTTCCCTGTTGCCACCCTGGAAAGCTGAGAAGTGTCACCTATATTGGAAAGTGACTTTGTCTTCCTGGATAAAGATGCTGACACTCATCAGCACTCCTACACTTTCTCCTACTTTGGTACCACACTCCAAAAAGCATCCCGCAAACCCAATTTCAGAACACAGCATAGAAGAGCCAGGACGGGTCTCACAATGGCCCCAAGAGAGGAAGGTGGTGCGCAGACTGGAGAATTCCGAGTCCGTGGAAGGTGGTCATGCAGACAAGCCCCCTCCCGAGAAACTGAGAGCATCCCTCGTTTGTGGCTCGGAGAGGCACATCTTGGGGCCTTGGAGAGCTGCACGTCTGCCATGAGTGCCACTCAGAAGAAGTGGAGGAATTCTGAAACCAAGCGGATTTAGGGACAGCATCATAAGTCAATCAGGCCTCTAGGGGAAAATCACCTGTTGCTTCTGCTTTTCTTTGAGTTTTTCAAGGGACATGGAGTCAGCACCTCCATGTGACCATCTCTGTTTCTCCGTGGGTGAAGCCAGGCAGCTCCTATCAGGACCTTCCTCCTGTGAGGACTGCAGCTGCGTAAATTGGACACCCAGCGATTTCTAGGAGCTCTTTTGCATTTGTGAACAGACTTTGGGGAGGTTGCACTAGTGAGTAATCCAGCCAGTGGCTGCTGCCAGAGTCTGTGCAGAAAAGCAGTGCCCAGGCCAGGTCCTGCCCATGTAACCTTTGACTCTGCAGGTAAAATGGGGAAACGGTGTAGAAAGTTAGCATGCGGAAACCTTTTCGGATATTTATCATGACTGCCAACATGAGGATAAATGTCTAAGATTTGTGATGTGAGTGGATATGCCGACTTGTGTCTGTATTGCTTCTAATTAACTTATTTAATGGCAAAGAGCTGGCTGGGGTGTGGACAAGGTCCACGCCAGCTGGCGTTCTGCTTCCTGCAGTGGGACCCCGAGGCCTTCTCACAAGCAGTACTGGGAAGATGCAACTCAGCCTCCCAAAACCTGGGATACAGTTCCACATTATTATCATGGCTACCAGCCTCTGAGATTCTCCTCTGCATGCGTCCTTTATAGCCATCTAAGCAAACAGCCATCATCTCCTGATTCCATGACAGCAATTATATTTTGGGGCATTCCAATCCTCTGGAAGATACTGTTCATTTTCCCCTGTCAAAAAAGAGCCGTCCGGGTCCTTCTAGGAAACTTGCATTCATTTTTAATTTCAAAGATTCAACACAAAGAGAACCCACAGTGCTTCATCTGCTCATGGATGGCCCCATTTGACGTGATCCTTGGGAAACCTATTGATCTTTGCTGTTGGAAAGAAATTAGGCCACTGTTTTTCCCCCCACGGAGGCAGAAATGATTTACCGGAAGGTCCTAGTTCCACACCCTCTTAGTGCCTACCACGCACTATTTCATGAAAAACCCAAAGCAGCTCGGCTGAAGGAAGAGGGACGCAGGGAACTTGCAATGAAGCAGTGGAGGACAAAGATGGCGCCTCTGGGCCACAGCTCTGGCCTGGGGCTTGTCCCCGTTTGACTCCGGGAGTGGCAACACACATGCTTAGGGTAGCATTGTCCTGAGTGAGTCCAGGTGGACGCACAGACATGCTGCGTGTTTGTGGGATCGTGCTTTTTACAGCGATTTCTGCAAGAGAAGGAGGTCCCGAAGTCTGGCAGTGGGTCTGGTGAGATCTTTCAATTCAGAATTATGCACTGCTGCAAAATACTCCAGGTTGGGGCAGATCCACAAGGAGGAGCAGCAGCCCTAGTGAGCCCATCTTGTCAATTTATTTATTATTATTTATTTATTAGAACATTTCTATGTTCAATCTGCCCCTTCCACAGGCGATGCACCTTTACCCGTTAGGATCATCTTCCGATGCCCGATTCCCTTCCCCACCCGACACTTTAAGAGGCCAGATGGGCAGAGACATGAGACAGGGTCTCTTTGGTAGTGGCACCAGAATTGTGTGTGGAGGGGGAGGTTGTCCCTTATTTTGCTTTATAACAGCAGTGTAGAATGTTCTGTCAGCCTTTTAATGTAGTAAACGGTTTCGCCACTATTCAGGTTTAATTTTAATGCCACTTTGATTTTATTGTTTTGTCTTATTGGAGCTGTATTTCATAGTCTATGTGTTTTTTATGTTTTTGCTGCGCACTGCTCTTGGCTCCTGGTAGGTGGAGGCCAAGATTTATGAATCTGATAAATCAAGACTTTGCAAATTTGGTGACTCTTCCTGAGGTAGAACTTGTGAGAACTTTTGTGGGAAGCCACAACAATGCCTGTAAGAGTAAATACAAGTTTATGCAGCTGCCTAAGGCTCATACTGCACAAGACGACTTAGAATTCATTACCAGGGAGTTTCAGATTTTATTTTAATGTCAAGGGACTAGCCCTTAAGGTTAAGAGAAGTGACAAGCACGATGTGCCCCATCGTCCCTGAAATCTTGGAAGCCAGCAGCTCACATGAAGGAGGTCTGGGACTTCTTTGCACTGCTTTCCACTCTTCTCCAGCACTAGGAATATTCAGACTACCATTCCCATCATTCCCAGCCGATATGGCCAATAGTCAAGAAGTCAAATCAATGGCTCTCCAAATTCTCCAGGGTCATTGCTAGCCCAAGATCCTTCTCCAGGAAGAGGCCACTTTTCTTCTGCTCTCCGTGAACTCTGCACACCCTTCCCAACCCTTGGTGCAGCCTCCATCTTTGACCTACAGGACCAAGAATGGGACATCCCACTGTGGTAGCCAATGGACTGCCGTAACTACCTCCTGGTGCTGGAATTCAGGCCAAGACCCAAGCCAGAGTGGTCTATTTTTGCCAGGAAAGGTCAAACTACACTGACTTTACCCATGGCTGTCTTGAAATTGGCCTTCTGCGCCACTGATCGGCTGGTGTAATGGAGAGGTCAGTTTGAGAAGCGCACAGTAAGTAGGCAAGGAAGAGAAGACGGGTCATTTTTCATGTAATTGCTACCTTGCTTTGAGAGAAAGAGGCAAATAAAAAAGGGCAAGCGAGAATCCTTCTTGCGAGCACTTTTAAGGAGTTGAACACATTTCTTTAACTTCTGTCTCCCCCAGGTTTCATTTCCAGACTTAGCAGGTCTTACCGGTGATTATTGAGCTAAAGACAATCCTGGGATTGCAACTAATTTGGTCCCTGACTCCGCAGTTTTCACCTCTAATTTCCTAAGCATCTGTCATGCAGACCGCAACTTATTCCCACCCCTCATCCCCACCAACTTTGCTGAGGTGGCATCTCCGTATCACTGGGAGCAAAAGGGAAAGCAAGAAGTTGTGTGATGGGAGGAAAATGCCAATGAGATGGAAAAGGGGTGTTTCTATGCTAGGGCACAAAAACAGGAGAAAAATTGTTGAAGAACTTCAGGGCCTGGGAGGCTATGAAGACAAAGCCAGCTTCAGCAGGTCCTCAGGAGTGCACCAGAAGTGGCCTTTGCTCCAGGCCCTGGACTAAGGTCTCGCTTGGTGGCAGCACCGTGGAAGCCGTTGGCATTTCCCCAGTGCTCAGGAGCTGCCTTGTCAAGAATCCGGGCTCTGGTCAACTCTGTTTTTTCAGAAGAGCCGTGGCAGGCTAGGTCTGCCTTGAAGGTATGACCTTGACTCATCAACTCGTAAAGATCTGGACTAGCAGAGCTTTTGATCCCAACCCGTTAAGGTTCCAGGGTGTGGGGAGGAAGTGACACCAGAAGGCTGGATCTGAGCATTACCACATGGCAAAGCTATGACAACCTTGGCCAAGAAGTAGCTGCTTTAAACTCTCTCACTTCCGGAGGAGGAGGAGGAGGAGATCTCCTTTTGAACTTCAATCTATGGCCCCAGATTGATGTAGACAACCAACCTGGAGGGGAAAGGAGCATGGGATGAAACCCAAAGCTTGTTTTTAGTCCAGTTCGTGACACATCTAGTGAAGAGACTTCAGAAATGCACTTCAGTTCAGGTCTGATCAGGAGTTTAGCTGGAGCAAACTTCCGGAGCAAACATGGACTTGGAAGCAATCAGTAGTCAAAGTTGGTACATTTCTGGACATGTATTATGAGGATCCCAAAATATGTGATTGACTTGAGAAACGTGCGTTAAAATGCCTACTTCTAAAAATGCACAGAAATGTGCTTTAATCAATGGGAAAAGAAGGCACACTTGGAAAGATAGGGATGAATATTCCTGCAGGATATTAATACTAATCCTATTAATATTAATCATAATCTTGATAATAAAGCAAAGCTCACAATCTGGTACGGACCTGAGTTGGAAACATGCTTTGAGGAAGAATCCGTGCAAGTTCAGAGTGTTCGGATTTTGCTGATTCATAGATCCCTAACCTTTATTTAAAGGGATCTGGATTTGGAAAGCTACTTATGCATCCCCCACCCTGCAAGAAAAAGGAAATTTATCACCAGGAAAGTGTACAAAAGTGAACAACGATTTGCGGGACATGTGTACGTGCACTTTAGAAATAATCATCTTTCCTTAAATAGCAGTGACATCTCCCTCACGCTGGGGAATTCTGTGAATGGGCAATTCGTCCAAAAAAGACAATCCTCCAGCAGCCCTTCAAAAGCGAGGACTCTCTTCCATAACAGAAAGCACCCAGCCCCGTGCCTGATGGCTGCCTATGCCAGTCAGAGCACATAATATTGGGTTAGGCTGACAGATATTATGGTCTGGCCTTTTCTTCCACTCGGCCTTTTCTCATTTTCTCACACTGATATGCTTTGGGGACAATTTGGTTGTCATGTCCCTTTTTTCAACTCCCCATGTTTTGAATGAATAGAGACCTTTTATGCACCCCTACTCCCTCCAGGCCTGCCTCAAACTCAAGTTTCCTTTTCCTTTTAGAAGCCAGGAATGTCCGCTCCCTCGAGCCACACCTGGGGCGACGCAGTGGGGTGCCCCCTTCATGCTGCTCAGAAGCATGGCCAACCGTCTGGAAAGGTACCACTCACAAAGCCCGGCTCTGGGTTCAAGGCACGGGTGACTCCAGGGTAAGAATATCAGACAGGCTGAGCAGGACTAGACCAGGTGTCTGTTTTACCCAGTATTCTGTTCTTGCAGGGGGCAAGAAGCTGCCTGTGGGAAGTGCCCAGTGGGGACACAGCTGCAGAAACACCTTTCTGATAATGTTCCCCAGAAGCCAGGACCCTCAGCATGCAACCTCTGATGCCCCCAAAGCTTTGGCTGTACCGACATTATACTCCTTTCGGTGCCAGGAAAAGGCCTTTTGATTCAACCATCATTTTAATAATCAAGGGTTTTAGATGTTTTCAGATTTTTTCCCCCTGTTCTCAGTCACATTCTCAATTTTCTATTTGTTCCTTCCTTTTATTTTTAGTTTATAATGCTCAGTTTTATATGTGCTCAATAATTGTGGTTTTATTATTGTGTGATTCTAATTTTGTACTATGGAAGCCACCCTGAGCGCTTGTATGGAAGGACAAGATACAAATGTTGTAATAAATAAATAAATAAATATTGGGTGATATGGAAATGCAATTAACAACGATGGAGCTAATTATTCTCATTGCATCCCCATTATACCCCAACTTTCCTCTTCTTGCAAGGAGTCCAAGTTGGGCTCCCCATCTCTGTTTCATTCTCACAACAACGACAAGAGGTGGGCCAGTCTAGAAGTGCATGAATGCGCCAGTGGACCCCATGGCTGAATGCAGACTAGACCCAAATCGTCTGCACCTGAGCCCAGCACTCTAACCACTGTGCCTCACGGCCTCCTAGTAGTCATCTACAGCCTCCCTCATGAGTTGCTGAATCTATGTCTAAAGCTGTCCAAGTTAGCGGCCATCACTACATCTTGCAGCAGTGAGTTCCATAGATCAGCCATCAGCTACCGGAAGAAGCGATTCTTGAACTGGCAGAAGTGTGTGCCTTAAGCCAGACTGTGTGTGGGTTGGGGATGAGCCCACGTCTGAAGAGCCATTTGGAAAGTGTTTTTGCATCGTTTCATGCCAGGTCTGAGGGTTCATGGCAGACAGCGCCTGGAGAGGGAAGGACAGCCATTGTGTCTGTTTTAAACTGGGGGAAATGAGGTGGCTTAGCACCCCCAAAACCCTGAAGAAACATACTGTATTTACATATACACTTATAGTAAATTAAAAGAACAGATACTTCTAATCAGTAAGCAAACTTTTAGAAACTGTCCTACACTGGAGGGAATCTGTTGAATACGGAAGACTAATGAGCTTTGTTCTCCTAAGGAAAGTGCTGCTCCCCCTTCCATGGCCCCCTTCCATGTTCAATTTCTTTGGTTTAACGGAGGGTATGATTTAAAATTGGTTTAGCTCGACCAAAGCAGTTGCAGAGGCCTTCATGAATAGCTGCACACCAAACAGTTCATTCTGTGGTCACCTTATTCGTTTCGTTGCTTCCATAGCTCGAGCTGTCTGGGTGGCTTATAAAGATGAGAACCTGAAGATGCATTATGTATTTTTATTTATTTATTTAGAAGGCTTCTGTGCCGCCCCATTCACCGATAAAAAGCTATACATGCAAACACATAAGCTAATAACACTGACCGAGCCGTATAACAATGCTAAATGCTCATGGACAGAAAAATTTGGGACCTGCCTAGATATCCTCGTCGCGTGTTGCCAAACACGTGATAAAAGAGGAGTTCTTATCCTGGAACCAAGAAAGGTAACTGTTGGTGCCAGGTGAGGTTCTGAGCGACACTCAGAGGAGATGTCTGGATGAGACCCTTTAAGGATGAATGTTGTATGATCCAACAATCTGGTGGTTTTGCACGAATCATGATAAATATGGAGTCATGTTGGGCCAGCCTGGCATTTTCCTAGTGAATAAAGTAGTGTCTAAATGCAAATAGTAATTAAAAGAAAACTTCATACTGATTTGAAGCACAGAGATATATGAGTGTGAGAAAGGTGTCAGGTGGTCTGAACACTACAAGCACCTATAAAAGAGAAGAAACCTACATAAGCCCAGAAATTCGGCGAAACTCTTAAGAGTGGGGACTCTACCATTTCCATGGAGGGCTCAGGGCCGGTACATGCTCCTCATTTCAGCCTCACATTGACTTAGGTGACACATTTTTATCGGTAAATGGTGAAAGGTGTGCAACAGATCCATGCCAAACCTTTCGACATAGCCGAAATCCATACATACAGCTCCTGTTTGTCTTCCTAGCAGGAAAACTATGTGGCATAATGCTGCCTGGAGTCGTTATTATATTGAATTTATATCCCATCTTTCTTCCTCTTGCAGGGAACCCAGGGCAGCTTAAATAACATAGAAACATAGAAACAGAGCAAGTCAGAAGGGGCCTCCCGGGCCTTCTAGTCTGACCTCCGGCACCAGCCGGCTCCGCTCACGACATGCCCACCATGTGCACGTCCAGCCTATCCTTGAACAGCCTTACCGATGGGGCTTCAACAACCTCCACACCCTCGGGGTCCTAACTGTCAGGAAAAGCTTCCTGGCATCCAAATGGAACCTTGGCTCCCTGAGCTTGGCTCCGTTGAGCGTGTCCTGCCTTCCTGTGCAGGGGAGAACAGGTCTCTACCCTTCTCCGTGTGACACCTCTCAGGTACCTAACCATCCTCCCTCCTTCTCTCTCTTTGATCCTCATCACCATAACCCCTGTGAGAGGGTTTGCTGGCAATCGGTGACCAGCCCAAAGCCACCTAGTGAGCTTCAAGGCCAAGTAGACCTAGAACCCAGACCTTCTGTGTCTCAGCCTGCTGCTCTAACCACTACACCATGTAGGAAATGCTCACACTGAGCAGCAAGCTATAGCTCGACTTGGGCAGATTTGGTCCCAGGCACCTCCGAGAGAAAGGAACTCAGACAGAAGAGGTGGACAAGGCCGAAATATTGAGAGATGTTCTCCATCCCAGTGGGCCATCCCAGATGAGTCGGAACAGCTGCCTGATTTGGCAGAAGGCTGATCCTTTCTCGAGAGTGACCATGGGCAGGACCATTTTCATTAAGTGTTAAAAATGACACCGAATTCTGAAGCTGTCTCCACATTAGTCACTTACAGCCATCCAGCAAACCCAGAGCTTGCTCCCCCCACCAAAGATTTATTCAATACATTCTTCACAGGTCAGTAATCTGCATTTAAAGGGCGCATCTTGTCCCGATGTCCAGCACAACTTTCTTCCCCCAATTAGCTTTCATTTGCTTCCAACAGAGTACACACGGCTGCTCGTGGAAACTCCGCGCTTTTCAAAATGTCTCCTTTAACCAGCTTAATGAAAAATGACAGATGATGAATTCATAAAATTCATAAGTACACACACACGCGTGAGCAAAGCGCTAAACACCACCACTGAAGGGGGTTGGGGGAACAAGCTTCCTCCCCTAACAGGATTGGACAAATCGGGGCCGGATGGGGCACGTTCCTTCACACATGTTGGGAGCCAGGATCCACCCTTTCAAAAAACAGACTGTTCTTTGGCAAAAGCTCTTTGTTCTCTAAAGTGCATCCAGCAGAGCATAAGCAGCAAAGAAAGAGTCTCTGGGCATGCCCAGAGTAGTTTGCTGAACCCACACTGGAAACTGCCTCTGAGAAACCCACCGCCTGGGACGGGCCCCTCTGGAGATGGGTCCCCTCATGACCTGATGCTCCCGCTGGTTGGCTAGCCCCTCTCTTCCAATGCTGCATCGTGGAGTCTAGGGTCACACCAGGTGTGTCTGGATCCTGTCCCCCGCCCCCCAGCACTTGCAGACTGTGACTCCTCTCAGGACCCCTGGAGAGGGTGACCTCGAGATAAGCACTGCCAGCTCTTCCAACTTGCAGCCTGGAGGCCCGTTTCCTGGGGCTCCCCGTCAGAAGTGTTTGCATCTCACTGGCATCACACCACAAGCCAAGAACAACTGCCAAGAACGCAGCTTCTTGCCTCTCAAGGACCACTGGCTGGGCTTCAGGGAATCCGACTCAGAATGTGCGGATTAGGAAGGGTCCGGGAAAGTGGACCAAGCTCAGACTCTGAGATGATGGAGGCAGAGGCACTTACTGGGTTCAAGTGACCAAGAGCCACAGTTCCTCCTTGGCACATTCAAAAGCCACCGACCGTTTTCCCTGCAAAGTGTTCTTTATTGACCCAAAACCACAGGACACCCAGAATGATCTCTGAGCATGCTCCAAACGGCTTGCTGAATACGATCTAGTAATCACCTGCGGGGATTCTCCTTCTGAGTGCCCCAGGCCCGTCCCTTTGGGAGGGGCCTTCTGAAAGCGAGCATGGCTCCTTTGCGCGCACCGACCCTCCCGCTGGGCCGCCTCCTCTGCTGATGCAGCATCATGGGGAAAGAACCAGAGCTGCGTGGCTCATGTCTGAGAAACTCCCAGGTCCAGCTCCACATCTTGATTATTCCCAGGAACTTCTGGCCCACCTGGGGAGTCTGGCCTTGAGATGAGCACCTCTGCTTCTCTCATTTTAACTCCTGGAATTGGGCCACATTCCCAGGCTATCCTGCTTCGCTTTCTGAATCTGATTCTCCCGAAAATCAGCCAGCAGTCTGGCTGAGAGCACCCACTTTTTTGGGATGGGGTGGGGTGGGGTGGGGTGTGCATGTTGTTTTGTCATTGTGCATTCTCCGTCTTCGGGACTAGTCAGAGAGGCAGTGGCAGCGCAAGACGTTTTGAGACCAGAGGAGACAATCCACACAAATCCAAGCCCGTCATACGTAATTCGGCTTGAAAGGTAACTCAGCCTTACTTCCACACCAGCAGCGGGGCAGCAGCATCAACACAGCTGCAGGCAGAAGGGAAGCTGAGGGAGTGCATGGCTGGAACATCGTTGTTCCGCCTCCCAGCACTTCCCTGTTGCTTCCCCCACAGCAGCCTCCTCATTTTGCCTGATGGGGCAGCTAAGTGCTGGAGGCATCCAAGTCAAGCTTAGGTCAGTGGACAATGAAGCCAAGTGTGTCCGGTGGGAAAGCTCCCTTCCAGTGGGACAGAACTGCCCAGCAAATGGGCTTTCCACAAACAGGGTGTGTAGGGTAAGACCTGTGCCTTTTCACAAACCTTTCTCTTGCTATCCTCGGAAGTGACCTTCTTAAATATGACTGTTTGGGGATTCCAACCAGGTCTCTGAGATGGCAGAATTTCTTCCAGTGAGGACTTTCTAGGGAACAACTAGGAGAATGATCCAGGGTTTGGAATCACTGCCCTGTGAGGAGAGACTGAGAGAACTGGGGATATTCAGCCTTGAGAAGAGAAGACAGAGGGGAGACATGGTATCCCTCTATAAGTACCTGGAAGGCTGTCACAAAGAGGAAGGTCAAGATCTCTTCTCACTGATGCCACAGTGCAGGACACAGAATAATCAAGTCAAGGTGCAAAACCCAGATTCAGGCTGGACATCAGGAGAAGCTTCCTCACTGTCAGAGCAATACGGCAGTGGAACCAGCTGCCTGGAGAGGTGGGGGGCTCTCCCACACTGGACAGATTCAAGGAGAAACTGGACAGCCGCCTGAGAGGGAGGGTGCGACTTGGTGTCCTGCAACAGCAGGGGTGGAGCTGATGGCCTTCCTGGCCCCTTCGAGCTCTACCATTCTATGATTCTAGAATGCTTCACCAGGTTGAAAGGGACGCTCCACTGGGCCTGCTTCTGCGGAAAGAGCCTTGCAGGCAGAATCCACTTGCAACTGTGACTATTTCAGCAAGAACAGGGGTGTCTACTGAGCGTCTGAGTTGCTCCTTAGCATGTCCACATGGAGACATCGCCATCTTGGATGGCTGCATGACCACGTGTCTGATTGGGTGTGCATGACCATGTGACCCACGCTGGCAGTGCTCCCTGGTGGGAAGGCTCTCTTTGGAAATACTTAGGCCAGGGGTGGGCGACCTGTCACCCGGCTGATGGTTTATTTTGCAATTCCCATCGGCTCTTGCCAGTGTAGCCAGTGGTGAGGTTCAGTCATTCAGTAACACAAAAATGGACTTTCACATTCACTTCCTCCAGTTTGTTTAGGTGTGTTTGCCTCAATGCTCTGTGTTTTATACTGCTGGATCTTTCAAACCAGAGTGCAAAGATGCGTTGGGAAGCTAACAGAAAGCCCAGAGTTTAGCAGTTTGGTTGTAACACCGTTCAAGTGAATTAGGAGAATAAGGATCGTTTGTCTTCATCAGCAAGTACTAAAAGAAGGCATTATTCTTTGGCCTTGCGTATCATGCCCACGACAGAGGTTAAACCTGAGGGGAAAATCCACTCAAAGAAGTAACTTCAGCTTGCACAGCTCATCTTTAAGTGACCTGCTGGGGCAGCAGATCAGTATTCTGCACTTCCAGCCCTTGGACCCTTGTGATCCAAACAGCTCTGACTCATTCGTCCATCTACCTGGAGATGCAAGAAATCCTAATAAACTGACCCACAGATTTCAATACAGAACCACTTTTTCCAGGCTATGAACTCTTTGGACTACTGGACTCTTTGTTGTTGATTTTTGGAACTTTCTATAATTCTACATGAGTTTAGTCATGGAAAAATATGAAAAAGGAATAAAAGTGTGGATGCAAAATGCATACTTTCCCCATAGCAGAAAAGATGAAAATGCACATCTTTGGGGAAAGCTGCATATTTGGGTGATATTACACATTTCTAAAAGTGTGCGTTTGTGCAAACTCAAATTCCATCAGTGTTCAGGGTGTGGAATGGAGGTTGCCTGTAGATCCTTAAAATGAAGGTGAAAAGAATTTTGCTTTGTCCACGTGTCTCTTATCAAGTGGCTTCTCTTCCATACTTCCTCCCTTCCCGTCTCCAGCTTTTGCTCAAGTTGAGCTGGTTTATTTGTATTTAATAAAGCCCAGCAGTAGAGATACTTATAAATCAAGCCACATCACACATGAAGGCAGAAATATATAGGGATTTTCTAGCTAGCCAGAGTTATTAATATGGCTCCAAGTCTGCCTCTGGATTTAATATATTAAGTGTGATTGCTGCCCCTTGCTCCTGTTGCATTTGTGCAAAGACAACAGCACACACACACCATATTTGATTCCAGTTTCTGTACGTTCCAGATAAGGAACAGATTAAATAATGGATGAGATTCCCATTAGCTCGACTTTTTGTTTATTTCAAGCAGCCTTCTGTGCATGTGTGTTTTAATCAAGTGACTTCACCACCGAATATTTTTGCATTGATTTGGAAGGTGCCCCCCACCACTTCCCTCCTTGGTACTCATTAAATTTGCATTTACACAATACTTAATGTCCAACCACATTAGAAGAAGCCGCTTTTGTCTCAACGGGCAAGCAACACTTCTCTTTCGAAGAAGCGCAGGAAAGATCACAGAAACCTTCAGACCTTGATTTAACTACCCGGCATTGCCTTTCAGAAGAGACGGCCTCAGATTCCGTTGGCCTCTCGGTTGGGGTGAGAAGCAGCTGGGCTGGAAAAGGACACTTGCTTAATTTTAGAGGAGAGAATGGGGTCAGAACACAGGTTTGCCACACAGCGTAAATCCAGTCGTGGTTTTCCTGCCATGTGCCCAGTTTACAAATTCATTTGTTGGCAAACATTTAAAGGGTGTCTTGCCTGCGACATGAACCTCGTGGAAGCACTTGTGTGGACAGCACCTGAAACTCCTGGCAAAGAAGGGACAGAAACAGGTTCCAAACATGGATGAGGAGAAGAATTTGGAGAGAGGCCCTGCTAGGAGGCCTGATATACTGCGTGATAGAATCCTTTGGGCTGTAACGTTGGATGGCAAATGATACTGTCACGCCATCGGACGCTGGTATGTGTGAATACCCCCCTGCCCACCAAGAAAGGTTCTCCCCTAATTTGATTTCTGATGCGCTAGTTTTCTACAGAGAGGACTGACTTAGATGCATGTTCAGACATGGACTGCCCCACATGCCTAAGAAGACGGCAGTATAGGTTTTGTGGAACTAAAACCCAAGTGCCATGCTCAGTCCAACCCACACTACCGCAACACCCCCCGCCGCCCCGTATCACCACTCAAGCTCTCCTTTTGCATGTTGATGGGTAGAGAAGCCATTCAGCTTGGACTGATGTTTACAACCTAATTTTTAAAAAACCAGAGTGGCTGTACAAGCACACTTTACATCTTTGCTCTTTCACATCTGGAGTTGCACTCATTTACTCAAGAGGGTTTTGTGAGAGACAAGCGTAGCTGGTTACAATTTAAACAGCACTTTTTAAACACGTTAAGCAGTAGATTTCCATCACCCTAATCTTACCCATAGGAAACTTTACTTGATGTTCAGCCAAATTTTTCCTCTGCTTAATTTCCTTCTGCAACACCTGGTGAATTTCCCTTTGTACCTTCCTAAGGACATTGTCTCCCTTTCCAGAGTTTGCATCGCTGGAGATGGCTCTCATCACTACCGTAGCCATCATGTGGCCAAGCCATGCACAGTGGGTTCTTTAATTCTCTGCTCATAAGTCATGCACTCAGACTGTTGTCGTTGCTCTTGCCCAAACTTTCAATTTCCTAGCAGCTTCCTGGAAGCTAAGCTACGGAACTCTATTTGTGCCCCCTTGGATTCGAACTGGGCCAAAAAAGAAGACAAGAAAAGAAATTTAGAGATGGATGCTGCCATGTCCACTGTCCGGTGGACTAGGGCATGGTTGACTGACCGAAAGCAGAAGGTAACCATTAATGGGGAATCATTGGGATGGCAGCCAGTGACAAGCGGGATCCCCCGGGCTCTGTCCTGGGGCCAATCCTGTTTAATCTTTTCATTAACAACATGGAAGAAGGGGTGAACAGTCTGCTGATCAAATTTGCAGATGATACTAAAACTGGGGCAGTGGCCACAACTGAGGAGCAGGTACTTCAGATCCAAAAGAATCTGGACAGACTATGGAAAGGATATAGCCAGGTTAGAGTCAGTGCAGCGTAGGGCCACAAGGTTGGTGGCCGGTTTGCAGGGGATGCCGTATGAGGCGAGACTGAGGGAACTGGGTCTCTTCAGCCTGGAGAAGAGGAGACTTCGAGGGGATCTGTTGGTGACATACAGGTATGTGAGGGGATATCACATGGAGATGGGTAGAGACCTGTTCTCCCCTGCAGAGGAAGGCAGGACATGCTCCAACGGAGCAAAGCTCAGGGAGCCAAGGTTTCGTTTGGATGCAAGGAAGCACCTCCTGATGGTTAGGACCCCGAGGGTGTGGAATGGGCTTCCACGGGAGGTCGTTGAGGCCCCATCGGTGAGGGTGTTCGAGGATAGGCTAGACATGCACATGGTGGGCATGTCGTGAGTGGAGCCGGCTGGTGCTGGAGGTCAGACTAGATGGCCCGGGAGGCCCCTTCTGACTTGTTCTGTACCTATGTTTCTATGTTGATGCTTTTATGAATGTGGGGCAGACTGCTCCCTCTCAAGATCTCAGAACAGTTTCTCATTGCTTTGTTTTTCAGTACTGTTACCCCTCCACTTTCTACTGTGAAGGCAGAATAAAATCCTCTGAGGGTTAAACACTGTGTATATAATTCATGGTACTGCATTTCATGGTATTTATTTATGTCAGGGGAACTAGGCCAAAGCATAGCAGGTGAGGACACATGGAAATGCAGCACAAGAACTAGAATTCATTCCAAAGAATTCCAGAACAAAACTGGATGGTTGCAATTGATGGTTCAACCTTGACATATTTCCACTGCTTCATCTAATGCAGAAGAATTCTTGCTCAGATGACCAATATGTTGGAGGCCAGTCTCTTTCCTCCCTTCACCTTCCGAGCAGACCAAGATAAGAAGCTTCTCAATGCAGGCTTCATTATGTTTAAAGCTGGCCAGGTAGGCTGGCTTAGTTATGCAAAAGAAGAGTATTGCAGAAGTCACTGACAAAAGACAACAGCAAAGTTCCAACAAGAAACACTCCTCTTCCTTCACAACCAAATGGAGTGAGATCCCCCCTCAGAGAGGTTCCCACTGCTTGAAGGCCAGATGGAAAGGGCAATAGATGCCAACCTATTGGTTTGCTGATGTGGGACTCCGGGATTGATGAAGTTTTATCTGCCCCACTCAATTTCTGCCTGTTCAAGGGGCTTTCTCAGAACCTGGCAAGGTCTGGTTCTTACCAGCCTCTTGGCTTAACTTCTGGCCTAGGAATTGCAGGTGCCCCAGCTTCTTCTTCTGGTTTAGATTCTGATTCTGAGGTAACTTGGAATGCTGTGATTTGGGAGAAGCAGGTCCAGTGTCTACACAATAGAGATTTGCCATCCCTATGCAATTAGATGGAGGCATGCAAAGAGGTATCTTGCATGGATAGGTGCAGAATACATAGCTAGAATTGCTCTTGATGGTCTTTTCTGGACACCGAGTGCAGACCTGATGCAGAACCAATTCTTCCAAACCAGGGTGCAACTTGGGTTACCTTCCCAGAAAGTCACCACACTTTCCTTAGCCCCACCCCTTCCCCAGACATTGAACATTTTGTGGGTTCTTTGCTTTTGTGCAAGTTTTTCGGCATTGAAATTACACTCCAAAGACTCACTTATTGACAGTAAGAGCTTTAAGCTAAAATATGCAAGGAGGTGTGGTTTTTTTTTTGGGGGGGGGATATATTTTAGCTCCACCATTTTTGTCTTCTAGCCCCCAGTGCACCAGAATGTGATCCGTGAGGCCTTTCCAAAATGGAATGTGGCTGTCAGACGGAAAAAAAACTTCTCCATGTCTCTTCAAAGTGAACTCAGTGATCTGATTGTTAAAATGCTGCTGGATCCCATAAGACGCTGTTCACTGATCAAGTTCTTCAGGAGCTTTTCTCCAGACACCCTGCCTTCTGAGGTCGGGTGGGTAACTACCAGAGAGAAATGACCTTTTCCATGTTGATGTCCAAATTATGGAACTTTTCCCCTAGGCATGTTCCTCTGATGCAAACTTCGTTAACTCTGAGGTGCCAGCTAATTCTCCTGGGCTCCCAACAGTATTTAATTCATGTCTGCTGTTCTTATCTGCTGCCTTATTTGCTTCCTCCAGCAAATATCACCATTTTTATTTTGCATTTGTATCTGTACTTCTGTTTGAGACTACATTTTATTGCTTTTACCATTGTTGCAAACCACCTGGGAAGCTTTATGACCTTCTTGAGTTCCATGTGGTTTTGACAGAAAGGTGGGATATAAATGAACCGAAGGAATAATGTCAAAGAAATAGGATGCGAGCTCTAGAAACATACGTTCCGCAGCTGTGTGTGCGATCCCACCGATATTTGATCTCTCGGTTCCTTATTTGCCCAGCCTTGCAGGAATCTTTTGTCCAGATAGTGCTTTAGTGCAGGTACCATGTCATGGGATCTGTCCTTCTAAGCTCACCTTTTGTTCTTCTCCCTCACCCCCTTCTTGTAGTGGGGAATGGAGAGACCATATTTCATAGCCTTTACAGTGTTCAGAGAACAACTGTGCCTGATTATAGTGAAGTACATCACTCACTTTAGAACCAAATTTACCCACACAAACGTGGTGTTCTCGCACTGTTTATTACAGGGAGTTATTGCTCTACTCCTGCTGACTCAGGAGCTGGAGTGTTAGGAAAGAGTTCTGTTTGTAAAACTGGAAAATCCTCAATGACGGCCCCATTCTCCACCTTCTACCTGCCACACAAGCGTGTGTGCGCGCTTGGGGAGGGGGGAAGTATATCACAAAGAACAAAGAACCAGAAACTGGGTCTTCCCAAAGTTTCTATTTTTGGCTCACGTTACATGATGGGTGAGTCATTCCCAGCTCCCTCCTCAGCCCACTGAAGCCGCAGTGTGTCAGTTGATTTACATCTATTGAAGTCAATGGGACTTACAGCCAATTTGCACAGAAGTGCTTTAAGCAATAATGGTAAGTATGAGTCATTCCCCCCTCCCTCTGCCATCCTCATACCGACGTATGAAGTCTCATAAACCTTACAACCCTACATTCATTTCTCTGCTGGAATGCAGAGTATTTTCCTGCCTTTCCTGATCTCAGACGGCCAGCTGCATAACTAGGATTGCAACTTCAGTTGGCTGTGGGTTTTGTAGTCCTTCTGTCACACAAATGGTAATTTATTCTTGTGTGAAGCATAGATCGAAGAACAGTAAAATAATATTTCTAGAGGAACATCCAGTGACTCTGTGGCTCTGCAAATCTATATGCCACTGCAATTTTCTGTGAAGCCTATGAATGTGTTCTGGGTTGAACCCACTTTGATCAAATGTCTGCAGCACTTGCACATAGAAGAGGACGAAGGACAGGGGTAGCTTTTATTTATTTAAAGTGTTTCTTGGCTCCTTTGCAGAGCAGAAGCCTTCTAAGCCTGCCTGCCAGAATACAATTCACACACTAGAAACTCACGCTATACTATTAGTAGTAATGATACTAAGAAGAACAACAACAGTTCAAAAAAACAGCAGCCGACTGCTAAAAAGCAACAAAAACCAACATGAAAACTACAGTAAAGGGTGGCAACACTGCAGTCTAATAAAATATAATCAAGGAATGGCCAGAGTAAACGAGGAGGATTTCAGGCTTCTTAAAAGTCTGTGAGTGGCAGAGTCAGGCAAATCCCCTTTTCTAGACATTTGGCCCACTGCAAAAGAGGACCTCGCTTGTGTGTTCATCCCTCAGAAGCCTTTCCTGGTAGTCTAGGCAAACTGATATGGGTGAAGGTGAACTTCGAGCCATGTGTTCCCAAACCATTGAAGGCTTCCCAGCACAAAACCAGCCCTTGCAAATGGACTCAGAAACATGATCAGATTGAGGTGCTCCCACCAGCCCAGCATTCTGCACTAGCTGAACTTTCTGGACCATCTTGAAAGGCAACCCTACATGCAGCGCTGGACATAAGTCCAGCCAGGATGTCACCGGTGCATGGATAAATGAGAAGACCACACCTGGTAAGCCATGGTCCTTGACACTGGAGTCACCTGGCTTCACCTGGTAGTGCACAGTCCAGAAGGTCTCCCAGAGTCTGCACTTGGTCTTCCAGCAGGAGTAAAACCCACCGAAGACAAGACATAATCCTCCAGAGCAACTGGTTTCTTGCCTTTCAGTACCTCTCTCTCATCTGGATTGATTATCAGCTTATTTCCCTCATCCACCCCAAAACAGCCTCTAGGTGCAGACTCATAAGTTCCAACAACCTCCTTGGGAAGTGAAGATGGAAATATTGTCT
Source organism: Varanus komodoensis (assembly GCF_004798865.1). Taxonomy (NCBI): domain Eukaryota; kingdom Metazoa; phylum Chordata; class Lepidosauria; order Squamata; family Varanidae; genus Varanus; species Varanus komodoensis. Next base: position 926,755 of record NW_025335606.1, read on the forward strand.
ACATGCAGTTAACATTTCAGGCCAAACCTCCAGATGACTTCCAGCAATAGATGCTAAAAATAATGGATAGGAAAGAATGTAGCAGCACTAATGGCTATGGGGTAGAGGAGAATTTCCTCAGCAGCATCTCTTGAGGCAGTTCCTTTGAGAAGGACTGGAACTGCCTCATCATGATGGCTCCTAAGTCCAAACCAGAGGCATGGTCCAGAAAGATACCATGGGGAAGGGTACTGAAAGCCATTGAGAGATCTAATGGACTGAACCTGCAGGTTTAGGTTGAGCATCTGGAGAAAGTTCTTAATGGTGGGAGCGGTATGAGAAGAGACCCAGTTCCTGGGGTGGGGATTCTCCCTCAAGGCAATTATTAAACAGAGGCTGGGTGATCATTCATTTAGGTGATGGCTTAGCAGTACAGCAGATGCTTAGCACGCATCTGGCTTCTCCAGGCAGGGCTGGAGGATGTCCTTCCTGAAATGCTGGAGAGCTGGTGCCCAACAGCTTCTGATTTCCCTGTGCCCTGGATGTGCTGTGTCAAGAGGTGGTTGGACTAGATGACTTCCAAATTCCCTGACAACTTCGTAATCATCCAGAGCTGACAGAGCAATTCTGGAGCTGAGACTCAAGATGATGAGTGCCATTTGACGCTTGAGAGCAAAGTCAGCAGGAGAAATCTTGAAAATAGCTATGGCTGGCTTATGCAGGCAGTGCGCAAGGTGAAGGAACCGCATCTCAGTGGTGGAGCACCTGCATAACACGAGAAGGTCCCAGGTTCGGTCTGCAAATTCTCCCGATGGGGCCAGGAAAAAATCTTGCTGGAACCCCGGAGAGACACCGCCATTCAGTGTTGACAGCACTGGGCAAGGTGGACCAATGGCCTGACTCAGGATAAAGTAGCTTCCAATCTCCCTAAAGCCATGGTGTGGGTACCTACTAAAATCTGCATTCATTCATTTGTCCGGCCACCTAGGCAAGAAAGGAGACAACGTAACGTGAGCAGAAAAGTAACACTGAAAATACTGATGATTTTGGGTAGAGTTTCCTCTTTGCTTCACCTGTTCTGAATGAACAATCACGGCATGTCCAGACCACATTTTGAAGGTACACTGACTGCCCTGGATGCATCCTTAAAGCAAACTGAAACAATTACATAAAATAAAGCTTTTGCAAAGTGCCCCATGATATCCTGATTAGCAATTAGCGAAAAGTGGGTTAGATGGAATAATTGCCCGGTGGATCCACAGCTGGCTACCGAATCGAATTCAAAGCGTGCTCATCAACAGCACCTTCTCAAACTGGGGGGAGGAACCAAGTGGGGGCAGTGCAGGGTTTAGCTGTGGGCTCAGTGCACTTCGAAATTTCTGCTATTGATTTGGATGAGAAAGTGCAGGGAACAATTATCAAATTTGCAGGTGGGGAGCTGATACCCTGGCAGACAGAAAGAAGAATCAAGGTGATCGTGATAGGTTGGAGCACTAGACTGAAAACAACAGAATGAAAGTCAATAGAAACAAAGCCAAGTTCTGCACCAAGTTTCTGCTAGGAAAAAGAAGCAAATGTATTGTTACAACAGGCAGATTATGTAGCTCAACAATACTGCAAAGGAGAAGGATCTTGGAATTGCCGTAGATCACAAGCCGAATATGAGTCAACAACACGATGCGGCTGCACAAAGGGCAAATGCTGTTTATGACTGCATGAATAGAAGCTCCACTTCCAAATCCCATGAATTGCTAGTTCCCCTTTACTCAGCACCTCTTAGGACTCATCTGAGGTACCGTATCCAGTCTGGACACCACAGTTTAGGAAAGATGCAGACAAGCTGGAAAGGGTCCAGAGGAGGGCGACAAGGACTGGAGACAAAGCCCTGTGAGGAGAGATGGAGAGAACTGGGCAGGTTTAACTTTAAGAAGAGAGGACTGAGGGGAGATATGATAGCACTCTTCAGGTACTTAGAAACGTAGAAACAGAGTGAGTCAGAAGGGGCCTCCTGGGCCATCTAGTCTGACCCCCAGCTCCAGCCACCTCCACTCATGACTTGCCTACCATGTGCATGTCCAGCCCATCCTTGAACTCCCTCACCAGGGGGGATTCACCCAACTCCTATGGAAGCCCATTCCATACTCTCACAGTCCTAACCGTCAGGAAGTATTTCCTGGCATCCAAATTGAACCTTGGTTCCCTGAGCGTTGCTCCATTGAGAGAAACAGGTAAGAAGTACTTGAAAGGCTGTCACAAAGAAGAAGGCCATGGAAAAACAGGCTCACGTTACAGAAAGCCAGGCTCAGGCTGAACATCAGGAATAACTTCCTAACTAGTTGAGCAGTATGACAGTGGAACCCGTGACCTGGGGAGGTGGTGGGCTGTCCCACACGGGAGGCACTCAGGATGCAGCTGGACAGTCATCTGGGAGGGGGGGTTTAACTGGGACTCCTGCACTGAGCTGGGGGTTGGACCCTCTGGCCCCTTCCAACTCTGCTAGGGTACTATTTTAGGACATTCGCTTCTTTGCGTTCTGGGTGTGAAGCTAGGAAAGGAGGCAGCACATTTGTTTACATGGGAAAGGATGTTCAGCCATGTGTGAGTAAACAAAGAGCCTGGAGGAAGAGGAGGGGATTAGCGCAGCTACTCTGTTGCATGCGTCCATCCACGTGGAGTAAACTTCTCTCCCTCCCTCCCTCCCTCTCCCCCCGCCCCCACCCCCCGCTTCCCCTCCTGCTTGCTTCCACACCATGTCAGCTGCAATTGCAGAAACCCACATCATCTTCCTCTTTGCAGCACACTGAAGGGGTTTAGACAGCACATTTTACAACCATGCTGACATTTCTGAACAAGAATAAATGTGGAGATGACGCTGAAGTTCGCTGGGAGATTCAAACACATCCACTCACAGCGCACAGAGCACAGATGAGTGCACAAAACTGTTTCCAGCCCCTTGGGGAGAAACCAGCACACACATCCACACCTCCTGTCGAAAAGCAGCGTGGACGATCAGCAGCGCGCATGCCCAGTCGCCACTGGGAGCATGTTGCACCGCTGTGGCAAAATATCTCTTTTCTTACAATGTCAAATAGTAAAGCCCTGGAAGCCAGAATTCTCTGGTGAGCAGTCTTGTGTAGTGGTGAACATGGACCTCAAAGACTTGGACCAGATGACACACACTTATCCTCATTCTCATTCTGGCTCTGATTTTAGCCCAGCCAACTTGGCAGGGCTGCTGTGAGGCCCAAGAAGGATTAACTGCTCCCCTTCCCCAAGGCTTCTTGTAGGAAGCACCAGTTAGAAATGTACAGTTTAGCTGCTTTCATAGAAGGCCTATATGGCCACGGTTCTCTTTTTGATCTTGGACACACTCACTTGGTTGATTTCACTGCTCGGGTTTGTAATCTGCCTCAGGTAATCCCCATCCCTGTTCTCTCCCTCTCTTGGCTCTACTTTTGCCTGCAAGGAATTAATAGCCCTTGTCAGAGTGCCATGAATGAGAGCTACTGGAATTATGATGCCTCAGTCATCGGTTCTTTTCTCACAACCAGGTGCCCTCTGGGTTTTTTGGACAAACAAACCCCATTACCCTCAGCCACAGGGTGGGAGATGAAGGTTGGAACCTGTGGAAGGCATCGGAGTGTGGAAAAGCTGTTCTGGATGTTCTCTCTCTGTGTGTCTACAAGCACATAGGAGGCATACATTTGAGTTTTGTGATGTGGTGTGTGCCAGGGGTCTAGCATCATAATGCATTCATTTCACTGGAAAAGCTTATCTGATGAATGACTCCACTCTTTGGAGTCACCCTAACAGCGCTTTGATTCACCGTTAAAAAACCCAACTTCTTAAAATGCATGGAATATATGTTCGTGCGGGGCAGGGGAAAGCATGGTTCAGACAATAGGGTAACCCACACTTAAGGGCTGAGGGTGGGTTGTCTTGGAATTGTGGGTTGCTATTGAAACATGGTTTATCCTGTTGTCTGAACCCAGCTGAGACAAATGGATCATGTGCACTGTCCACAACCCATAACCCAAGAAAAAAAAAGCAAAAACACAGATGCTTTTCATGGGTTGCTCCTGGTAAGCAAACCATGGCTTGTTAGAGCTGCTGGATTCAACAACCCACACACTCAGCAACAACCCACACTCAAGCCTTGAATGAGGGCTCTTGTACTAGCTGAGCTCAGTTCCTGTGCCACAAGATATATCTAGAAGTTCTTTGGGGACGAATTTGGGAGGGCAAGGCTGGCTGAGGGCCAGTTCCATGGAGGTGTGAGTTGGGAGAGGAAAGAAGGATCTCTACATAATGGGATGTCTGGGAGTGGGGAGAACTATTTTAACATGTACAGAAGAGTCTGAGGTGTGCTACGAGTAATTTCTGGCTGGCTTCCAACACAGACTTGCATCACCTGAGTAGGAAGGAAGATCTAATCTTGCCGAAGTTCTGCAAATTTCATTTTAGAGCTTGTTATGGTTCAGGTCCCTGTGAGGTTGCTGTTTGGTTGGTTTGCTTGCTTCCATTCACTGGGAAATTTGTGTGTGACTGCGAACCACCCAGAGGTCTTCAGCTATTGAGCTGTACAGAAACAACAGCAACAACAACTATTACTGTTATTTAAATTTATAGAAAATAGCCCCCCCACACACACACACACACGGGTTCTTCAAAAAGTTTCCACACTTCAAAAAAACTTTATGTATTAAGAATTTAAAAAACAAACAACATCACTCTTCTACATAGTCATCTTCCTTTGCAATGCATTTTTCCCAGCATTGTACCAACTCTTTAATGCCATCAGCAAAAAAAAAATAAAAATAAAATATATTTATAAAATATAAAAGTGTGGAAACTTTTTGAAGACCCCTCATATATATTCATGGTGTACACATCAAATGGGAACGTCTCTGAATGCATGGATTCTCCTCCCATTGCATAAAGCATATTTGTGCACATTTTCAAATGCATACATGTGATCAAAAGCATTTTTCCAGGGTTGGCCTGCACCTGACACTGTGAGAACCGAAAATTAGAGACATTTCAGAGCCCCTGTTCAATCCGGAAGGTGCAAATTGTCTAAGTCCTGACAATAAATTATCTGAACTGAATTTCTCAGACCTCCCTACCCTGGATGGGCAGCTAAATATAAGAAAGGGACCCATGCTGTTCGAAATAACACAGGGCCCACTACCCTCTCTACTTGCAGTGTTAGAGAAGTGAGGTCCCATTCACACATGCCATCTGACGAACATGCATGGAGCATGGGCAACCTGTACATCACTAAAATTTGCAAATTTACATGTATGCATGACAATTGCTATAGGATAATCATTTAACTGAGAAACATAATGCACCTCCCTTAGTGGGAAGGCAGTCAAGGTGAGTTCCACACCCACCCAGACTTCTGTCTGTGCTCTGCTTGGTGGGGGAGAGCTCCAAAGCCTTCACTGATCACCCTTCTTTGACTTCAGACCAGACTTGGACTGGACAACTATTCTAACAGAAAGCTGGCATGGGATAGTGGTGAGAGGGTGGGACTCCGGAGATCATGGTTCTAGCCCTCTTTCAGCCCTGACACTCACTCCGTGACTTTGGGTCAGTTACAGACTGTCAGCCTAACCTACCTCACAGGGTTGTTGTGAAGGGAGAAGAAGGACTATGCAAGTCTCATTGGGTTCCTTGCAGTGGAAAAAGTGGAATATGAGTGTAATAAATCAATGCACACATAAAGAAGACACCTTAAAAGAGATCATTTCCTAGTAAAATGGCCACCTGGCCACCTGACATGGCCAAAACCCAAGTCCACCGGGGTGGTGGGAAGGGAATAGTCTGTCGCAGGACGCAAAGCGTAAGCACTAAGCCACTTTGCCTGGAAAGAGTGAGCTTCCATGAGTAATTCGTTTCTAGAGAATTCCAAGGGAGCAAAAGTTCCCCTCATTGCCAAGAGCAGAATTACTAAAAGCAGCCTCAAATGTACTGAAACATCCACATGCAAGTTAAATGCCACTTTATGAACTCCACCATTTATTGACTAGCCAAGTTGTTTACTTGTGGGGAGTCGAAGCTCGTAGTGACTATTTCCCCCTTCTCAGCTGTTGAGCAGGAAGAATTTTATTGCATTTTGTCTAGGAGCAGCAAAGGGAAGCCGTTTTAGCAAGCCGTACGCACTAGCAAAACACGGGTCCTGAAACACATACTTTCCCCATTCGAATGAAGAGCAGCTGCTGAAAATAGGAGCAAGTCGTCGGAGCTTCAGCTCAAGGAGAGCTTAAGTAATACCATGAACACATACATTGACGCTCTACAGCCCGTATTTGTGGGTGGAGTGGGGAAGCTCAAAGGAAAAATCCTAGGATCCATGCATGAGTTAACTCAACCTTCCCCCACCTAGTCCCTTCCAAATAGTTTGGACTTCAACTCCCATCAGCCACAGCCAGAATGGCCAAGAATCAAACATGTTGGGAACTGTAGACTCAGAGATATGGAGGATGCCATGCTGGGGAAGGAATTCTGATGGAGAGGCAGATGCTATGGATTGATATGTAGCCTGCTTCCCTTTGTAAATACAGCTCAGCCCTACCTGGATGAGAAAACCTCACCTCAGCTGGCTACGCTCTGGCCAGCTCCGCGCTAGATTGCTGCAGTGCGCTGTACGTGGGGCTGCCTCTGAAGACAGCTCAGCAGCTGCAACTTGTGGAAAACGTGCTGAGAACACAGAACACGCAACACTCTGGCTCGCTTGCCCTGGCAGCCCCTGCGATTCCCAGCCACCTTCAGGGTGCTAGTTCTGACCAATAAAGCAATGCATGGTTCAAATGGAGCCGAGCTCATGGAACCAAGGTTCAGTTGGGATGCCAGGAAGTCCTTCCTGGCAGTCAGGACCCCAAGAGTATGGAGTGGGCTTCCATGGGAGGGGGCTGAAGCCCCATCGGTGAGGGTGTTCAAGGACAGGCTGGGCATGCACTTGGTAGGCATGTCATGAGCGGAGCCGGGGGTCAGACTAGATGCCCCAGGAGGCCCCTTTTGACTCACTCTGTTTCTATGGCTTGGGGCCCTAATACCTGATAGAGCACCTCTCTCAGCAGGACCAGCCCATACACTGCTTCCATCCTCTGGTGTCCTCCTTTGAATGCACCCTCTTGGATTGGAGAGAGGGGTGGGAGCACGAAACCAGAGGAAAGGTCTTCTCAGTGGTGGCTGTCCAAAGGTGGAATGTTCTTCCTACTGAGGTTCACCTGGCACCTTTTGGGCACCAATTTGGGATGATCCTCACCGGAATCGGCCCTCTTCTCTCTGTTGGTCTTCCTTTCAGGTTTGGCCCTTGCTTAGAAGTTAGCTGAGAGGAGAGCAAGTCCACAAAGGCTCCGGGAACTGCAGTCAAGCAACCAGCAGCTTCTTCCACAAAACTTGCAGCACAAAGGTCACAAGCGAAGTGGGTGGAGGAGGGATGCCACGTGCCGAGCGTTTGTGGGGGGCCATGTCCTGGTGAGCACGCCATGCAGACGTCTGGCGTGCTCACGCGAAGTCGGACTCATGGCTGCAAGAAGGCAGGCTGCAGCCTGTGGAGTGAAGCCCACGGAATCTGATTAATTCCCCTCGCCAAAAGGGATCCTTCACAGATGGCTGTCCTTGAATCTCAGGTGCATGTGCTGGTCGTCGTATCAGCTTCTGGTATCTTACTGAACATTTTAGGCTGCTTTTCAATGTTAGAAATTGTGTGTGTGTGTGTGTGTTGCACTGATATTGTCATTTTTTTCTTTTTTTGTGAACCAACCAGAGAGCTTTGGCTATTGCCTGGTATAGAAATGAAATATAGAAATAAATTCAGGGCAGTGAAGAGGATTGAAAGGAGAGAAAGGTACGTGAACCCCAAGCTGCTTCTCAGTCCCCTTTAAGGTCCCCAGGGACTCAGCCCCCTTTCGTAGCACCTTGACTCTTCTCCTTCTACCACCCTGAAGTCCTTCGGTTTATTTCGCCCCCCCCCCCCCGCGCCAACTTGGTCCCCCTTTGGCTGCAACGCCCTTCCAGGCCTCTTTGAGGGTGCCACTTCTTGGGAAGTTCAACCCCTTTGGCTTGTGCTTTCACTCCTCCTTTGGCCCACAACCACTGCAAGTCAAGGAGAGAGCAAACAGCACATCATTCTGTCCCTCATTGAGTTAATCTGTAGTGGCTCTTGCCACTTCTGCTGTGAAGCCAGCTGCGTGATGGATGGGCATGTTTACCCAGCCCCAAACCTCAAGCTTCCTGGCCTTCTCTGTCTCCTACCTAGTGCCTGCCACGTAAGCAACTTCTCCCTCCATAAAATACACTAAGCAAGCTGCAAGTTTGCAGTCTAGCCAAGATTTATGGGCAGGCCCTAAATGACAGAGGGGGAACTCTCTTTCCCCTCCAGCTTCCATCCGTTCGTTTTCTTTCTTTCTTTCTTTCTTTCTTTCTTTCTTTCTTTCTTTCTTTCTTTCTTTCTTTCTTTCCCTTCCCTTCCCTTCCCTACCCTTCCCTTCCCTTCCCTTCCCTTCCCTTCCCTTCCTTCCAGCCCATTTAAGTTTTTAGAAATACTGTTATCTAACACAGCTCCGTCCTTCTCCGCATTTCCCCCATTGCTGTCGAAGCACCTGGGACAGTCCTGCTTGTATTTAGTTGCTTCCCCACTCCAACAATTAGGAACTGCCTTGGAGTCTCTTAGAATAAAGGTGTCACAGTCACGGTTTTCTGGAGACAAGGCCTATCTCGCCTCCCCCTCTCCACTCATGCCATCCCAGGGCAGGTACGCCCTCAGCGAGCAGCACACAAAACCCTTTCAGTTAGCTAAATTTCTAGCAAGCCCCTTCTGGAATTCTTGACAGGGGCAATAAAGAAATTGAAAAGCAATGGAAAATATCCTATTCAGAGGAGATTACAACAGCTAAAAAATAACAGATGCTTCTTGTCTCCTCCAAACACTGGCCACCAAACACGCTATGAATGATGACCAGCAACCAATGCAATATAATCTTTAAGTGTCAGTGCTGAACTGTCTTGCAGAAGAAAACAAAACTTGCATCCACACTGAAGTAACTGCCTATCTTAGCCGGAGAGTTGGGATGATTAGGCTCCCAGGCGGGAGGGTGAGATGCTGACAGCTTTGCCTCTGAACGTTGGTTTCAAAGGGTAGGGAGGGACAAATCCGTCCATTCTGGCTTCTCACGGTTTCTCATTTTTCCAGCCTTAAGTAAGTTCATCCTGAATGTTGAGACGTTTTCTTTCTCTAAAGTTCACATGAAAATTCATATGTATTTTGTGCCCATTTTGCCTCATGCAATTCTATCTATCTATCTATCTATCTATCTATCTATCTATCTATCTATCTATCTAACTAACTATCTATCTATCTATCTATCTATCTATCTATCTATCTATCTATCTATCTATTTAGACTCTCTTTGGGGGCAAAGTGCCCATTTTGTCTGTGCATTCTTGTCTAATATATATATATTTCCCAAGCATATTTCCTCAGCCCAAGGCATCCTTGAATAGGGTTTTCCGTGATACATTCCCCATTCAGGGTTTGATTGGACAGCTTCATGCCAACATCTGGAGAAGTACAAATTTAGATGGATAATGGAAGTTTGTCTTGCATGGCTGTTCAAAACTGCGAACTCAGGTAACAACTTTCTCACAAGGACCTATTTTAGTAACCAAAACATGTCGTCAGTCCAGCATTACGCAACCAATTCTCCTGAATGTCCTCACAAGCACAATATGAAGACCTTCTCTGTGGTGGCACCATGACTGTGAAACACGCTCCCCAGGGAGGTTTGCCTGGTGCCAATGCCTCTTTCCTTTCAGCACCAGGCAAAAACCCTTTTATCTCCCAACATTTTAATTGCTAATTTGTTTTAATGTGTGGTTTTATACCTAATACCGGACGTTGTGCCTTTCTTACTCCTATTTTTATTCTGCTTTATTATTGTTGTTGTGAATCACCCTGAGACATTGCAATGGGATGGAACACAAAAGTTTTCACTAAATAAACAATTAATAAATAAGGGGGCCAGTG
>NW_025335606.1:936869-1040136 GCF_004798865.1 Varanus komodoensis
ACAAAAGTTTTCACTAAATAAACAATTAATAAATAAGGGGGCCAGTGTGGTGTAGTGGTTAAGAGTGGTTAAGGACTGGGACTCAGACAATCCGGGTTCCAGTCTCCGCTCATCCATGGAGCCCACTGGGTGACTTTGGGCCAGTCACAGACTCTCAGCCCAACCTACCTCACAGGGTTGTTGTTGTGGGGATAAGATGGAGGAGGAGAATGATGTCAGCTGCCTTGAGCCCCTTGTAGGAAAAAGGCAGGATATAAATAAAAAATAAAAATAAATAAACGGATGCTTGCTGGTCCCGATGGAGGGTGGTACTTGTAGAGGCAAAACCAGACAGCCCTGATTTCTAACCATAGAGCCAACCGCTTGTAAACCTTCGCCGCATCCTCTTGGACGTGGAACTGCGAATGTTTCATAGCTGCTTATTGGTTCATGACAAGGAGGGCACTGGGGAAACCGTCGTTATTAAAAAAAATGCGTTCTTGCAGAGCTGTTTAATGAAATGAAGCGCACTGTCTTCCCCTCACTGCCATTCCGAGGCGGGGTGGGTGGGACGCAATCCAGAAAGCAAATTCTCAGCAGAGGGGAGCCTTCCCTGTCTGGGCCACCAAAGAGTTAAGTGACAAAGCCTTATTCACTTCTATGGATTAATAATTGATTTGGTAACAAATCACTAATGTTGCCGTCGTCATGGTGAATATGATAATAAACGTGGCCTGTCCAGGGAATGCGATGTTGTTGGAACTGTGGTGAAATTATTCATAAATGTGCTACTTCCCCCCTTCCCTCATCTCCCAACTCCTGCTAGTTTAGCATTTCTTTTTAATCTCCCTCAGCTGGTCACATTAGACAGCAGAGCATGAAGTGTGCGTGTGGGGAGAAACACAACGGAAGCACATTGTGTCAAGTTTCAGTAGAGAAGAGACACAAATTAGAAAACAAAAGGCACTCCTTTCCTTTTCACACTTCTCCGCTCACTTGCGAGAAGCAAAGCCCAGAGCCATTTAATAACTTGCTGGCAAGCCTTGCCTCGGGTGGGGGCGCACCTCTCCCCTGCACTCTTGCTGTGATGAAGTGGGCGATCGAGGCAGCAGTCCTGCCCAAAGGATGCACGGAGGTTGGGTGCATGCGTCTCTGAAGTTTCTTATTTTCTGGAACAAAAACTCTGTAATGCTCACATTTTATTAACTGGTCTGCCCCACCCTGGCTTCCTCACCCTCTTTAACACTGAAGCCAAACGTTTCTGAAGCACTGATAGATGGACATGTGAGCAACAGAAGTGTGGATGTCTTAGGCGACAATCCCAGACACACGGACTCGGGAGTGAGTCCCATGAAAGTCAATGGAGCTTGCTTCTGAGTAAGTAAGGGCTGCACATCTCCAAAATTCAAGAGTCCTGATCTTACCGAGGTGGTAGTCTGGCGTTGGGGCTCTGTCAGTTCAGTTTGCATATGGAGGGTTACGTGATAATAGGATTCACACCCATGGTTGTTCGCCAAGAGTGTTTCATGTGATGGAGAAGGGTTCATGCCCAGACTTGTGTGTTTGCGGAGGAATATATGGACTGGCACAGCCTGTGGTATAGTCCTTGCAGTGAGGAGAGCTCTGTCTCATACATGACCATTCTTGAAGAGCATTCCTTGATGGAGAAGTCACCTGTTGGAGATGGCTTGGCAACAAACCACTTCCCAGGCATGGTTTCCTTCCTATTTGAGGATTTCCTGGACACCTGTGAAAAAGTGCCTTCTCCATCCTTATCAGAAACCTAAATCAGAGTAAGGAAAACGGCAGAAGCTCAATGACACTTAAACTATCTATAAATATGGGGTTTAGGTCTGTAGGCAAGTGTGGAAGCTGATCTTCCACATCTTCAGCAAGTCTGGAAAGAGGAAATCTGGCGTACTCTCAGACTCTCAGATGCACTGTCATTTAAGGGCTCTCGGTAAGCGATGTGTGAGGAATCCATTTGTGGGGTAAGAAGCCATTGGATATCCTCGGTCTGGTTCCTGGACTCCAGCACACTTGCATCTGCCCTGAGTCTGCCTCGCAGGTCACGTGGTCGTCTGGCAGGAAGTGAGTCAAGCAAGTCAGCGAGGTTGGCTTGTGAACATGGCACCTGTTGTGCGTGCGCTCCGTGACAAGTTTCCCAGGTGCACACGAGACACGGCCTGTTTTGGAGGATCTGAAAGCTCAGGCTCCGAGGAGGACGGGGAGCTGGCTGAACCAGGACAGGCTCAGAGCTCGCGTGCTGATGGCAGAATTGTTGTGGTAACACGGAGGCCTACACTGACACATCCCGCCACCACGCCAGTCTCTGCCGGCTCCAGGCGACAGTAGCTCAAGGACAGCCATGAGGGCCAGTCTCCCTCCCTCCTGTGGGAGTGAGGCAGATGAAGGACTGGAGCAGGGAGAGTTCCTGGATGGATAACATGAGCCTCTGGGGGATGTGGACCCGGGGGCCCATCCTCACAGCCGGAGGCTGGACCAACTGGGGGTGCAGAGTGCAGAACGGAGGTGTGCAGGCTTCCACAATGTGCCTCCTCCCAGGGACCAACCCCAAAGTGTTCTTAAGCAAAGATTTGGGTAACGGGGGGCAGAGAGGGGTCAACACTTCATTGTGTATGCACAGAGACTTGTACAAGCTTAGATTTCCTGTGTAGGAACAAACTCTTACAAGAAGTGCTGGAGTGACTGCCTTGTTTGGCAGGGGGGCACCCAGCTCACGACACCCCCCAGGTGCCCTCTGGGCAGGCGAGGTTGGGACTTACTGACTTTGCGTACTTTTCTTACTTTGTGCTGGTGCTGCCGAGCACTCGTGAATGTGCTATCAGCTCGGCTCATCTCCTGGCCAGCGATGAGCATGGAAACAAGTCCGCTGAGCACACGGGAGCCAGAGTCCAGCCTGATTTTGCAACCGTGCTTTCAACAAGACAAACGGGAAAATCACAGTCAAGTTCTGGTTCTCCCGATTTGGTCCTTGTGGAAAACTGCACTTTAGGAAGCCAAGACATTTTGAGTGCAGAGACAATGAGTGAAGAGAAATGGGAGAAGTAACCAGGGTAACTGCAGCTGAGCCAGGAAACGGTTTTGGCAACCCCAAAACAAGCCCTAATTGCACATATATCCAGGAAGGTTACCTATTGCATTGGGGAGATGGCTTGGGCAGAAATCAGTCCTTCGGACAGGGTTGGGGATGTGCAGCACTGCAGATGCTGTTGGACTACAACTCCCAACATCCATTGCAGTAAAGCAGTCCCTGGAGGGCTGCATGCCATCCCAAGCCTCCCTCAGGGGCTGAAGGAATAATGCCAGCAAATGTGCTCACAAATGGACAGGCAGACGCTGAAATGGGTTTCCGGCAGGTGCCCTCAGAGCTTCTCCCACTTGGACCTGAGCAGCTGCCCTCTGAGCTAATCGAGGTTACCGAGAAGTCTTTGAAGGCCGTCTGGAGTCAAGTCCATTATAATCTGGAGATCTCTAAGCTAAGGGAGACCATAGCCCATCTGCTTCTGTTAAGAAAGAATTCCAGCTGCACATCAGCCAAGGCTTCTGGAAGATGCGACGTGCTGCAGGAAATGCTTGGACATCCCGCAGACATCCGATCACATGGCATCTCGAGGCTGTGGGACTGACCACACTTCAGAGGTTGCAGGACCACAACTGCCATCTGCCCCAGACACCTTGGTCAATAGTTGGGGTGATGGGAGCTGTAGTAGTCCCACAAGAGCTGGAGGGTCTCAAGTTTCTCCTGCTCTTGGCAGATCTATCTAGAAAAGGTGGGTGGATGGAGGTCAGGGATTTGCCCTCATCCTGCCCATGCTCATCAAATGAGAGAAGGAGGACATGCAGATGCAGCTCACTTCAGATCTTCAGGCAACCTAATTCAGTGGCTTCATGTAGAAGTGAGAAACTATGGCTCATAAAAATTAACCTTGCAGGACCCCACTGCTGCCAGGAAGCTCTGCAACCCTACAGAGGAAGAGTGCCAGAAATATCCCTCTCCCAAGTCACCCTGAAACTAAGCATACCAGGCAGTCCAACCCCACCCAGAATGCTGCCACCGTTGGCCTCACATCCAGGCATCGCTGCAACAAAACTCCCACGGAGTTAAATGCATGGCTTGAGATTCAGAAGGCTTCAGGTTTGGAATCACCTGAGCAGGCCAGGCCAGGGGTGGGTGAGCAAGAGAACTTCACTTCCACTCAGGTTCTCAAACTGCCGGCTGGATGTTCCCTCCCCTCAACATTCATTTATTAACATTGAGCAAGCTGAAAAATTGCACAGCTCCAAGGTGACTGAATGGAGATATGGCTGGCCAAAAGTGTGGAGCCGATTGTCTCAGTGACTGCCTTGTTTCCAAAACCCTTTATCAAGCCATTGGACTGTTTGTGAACACCCAGTGGCATCAGAGCAGGTCTTGGCTAACGGTGGGAGTGGGAGGGTGTGCATCAGGCCATGCTCCAAATGGGACCGTGTGCTTCAGAACTGCAGGGAATGTGTCCTCCTGCTCACAATCACCCCTGGGACTTTGAACACGAGTTATCCCACTAGCTGGGAACACAAATGAAATTGTCTAGCATCCCTTGGTAAGCCCTAGTTGATATCCGAGTTGCAGAGACCATCTTTTCCACACACATATAATGAGAAACCGAAACGGCTCCTGCCCTAACCCGCTGGCCTCACTCATGGATATTTCTCAGTTGTTCTGGAGAAGCACCATCAGTGAAGAACATCCTCGGGCACTCCAACCAGATATTCCAAGCTTTCAAATGATGGATTCATGACAAGAGCAGTTTCCAAATGGACCATTCCATCTTTCCCATCGCCGCACAATATAGCAGGAGGCAGAAACTGGTATGGGTGAATGCCTAGGAAAGAACAATCAGCCAGGATGTTGGAAATGACCCGGGTTGGATATAGGCACCAAATACACCTCTGCTGCAAGAGTTTTCCCAATATTACGGTACTCCAGGATCCTAAAGGAAGAGGACTGGAGCTCCTCACGTCCAATCTATCCTCCAACCCCTCCTCCAGTAAGACACAAGCAATTACTCACAGAAGCATGATTGCCAGTTCTCGATCGTGCAAACCGACCTAGTACATTCCTGGCAGTGGCCACCTCCCTTCTCTCCCGCTCCCCACTGTCCTACTCGACCAGCATCATGTCCAATGCAGACACAGACGTCTGGGCTTCACTGCGGTGGGACGTCATCTGTCTGTCTTCATCAAGGGCAGCTGTGCAGTATTAAAAAAAATTAGACTCCTGCCGAGGGAAGTGGCACAAGTCAAGTTTGATGGGAAGTGCCCCTGCCAGGAAGGCTATTGTCTGGGTAAATTGTCCGTATGCCAGAAATACTTTAATATCCTTCTTGGGGAGGCTGGAGATAGATGGAGCGGGAAGACGGCTTTCTTGCGAAGGTGGCTCAAGGGTGGGTGGGTGAGACACAAGCAGATGCTCTGTTCCGGCAAAGGGAATGCTCAGAGAACCACTTCATTTCCTCATGTTTTGGTTTCCATTCTCTTCCTCAGCCCCTTTCCCCAGAAAGATCTGAAGGCCTTTTGGAGGAACTCTGAAAGCTTTGTCAAGCACCGCAGTCCCAGATCTCTGTTTATGAGTGTTACTGAATGACTTCAGTTCTGTTCCGGAAGTAAAAGAATCCAATCCTTAGTTGGAGGAGAGTGAGCTTCACAAATACCTGGTCAACCCTG
Source organism: Varanus komodoensis (assembly GCF_004798865.1). Lineage (NCBI taxonomy): Eukaryota > Metazoa > Chordata > Lepidosauria > Squamata > Varanidae > Varanus > Varanus komodoensis. The sequence goes on from NW_025335606.1 coordinate 942,576, forward strand.
ACCTGATCCTGAATCAACCACGGTTGCAGCCTTGAAGATATGTTTGAACAGACTAGCTGACACAGATTTGTTTTAACTAGCCCATCCCCAATATTGCTAACACCAGCAGCATGCTGGTTACAGGGAAGAATTCAATCATTCCCATCCAGAATCTCCATGGATTTTGCAGGATAGATCAGAGCACCCAGGGAAGACAATTATGTCTGATCCAAACCCAGGTGGTTTCTGCTCATCTTATTTTAAGAAGACAGGTGCAAAATGCCAAGTGAATGAGCAGGTATATTACACATGATTTTTGTGATAAAGTGTCAGACAGGTCTGCATGTACTTGGCCAAGGTTGAAACCCACACTGCTGCATAGTAATTAGATTTTTTTAAAAGATTCTCCCCTCTAGTTTATTTATGTAGCAGTAATTACCTCCAGGAAACAGTATGACTGCTTGTCCTTCCCAATCATACTTCTTACCCCTTTCCCTGTGCTTCTAGAACTAACGGAGATAACAGTTCATTCTCCCTACATCTTCCTTTGGCACTCAAAATTCTCGATAGCCCAAATACAACATGATGGACTCATCCATATGTTGGCATAGAACTTAAGGTCACCTCTTTCAACTTTCCCTTTGGCAAAAAGGTTTTAAGATGCATCTCTGTGGACCACACATATGAGACAACAAGCTTGAGGAAGCCCTGACCCCAAAACACTGAAACTGGGTGGTTGGTTTTTGCACACTTTTTGGAAGTGCCAAAACGCTCTCCATTTGTGCAGCTTCTTGTAGAAAATTTTTACTGCTTTCACACATCCTCTCTGGTAGTACTGTGCAACTTTGGCTGCGAGGCCTTGTGATGTAGATATTCCGGGGACCAGGGGGAAGAGGTGGGGCACACCAGTGCTGAATTTTCTAAAAGCAGAACAAAACCAAGAAAACCCTACACTTAAAATCCCTTGAAAGAGGCACACATCGTAGCTGAAAGCTGGATGTCCACAGGAAAAGGGGCTATTGCCAAATCGCTGGTGGTTCTGAACAGTGCAGGACTCAGGCTGAAGGTAGGCAGGAAACATGCTGAGCTCTGGTGAACCAGGCTTTCTGGCATTGGGACATAGAGACATAGAAACAGAGTGAGTCAGAAGGGGCCTCCCGGGCCAACTAGTCTGACCCCTGGTTCCAGGTGGCTCCGCTCACAACATGCCTACCATGTGCATGTACAACTTATCCATGAACACCTTCACCCATGTAGCCTCAACCACCTCCTGTGGAAGCCCATTCCACATCCTCAGGGTCCAAACCATCAGGAAGTGCTTCCTGGCATATAAATGGAACCTGGGTTCCCTGAGCTTGGCTCCATTGGAGCACGTCCTGCCTTCCTCTGCAGGAGAGAACAGGTCTCTACTCACCTCCGTGTGACACCCCTCACATACCTGCATGTCGTCAACAAATCCCCTCCGAGTCTCCTCTTCTCCAGGCTGAAGAGACCCAGTTCCCTCAGTCTCACCTCATACCCATCCCCTGCAAATAGGCCACCAACCTTGTGGCCCTACGCTGCACTGACTCTAACCTGGCTATATCCTTTCTGTAATGAGGGGCCCAAAACTGAGCACAATACTCCAGTTGCGGGTGCACCAGCGTCGTATAGAGTGGCAGGAATACCTCTCTCAGTCTAGAAGCCACACTTCTGGCTATGCAACCAAGGGTGGCGTTTGCCCTCTTGACTGCAATGTCACACTGCGCCAACCCCTGCATAAAAAGGAGCAGTGGGACTTAGTGGTACCTGTATGGCAAACCACCATTCGATTTGGATACCTTCCACAGAGGCTCTGCTGCATAGCTTAGCGCACATCCACCCTGACAGGTGAAAAGAAATACACCATACCTGCTATCGATGCAATCAGATCCTGCTATTCTCTCCAAGTTTACGGCTTCACACTGCTGAGCCTCCAGGAATTCTCTATGTTGTTATTGCCAGCCATCTCCAATAACAATCTGGCCTTTTTACTGCATATTTGGTTCTAGTCTTGTGCAAGGCAATTAGAAAGCACACCCAGCTATTGAACACCGATTCTTTTACTGGGTCCCTGAAATTAAGGATGATCATAAAGACATTATGGGAGCCTGAGATATCCATGATGTCTCTGTTAATCTGACATTATGGTCTGATTGGATTCAAGGGCCTTGGAGGAGATCGCTTCGTGACAGCAAAGCCATGGCAACTGTGGCACATCGGGAATGTACAAGACCACTTCTACAAGTACACCTCCATTTCTAACGTAGAGGTGTGCAGCCAGGAGCCTCTTGGTTTGGCCTACAACTCCCATCAGCCCTCTACATAGTATCTAAAGGTGAGGCATGGTGAGAGTTGTAGGCCAAAATCTCCATCAAGCCACCAGGCAGCCCACCCCTCTTCTAAGGGTGCCAGCTACAAAATACGCAGGTTCCCTTCAGCCTTGGGACCCCACTGCACAACTGTACACAACAGGACTGCAAATTGCCATTACTTTCCAGAAAGCACCCCAGGTCACCTCGCCAGCTTGGAGCTAAATGGGCTGCGTTTTCTTTGGAGGTTCCAGCCTCCCTCTTTCCTTCTTCACTCTAGGCTTGGAAGTGTTATTGCTAATCCTGGTATCTCCATTATTCATTAGTATCTATTTTTTATTATCCCTTTATTTATAGCTAAACCAGTTACATAATCTCAGCCCTCTATTATTCATTTTGCAGCACATCGGAGTCTTGTAGGAGCAGGGAAACCACTATACATGCAGCAAAGACGGGGCTCCTTTCTTCTCCAGCCGTAAGTCAATGGACTCTAAGGTGTGGGCACCAAACCATGGAGGAGTGAATGGCAATTCAGTGAGAGAGAAACCCAAGGGGCTAGAACTAAAGTTCTCGTCTATGCAAGAAGCCCTGAGATAATTACCCTGGTATTCTCTTCCATCACTAAGACTTCTACCCATCCAAAGGACAAGTTTTCTGGTATTTCAGCTCCACCCTCATTCTGAGTCAAGTACATTTCAGTGCATTATGTGACATGATTCCCTTGCATGGAAATGCGACACATTTAGATGCTGTTTAGTGCAGTATATGTTTTTATGCAAACTTTTGAAATGCATGATATTTTCTCCCTTTTTTGATGAACCTATGAATTTGTGTATTGCTGCATCTCTAGACAGATTCCTAAGATAAAACAGAGAAAGACAAAAAGAAAGCATGAAGAAGGCACAATAATTATTAAAATTTGTGGTGGGTCTGTAAGGAAGGTTTCCTGAAAGTAAGGCCGCTTCAGCTCTTGCAGAACGTTCCTGACTCTTAGAGGCGAGTCTTCTGCAGGCTGTTCTGGTGGACCGCCAGTGGGCCACAGGTCCATGGGCAACCAGCAGGAGCATGCCCTCCGGGAACTCCAGTGACAAGGCAGTTGGGAAGAGGAGAAGGGGCTTTTCCAGCTGTCCTGGTGTTCTGGGCATTGTTCACTAGGCTAGAAATTTAAACCTGGCCCAGGAGTGAATGCAGCTCCCTCAGCAAAGGAGTTGAACGATGAAAAAGTTATCAGCAGCTACATTTTAGCCTAGCTTCACCTAAAGAATAACCCCACCTAGAGTGGATTCCAATAATCCAGTGCTGAGGATGCTGTACCAGTTGATTTTGTACATCTTCTTGTTTGTGCATTTTTATACTAATTTTAAGCCATTTCAGATTTCACAGAAAGATGTGTCATATTAATAACGACGACGACGACGACGACAACAGAATCACAGGTTGTGCATGGGCATAAAACAAGTACTGCCTATCTTCCCGATTCACCCAAAGAGCTTAAAAAAATCCTCCAGAGGAAATATCTTGTGGAAAGTGTTAGCAAACAGCTTCATTAGCATTCTGTAGGAATGGCATGATCTCAGAAGTGCTTGGGATTAATTTAGGGTGGCTAATTTAACTCTGACAAACAGTTCCTTGGTTTTGCTGGCCGTCCTGGAAAAGGATGTCACAGCTTGAGTAATCTTCACACATTGCTCTGCCAGCGAAGTTCCTAATAATATTCTAATAGAGGAATATTCTAATTTCTGGGAGGTGGAAACCAAAAGGGAACCTGCCAAATGGGGATAAGAGCACATTTCTATCTTGGCATGCAATTAACAGAAAGAGAGGCGATTGTACAGTGTTGGTGAGGCCGCACTTCTACCTTCTGGACAGACAGCTCATAGGTGTGCACACCTCACTTGATTTTCCTGTGTCTGGTTGTGCAAGGCTTGGTTTAGGGGCCATGTTTAGCATGTAGAAACACCTGTGTTTCCTCTCTGGCATGCCCAGGTAGCCAGTACTGAGCTAGGAAGAAGGATGTGGGGGGGGGGGGGCAAGGAAACGCCACATTTCCATGGACCACCTCTGGTATCTGACCTTGGACGGCTAGGCCAAACATCCCTTGGTGGTGCAGTCAACCTAAGAGAGCACCCACAGCATCCTCAGCCTTTGATTTCTGGCAGAAATTAGAAGAATGGAATGGTCTCGGTGCACAGGGATAAGTCAGAGAGGGAATCTTAGTCCAGCAGAAGGATTCAGCTTGCCTGAGGTCCCTTCTGGGGACTCCAAGTGGCCTTGCCACCTTCTCCACACCCCACCTCTTTTCCCCAGCCATCAATCCCTTGTTGATTCCCCGGTCTTTGTGCAATTGCTCCCACGCCCACCCCCATTCTGAAAGACTGAATTCCTTCCCTAAATTTACTGGCAGCTGGACATTTATTTGTTTGCTCTCTTCATGCCCACTTTATGCAAGGTGGCTTGTGAAGTCTCCCTACTTTCCATCTCATGCTCACCACAGTCCTTCAAGAGAGGTTAGACTGAGAGTCAGTGCCTGCTTCACGGAAACCCCCCATGTGCTTCAAGGCCAAGTCGCAGCAAGAGTCAGGATCTCCCGAGTCCCAGACGGCTATTATGCCACAGTGGGGTTCTTGGAAGGGGAAACAAAAATACCAGAGTGCGTTTGTTCCCACACCCTCTTTTGCTTCCACTGCGACCCATCCACTCCCCCACCCACCCTCAAAAAGGTATCCTAGAAATGCAGCCCTGGAAAGCAGTCCTGAAATTGAACTGAGCCCTCACACCGAAAGGGCTTCACCACTGGTGCTCTACAGATGGAGTCACCGGCTCCGTGAGGCTCTGGCGGTGTGGCAGCTGCCCATTGAGTGATGCGGGAGCATCACAAAGACTGGAGAAGCGCCGTGCTGAGTTGGGCAGCAAAAGCAGTGGTAGTCGGAAGCTACATCGGCAACCTCCAGCCATCCCTTTGGCTGGCCGGCCATTGGCCAGCTGCATGCAAGCCAGGATCGCATCAGGGTGGAGGAGATGGAAGGACCTGCGGCAGCACCTCTTTCAGCAGGCCAGGGGTTCAACCCCCAGAGAAGTGCCACGCGGTTCCTGGTATCCCCCCATCAGCATGCTAGGAATCGCTGCCGTCGCAGTTCTGACTAAGCATGCATTGGGTTGCAACTGAAGGGAAGCGCATGGCAGGAATCTGGGGTGGATGTAGCGATGCCCTTGTTTCCCAGCACAAAGCTTTGCTCTTTGATGAAGGTTTTACATATTGCTCCATTGACTAGAAAAGCAAAAGCAAAAGAAAACAGGTAAACAGGCGAACAACAGAAGGAAATCCCAGCACCACCACAGATATTAACAGAGCTAGCAAATACTGTAAGATGTGATGTCTGGGAAAACCTCTCCAGGTCTGTTTCTTGCTGCAATTACCTGCCCCTACCTCACAATTCTTCCCCCAGGGACTTCTCTGTGTTTTTTGAACGGGTGGGTGACCTTCCCCTCTGGATTTTCTTCTTTGCTGTTGTTCCCTTTTGTCATTCGTTTCCTTTCCTTCACTTCGCCACACACAATGACTGTGTTCACCTAAGTTAAGAAGCAACCTGGCATGGTTACAATGGTTTGCTGCTCTTTACCATGATCTACTCAACAGACGATCAAGTGGCCATCATGGTTTCCAGCCTCCCCATGCAGTCCTCCGGCTGTTGGCAAGTCTCCCATCAGGCACTGTGACTGAAACTCAGTCCCAAGGCACATCAGCCCCTTTTTATGCCACCAGTCCCTTCCTCGTTGCTCCACACATGGAGGCTGCATGGCTGGAGGGGCTGTTTCCCAGGGATTCTGTGATAGTTGCCTACCAGGACCATGAAATCCATGATCCTGGGTTCAGACAAGCCATGGTGGTATGGGGAAACTATAAAACAAACAATTGTTTCCTATCACGGTTTCTAAAGAACAAAGTTACCATAATGAAACACCACGACTAGGTTCTGAAAGCAATGGTAAAAATCCACCAAGGCTTGTCTTGTTGTCTGAACCCAGCCAATTAGATAATGAAATTTCACAGGGATAAAACTTTAGATAAGCGACGCATGGTCCTAGGGGACACATCTCGTCTTCTGCAGGTTGCTGTATGGGCCCCTGCGGTTACCCACACAGTATTTGTTATCTGACCTTACAGGTCTTCCCTTCAGCCCCCATCACCACTGGAATGCGGCCTCAGAGAGCTTCTGTGAAACTGCGTTACCTTTTGGGATGGAAGAGGATCTACCTCCTCCAACCTGGCTACTTCCAGAGGTGGTGGATTACAACTCCCACGATCTCCACCAGAACAACCACTGGTCTGATGGTAACCACCTGCCAAGAAGTTTGAAGACCACCAGATGGAGTGACATTACTTTAAACCAGGGGTCTCAAACTCGTGGCCCGCGGGCCAATGGCCGGGACAGGCGGGGCACAGGGGAAGGGTGCTGCGGCCTTCAAAGCGCCGGTTGCGGGATGAGCGGCCCACCACCACCGCGGTGGTGGGATACTTGATGCGGCCCAGCCTCACCCAGACTCTCCTTCCAGCAGCCCCCAGGTAAGTTGAGTTTGAGACCTCTGCTTTAGACCATTAGCAAACATCTAAGACGTTGTCCTGAGTACCGTCTGGTACATCATCAAGCATATTTTCCAAAAGACCTGAAAGCCATCAAGCCATTTCATATCCTCTTCATTAGACAGACTGAGGCCGAGTCCTCCATCCTCACATGCACTCAAACTGGATTCAGAAGCTGAGAAAGAGGATTTCCTCTAGAGCAACCTGTTCTCCTGCTTCTCCTGCCAGCGATGCTTTTGGTCCATCAACCAAAGGAAAACTGATGCAGATTTTCACACTATAGGCACCTTGCTGCAGAGACACCAACAGAATCTGTACAAGTTGGCTGAACACATATTTCTAATTCTCTTTGTTCTGCAGCACCAGGCCGAGGTTCCACGGGGGCTGTTTAAACTTATATTTTAATCCATACCAGCTACTGGCCAAGTGGACACCACCAAGTGGGAATCATATATCTAAGTCTTATTTTGCTTTCGCTTTTCCGCTGCTCTCTCATTTTGAGACTCCGCGTAGTCAGGGATCTGTGGGCAGGGGTCTGAGGAACATGCTGATCAAATTCTCCTCCCATTTTGAGGTGGTCTGGCCACATTCTCCCCTTGGAAGGCAACAGCTGAGGTCCTATGCCTGTCTCCTTGAAAATAAGTCCCACTGGACTCAATGGGATTTACTCCCAGGTAAGCCTAAGATTACAATCCAATCTATATGTAGCTTGCAAGTAGTTCCTTTGAATCCAGATGGGTTTGGAAAAGTTTGCAATGCAAACAACATTTTCTACTCCATCAGGAAGGCCAGGGATTGGAGGAGCCTGGACTTTGCTTCTGCAGTTCCTCATGCAGAGAGTGGCAACATGGTACCAGGTGCTTTATGTTGATAGCAAACAACATACAAAAGTGAGGCTCTCCTACTCAGGACGCATCATGAGAATGCAAGACTCACTGGAGAAGACCATCATGCTGGGAAAAGGCATAGGCAGAAGCTGGCCAAACAAGAGATGGATTGTGTCCATAAAGGAAGCTGCAGCATTGCATTCACAAGAGTTGTGCAGGGCTGTGAAGGACCGGGCATTTTTTTTCTCGATTTAGATCCTGCCTTTTTCCTACAAAGGGCTCAAGGCAGCTTGCATCATTCTCCTCCTCCATCTTATCCCCACAACAACAACGCTGTGAGGTAGGTTGGGCTGAGAGTCTGTGACTGGCCCAGAGTCACCCAGTTGGCTCCATGGCTGAGCAGGGACTCGAACCCGGATCGCCTGAGTCCCAGTCCCCTCATGCTCTTAACCACTACACCACACTGGCTTTTGAGGGCTTTCATTTATTAATTTCCTTTAACTGTATTTTTTATATTTGCATATTTCTGAATGTTTCAGTTGTGTAATTTTAATGTTTAAATTGTATAATTTGAATGTTTTGCTGCACCTGGAATCCCAGTATGTGAGAATAGGCAGGATTATATGGATCATGATGTGCTAAGAGTCTCCGTAAGTTGGAGACAACTTCATGGCACATAACGACAACAGTAAGTAAAAAAGGCTAGGGAAAATATCATAGTAAAATGCATAAGCCATATGATAACTGTTGCACAACTGATGTCCTAAAGAGAAAGCCAGTTTGAATAGGGATGGATGAATCTAGCAACTCTGCTTTCTCTCAGCTTCCATTCTTAAATTCAGTCCATTCCAGACTCTGAGATTCCCCAACCCTTTTAGGTTTGCTTGAAAATCCATATGCTTATTCCCCACCCCCACTTTTTTTTTTAAAGAACCTCTTCTGCAGACTTTCTATTTTTACTGGAGATTCATATTGGGATAGTAGGAAAGGTGCACATTTCAGAAGATAACAGAATGTTGGTTTGCATATAGATAGGGATGGGTGACTCTGCTACTCCTGAATCCACCCAGATTCTCCAAAAGGCTCTCTGAAGCTCATTGGCCCACTTCCATCTTAGTTTTTGAACTGATTTCCAGCTCATTCAAATGAGAAACGTATGCATGAAATGCACATTTTTTTCAAGAGTGCAGACAACCGCACATTAACTAAATGCGATTTCTTTAATGTACATTGCAAAATGTTTCCTTTATTTATTTTAATGTACATTTTTAACACTGTCACAAATTCAGGAATCTGGGAACATTCTGTGGAAGGGAAGGGAAAGTTTTCCTGTTTATGTTTAGAGTAAATATTGTGAATGGGACATATTTGTATGCTCTGTGAACAGAAATGGTCTTCTTGCCTATCCCTACATATCGGTTCAGATGTGAACAATCAAGTAAATTCATACTCAAATGTGAGCTAAACCAACTTCCCCTCTGTCCTTAATTTGAAAGAGTTACCAGGTTTGTGACAGGTGGACGCTGGAAGAACAGAGAAGATGCACAGAGAATTGGATGCACACTATACAAATGGGATTTGGAACAGCATTTTTTTCAGTAATTTTAATTTTGGATCTCTGGAAAAAATATAGGTGAACAGCACTGCCTTATTGCAAATAACACAGCAACGGTCCCGGTGGAACTGCCAGTCAAAAAATCGAGATATAAAATTAGTAAAGAAAAAGAAAAGAAAAAGGCAAGCAAGGGAAGGATGCGATATAAATTTTAATGACAAGAAAAACAAAGGAGCTGTGGCCCAGTGAGCTCAAAGAAAATTCCCCACTGGCCCCAAGAAGGGCTGATAAGCAAACCCTGGACAAAAACACCGTTGATTCAGTGAGTCATACCCAGGCAGAACTTAGTAAACTGATCGACGGTCCATCCAGTATCATGCAATGGCAGTTCACAAGGCGAATTTGGAGATTTCTGCTGGGGAGAAGTGCCGGCAGATTTTTATCATTACATTTTGGTTCACTTAAAATGCAGGAGGTGCAGACAGCACACTCCATTAAAGAAGCTTGATAAAATGGATTTCTCACACATTCCTGTATGTTCTGGACATTCTCTCACAAAGTGGTAGAATCCAGGGTTGGGGGTACTCCTACCCAGGAGCCATGTCCCATTTACAACCCTGAATACAGAGATGATGATTTTTAAACAGCTTCTCAGATGTGCATTTCAACATGGACTTGGGCAGAGGTGCCCCCCCCCCCCGTGTCCAATTTGACATATTAGTCTATGGAGGGGGAAATGAGCATCTTGAATGTGAGATTTCAGAAATGTCCACTTTTCCCAACTGAGCAAGGATGTTTCCATACAGGAACAAGACTGAGGCAAGCCAAGCTTGGAAGAGGAGAGAATTCACCCAGACCATCTTAGCCCCATCGTGGGAGTACCACTTAAGCACGTCCATAAGACCAGGTGATGCTGGGAAGGATTGACGGCAAAAGGAGAAGGGGACGGCAGAGGATGAGGTGGCTGGATGGGGTCACTGGGGCGGTGGGTGTGAGCTTGGATGGACTCCGAGGGATGGTGGAGGGCAGGAGAGTCTGGAGGAATGTTGTCTATGGGGTTGTGATGGGTCAGACATGACTTGGTGACTAAAATAAACAAACAAAACACACACATACACACACACACACACACACACTGTAGAAGCACTGTTCTTTAGAAAGTCAGGTGCTGAAGATGAAACTCAAATACACTGACCACCTAATGAGAAGGAAGAACTCACTGGAGAAGACCCTGATGCTGGGAACGATTGACAGCAAAAGGAGAAGGGGACGGCAGAGGATGAGGTGGCTGGATGGGGTCACTGGGGCGGTGGGTGTGGGCTTGTGTGGACTCCAAGGGATGGTCCACAGGAGGGCCTGGAGGAATGTTGTCCATGGGGTCATGATGGGTCAGGCATGACTTTGCGACTAAACAACAAACAAGAGGACCAGGTTCTCCAGGCAGAGGTTCTATGTAGATGAAGGAGCTAGCAGGGTGGGAAAGGCCTTCTTTTTGGGGAGCCACACCCTGCCAAGGCAATTGGGTCATGTGGACATAGAGGACATGCCATAGTTTGGGTGGGCGCTCTCACAGTACCCCACAAAAAAATATAGCATCAAGGGGGGGGGGGGCAGAAAGGACACTATCTTGTGCAAGATTTTGCATGTGCTGATGTAGCTGCATAAAGGCAGATTTAGACATAATTTGGACAAAAGCAGGTGTAATAACTGTGGTTTAACTGGCAATAGAGAACTACAGGGCACAGCAAGGAAGGTATGAGCTTGCCCAGGTTGGGATGAAGGGTCACCCCTCCTGCCCTTGCCCCTTGCTGATGCTCCTTCAACTTTAAACCAGACTGGGAGCAAGTTGCCCATCAAAGAGGGGACACCTTCAGATAGGGGACTGTTCTCCAACAGCTCTTCAAATAAAGCAGTATTCCTGTAAAAGTCACATCAGGTCATATTTCAAGACAAATTCAGAGGCTTCTGTTTGAAAGAAGTAGCTGAGAAATGTTGGGAGAAGCAAAATCCCATTTTTTGGCCTTACGGTAACTGGAGTGTTCCTTCTGCAGTGTTTGGACTATCCTATCCAATGCATGGCTCCAGATAGCACAGAAGGAGTCATTTCAGAGAAAGTCCAATCCAGGCTTATCATACACTTTCCACACACTGGAAGTCAGCTACATCCCACTAAAACCGCAAACATCATTACTTCAGGCCGAGCATGCAGGGTCTTCAACTAGAGACAGCTGAAATTCAAACAGCCCAAAGCAGGCATGGTTCCCCCCAACACACACATACACCCCCTTGCTGCATGGCAGCTGTAAAGTAGAGAATTAAGTTAGCAGGTCCTAGAGAATTGCCTCACTCCTTGGGAAGATAATTTGTACTCTCTCAGCATAATAATGTGCGACTCCTCGATCAAGCAACTGCTGAATTCCCACATTAAGGGCAGCTAATTGCAAACATGTGGCGTCAAATGCTGGATGTCTGGCCACATAGCAAAGTCAAGGTGTATTTCATCTGGAGGAAAGACAAGGGAGGGAGGGAGGAAAGATAGGAAGGAAGGAAGGAAGGAAGGAAGGAAGGAAGGAAGGACACACACCAGCCTGCCTTAAAAAAAAAAAAAAAAAAAAAATCAGAATTCTGGCCTCCAGGACAACATGCCTCTACTAGGAGGTGCTGCTAAGAAAACAAATGGGAAGCACAAATGGTGCATCTGTACATCAAAAAAGAAAACAAACAGCCACCTTTGCTTGACTGATCCTGCACCACACAGTTCTGGGAAAATGCCCAATAAGGAGAAGTCCCTGTTTATTTAGGATTGGATATTGTATTTGGGGTTTTAATGTTTGTAAACCACCCAGAGAGCCCTCTGGGCTATTGAAGTGGTATATAAATGCAATAAATAAATAAATAAATAAGGACAGAGGTAGCTGTCGCAAACCAGGTCAGGCTATTTGGCCCACAGGGATGGATGTGAATTTCAGCTTGGCTCATTTGCAGTCCTGCTTGCAGCTGTGGAGATTAATATGAGCATATTTTGCGAGTGAAGTATTCATATTCTGAACCTTGTAATGCTGTTTTAAGAAACCCTGCAGAAAAAGGGGTGCTTTAGGAATGGGGGCCTCTTCATTTCCATGATTCAAGTTGTAGAGAAAAAGAACACATTCCTGTACACACTTCTGAAACACCATGCCAAAATGTGCAATTTCCCAGTACAAACAGTAGCAACCCCAGAAAGCTTGTAATCAGGCACAGAAACGAGCTGGACTGAGCTTTGAGGTGGAACTTGGAGAACTTCCATGAGTTCAAGTAACTGCATTTCAGTTCTACTGGTTCGAAAGCACAGAATCACTGAGATAATTTCTCCCCCATCCCTAGGCAGTAAGTTACCTTCCACAAGGACAAATCCATGTCCCCCCACCCCAATTACACGCATCTCACATGCAGCTCGTCACTTCAACAGTAAAGCTGTGGCAACCTGAACAGAACAGCATCCACCGCTGGCCTGAATCACATTCAGAACATGACAGAATATGCAGAAACCGTGAAAACCTCCGTAGCATCAGCGGCTTTTCAACCATCATTCATCACTCCCCTTTCGACAAATGCCGGCAAGAGAGATGGTGAGAGCCGCTGCTTCCCAAGACCATCCAAGGAGGGCTCCCAAAGTTACTGCTGAGAAGGTCATTTGGAGGCAAGGGGAAGGAGAGCCCATCTCCCCTTCAACAAAAGCATGCAGATGGGCGACAAGATGTTAACGAAGCCGATTCTCTCCCCAGATGAGTCACTCGACAGCAGGGAGGTCTCAGCCCTGCCTGTTGATTCATCTGTTCCCCCTTAAGCATCATCAGGGAGAGTCTGAAAAGGTTGGCTGGGTGACCTCCCCGCTCACAAGTCTCGGGCATGCTTTTGTTATTTGCGTGGCATTAGCATAGGGTCACCCCACAAACTCATTCTTCCCACTGAGAAGGACAGTCCTCTGGGTTATTTGTCCAAGAGGCAGGGAAGAGGCAGAGAATTGACGAGGGCTGGAAGGTGATGAAATAGATCAGGGAAGAGACAAGCACAAGTCAGCGCATGCACATCGGGAACGACTTCTTTTCTTTTATAACTTCTCTCATATCGTTTATATTTTTTATTTATTTTATATTGTTAATTTTAATTTTATATTGTTATTTTTGTATTGTATTGCATTTTATTGTGTTGTAAGCCGCCCCGAGGCTTCGGCAAGGGGCGGCAAAGAAATGTTCTAATAAATAAAATAAATATGTGTGCAAATGTGCACTCTAGGAAAATGCACACAGGTACAATTTGGTCCCTGGAAGAAGAAGGAGTACCATTTAAAAGATACGTGCAACTGATCTGCACCTGTGGAAACTACGTTCCTTCAAGAAGAGAAGAAAGGGAAAACATCACACTCTGACACAGGCTTGAGTCAGAACAAGCTGCAAGACGGCATGTGGCAACCCAGGGAGCCAAAGTTTGGAATTTGGCAACTTCACTTTTCTGGTCACATTAGGGGCGAAGCATCCCCATTAGCAAAGCATCCCCATCTCTGATACTTGTGTAGTTCCAATATCAGCACCATTTTTAAAGGTATCCAAATACATATGGGGGTGATAATATTTTTCCCCATGAAAATACTCAGGAAAAAGGGAAGGAACAGTGGAAATGTTTTCTGAAATCTGCTCCTTGACTTTGCTCTGTATGTTTGCGGCTGGTGCTTGTTCAGATCTGCAACTTCAGATTCATTACAGAGAAAGCAAAATGCGGGCTTCCGGCTGGGGCCATTCCATGCTGTGGGGGCATGTATGGCATCCTGCTATCACGTAGCTACATTGCATCACAGGACGAAATTAAGCCAGAGTGGAACTCAGATACACCCCACTGAGTGTTGCCCGGCTGAAGGACAGGTGTCCTGGTGAGCCTCTGGGGGCACACCAAGCACCTCTGGGTGTCAGAAAGGGGACTACATTGCTAACAATCAGGCTGGACATCAGGAAAAGCTTCCTCACTGTCAGAGCAATGCGGCAGTGGAACCAGCTGCCTGGAGAGGTGGGGGCTCTCCCACACTGGAGACATTCAAGGTGCAACTGGACAGCCCTCTGAGTGGGAGGGTGTGACTTGGTGTCCTGCAACAGCAGGGGTTGGACCTGATGGCCTTCATGGCCCCTTCCAGCTCTACTATTCTATAATTCCAATTTTCCATCTTGATGTGATTTGACTTTGGCTGTCCTGGAGGAAGAGAGCTACATATGGTATTCTCTGCTACACTTACCAAAATAATTCAGCTAAGTTTGGGTAGCTTGCCTTGGGTGGTGGCGATGCCATTCTGTGCTTTACCTCGTGTATAACGTGGCTTGGGCCAGCCCTGCTTGCTTGTAAAGGTCTCAGTAGACTTTTCCCGTCCACCCGTTGCCTTCAATATGTGGACACCTTCAAACCTGATGATCGCTTACTCTATGTCTCCAGTCCTGATTAATTATTTCAATCAGGTATTTGTCTACCACTTAATATCTAGGCAGATTCTGGAGAGAAAGACAAGAAAAAGCTAAAACCGATAAAAGAGAATGAACCACACCTTAGACCAGGTAACACCAACACCGCGGCAGCTTAGCAAAATGGCTTCCCAGAAAAGAGGCATCTGCAGCAGACACCAAAAACAGCTCAGTGTGGTGTCTGACTGAGCTCCGGAGGCCGGGAATTCAATAGAAAGAAGCCCTGGAGGACTCCAGTTGGCTGGTTGGGTCCATGCGGAGGAACAAGTCGAATGTTCTTCCAGGGCAGGTTGGTAACTTTTCTGTCCTGCCACCGCAGCTCCCTTTGCAGTATTTTGATGCATTCTGCAGGGGTTGGGGAAGTATCAAGCAGTGGCCAGAAGCGCCGCAATTATATGCATATCACAGAACAGAAGCAGTGGGAGGTCCTTCACCCCCTTGGACTGATCTGCCTCTGTCCTCACCCAGAGCTGAGTTACTTCTGATTTTTCTTTTGGAGTAGCTGGTGACACGCTAAGGACAAACAGACCAGAGGATGAGTGCAGGGGGAAATGGTACGTGGTAGGAAAGAGGTGGCAAAGACCACTATTATGGGAGCAAGGATTAAATTCTCATTCAACCACTACGGCTCTGAATAGCCTGGATTTTAATTATAAGCCAATCTTAGCAGCAAAGCCAAAGAATAAATACAAAATGAAGTGTAACAAGAGGGCTGAATCTCCACGCCTTTCCCTTCCTTAAACGTGTCAATATTTGAGAGCTGCAAGTAGATTTAAAAGAGGTCTCGAGCAAGACACGGCGGTCCCCGCTCACCCCACTCCAGCTGTGTCGCTGATTTCAAAGTTATTTCCTGAGGCTGGGGACTCATGCACAGGACATAAAGTATAGACCTTTTGTACAATGTTCCAAGTCGATTTGATGGAAACAATCTAATTGTATCGAAGAGTTCCACAACTTTTATTTGCATCTTGTCATACCAGTTGAGGCCCACTTGGCCCAAAGGAGGTATCTGAAAATTGACCAGGAGGTTCTCTTCCCTTCCCCACCACCTTTTTTCCTTCAATCCATATTTAATTATTTATTGAAAGCTTTTGTATGCCGTCCTATTATACAAGATCTCAGGACAGCTTACAATATTTAAAAAGACAATTAGAACAACAATTACAATAAATAATAAAACAGAACAAAACAATGAATCACAAAACAAACAGAGTGACTAAACTTAAAAACTATTAAAGTTTAAAATACTGTTTAAATAAAAAGGTTTTGGTCTGGTGCCAAAAAGAATATAAACGTGGCACCAGGCGTACCTTTCTGGGGATTCATTCCAGAGTCTGGGCGCCACAGCAGAGAAGGCCCTACTCTGAGTTGATGACCTTTTTACCTCTCTTAGAGAGGGTTCTCGGAGTAGGGCTTCTCCCAAAGATCTTAAGGGGTGTGAGGGCATATAAGGAAGGAGGAGTTCCTTCAGGTATTTTGGTCCCAAGCCATTCAGGGCTTTATAGGTCAAAACCAGCACCTTGAATTGGGCTCGGACTTCAACTGGAAGCCAGTGGAGCTGGTGAAGGACTGGCATTATGTGAGAGTAACGGCCAGTCCCCGTCAGCAGCCTGGCAGCTCTGTTCTGTATATTGACAAACTTTAGTCCCCTTAGGGAGAGCAACCCACTATCTGGAATGCTAATGTCAACTGATGCCTTCTCAGTTTCTCTCAGAATTCCTGCAAGTTCCAAATTTCTTCCAGAAGGTTCATTTAATACCAACTTAAGCTAAATATTGAGCAATCTCACTCCTCACGCACAATTATGAAACCTAGCTTCCCTTCACATCTCTGAGAAGTTCCTCCAACGTTGCCAAGAGTTGAGGCAACTATTACAGGTACTGTTCACCAATGGATCTCTTTGCTGGTTCATTTCTCTGTTGGTTTTGCTGAATGTTGGTCTTCAAAATTCCTAAAGCTGCAAAAGTGCTCCAACTCTCCAATGCCAATGTCCACGCACTTCATTTTCAGCAAGAATTCCACCAGTAAAAAGTCTCACCTCTGCCTGTGTGTGTGTGTGTGTGTGTGTGTGTGTGTATTTCGTGTGAGATTAACACACTCCCTTGCATAACGATTTATACCTCCTTTTCCTATTTTGGCTCATGCTTACTATTACAAGGGCTAGAAACCAACCTGTGCAGTTCTTTGATTACAGAGATACATTGGAATTGCAAATGCAGCTATTTATTTATTTATTAAACACTTTTTCTGTCCTCTCCCGTCCCCTACAGACATCTCGGGGCGGCTTCCAAGAAATAAGTCGAATAAAACAAACCCCAGAGCATCTGGCCATTAATATACTAAAACCCCAGTTAAAATCCTTTAAACATTCAAATAGTGGGAGAATAAAAAGGGTTTTGCCTGGCGCTGAAAATTGTTATTATACTGCTTTTATATCTTGTCTTTTTCCTTTAGAAAGGAATCCAGGGTGTTTTGCATAGGCCTCCTGTCCTCTGCTTTATGCTGATAACAGCCCCATGAGATAAGTTCAAGTCTGGGACAGGCCCAAATTCACCCCGTGAGCTTTATGGCCGTGTGGGGATGAGAACCCGGATCTTCTGTGTCCGACACTCCGATCATTATACCACGTGGCTCTCATACGCTAAATGTGTCCGATACAAGTTTGCCATCCTTCAGTTCCAGGGTGGTTCCGAGCAGACACTGATTCTGTTTAAGGCAGAGCAGAAATCATGACAACTCTCATATAGATCTCTGCAACTTTGCAAGTTTAACTCTCAGAGAAAATTGGGCTAGCTCATCAGGAACTCGCAATATTGCAACTGACTGCTTTCTCCTGCTCCTCCTTCTTCTTTAAAGACAACTATTATGGATTTTTCACATCCTGCAGACCTGCAGACAGCAATTAATTTCCCCCACAAATGGAACAGCTTTGATATTGCTTTATCTGGAATAGATTAAATTGACATTCACGGAGCCCCTTGACCAGTATAACCCATCGGTTAGCATTAAAGCTTCAAGGAGTGACTTTGGTTTTCTTCCACCTTCCCCTCCAGCCACCCTTCTAATTTTGCCAGAAAATTGAAAGGGATTAAGTCAGTGTTTAAATCAGAAAGTCAAAAAAGATGGATTGATGCTATTTTCACCTAGATAACGCACTGGAGACTCACGCTCTCTGTGGGATCATGATGCAAAGATGCTCAGTCCAGCTTTGGTGTAGTTTCTTATCTCGTTCATTGTGAACAAGCAGGATAGAAATGGAGGACTGTTGTTAACTGTTAAGGCAGCTGTGGCAAAGAATACAGCCCCAGACAGACTATCGCATTGGTAGTACATAATTGGTCAACGGCTCAGGACTACTCCTTGGATATTGCATGGAGCGAAGGAAGTGGGGCAA
The DNA here is from genome assembly GCF_004798865.1 of Varanus komodoensis. Classification (NCBI taxonomy): domain Eukaryota; kingdom Metazoa; phylum Chordata; class Lepidosauria; order Squamata; family Varanidae; genus Varanus; species Varanus komodoensis. The sequence continues at coordinate 960,726 of NW_025335606.1, forward strand.
CCAGACCGCATAACCTTGCCTTGGCTGCAACTCCTTGCATCTTATCTTTTCCACTTCGAGTAAATATAAAGAATGGACATCTGTCAATCTCATTCTCTCTAAGACTATCAGATCCTTAAAGTCAAGCTCGTCCTGTCTTGTTTCTGCATAAAGTTGCAGTTTTGAAAAATCCGCAGGGATATGCATAACATTTTCATGCGCACTTTTTCCAAGTATGTTCTGGCACGGTAATCCCGTCTGTGCACACCTTTTCCAATGGTGCACATTCTCCGTGTGTTTTTGTCTACATTTCCCCAAGAATATTTGCGGTGTGACGTCTGCAGGAATGGATTTTGGTACAGTCTACAATTCTCTTGGTCCACTCAGATGCTCAGGTGGTATAAATTAGCTAAATCCATTCAGAAGCAAGCCGCAGGAATAATCACAATGCATTTTAACGCATCCCAAGTAAATGCAAACAGACATCTTTCGAAAGGTAACCCACTAGCCCACAGACTGTTATCATTTTTTTTTTAGCTTTTCAGAGGTGGTAATATTTTTCCCCAAACAAAAACATACATTTTCCAGATAGGAAGAAAGCCACACACAATTAGAAATGCAGGTGGGGAAAATCAACAGTTGAGCAGGATTCTGAAGAGCCTCAACCGATTCAAACATCTCATGTTTGGTGATCCATAATTCTGAAGCAGACCTTTACAAAGATTCTTTTTGTGTGTGTTCTGTTGCTGCTGCTGTTTTATTATTTCCTATCCTGAGCCAGTCTTCCCCAGCCTAGGTATCTGGGGATGCTGGGAGTTGTAGGCCAATTCATCAGGTTGGAGTAGGTTGCCTAAATAATCCAGAGCATCACTTCACTTCTATAACAAAAATTGTGCGGTAGTATAAACTCAGAGTTTGCAACTCTAATCTCTTTTTTAAAATCCTGTTTCAGTGCAACCTGATTAACTTCTGTATTGGTCTCAACTTTGTTTTGTCCGCACTTAGGTGTGTGAGGATGCTGATGCAGTTGGCATCCACCACACAGGTTTTGGGTTGCTGTCCTGATGCTGCCACGGATTCACTGTGGTGTGAGCGGAGCCAGCTCACCAACTTCCTTCTCGGAGGCAATGGAAGGTAACGTGGCTGTAGTGCCGTTTGTGCAAACCGTGACTGTGCCAATAGGCTGAGCTTGCACTGATCATGCTGGAGTCACATGCTTTGCACGTGGTTATTTGTTCATTGTCAGGTTTTCAGTTTTGTTTTTTTAATGTACAAGTTGCAGTCCGTCTTAGAAGCGTTAGTCCATCAATACCAGAAGCACTTCAGATCTTTAGATAAGAAGCAGGCAGGAGACCTATCAAACCCAATGGCCAGAATTCCCTGTTTTGGTACTTCCATCGCTGCAGGTCAGAAGAAGAGTCAGCCTGGAACTGGTGGAAAATAGATCCTACTAGCCAGATCTTCTGGGGAGGCCCTTCCTTTGAGACCATCGCCTTCAGGGACGCATTTGGGGTCAATTCATGAGAGGCCCTTTCTGCTGGCCATTCCCAGGGTCTCCACAGCCATGCAGCTCTGCCTGACCCAATGGATGTTCCAGGGCGGAGCCAATGGATGCGACCAAGACCCATTCCAGCATTCTTCCTGTCTGTGTGGTCATTGGCATAGAGCTTGCAGGGCAATTCGCCGTTTCATCTGGTCCAATATTCTCTATTATTTATAAATTTCATTTCCACACTGCCCAGTACTTGAAGCTTTCTGGGCATTTACAACAGTTCATGAGAACCATAAAATATTTTTGGATCCCCAAAATCCAAAGATTGAAAGAACAACTCTTTAATTGCCTCGTCAGGAAGAGCTGCCTAACCCGGTGCCAAAGGGGGATCAGGCTGGCTCCAGGCCGTCTGAGTGGGGAGCTCATTCCAAGGTTGGGAGGGTGCCATTAAGAAACCCCTAACCTTGTTTCTTTGTAGTATGTTTTTTATTTAAATAAAAAATTTCAACCTAACCTTGCTCCTCCCTTTGCAACACGCCATCCCTAGATTATAATTTTATGTTTAAGGAGCACCTTGACAGTGTATCAGCAGAGAAGTGGAACTGACTTTTCCATGAAATGCTTCTGAGTGTGAACTAAAAGATTCCCCCAGCAGAGTTTTCAGAATGTTCCTGAGCAAACTCAGTTGCAACTGTTGTCTAACAATTCATCTTTTCCACAGCAACCCTTACGGGACTCAGATCTTGGGACAACCTCAAGCCCCTCCCTCAGCATTCACAGCCATGATATTCCAAGAACACAAGAAATGGCAGGAAGATCACCCCAGGGTCAGAATTCAGGATGGGAAAAAAGAAGGTGCACCTGATACAGACTCTCTTGAGTGCTTCCAAAGACACGGGGTTTGGTGGAACTTAAATCACACACCAGGTTTTTGGTTTGTTTTCTTTGTTCTGCATGTAAAACGATACTTGGAAAGCAATGAGATTGCTGATCAAAGCCTGAGGTTTTTAAAAGTAAGGGATTCTCAAGGGGGTGGAAAAGCTTTTTAATTAATGAAATTTGGAGGAGGGGGGATGGAGCTAAGTGATGGTATTCAGATTGTTGTAATTATTAATTTCTTCAAAAAAGTGATAAATCTCCAGGTGCATTACCTATTGACTATATCCTTTTGTGTAAACTGTACCATCCGCTCACTCCTTCTTCTTAGATGAAGGAAAGCTGAATGGAATTAAAAGGCCTGTGAGCACAGCTAATGAGATGAGCAGAGAGGGAAAGTGTTCTTTCGCTAGACAGACCATCAGCAGGAAACTCTCCCTTCTGCATATTACTCTCATATTCGTCTTCAAACAGAAAGCAGATGTGCCCCAATGGGAAGCATGTCAGATTAGATCTCGGAGATTCATGTTCAACACAGACTGGGATGTTCCGAGCAGAACTGCCTTTCAGGGGCCAGAACAAGGCATTTGATGTCTTGCCATGGTGGCCAACTGGATGTCTCCAAAGGTCACCCTTCCTGGACAATGGGGACGGCTCACCCTATTATGCATGACATCTGGTGTTCAGCTGTACATGGTCTCTTTGCACGGAATCACCATTGGTCTTTGGTGGCTAATAGCCATAGAACAAAGCCAACGGCAAGAGTTATTGACTTTTATACCTGCGTTAGTCTGGTTAAGTTGGATTCAGTTGAATGATATTTGTCCCTTGTTCATCTTGCTTGGACATTTTGTGAGACTGGAATGTTATTGGAGGCAGTCTGGACACAGTCTGTACCCACAAAAGCAGTTCATTAATATTTTAGATAAATAGTAAATAAAATTGACCAGCCCTCCTCAGATCCATTTAATCGTTTTGACCTTCCTAGAGGAGGGCTGCAGGAAGATATGCTTTAGTCCATGTTTTGAAGTGTGCATTCCGATAAATTTTGCATCAGATTTCAGATACAGATGCTGGAGGATTCTGTTCAGTCTGCATTTTCAAGCAAACCAACTTGATTAGCATTTCGTGGACTAATATATGGATTAGAACCCAATTTGCTCTCAATATCTTCACTTCCCTGAATCTTGGGATATCTTTCTCACCTCCAAATACATACCAGACTCCGTATACTATGAGAGGCAATGCGGCAGGGCAACAATTAAAAATAGAATTAAGAAAGAACAATTAAAGATAGAATTAGTAGGCACAGAGAGAGACAAGCCCCACTGGGGGGAGAGTGATCAATGTGGCTTCAGCAAAGAACCTATCGGAGTTCTTTGAGAGTGTCAATAAACGCTTGGGTGGGGTGATCCTGTAGATGTTTATTTACTTGGACTACCACAAGTAATGAAGTCCCACACCAAAGACTCCTGGGCAAACTTAGAGGGGAGGTCCTTTCATGGATCAGTAACTGGTTAAAGAGCAGAAAACAGAGAGTGGGAATAAATTGTATTTTTTTTCCGGAATGGAGTGATGTAAACACTGACATCCCACAGGGGTCTATATTAGGACCAGCGCTTTTCAATTTATCCGAGAATGATCTGGAATTAAGAGTGCACATTGAAGTGGCTGACTTTGCCGATGTCATCAAACTATTTATATATTTATATAATTGTCCTCCTCCTCCTCCTCCTCCTGCTCTCAATCCTATCCCCACAACCCCCCCCCAAAAAAAAGTTACAAGTTTTGTAAGCCGTCCAGAGACTGTGGTATTGGATGGCATATAAAATCTTTAAACCAACCAACCGACTGGTTGGGCCAGTATGTGACTGGCCCGATTTCCCCCAACGAGCTCCGTGGCTGATGAGGACTAGAACCCTGACTTCCTGCGTCTCAGTCCTGTACGCTTAATCACTGCACCAAGCTAGCCCTTCTCTACACAGCTCACAGTTACACTATGGAATTCCCTTCCATGGGATGCAATGGTGGCCTCTGATCTGGATGGCTCCGAAAGGACACTGGACAAATCCATGAAGAGGAAGGCTGGAAATGGCGACTTGCCCCCGTGTCCTACGTGGCCACCAGTGTGGCTGTCCTCATGTCCTCTTCTCCACGACTTGTGGCAGATCTGTGGATGAACCTCCTCCAAAAGGCCATGCCCTTCGCAGCCTTGCTCAGTTCTTGTAAATGTGCAGCTGGGGCTTCCTTTATGGCGTCGGCCCACCTCATCTTTGGGGCACCTCCAGCATCAGAGGCTCTGTGCCTAGGAAGACCAGCTGGAGGGGCGGGAACCTACGGGCAGCTGGTTCATTTATTTATGTATTTAAAACTTGTGTATGCTGTCCCTTACGCATGGCATCTTGGGATAGCTTACAATCATTAAGACAACCACAATAAAACAGCAATAAATAACAATTAACCAAAAAAATACAAATAGATAAGTTACATAAAAGCAACTGTTAAACATAAAAATTTAAATTAATTTTTAAAATAACGGTTAAATAAAAAGGTTTTAACCCGGTGCTGAAAAGAATAAAAATTCGGCACCAGGTGCACCTCTCAGAGCAGCACATTCCATAATCTGGGTGCCCTCCTCTGAGTAGATATCCTTTTTACCTCCTCCAGGGAGGGTTCTCGGAGCAGATCTTAAGAGGCGGGAGGGCATATAAGGAAGGAGGTGTTCCTTCTGGTATAGAAACATAGAAACAGAGCGAGTCAGAAGGGGTCTCCCGGGTCATCCAGTCTGACCTCCGGCACCAGCTGGCTCCGCTCACGACATGCCCACCCTCCCGGTCCCAAGCCATTCAGGGCTTTATAGGTCAAAACCAGCACCTTGAATTGGGCCCGGACTTCAACTGGAAGCCAGTGGAGCTGGCAGAGGACCAGCGTTACATGAGGACTGGATGCACTGCGGACAGAATGCAGAGCTGAATGGGCTCTTGGCATGGTCCAGCGTGGCTCATCTTATTTCCGTATGTTTCCGTGCTGGCCTGGAACTTGGGAGACCTGAACCTTGGCCCCACATGGCCATGAAGCTCGACGGGGAATTGGTGCCAGTCGCTGGTTCTGAGATGGGGTTGTTGCAAGCATAACACGAAGAGGAGGACCGCCTCAGCTGCGCTAGGTTCCTCGCAAGAGGAAAGCAAGCGTGGGACATACATGCAAGGAAAGATACATTCAGCAAATGCATATTGTGAATTTCAATGTGCATTTTAATATTTTTACTACCGGATTAATGGGGAAAAGGGAGCACAAGGGGCACAGCTCTGTGCAGAGTGAGTTTCGAGAACTCTGATTAAGCCCTTCTACAAATTCCTCCTCCAAATTGGTTAAGGGGGAGGTTGTAAGGAGAAGGGCCTTCTTTGAGGTGGGACCCCAAGTACGGAGTGTGCTACCATCAGAGATTCATTCTGCACTTACTCTGCTGAGTTTTAGGCACCTGAGAAAAATATTTCTTTTCTGGAGCTCTTCTGGCACCATTTAGATTATGTTTTACATCCATTTGCACCAGTTTTAATTTACGAAGTTGTGCTTTATTGGTTTTGATTAATTATATGTTACTTTATCTTGCATATTTTATTTCTATTATTTTATTTATGTTCCCTAGTAGTCATGGTATTGTAATGGCCACCCAGACAGCTTGATGCTAATGGACAGCCTTTAAAGCAATGTCATAAATAAAAGAATTAAATAAATGAATTCACAGTACCTTTTGTCCTTTCAGATTGCAGCAAATTTGCTCCAGGTCTTGGAAAGTTTCTGCTAGTTAGGGCAGAAAAACAGCAAGTTGGGTTGGTCTTACCCTTCTCAGTGAGGGTGTTCCAGGATAGGCTGGACATGCACATGGTGGGCATGTTGTGAGTGGACCTGGCTGAGCCAGGGGTCAGACTAGATGGCCCAGGAGGTCCCTTCTGACTTGCTCTGTTTCTGTTTCTGTGTCTGATCCACTCCAGGGCAGATGACCTACTGAACCATGCAGGATGGGTTTTCCTAGTCTTTCTTCTCTCTGTCAGCAGAGAGCATGCCTGGTATATTTTTGCCTTTCTTTTGCTTCAGCAACACACAATCAGCAATGTCAAAAACTAGACAAGCGCGAGGGGCAGGGGAGGCCAGAAACGGCAAAGAGTGAATAATTCCACCATAAACTGGAGCACACTGGTCCTCGGAGAAATCCACTGGCAGTGATGCAGCGGCCCTGGGACTGCAGGGACTACGCCACCAGGCAAAGCAACAACACACGATGCCCGGCAAGCTGTGGAGAAACAGCATCCCTGAGATGCACAGTGCTCACGTGTCTGGAAACAGGCACACTGCTGTGAGCCCTGCTTAACCAGGACCGTCTTTTCACCCATGCTGGGCCCATTCCAGGCAAGAGATGTGCTCAGTTCTGGAAAAGTCAGGAGGCTGCAAAAATGGCGGTACGGAACTGGCAGCCCTCTGCAGATTGTATGAGGGGGAAAAGGGTTCCATTCGAAATGCCCACTTAGCTTTCATCTTGAGTTTCTCTGTATTCAATATATTTATTTTAGGATTGGTGGGATTTTAATGTTTGTAAACCACCCAGAGAGCCCTCTGGGCTATTGGGGTGGTATACAAATGCACTTGATCAATCAATCTTCATAGAAACAGAAACAGAGCGAGTCAGAAGGGGTCTCCAGGGCCATCTAGTCTGACCCCCACCTCCACCTGGCTCTGCTCATGAACATGCCTACCATGTGCACGTCCAGCCTATGCTTGAACACCCGCACCGATCAGGCCTCAACCACCTCTTGTGGAAGCCCATTCCACACCCTCAGGGTCCCAACTGTCAGGAAGTGCTTCCTGGCATCCAAGCGGAACCCGGGTTCCCTGAGCTTTGCTCCATTGGAGCACGTCCTGCCTTCTTCCACAGGGGAGAACAGGTCTCTACCCACCTCCATGTGACACCCCCTCATGTACCTGTATGTCGCCAACATATCCCCTCTGAGTCTCCTCTCCTCCAGGCTGAAGAGACCCAGTTCCCTCAGTCTCGCCTCATACGGCATCCCCTGCAATCCGGCCACCAACCTTGTGGCCCTACTCATCTCCATAGCCCTTGCATCTTTTTTGCTTGGTAAACCTGATGGCACATGATCTCTCCTTCCCGTTCTCTCTCTAGTTTACATCTTCTTCCTTCTATCACTCTTATCAATGAAACTTTGTCAACTGATACCAGAGTAATTGATCTGTTTCCCCTTTCTTTCTCCTAAATACCTTAATGCATATTTATTTTGCCTAACTAGTCCTAGCCTTTTCCTTCTCCAGTTTTTACTAATTTTTTTTTGTCTGCAATAGATTAACAGACCTTGTCCTTTCTTCTTTGAAACAGTGCCCAACAGTTTAGGAATCAGGAAAAAATATATCTGATAGAAGTCCTAGTGAAAGTGGATTATTGTCTGCCAGAAAATGTTTATATTCATGCTGAGACAGGTAAGACTAAACAAACAAAATCAGAAGCTTGTTCTTCTTTCTCTCTCACACAATTGGATTTCTTTTATTTATTTATTTTTATTTTGGGGTGGCAAGGAATGCTCAGATAGAAATCTTGGAAAGATTCCCAGAAAACAGTTGCCATTCGTCTCTCCCATCCCCACATTTTGATTCAAAATAGAGCTGCCAGGTTGCTGATGGGGATGGGGCGTTATGTTCACATGACTCCAGTCCTCCGTCAGCTTCACTGGCTTCCCATTGAAGTCCGGGCCCAATTCAAGGTGTTGGTGATGACCTATAAAGCCCTAAACAGCTTGGGTCCTGGTTACCTGAAGGAGCGCTTACGTCCATATATGCCCGACCGCCCCTTGAGATCTGTGGGAGAGGCCCTTCTCCGGGAACCCTCCATGAAAGAAATTAGGAGGGTGGGTACTCAGAGGAGGGCTTTCTCTGCAGTGGCGCCCAATCTATGGAATGCACTCCCCAGAGAGGTCCGCCTGGCGCCGTCGTTACTTGTTTTTCGGCGCCAGGTGAAGACCTTTTTATTTAAACGTCACTTTAATTGTTAACAATATTTGCTTATTTATCTGGCCAGGGCGACTTCTTTTATATTTTATATTTTTATTTATTTTATATTGTTAAATTTAATCTTATATTGTTATTTTTGTATTTTATTGTATTTTATTGTGTTTGTAAGCCGCCCCAAGGCTTTGGCAAGGGGCGGCATAGAAATGTTATAATAATAATAATAATAATAATAATAATAATAATAATAATAATTTTCCAACCAACCCAAACAAGGATTTATGCTACACACAACACATGCCATCCGGATTTGTTCATACAACATGGATTCAAGAAGAACGAGGAAAGTTCATGGAGGACAGGTGCATGCATTCCTGTTAAGTATCTTAGCGAAATAAGGATTCCATGGACAGCAGCTGCATCTCTCTGAAGGCTGATGGCTCACGGGAAAGACCTGAGGGAGGTCAAGTTTTGCTTCTTGGTTTCTCCAGGCATCAGCATTTGGCATGAAGCAGCAAAGCTGCTTCTTTTGCTTGGACTCTCTGGACACAATAATACAACCTCAAGAGGAAAGAGAGGAGCTTGGTCTTTCCATTTGTTTGAGTGTAAAGACTGGAAGCTTGCAGCAAAATGTAGAGCAGTGAGGATGAAAGATATTTTTAAAAAAAGCGGGAGGGGGAAGACAAGGACAATCGCAGAGCAACTAGCATTAATGTCACTGAATAAAAGGTCTGTCAGCATTTCCATTACAAACTCCTATTTCCAAAGGTTTATAACTTATCCATTAAAAAAAATCTCTCTAAGAAGCTGCTGAAAACTTGGTAAAGGAGATTTCTGCCTCGCTCCCTTTCTCCCAGGCTCAATTGATTTTTCTCTTTTTCTTCAGTATGTGCTCCACCTCTCACTCCTACGACTTTTCTCCCTTTAGTAGGGTGAGTATGAAAATGAATAATTCACAAGGGCTTATTGTTGAGAAACTGGAAAAGGACACAACACACTTGGCTCTAATGCCACAAGGAGACACCATAAACAAATGTGTGGTCTGACCATGCAGCCGTACGTGGAAGTGGGGTCTCATGACGGAACCAGATATGAGAAGATGCCAGGACCAAAGTGGATCCACAGCTACTCAGGTGTGCAAACCATGTGGTAGTTTATTTCTGATCAGGGCTGACCCAGGTCACATACTCTGGACTGAACACACAGCTGGGTGCCCTTTGCTGTCAAATTCCTGCACATTTCTGAGGGGATCTGCAGACCAAGAAAAAGGCATTCGATAGCACCCATGCATTTGGAAAAGGTGCACAAATACACTTCAATCAATGGGAATCAGATGAGTGCATTCCAAAGATTTACACAGCTGATGTGGGCAGTTGGAAAAATACCCAAGCAGATATGCATGGATGTCCATGCAAAAAGGAAAACAACAACAACAACGCTCACAATCCGTTGCAAACTCAAGTTGGAATAGGAATCAAGTTGGAGAATTTTGGTGAGCTCAAGTAGTGCTGATTCCCAGACCACTGTCCAAACTAAGAAGCCTTATTTGATCCAGGAGGGAAAATTCTTTGTGGTGCGAAGAATCCAATGAATGAACCTCATGGAGAGAACAAAGGAGAGGATGTCCAGTCCAACAGAGGGGCACACAGATTGTCCCAAAGGTTTGGATTGCGTGTGCCAATAGTCACTGCTGCAGCCATTGGTGAGCATAAAGTACAAGGGTCTTTGCAGTGGACTCTCAGATCATCTTGTTTGAGAAGGAGGACCCTAGTGCCTGCGGGTGTGTGGATTTTATCTTTACTTGCTTAGTCTGTCCCTTAGTCTGTCCCTATCAAGTCTGTCCCTATGGCATGGATTGTCAGGTTCTTTCCTTCCATCATCTGCTCTTGACAGAAATTGATTTTTTAGAGGTTATCATTCGTATTTGCACACGAACATTGCACGAAAGCACATTTGCACTAGCTTGCATTTCTGCTGATATCCCCCCTCCCCACCAAAAAAACAAACACACCAAAACCACACCATCTGGAGAATCTGTGTGACTTGGAAAAATCTGCAGAATTTGCAGGCTGAATTTATAGAACTTGAACTTGACTGACTCTGTTGCATATTTCTTTTACATCCCTTGTGTGTGTGTGCATCCATTTCCCTCTTGAAATGGAGGGTATGAGGGAATAGGCTAGTAGGTCCCCAAATTTCCCTTCTAAGCATAGCGCTTTACTAAGCAAGTAAAGACAAAATTCACCCAAAGAGACATATAGAGAGAGCAGGAATTAAGAATAAAGTGTTAGAGAATCAGACGGAGTAGAACAAAATCAAGTGGTAAGAAGCAGAACTGAAGGACGGCTCTGTTTTGTAAGTTTTTGATGTTTTTAATTGATGCAAAGCTTGCCTGAAGATTTGCTGCCGATTTTGTTATTCTAATGAGCAACGCGTGCTGACAGGAAAAGCAACATCAAAAATCTCAATCCATGGATACAGAACCAAGGCGGCGTCGGCGGGGGTCAAGGGGCATGAGCTCAAGATATGCCTGCACCAAGACATTCCCCCATCAGCTCCTGCCGCCAATTGATAAATAGAAAGGCATTCATGGAAGTTTTGGAAACAGACCTTCTTTGGGTGGACGCCTTGGACCATCCAGGAATGGGGGATGCTAGGTCAATTTTCCGCAACAAGCAAAGTCAGAGAAGCTTCAAACTGTCTACACAGAGACAGCACTTAAAGGATTTCATTTCCTCATGTAGATTTATATCAGTTAAGACAGGCTAACTGCCGTACCTGGATCAGAGAGGCTAAGGAGAAAAGACGCTAAGGGATTAGAGGGTGACGTTCAGTGTTAATTAGGGCTTTGTATATACACTGCAAAGAAAACTCTAATTTGCCATCAAGAAAGCCTGGATATTGCAGTCTAGATAATTATGCAAATGAAGCGTGCTTGGCCATTTTTAGGCTCCTCACATTGATCCTATGGCCACGGGACACGCATGTGGTCGCCTCTCCTCCAAGGACAAGAGGAGCCCAGGGGCCCAGTGCAGCGACACAAGCGTGTCATTAAAAGACGTCCCCTGCTTCCGAGGGGGCTTCTGGGGTGAATTCAGTGGCATTTGTCCTTGGGGGCCCTGCACAGCCTGGCCTGAAGTAACTCAAGCACTGCCTTCTCCCACATGAATCTGCCTGCCAGTTAGGATTAGAGCTCAATGGAAACTGTTCAGGAGACGCTTGTACGAGAACATTTCTTAGTTTGCTTTCCTTTGTCCACCCACCCCATTCTAGAAAAAGGAGGCCACTTCAGCAGAATGTTCCCTGACTCTCGATCTCTCTTCTCCACCCACCCCCTCTGTGTGTGTGTTTGTGGTTGTGTCTGAGAGAGAGAGCTCCACCATCCCTCCCTCAGAGTGCTTCAGGACCACGTTAGATCATAAGCACTGTCAAAGACGTTGCAATCTGCAGCCAGTCAATCAACTCAGTTCCTGGTGCTGCTGCCGGTTCGAGGACAATTCCCCGCTCCCACAAGGAAAACCCTTTTATAAAAATACACTGATGGGCAACCTGTCTAATGTGAGCCTTGAGCTAAAGGAGTTCTAGCTAAGAGTTGCTTCACAAACTTTGGGTTTGTGTCAGGTTTGGCTAGGAGCTCAGAGAAATGTTTGTGCTTGCACCCAAATGATGGACTTGTGTCTCTGGACGTCTTTCCCAGCACTGATTTTCAGGTGCTGCTACAATGGCCCCAATGGTGCACTACTTGTGAGAAACTGTGGGGCTGGGTGTTCATGTGTGTAGCCCTGATTCATCCGAGACCCTCATATATTTATGGTGACCTGACAGCAAAAGAAGGAGGGGGCGGCAGAGGATGAGGTGGCTGGATGGAGCCACTGGAGCTTGGGTGGACTCCAAAGGAGAGCATGGAGGAATGTTGTCCATGGGGTCACGATGGGTCGGATGCGACTTCACAAATAACATAACATAACATAACAACATAGCCAGGGGGCCAATTTCTATCTAAGAAAGGTCTTCATTCAGTGGGCAGCATGGGAAATAAGGAGGGGAAGCATTTTCTGACTCAGTATATGTGGGGCTGGGTGCCCTCAGGGTGGGGCTAAGGGGCATAGCCCCCATCCATCCACTGCTCAGAAGAACAGACCCTACTGGGGCTAAGCTTCATTCCATTCTTCCATTTGGGAACAGAGTTATGTCCAATATTCGACGACTGTGGTTCTGATTAGGGATATGTGAGGCATCTGCCAGGGGGTGAAAATCAAATGGATATTCACCATCTGGTCCCCTAAGTTCGAGTCCATTAACCCCGCACTGGTGCCAGCTCACCATGGTACGCGACGGGCCCGTTTATGGAGTCCTTCCCTAAGGCAGAAGACAACTGCTATGTTCTTTTGACTGCTAGTCAGATTTGCCTAAATAGAGGCTCAGACATGTGGCTCAGGCATGAAGGATGCAGAATGCAGCCAATCTGCACCAACTGTGTGAATTGGCCCATTTTCAGCCATGTGACTTGTGGGTAATTCTTTGTGTAGAAACAGCTGATCTGGGGCAAATAGCGATAGCGCTACGTGGTGTTTGGTTGCTTATCGGTGCTGCTTTTATTAGTGCTTTGAAAAATGCAGAAATTGTGGTCTGTCTTAGCGGTGGAAGCCTCCACCCCCCAAAAAATACTTGGCCCACTTCTCATCATTAAGCAGTAGGCAGGCAGGAATTCTGACACGCTCAGATAAGTTGGGTTTCCCTGTTTGGTCCACCCCAACCATTTGGTTTTGCATATTTAAGTGGGTTGTATTATTTTTACCATGGAGATAAGCCACTCACAGCAAAGAAGGTGGCGAATAGAGCCTGAACCTATAGAAACTCACCTGGACAGGACCTGGCCATATGTTCTACCCGTAAGACTCAAGAAAGTGTCCAAGAGAGTCTAAACCCCAACCTCTTGGGTTTCTCTGCCTCCCTCCGTCAGTCAACTGGCATTGCTTGACTGCCATCCTTGTTCTGTGTGTGTGTGTGTGTGTGTGTGAGAGAGAGAGAGAGAGAGAGAGAGAGAGAGACAGACAGAGAGTATGGTGTGATACTGGCAAAAGTTTATTGCTTTTCCTAAGTAATGTTTGCACTTCTGAAAAATCTGAGGTGCTCCCAAGCCTGCAGATGTTTGCTGGTGTCATCCATTTGCACATGAACAGCAACATCTTTCCCGGAGAGGCACCGGCATTCCCCACCCGATTGCTGGAGATTGAAGGAACAATCTGGTGGCAGAGGAAGGCAGCAGCGTTATTCCTGGCGTGTGGAATGTCTACACGCAGGGATTTGCATGTATGTGTTTAATTTATTTTGGCTTATTACCTTTGGGGGTAGAAAACAAATTGCTAAGAATTCAGACTGCCTGTCTGTGGTTCCATCCGGACTTGTATTAATCTCTCCTTTAGGTGATAAAAACAAAGCACGAGAAAGAACGATTGTCGCTGGCATCCTAATAGGAAAGTGAAGTTGCACTCCTGCGCAGGAAAGGCTGTATCCATAGGCAACAACTAAGTTGCGAAAGCGGAGCTGGATGCTTTTACACACACCAAGAGGCCTGAAATGTGTCCAACATGCTTTGAAATATATATCTGGCAAGAGCAAGTGTTGGAGATCAACTCAGTGCAGTACCCAAGGTTCAAGCAGAGCGAGAAGGATAGAAAGAAGAAAAACCAAGAGGCCATTGGAGAGCGCCAAAGGTTTTTCAGATGTGTTTTATACACAACCTGCCCAATTTTCTCCTTGTGGTCAGAAGAAGGCAACAAGAATGGGCATGGACCCTGTTGCGTGATTAGCATAAGCACGAGGCGCACTAGAGAAATCGGCATAACCACCATCTTTTGCCCAGAGTAAATGCATTTATGCAATGCTGCCAGGGCGGAAACTCCTTCTCAAGCCTTCTTATGGTCAACAAAACCAGCCAGAGTGAGGCTGGGTAGCTCCACAAGGAAGCATGGATATCAGGCAAATGATTTGCAAAAATGAAGCACATGGTGGAAATAGGGTGGTCTGAAAAATGCTGGACAAGCCCATGCAAAGGAGATGTTCTGAAGGGGGTTTGTTTAGTTCATTTTAGGGCTATTTTGTGTCTCCTTTTGGAGGCTGAATTGTGTTGCCCTGCCCTTACCTTTATTGCATGAAACACATCTTAATAATTCGAAATGTTTCATAACGTAACTTCAGGGGCTTTAGTGTACATGTTTTATGGATTTTTTGAGTTTGTTTGCTTATTTGTAATACACATTCAGTTTAGTTTTTGAAGGAAAGTGTAGCATATCTTTTAAAATCTATACATACATACCTCGTCTTTGTTTAAGCTGTACACACTTAAATATTCACCTAAAACATAAGAACACGGACCAACTACATGTTACACTCTCCTACCTTTCCAGTAGGATTCTGAACCCATCCAAGACAGACTGTATTCCTTCTTTTACACTGCTAGTTCTAATAACAAGGAACTATCTGCTTTGCTCATGATCTCTTTTTTCACTTATAAGGTTGTTTTGTCCCATTCCCACACTGACTCACATTTTTAAAAACTCTACAGACAAGTGTATGCATCCATTTTCCAAATTAGTGCATTTTGTGTACACTTTTTAAAAAGTAAGCATTTTGCCAGTGATTTTAATTCCCAGTATCTGCATTTTTACAAACACTTTTTCGAATGTATGCCATCTTTGGGCACACCTTTTCATACGAATGCATGGTTGCACTCTTTTCTGGCAAGCTGCATGTCGAATATGGAAGAGTACGGGTGCCTGTCACAAACCACGATGCAGTTCCCACAGGGTGCTTGCTTTCTTTCGGTTCTTCCTGGAACGCAAACCAGGTGCATTTCCTATCCATCCCTAACCAGGCAACTCACAAACCTGCTGGGTTACGTATCACTTTGTTTTACCTCCATAGAGTTTGTTAGTGACTTCGGGCACCAATCCAGAACTTAAAGAGTTCTGGTGATGCCACTTTCCAACACCCTCGCCAACAGCACTCAGTGGTTACACCTGGTACCCCCCAGGTAGTTTGGACTCCATCTCCCATCCCCTGCCGCCAATGGCCAAGATTGTTGGGGATCAAGGGGGCCATATTCCAAAATTTCTGCCGGACACCAGTTTGGGGAAATCTGATCTCAAACATGGGGTCCAGAATTGAACACTTTGCAACACCATGGATATCTCAGTAACCCCTCCACACACACACCTCTTCAGAAAACATTCCTTCAGGAAGACAACTAATAATTAACTCCTACATAACTAAGGTCTTGTTCTAACTTCTACTCTGCTTAACTGCAGGGCCAAACTTCTAACATATGCGAGCTATGGGATCCCAAATCCCTGAAATGTATTGATTAGGGAACTTTCCCCCCTTTTCTTTTAATTTTTGCCTTGTCAGTGAACTGGAGTTCCCAAGTGCTCCTTCCTTTGTCCCCTTCCCCCTTTAATTTTATTATTGTTTTCCCGTTTCATTCCATAAGCGCTCGGATTTTTTTTTTAATATGAGAGCCTTTTCTCTCTATAAAATTGCAGCTGCTTTCATTTAGTTTTATGGATTTAATGTATTTAGATGTTCCGAGAGACGCTCAGAGCTGGCGGTATTATCCAGACATTTGCTGCTTGATGCCTCCTCTAATGACAAGACTTTATCTGATTCAGAGCATTTCATATCGGTGGAAAAATTAATTCTCCACTCCTTTGTCTTTGGGCTTCAAGATTTAATTTGTTGAGGGGATTCTTTCGAGAGACATTTGTTTCTTTTCCCCCTCTGCAGGCATCATAACAGGCTGGCTTCCTTCCTCCAAGTTTTCATCAATTTTCATCCTGATGCTGAACTTTATCTGTGA
Source organism: Varanus komodoensis (assembly GCF_004798865.1). Taxonomy (NCBI): domain Eukaryota; kingdom Metazoa; phylum Chordata; class Lepidosauria; order Squamata; family Varanidae; genus Varanus; species Varanus komodoensis. The sequence continues at coordinate 976,946 of NW_025335606.1, forward strand.
TTTCTCCCCAACCTTCTGCTGTCCGCAGCCCACCCTTTCTGTGTTGCCCCTTTCCCGGCCAGAACACTTTTGAGATAATTCAGGGATACAAATCTGGCCAGTTTGCATGTTTGCCTTCATATTCAGAAAGCCTCGCCTTGAGGCCCAGGCCAGGATGACCATGAAAGCAGCAAGCCCAAGGACAGTTTAAGAACAGACCTCTCGAAAAGCTTGCTTGACAGTCTAAAGTCAGCTCAGAATTCAGGGTAGTTTATCAATATAAGATGTGTCTCTTAGGGAAAACAGCACACAACGTTGTGTAAATTAGTGGGGAAAACACACACACACACATTAAAGAAATCACTTGCAAGGTAATATGTGAATTAGACACAACTGTGCATTAGAAACACAGAAACAGAGCGAGTCAGAAGGGGTCTCCCGGGCCATCCAGTCTGACCCCGGCTCCAGTCGGCTCCGCTCATGACATGCCCACCATGTGGACGTCCAGCCTATCCTTGAACACCCTCACCGACAGGGCCACAACCACCTCCTGTGGAAGCCCATTCCACACCCTCGGGGTCCGAACTGTCAGGAAGTACTTCCTGGCACCCAAATTGAACCTTGGTTCCCTGAGCTTTGCTCCATTGGAGCATGTCCTGCCTTCCTCTGCAGGGGAGAACAGGTCTCTCCCCACCTCCGTGTGACACCCCCTCACATACCTGTATGTTGCCAGCATATCCCCTCTGAGTCTCCTCTTCTCCAGGCTGAAGAGACCCAGTTCCCTCAGTCTCGCCTCATACGGCATCCCCTGCAAACCGGCCACCAACCTTGTGGCCCTACGCTGCACTGACTCCAACCTGGCTGTATCCTTCCTGTAATGAGGGGCCCAAAACTGAACACAATACTCCAGTTGTGGGCGCACCAGAGTCATATAGAGTGGCATTAACACCTCTCTCGATCTAGAAAATGCATACACATTTCCTCGCTGGCTTTTCTTTTCTTTTTTCAAGAGAGTTGCAAAGAGATGCAGAGCCAGGGTCGGAAAAATAAGGCACTGAGAGGAACCAAAACGGGCAGGTCTATCTACAGCCAGGGCGGAGCTGTTCCCCATCAACTCAGAGTAAGGAACTGGATCACTCCAGAAGAATGGGGAAGAAACAGAGAGCTGGCTTTGCAGAAGTTAAAGGTGCTGCTGGAACATCACCTGCCCCACTGGGGAAGGGGCTGTATTCTGGTGGCAGAGCTTGCGCTTTGCAAACGGAAGTTCCTCTATTTATTTATCTATTGTCTTCCCATTTTATTCAATAACCCAAGTTCTCTGGGACGTTCACAATTAGCACCCTCTGATACAACATGTAATACTCTCTCACACTGAAAACCGCGGTACGAAACAGAACGCAGCCACCCACAAGAGGATGGGCAGCTACCGCTAGTCCAGTTGAGGGTGCAGCTGGTGCCCTCGGCCTCCGCTCATGAAAGATGTGCCATGCTATGGAGCCCATGCCATATTTGACCCTGGCAACTCCAGTTAACCACTTTCAAGGTACTGCTGGTCATCAAAATGCCCATATTTTTCTAAGATCCTGCAGAGCTACTGGGAGTGTCAGAGAAATCCATGGTGCCTTCAAGTGAGTTTGAATTTCCGTGAAATTTGGCCTACTGTTTCTGCACTGGACTGGCTTTTTCCAACTCATGTGGAGTCTGCAGATTTGCAGACTGGTCTGTGCAAGTCGAAGTCCTGATACACGCACACATCCACACCTTGTATATTTGGCTCCCACTGAGGAGATGGCAGAGTTAAAAAATGGCTGCCAATCCACAAACACCAGGCGAACTAGATTTAGCGACTTCTGCACTTCCCAAGCAGCTCCCGGTGGTTCAGCTGAGCTGGACAACTGGTCCAGACTGACAGATGGCGCTTCCCATGCTGTTTGGGGCACCCCAGACTGGCAGGATAAGGGAAGTCCGAGACGAGGCTCAGGAACCCTCGCTATGCCTCTGGCTTCATGGCTGGCTCTCGGTTGCAACCGGGCAGCTGCAGAAGCGACTCACTTGCCCAATGTTTTGCAAGGCAGGACTTTTAAAACTTGGGGCCGATGAGTAGTTGTTGCTGGCTGTAGGAAGCATCGCTCTACCCATCTCCTTCCAAATTAGGGATGTCAGAAATATCCATTTGGTATATTTGTGCTGGATCTCCTCCTCCTCCTCCTCCTCCTCCACCATCACTACCTTTCCCCTTCCCCTTCTTGCCAGCTGGCATTGATTTGATTTCTGACCAGTTGAATGAGCAGCATGGGTTCTGATTTCCTCCCTCCCCCGCTCCCTCTCTCCCCCCTTTTTGTCCCCCCACCCCCTTCTCTCTGGAACTGAAGTACATACATGGGGAATATGGGTCTTCTAGATTAAGGAAGTAGTAAGTGCAGAGGATGAGGTAGACAAGAATCTTTGCAAGAAGGAGACTGGCTTTGGCAGGACTCATGACCCTGCACACTTGCACAAGATTGCCATTTTTAAAAATAAAAATAAAAACACAACTCCATTTGAGCAAGTTTCAATAAACCCTACTTTATACAAATGGTGGACACCCTCCTTCTCCCCACAAATGTGCATTTTCCCCAGAATTGTGGAAGAAAGAAATGAATTAAAGAAAGGAAGGAAGGAAGGAAGGAAGGAAGGAAGGAAGGAAGGAAGGAAGGAAGGAATTCTCTGCAGTCCACCAGCACTTACTGGAACAAAAATGTTTCCTAATACTATTAACCCTTAAATGGAATGGAATTTGTAGGTTCGCACCCCTTTATTTACTTATTTTCATACTGCCCCATAGTCAAAGCTGTCTGGGTGGCTTCCAAGAACAGTATTTGTATTTGAGAAGTTTAGGACCTCCCCCAGCACTCCTGGTGATTGGCCATGGTGGCATGCTGATGGGAGTTGAAGTACTCTGGAGTAACTTGGGAGCTGAATAATGTAGAGGGGGACCGAAGCCGGAGTTGAGCAGGCTTAAGGGTTTGCTGGGGCGACACCGCCTTGCATTCAGTAAATGACTTCTTAGTCTGCCATGACGGAGGATACAAATTTGCCCAATAAATATTGATGAGGATTCAGGATATTATCCAAGAAGTTGCAACGGAGGGATGGGTATCGTTGAAAACAGCTGATGCACACAACACATCTGGGAAACTCAGTTTTACGTACATCCCATTTACTTCCATGCCTACTTAAGACAACTGCCTAAGTCTTAATCAGTTTACTATAGCCCTATGAAAAATTATGCTAATTATGCTTGTTCATTATAGTTGTATCTTCCCTTTTTTCCTGCAAAGAACCCAAGGATTAAATTATCATCCGCCTGTCTCCATTTTTATCTTCATTACAACCGCGTGAGACAGGTTAGGCTGAGAGCTCACAATCGGTTTCATGGCCAAGTGGGAACCAGAACCTGGATCTCCCAAGTCCCAGTCCAACTCCAGCCATTGTACCACACTGGGTCTCATTTATAGGCTCTTTAGGATAAACAAAGTCAACATACAAAGCGGCCAGACAACTGAAATCCTACATATCTCTACTCAAAAGGAAGTTTCAGAAAGTCGTCCCATGGGACTCAGTCTCCGGTCAGTGTTTTGAGTAGGATGAGCAACCCATCTCAACTCTCCAGATGTGTTGAAGGCAACAAAACAGGAAATCCCATAAAAGATGCCAAAGAGCCAAAAGCAAGGGGAAAGAAGATCTCTCTCACACCAAAACGAACAGTTCCTATGAGATGGAACGGCTCCTTTTTACAGAATAAGGCAAAGACTCTTTCACTCCTCCTTTGCTTTTGGCTCTTTAACCCGCAGAAGTGTTCCCATGGGGCCCTGGTGCTTGCTTGCCATGGGCTATGGTGGCTGGGGTTAATGGGAAATGCGGACCACAAGTTGCCATTCCCTGTAGAAAGGCTGGCAGCTACAGCTCAGAACCATCTGCTGTAATTAGCCACAGCTCTTTAAGGTGTCAATCAGAGAGGGATTTGAATCTGGGACTCTGGAAAACAAGAGTAGCGGGAGGATTTAGAATATCTCATTACCAAAAGCTTTTCTGAACAAAGTGATTAGATTCCATCTATTTTTAACACCTCTGTTCATCCTTTATTAGCATACACAGTTTGCTTCATTATGTTGTTTTAAAGTTGTGGATGGTCCTTGAGGGAGAAGCGTAACTTGAAACATGTTAGGGAGTTCTTTAATTAACAGAAAAGGAAACCATGTGTACGGCCGATGCTAAGTGTCCAAAGCACTGTACACCTTCAATACAAGAGCACAGTTATTACAACAACCCTGTGGGGTAGACATCCTGAATTAAAGCAACTGGAGGGCCAGGCCTAGGAGATCTTGGGAGGCCCAACCCTATTAGCATCTGGTCAAAAGATACAAAACCTCATTCTCTTCTTTATCTAATCAATGCAGAACATTGCGGAAATGTCAGCACTGATAAAGGATTGTTTATAAGTTTATAACCTTTAATAAGTTTGCCAAAGCATGGAATTAACACAGATGTTCACACAGAACATTCACAGGGGAATCATAGCTATGCTATAACATTACACTGTGCACAAAATCAGAACAGTTTCTTTCGAGCTTTTGTGTGCATGCAAACTTATCAATCAGGCAGCTGATCTTGGGACACCTTTCAACAAAGCTCATTCTTTATCCTTTCTAGTCTAGAAAATGATCCTTCACCTAGGTATGCCTCTGAGTTTTATCACTACAAATGCAATAAAAATAAAGTTTTTAAAAATGTATTTCTTTTCGGCAGGAGTCGAGGACCCCGGAGTTGATGAGGTCCTGGGCTGCAGCCCACGCCCTCAATCTGTGCATCTGGGGGTGGATCTGCCACTTTATTACTATGAGGCAAGTGGAAAGGGAAAGGTTAAGCCTGAGGGAAACCCATAAGCTCAGGGCAGAGGCAACATTGTGTTTGCAAAGTGTGCATTTCTTTAAGAAATGCACATTTTCCATGCCCAATGGTGCACTGGAGAAGTGGGCACTTTTGGAAGCCGTTCATAGAAAGGCAGACTTTTCCCACTCGTGGGAATGGGAAAATGGGTTGGGAATGAGAAGGAAAGTCAGGAAAAGTCTCCAGCGATGGTCTTCTGTTGGAACTGGAGGTATTTTGTGGAGTGCGACAAGAGGGTGCCCCAGTTGATTTGGGTACCGCCACTGGAGGACGTGCACTTGCTGATACCCCAACGGTGCCAGAGGAGCCTTCCAGTCAGCCTGCAGGGAAAGGTTGCTTGCAAGTCCGAGAGCCAAGCTTCTTCCTTATTGCCATGTTCCTGCTGGGACCCTTAGGATGCTGTCAGTTTCTGAACTGCTCTGTGGCCCCATCTGCTTGCCAGAACCAGGATAGCAGCGGTGAGGGCAGGATTGGACCCTGGTTCTGCTGGAGCTCCCAGGCCTGAAGAGCAGTTGGGCGTCCTGGGTAAGAGCTGGATGAGAGCAGGCTCTCCCCTCCACTCTTAGCCGTGACAGCAATGGCTCTCCTGGTTTGGTGTGGTGCTTCGGGGTTCTCGGCTGATGCTTGGATTTTGGTGTCTTGCTTTGCTGAGCTCTGCCTGCCTGCCTTCCCTAATCGAGGCCTCCTGTGTTCCTGCCCCTTCCTTGGTCTTCTCCTCCTGGTATGTGACTTCAGACCACTCCTTGACTACGTCTGTGCTCCTGGCTTCTTACTGCTTTGGGCTGTTCTTGCCCTGACCCTTCCATCGGACTCTGCCTTTCTTGGGCAGTTTACCCTCGTTCCTGCCCCCAGGGCCCAGGCTTTGGCAGGCTGAGCGCCACAGAATGACCTGCTCGCCTCTTCGTAGGAAAGCCACGAGGTCTTGCTCCTGGGGAAGAGCCAGGGTGCAGTAGTGGAGGGCACAGTTTTGCAGAGATAGGGAGAAATCTGCAAATTGCGGTGAGGTGATGCAAGAAGTGATGTTCAAGGCTCCAGCCTGGAGAGTTCAGGCTGCTTCCTATGCTCTCGACCTAATTTGGCTCGGTGTTACGATCAGGAAGCCCATTCAGAGGAAGGACAATGCCCTTGCTCGGATTTTGCTTTGTCGCACCATCTTGCATCCCATTCTTCTTTGCTGCATGAGTGTGTCTCACAACATCGCACTGGCTAAAGCAGCGGGTTGGGAAAGGCAAAGGAGAAGGGGCAATGAGCACAACACACAATGAAAAGTCAGCAAAGGGTACTTTAGAGATATTTAGACTCCCACCCCAATCCATTCCATTTTATGTCCACCACAATCTCTACAGTTCCGCTCAGCTCAGCCTCGTCTTCAAACAGAGGTTTGGACTCAGACTCCAGAGCCTTGGGCTTCCGTTTCATTGCCAGGCTACAAAGATCATTGCTCACCCTGTGGAAGTTAACCTGACTAACAGTTATGAGTTAAAGGTTAGCACAGACTGTTAGTATTAATTATTATTTCATTTCCATAGTGACCCATTGCTGAAGCTCTCTGGGTGGTTAACTATGCAGCTTAAAGGTTGGGCCAAGGCTGCCGGAGGATGAAGTCATGTATAACCAAGGCCAAGGACTTTGCAACGATCTCTCAAGACTGTGGAGTTTGTTTGGTTTTTTGGGGGGGAGCCGGGTGGATGATATTTTTGGCTGTTACAATATTTTGAGATCCCCAGACAGAGGATTCAGTAGAAGTTATAATATGATAACTACCCGTGTTCGTTCTTTCCTGCCTGTTTGTGTTGCAAAAAGAGAGCATTGCACTGGTCACACAAGCGGGATTTGATGCTTGCAAACTACATTGATGATCTGTGACAAGGACCACTTCCTGCCACTTTGCAGCATTAATAAAAGTCTGTTCGGATTGCAACTTTTCTCTTTAATTCTCTTTCTTTAAATGCACAGCTGCCCCCTGCACACCCCTGGCTCCTTCACAGCATATCCCTTTTCGGGAATAGAAGAAAGTGCACACAATAAGCAAAATATTTTGGAAGAAACATTTCATGGTTACTCTGGTGCCACATAGAACATATGTATATGTGTATTTACATATTTACATGTGTATATACATATTTATATGTATATTTTAACTTATTGGTTTTATTTATTGTTGTAAGCCGCCCCGAGGCTTCGGCGAATGGGGCGGCATAAAAATGTTTTAATAAATAAATAAATAAATAAATAAATAAACATCATGGAAGCTGTGCCGGGTCAGACCCAAAGTCCATCTGGTCCAGCATTCTAGTCACACAGAAGCAAACCAGCTGCCCACAGGATCCCTCCAGCAGGATGGGGGCAGGACCTCCCCCTGCCCATGCAACTCGGCAACGGGTGTGTGCAGGCAGGGCCCCTCCGGTGAAGGAGGTCGCCCATGGCCAGCCAGGCTAGTAGCCACAGACCGCCTCCCCCTCCGTGGCTTCCCCCTCTTCCAACCCCACTGATCGGCAGTGCTAAAACCCCCCATTGCGGCATGCAGAGAAGGGGACGAAGAGAATGCGTGTGCGCATGTGTTTTGGGGTTGTGTGCGCACCTATCTTGCCATAGAAGGCAGCATGCATGTGGAAGAGTATCTCTGGCTGGGTCTCTGGGTGTGCAACGTGGGTTAAGTGTGTCTGTGCAGACATGTGCATACTCCCAGCGGCCTGAAGCTGCAATACTGTATAATTAGTAATTACTCATAGAAATCATATTGTTAGGAGTAGACATACTTGTACTACTACTATTATATTATACAGAGGTCCACCTGGCACTCTCATTACATGCTTTTTGGTGCCAGGTCAAGACCTTTTCATTCAACCGATATTTTAATGTTAATAGATTATTATTATTATTATTATTATTATTATTATTATTATTAATTATTTTAACATGTTTAACTTATTTAAATAATTAATTTTCTTTATTTCAGTTGTGGGATATCTACTTTATTACTGCTTGGGGTATGTATGTTGTTTATATTTATTCCTGCATTTATAGATTTTGCTGTGAGCCGCCCAGAGACGAAAGTGATTGGATGGGCTAGAAACATCCCAAATAAATAAATAAATTGGTACTATTAGCGGGACCGCCGGCATCATCTGGAGATGCCCTCACTCCCCTTCGGCTGAGCAGCAGTCCCAGTCCTGGCTGCTGGTGCTGGTGGGTGAAGCTTCCCAGCAAAAGGCATCACATGCTGCTTCCCTGCAAAGAATTTGGGGGTGTCTGGGCTTTGCCAGGGCAGTCCAGACCCCCTCACTTCACAGGAGACCTGCCTCTGCCAGAGATGAAGCCCCCCCCCCCATGGGCTCATTGATGTGAGCAAACACACAACCCATGTGGGCAAAGTCCGTGTGTGCCGCTGCTGTAGAGCAGTGAGCCCTAGAAACATGCATCACCCTTCCTTAATTTAAAACACAACTACAACAACGCCCGTGCAAGCACCTCCTTTTTGAATTTTTAAAGGAATCCAATGCACAATGGCTGCTTGGCAGCAGCTTGTCCCCAGGAATCTCCCCTTCTGAGCAAACATGAAGGCCGGCAGGTGCTAGGAGCAGGCCTGCGCTAAGACTGGGGATTGACCCTCTGGAATAACCCAAAGCAGAGATTCAAGACAATCGGGGCATTGTGGGAACAGGTTAATCTTTCAAGATGAAGCATGCAGACTCCTTTCCCCCTCTGGTCTCTAAGGAAGCTTGTCAAAAGCCATTTAAATTAACGCAGTATGACACTCCACCATGCTAACCGAGCTGCTTTCGGAAAGCCTTTCCTACGAGCGACTCCAGTGTTGCGATCTTAGAAAAGGCCATGCCGAATTGCAGGCCGGAGGGACTTCCTAAAATAAAAGGGAGACTCCCAGCAAGAGAGAGCCAGAAATCTAGGAGCAGATGGGAACAGTCCCCCCGCCCCCCAAACACCCTTCCCTTATAAAGCTTTGTTAAGCTTCCCATGTTATACAACTCTCAGCGATAACAGAACGATTGCATCAGGCCTCACAGGCGACCGAGTGCATTAAAAGTCCTTTCATGCAATGGCAGGAACTAATTCCTCATTTTTACAGGCTGGGAGCTGGACCTTAATAGAGCCCAGAGCCCTGGACTCATAAAGCATTAGGGCAACGGAGGGAAGGGCGAAGGGGACGGGCTCCGCTGTAACAGAAAGCAAGAATTCCAGTGAGTCCTGAGCAACGCTCCACCTGGAATGCACGGACCGTGCTGTTACCACACGTCTGCAAACACCAAGAGGCAAGAGTAGCGACGAAGCGGCCCAAAGCAGCGGGTGGTTCTGGATTCGTGTGTGTGTGATCAGTGTGTGGAGATGTACAGATGAACAGAGGGTTGTTGCCCTCTTGCTGCATGCTCAGTTTCGCACACGTTATCACAGCCAGCCTGTTGTGCTCAGCAGCCACTAGGTGGGACTTCCACGTTTTGGAAAGGCCAAAAGCCAAGAAGGCGAGCTGTTGGCTACCGGGCTTTCTAGGAACGCTGGATTGGCCAGTGTTGCTGAAAACGGAAACCTGGGCTAGATGGAGCTTTCCGTTCATTCCACAGGGCTGCTTCCTGTTTTCAACCTGAGGCTTCTTACACAGTAGGATGTCAAAGGATCATCAAATAGTAGAGCTGGAAGGGGCCATGAAGGCCCTCAAGTCCAACCCCTGCAGTTGCAGGACACCAAGTCGCATCCTCCCACTCAGGCGGCTGTCCAGTTTCTCCTTGAATCTCTCCAGTGTGGGAGAGCCCCCCACCTCTCCAGGCAGCTGGTTCCACTGTCGCATTGCTCTGACAGTGAGGAAGCTTTTCCTGATGTCCAGCCTGAATCTGGGTTACTGCAGCTTGAACTGATTATTCTGTGTCCTACACTCTGGTATCACTGAGAAGAGATCGTGACCTCCCGCTTTGCGACAGCTTTTGAGGTCCATGTCCCCGCTCAGCCTTCTCTTCTCAAGGCTGAACGTGCCCAGTTCCCTCAGTCTCTCCTCACAGGGCAGTGTTTCCAAACCCTGGCTCATTTTTTGTTTCAAATAATCATCATCAATGTTTGTCCTCTCTCTTGCTCTAGCTCAGCAACCACCTCATTTGGTGTCCTCTGCTTGGTTGGACAGCAGGGCCCAGGATGGAAATCCGACACAACCCAAGGGAATCAGGTTGGGAGAGGGTGCTTCTTCCCCTCCAGCCAGGGCCAGATGCTCCTTTCAAGAGGCAGGGACGAGCAGACTGGGGGACGGCAAGGATCATGGTGGTGGACTTGACAGCCCGGAGTATTCAGAAAGGAGGTACAAAGCTTTGGGAAACGAACAGCGTCCTGGAGTTCTGATTCTGACCCAGTCTTTGGGAGGGGAAGAACCCATCATTTCTAGCTGTGGTCATTGCAGTTTCATTTCTGTGCCACCCCACAGCCAAAGATCTCTGGGAAGACAGCCACAATCCATAAAATGGACAATACAATACAAAGGAATAAAATTAAAAATGCAATAAAATAAAAATACAAACTCAGAAAAAAATAAACAGATTGACACAGCTAAAACAGAAAATACCCATCCCCCAAAAAAAGACTCCATAAAACACCTGGGATGGGTAATACCCTGCAAGCCCCTAGGGAGCCAAGCCAGTTTTTAAAAACCTTGGAAAAGAGCTGAAAGGGTGACAAATTCAGCACCAGTCAGGCTGCAGAGGGGAGGTTGTTTCTTAGATGTGGGGCCACCGCAGAGTAAGCCCTCCCCCTTGTTGCTGCCCTCTGCTCTTGGCACTTGGAGAAAGGTCCCAGAAGCTGAGCATAGCATCTGACTGGATTGTGCCTGGGAGAAGCACTCCGAGAGGGCGTAAGGATTTCTAAGTGAAAACCAGTGCGCAGAAGCAAGAGGGGGCAGAACTGGCTCTCAGTTACTAATCCGGCTTCTGCCTTCTCCACCAGCTACACCTTCTAATTTTGTCCCTACTCTGAATAAAAGGTATTAGCTGAAGTATGTTCATGACAGTCAACATAAGAATGATGAGACTCATTCAGTCAAAAGCAGTGTTCAAACAGTGGTTCTGTCATGCGCACGCACTCGGATGAGATTCCCAGGTGTGCATGATAGATGGAGGGCTCTGGGGGGAATGGGGGCTCAGACTCAGATGGGGGGAGTGGAGAGCTGACCCAGCCCTGGCTTAGAGTTCTCACCCTGATATTGGAGCTGTTGAGACTAGTGAGCCCCCGACTGCCCAAACCCTCCCAGTGAGCCAACCCGAGCCAACTCTGGATCAAAGCACTTCAAGGACAACCACTAAGCCCCCTCCCACTCCTGACTGTGGGGAAGAACTCAGTGGGGAACAGGCTGGGGAGGGGTTCTTCAGAGGAGAACTTGACATCCCAGGAGATGAGGACACAAGGGCCCATCAAAGTACCCACCAGCTGGACCCATTAGGGGCTCAACGGGAAGAGTGTAGGCATGCCCGCTTCCATAGCACACCCCGTCCAGAGACCAGCCCCAAAGGGTTCATAAGCAAAGCTTTGGGTGAATGGGGGTAGAGTGAGGGGTCAACTTTCCACCTGGTGTGTGTTTTGAGGCTTGCGAAGACTTCTGCAAGGAGTTAACACTCTTCCAGTAATTGCTGAAGTGCCTGTCTCATTTGGGAGGGGACGCCTCGCTCAGAACAGGTTCTCCCATCAGGGGACGATCACCAGTGGAAGATCTCCAATGTAATTCCCCAACTGTAAATGCACATTGGTGTCTGACTTGCTCATGCTGGAAATGGGAAACAGGAGCAGAGGCATCTCATACTGCTTCCGAAACACTGCCCTCTCATTTAGAAGGCTCTGGAAAAGCAAGCCCAAAGCATGGATCTCCAAAAATGTTCTCCATCTTGAATGGCTCCCAGTTTTGCTTCCTGGTGGGTTGGCAGCTGTTGGCCATGTCTATGTTCTGAATACATTGCAGCCTACACTGCTGGTTGACTCTCCACCTTTCTGGTTGACTCTTCAGCTTGTCTCAGCACGGCTCTCTCCGTTACAACTTGCTCACTCGTCCTCCTCGTGTCCTCGGCTTCTCGTGGCTCTTTCATTTCCTGCAAAGGCAGGTCTGACTACTTCCGATGCTTTTCTTCCCCACCCCAGGTGTCTGGCTTTTTAACCAGCACAAGGTGGCCTTCAACTTCACAGCCGCTTTGTATGTTGCTGGAATCTACTGGCATCCCAGGGTCGGAGAACCGACTCAGCAGAGCTATCTAATGAGACTGTGACGAGGCGATGGATCTTGCTGCAGCAGCAAAGAAGCCTGAACCAAGAAGGGAAATTATCAGGCTATCACACAGGGAGAGAGTGGGAGTCCAGCCTACGAAACACAGATGTGTCTCCGTCAGCATTTCAGTGGCTGCTTTGAGCCAAAAGAAAGAGGGCATGCAAGGAGTCCCATTGGTTCAGATCAAAGGCCTCTCTAAGCCTCCGTTTGGTCCACAAGCATGAGGTGAGTGTCAGGACCTGAGCTGCTCTCTGGCCCCACCTGCTTGCCTGAACCAGGATAGCCACAGCAGTGAGGGCAGGATTGGGCCCTGGTGCTCCTGGAGCTCTTAGGCCTGGAAAAGCACCAGCTGTGGAAGCTGGGGGAGGGTCCGGCTGAGAGTAGGATCTTCCCTTCAGCCCTTGCTCCAGCAGCATCGGTCTTCCTGCCTTGCTGCCTGGATCTCAGCCCTGGTTCCTGCCCCCTGCGACCTGGGCCATGGACACGGAGAACAAAAGCGCCTCCCACTCGTGTTCCCTGGCAACCATTGCTCAGGGACAGGTGCCTTTAGCATGCTGGAGGCAGAGGATCGCAGGCGCTTCAGGTAGCTAAGCCAGAAGTACCCCATGCAGCCTTCCGTTCCATTTTCAAGGGGGAAAGATGGGATTCCCCTGATACACTTTCACCTCCACATCTAATTGAGTCAGGGGGCTGAAGGGAGACTTATCTGGAAGTCCACATAAGCTGTTCCTGATCTCCTTGGATGAAAGACAGATGTAAGTGCAAATAAATCAATCCTGTTTTGCATTTATATGATACAACATCTGAAATGTTCCATCGCTGCTGAAGAAACCCTCACAAAACCACTTCGTTCAGACTCCTTCCTCAGCAGGAATAATTTGCTCGGCACCTTGGAGCTCTTCGGCTGCCTTCCCCTTGTACCCTCTAAAGGGCTCGGACACCAACCCTTATCGGCCCCTGTTGGCATGGTCAACGGTCGGGAGCAGAAGGCGTTGCAGCCAAAAGCATCTGCAAGGCAGCCAGTTTGGGGAGGCAGATCTTCTGCAGAAGGTGACATGGAAGACATTGCTGCCCACCTTGAACAAGGGGGGGGGGGGGAAAAAAAGAAAACCCCCCACTGGTGTCTGAACTTCCCCTAGATTTGGCTGCCCCTGCGCCCTTTTCAGAAAAAAAATTTTCCCCCCCCCCCCCCCGGGATCTCTTCAGTCCTTCTCTAACCTCTGCAGGGAACTGGGGAGTGGAATGAAGGAGTCCCTATCCTGTTGGAGTTGCACCCCACCACTGTCAGTGGGGCTTCCACGAGGACAGGGCTGGCAGCCCCAGTTGGACTGGAAGATGCAGGATCCGGACAAAAACTGGGCAATTCTAAGCCATGTTGGTTCCCGTAGGAGAGCATTAAAGATCCTCCCAGTGAAATCAATGAGATTTTGGTTGCACTGCACCCCATTAAAGCAAATAAGGAGAAACAAAAGAAAACCGTTTCCCTTCCGACACAGGAGGGACCCCGGTGATGCGAACCAGTGGGAGGGAAAGGGGGAGGCAACAGGGCCTCTTGTTCTCTGCTGATTAAACTGAGGAGTTAATAGAAGCAACTAAATCCCTTTTATTTACCATGAGGTCAGGGGTCAGTGTGAGTAAATCATTAATTAACACACTGACGCCTCAGTGCTATTGACAAGGTTGTGTTTACACACTGGGACAAATGCACCCCCTTGCAATTAAGCAGGCAGTGAACTTCCGCGCTCTTGACGCTTGATTGTTTTTCCAGCTTACTTTGCCTCAGTCCCTTGTGCAAAAACAACGCTTGATCCCTCTTTTGACACGGCTGTCGGTACAAGCTCCCCGTTCTTAGAGAAGTTGTGGAAATGACTAGGTTCCCCTCCAAACACATAGACTGGGTTCAAACAGCATGGTAGGGTTTGAGTGTGGGTTGTCACTGAACCATTGCTGAATTATGGGTTATCGTGTTTCTGAACCCAGCTAAGGTAACAAAGCTTGGTGACCAACCATGGCTTCTATCCAGGGATTGTTCATGGTCAACAAAAAACCATGGCTTGTTAGAGCAACTACATTTAGATAACGCAAAAGCACACATTTCTATGGCAGCCTATGCCTCATTAACAACCCTTAGTCAACCACTGAATGCTGTTTTTCATGTTGCCGGAATCCAATAATAATAATTTATATCCTTGGTAGTGGATGGTATATGAAAGGTTTAATAAATAAATAATTTGGCAAATAAGAATGCTAAAAAAAATGGCAAAACTGGTAAACGTACCCACAAAAGCAAAAGTAGGGATTTACTTGTGGTTTTCATGCACAATCCTAATTGGTTTCCCATTATGTTTAGATAGAAAGTTTGTACAAAGCAATGTTTGCACCAAATGCACATAGGCATGTGAGAAACATTTCAATGCCAGGTTCTTTTTGTTAAAGAAAGATCACCGCAGCATCACAAAAATGGTTTTCACTTTTCCTCATAAAAATGTTACCTGTGAGGCTAACAGAGATGCCAGGGGAAAGATGGAGGCTCTGCGATGGAAGCCGGGTTTCCATGCCGAAGGTGATAGCTTCAGGTGCGTTATGCACCTCTGGCATAGTGGGAATAACTCTGTGGACCAGCACATGGTTGTGTTCATCTAAGCTGCACAAGTAATGGACTAAGTGCACCTTGCATGCAAATCTAGAATTGTAGGACTTTTGTAGGACCTCCATCTGGCATCTATAGGTTCCTTGGACCTCCATGCTGTGGGGGTGGTGATTTCGAGGGAGATGGTATTTAGCATTCCCCCCACCCGGCCTCAAGAGTTGCCGCCCTCCTGATGGGATTCCAAAGACGTGTTTCCCTTAGCAAAGCCTCTGTTTCCAGAAGCCAGCGTGATCATGGCTAGGAGGCATGCGTGCCCCAAACCCCATTTTAAGCAGGCCTCTGCCAGAGCAACGGGGAGCCTTGAGGAATCAGTGGTTTATCTCCACTCCACAGAATTCAAGATGAGAAATTGGATGCTCAGCTTCTCTATCATGATGGAGGAAGAGTTAAAGAGCACTAAATCCTACAAAATAATTCCTGCCACAGCTGTAAGGAAAACCCTTAAGCCCCCTCAAGAAATAGGATGTTGACAAGCGAAGGTATTAGAACTCCGGCATTTATCCTCCTGATTCCTCCAAGCAATTCGGAATTCACTTGCTCTTTCGCTGCATGTGGATGATGCCATTTCTAGATTCTGCCGTCCACTCAGTCACACAATATTATCAGTGATAGCAGCCAGCTACAAAGGCAGACTTGTTTTCCTTCTTAAGAGCAGCTTCTGCCTTCTGTTGCACTGATACAGAAGAAGAAAGCCATTTATTCCCTCTTCAGCCTCCTCCCTGGAACTTCCGTCTTACAGAGATGGGGGCGGGGGGGTGGCCACCACCCATCTGCTCTCTTCATAAGCATTACTGCTGAGGGATGTCTCCGTCTATTCCTACTGGTAGGAAGCAAAGCAGTACTGGTACACTATTCCCCGGCAGTCCAATCCAGTCCAGTCCGGCCAAGGCAGTGCCAGGAAAGAAATTGAAACTGAACCAATAGGCAAGATGGATTGTAAATAGTTGGTCAGACTTAGGAATGCGGAAGAAGAAAATGAAGCTGGTACAAAAAGAAGGTAGGAAGGAGTGATTGATGGCACCTCTTGCAGTGTTCCAGCATCCATCAGCTGAAGCATAGGACATGTTCTTAATTGTACTTGACATCTCCTTCTCAGATAGTCTTGTTAGGACCTCCATCTGCAAGAACCTCAAAGTCTGGATTGGTTTGAGAATCCATCCAAGGACTTTGTCCATCTGCCATGTCTTCCTTGCAGATCAGGGGTCTCCTTCCCTTGCACAACACACTCCTGTGAAGAGTTGGCCATGGTTCCTCCTCACCCATATATCTATGGGTTGGCCATGGTTCCTCCTCACCCATTTATCTATGTTGTAAGCCGCCCCGAGGCTTCGGCGAATGGGGCGGCATAAAAATGTTTTAATAAATAAATAAATAATAAATAAATAAATAAATAAATAAATATTCCTGTCCACAGGCTCAAGCACAGAGGATACCCCATGTGGATTGCTCCTCCTTGATGTGTTGGACCTACTCGTTCTTTCTACTAGGCTTCTTCTACAATCTGAACTTTGATACCAGGTTCTGAGCTATCATTTTGAGGGTGCGGTCGGGAGTCCTATTCAGGCATTATAATGAGTGGTGAAATGTGCCACCTGAGCAAGGATGGAGCAATCTATCTGAGATATGACGGGACATCAGCACAGCCCCATCCCTGCTCTTGGGGTGAGTTTCATTCTTTTGTTTCATACCTGAACAGGGCCATAGAAGCAAACCATTTCAGTTGCCTATGGGCCTGATGCTGCAATAGGAAGATCTGCATGGGACTAAAATATCCTTTCACTTCAGTCATTTGCAGAGGCCTTCTTCAAGGTGAGAGGCAGTTGATGCCACCCAAGAGCCCACATACAAAGCTGTCTTAGGTCATGCTCAAAGCGTCATGCTCTTTAAACATGTCTGGAAGGGATGGTAGAATCCACTCCAGATTCCATAATCCTTTGCAGAATTTTGGTGGGGGAGAAGTCTATGCACCGACTAGAAGAAGCTCAAGGGGTTTCACATGGCACCCATTCACTGGCCTACCTGACGATGTCCAAGGGCTGAACCTTGTGAGGATGTACAACAGGTGCTCCACAGTAGAGCAAGATCCTTTCTGAACACCTGCTTGAAAGAGACTTAGCTGGTTAAGATTCAGGTGTTAGAAGTGGTTCAGCAGGCACTGGGCAAGCAGTACATTATTAAAAAGGAAGCATTCCTTCTGAAACGTGTTTATTGTAAATAGACCCTGTATTTATCTTTTGTCTGTTAATAAATTCATACATTATTTAAAAAAAAAAAGAGCAGCACTCCTCTTTTTTCCCTCACAAGAAGACCTGCTGAGCTCTATCATCTCATTTTAAGCGACTTCCTGTTCCCCGAATACAAAACAGCCACCTGCACCAGTGCTATGCGCAAAAGGATTTAAATAAACACACACAGATAATTAGATCAGTTAACCTTGCAAATTAAAACAAGCACATTGTATTATCTCCAGTTTATCCAAAAAGAAAATATGAAGTTCCCACCGATAAATAGCTTTAATAACATGAGCAGAGAAACGCACGTTGGCTTCCCAGTGCTAAGCCTTCCGAGCCGCGAGTGATCAGAAACACAAGAGTTCCACGTTGCGGAGCGTGACACCGACGGTCCCACCCAAGGTGTGCAAGGCAGGTGGGGTCACAGAGGGCAACTTTTCAAACTCCGACGACAGATCCAGTTGGAGAGGAATGAGAGGCCTGATGTTTTGTGAGGGCCAGCTTCTCGCCCCATTATGCCCAGTCAGGATGGAAGCCATGCCCGTGCCACAAAGACTGCTGGGAAATTACTTGCTATCCGCTATTTTGGTCCGGGTAGCCATCCTTTCGCACCTCCCAATTAGTTGTGTGAGCTGCTTCTGTTGGCATTCTTCAGGATCAGACACAGCATCTCTAGAAATTGCGTCTTCGAGGAGGGGTGGGCAGAGATTGTGACAGTGTTGTGTCTGCACGTGAGTTTATACCAGAGTTTAATGCTTGACTCTTTCCTTCCCATCCCCACCTCCAAGTGCTCTGTACATGCTGAAAATATTACTGAATGCATTGTATTCTACGATACAACCAACCGTGAGAGAAAGCTTTCTATTCAATCAGCGGCGGTTAAAAGAAAAGAAAGAGAAGAAGTCTTAGGGTCAGTTCAATATATGGCAGAAGAAGGTGACACACTTGCAATGCTGTGATAGGAAGATCACACGGACACCCTTTGCTTTGAGAATATAAGTGCTGTACATAACAATGAGATGATATCTCCAGTTCCATTCTTTTAGAGTTCTTCCATTGCATCTTGGCCTGGAAAACACACCTGCGGAATTTATTCCAGGCTTGTACAAGATTTGCCAGCGTGTTCTGTTTTTCGTTTACCCGCTGGCATCTCCCTCACCACCCCACCGGGTTATCAGTGCCTTCATACATTCAGATTGCCAGGGCCTGCAAAAATAGAAACGCAGAAGAAAGGCTTTGGAGTAGCTGTTTGCAGTGTTTTACTGAGGGGCACAGGTGCTTCTGCACAGCGATAAAACTCCAGGCCGTGGAGATCATTGATACAATGGTGAGCGTGGAAATCGCGTCATGTTTTCTGAAATGTTGGAAAAGTGAAGCAAAAATTCATGCACAAATTTGAATTGTTAATGCAGAAGGGTTGCAGCAGGATGGAGGTGCATTAATGAAACCTACAAGCTGTGCCTGAAATCCAACCATCATTTCTAGAGATTCACCCCACTATTTCTATCTAGGAAATGTTACAGTTATTTTAATTCAGGCACGCTGGGTGGTCCATTGTTGTTATGCTATTTTTCAGCAGTCCTGATGACAATAATGTTGATCCACACTTAATTTACCATTGTGTGACTCATTTGATAATTGCTGTTTGTCCTATTTCTATGGCTAAAGGACATGGAAAAGGAGCAAATCGAAACCTGCCTTGATACCTGTATGGATAAGGCAAATTTAGAAAAATGTAAATGAAGGAGTGAACCAATTAGCAAGTTTCGTCTTTTCTTTCCGCCACCCAAAGGAGTTGAGTCTTCCAGGCCTGGAGGCACAGTGATGAGGAAGCAACAGATGACCCATGTGCCACACTCCTTCCATGGGTTCTTTGGAACCTCTGTTGCCTCCCGCTGCCCTACTGATCCCGGACCACCAAAATGCCACCCTCTGTTTGGCATCCATATGCATTTGAGGGATGCTTCCACTGTTCCCTGCTAACAAATTGGGCAGTACTTCAGAATAGCAAAGTTCATCAGTTGAACTATGGAGGTTTGCCCTCAGTCCTGTTCGCACATTTAACTGAGCATGGCCACTGAAAGCTAGACTATGCCACTGACACACACCGGCTTGGCACACCCAGTGCACACATCCAAGGGAAAATGTGCACAAGCACAGAGTGGCCCACATATGACTTCCTGCTTTGTGGTCCTCGATGAAGGTCCATCAACAATGAGGACCTGGATAGCAGACTGAACATGCAGGTCACCTTGTGACGGCTTCTTCCTGCAAAGGTAAGACAACCGGTATGTCTGTTCAGACTGCTAAACTTCTTTCCAAGTTGACTGTTCTTAATTGTTTTGGCATGCGATTCTTAGAATGATACTTTACACTGACTTTTAGGTTTTTGATATTTTGTAAAGTGCCCAGAGACCTTTGGGCTATTGGGTGATAGAGAAATGTAGTACACCCAGTGCTGTAGATGATAATGGAACTTTTGCATCTATAGATATAAAGTAGAATATGCACATCTATTGGAAACCTCTGTCCTCTTTTGACCTCTTTTTGGGCAGGACAAAAGAGCCTGCTGGATCAGACCCAAGGTCCATCCAGTCCAGCACTCGGTTCACACGGTGGCAACCAGTTGCCCACAGGATCGCTAAGCAGGATGGGTGCAAGACCCCCACCTTCCCAAGCTCCTCAGCAACTGGTGCAGGCAGGCAGGCCAAGTCTGGTCAAGAAGGCAGCCCATGGCCAGCCAGGCAAGAAGCCGTAATGGCCCCCTCCCTCCTGATCTGCCTGATCCCTCGTTAAAGAATTCCAGATTGTTGGCCATCACCATTTCCCATGGCAGCCCATGAACAAGCTAGAAAGGGATGCTGTGGATGTTTCCCATTTCTATGGATGCTGATTTTTCACACCTTGACCCAACAGGGTACCAGGACTGCAGGAGAACCAGAACCAGAGGTTGTGAATGGCAGAATATTTCCCCCCATATATAACCTGGATTGCACGCAGGGCTGATTTCCCTCTGAGCCTACAAGCAATTCTTTCCTGAGGTCTTTGCTAGTTTTCTGAGCAAATCTCACCATACTTGCTCTCACAGAGAGTGGACCTGCTCGTAGCTTGTTTGTGACTTTAGATTAGGTTTTCTCCAGGCAGGCTCTTCCAGGGTTGCCCATACAGTGCTTTTTGTTAGAACAGAAAGCATCAAGAAGGTGTGTGCAGGGCAGAGGGGGAGATTAAAGCACCTAACAAGCGCTCTTGATGAGGTTGCCATCCTATCCATCGTCTAGGTCCTTTTCACCCCTCCATCCCTCACGCTCGTGCCAGCCACTTGGAGCCCAGAGTTTCATTTCATAAAGTGAAGCTACAAGCAACCTCCTCCTGGCCTTTGCTTCTCTGATGAGTGTTTATGGAAGGCAAAACTTGCTTTGGTTCGAGGACGGACGGGTTTTCCTGATAACAGGGATTTTTGGCTGGCACTTTGGCTGTACAAGTACATATGATGTACCAGGGCTCTCATTATCAGATTAAAGGCACATCGAACTATGTGGGAGAGTGACGGGGGGAGGTCTCTGACTTTCTCTTTGCCAGGAGCCCTAATGGGCTGTGAAAGGAAGCTCTTTCCATCGCAAATATTCTTTTTCATTAAAAAGTGCAGGCGGGGGAAGCCATCAGCTCTTCATAGGGATGTACAAATCTGGTTCATTTGGGTTTCATGGATGGGCAAGCACCCGCAGTTGATTTAAGATTTGTACTTCCATGCATTTGCACTTCCAAAAATATACACCCCCACCACAAACGTGCATTTTAATGCTTTAATCCTTGGGGGAAAATGAGAAGTAACTAACAAAACAACATCAAACTAACCAGCAAACAGCCCAACACCTCGTCCTCGAGTCCATGGAATCTATGCAACTTTGGAAGTGCCAGTCTTCCGTAGAAAAATCCAAATTCATCGGAAGCCACTGGAGATTTCGTTGGTGTCCCTACTCTGTGAGCACAAAATTCTTGGGCTTGAGTAACAATCGATGTTGGTTAAATACTTGAAAAAAAGAAGTTACCTTACAGGGAGCAGCATGTCAACGGACGCCTGCAAAGGGGGGATTTTGTCATGGTTTCCTTCTCTCCAGGGAGGGAAAGTCATCTTTCTATTGGTGGAAGCTAAACTGGAGTCTGGCTAGTACTAAGGAAGCTTGGGTACCACCAAAAACAATGAACTTTCATCTCCCCATCTAAAATGTGATGTTCTAAGCTTCTCCCCACCCTCACCAGTGGCAGCTGCCATGTTGGGCTATGAACGTACTCCTAGTGTATTCCCATCATAATAGTGTAGTGACTTGCAACAGAGCGGGGGAAATCACTGGGTTTACATGTTTATGCCAGAACACCCAGTTCATATCCCCAGAAAATGAACATGAATAGAATATTTCTCACTAACAAATCTGCACAGCCCCCAGAACTGTGGTAAATTTCCACATCCTGTGCTTTCGAAAACTGAGCACAAAGAATGAGTACATCTGAAAATGCACACAGAAGTGCTGATCTCAACGGAAGGATGAACTGAGTGCATTTAAGAAATGGGTATGTATAAAGTGTATATTTAGAACAATGTACTAAATCTGACTTCTACAGAAGTCTTCTCAGACCCCAAGATTTTCTACAGAGGGCCTTCCTTCAGGACCACTATCTTCAGAGGCATCTTTGAAAGTGACTTCAGAACAGTTTTGGTGGCCATTCCCAAAATGTGAATGTGTTGCAGACATGGCTGGATCCTGAACTGAACTGAACCAATCTGCACAAATTATCATGGACAGTTCCCGAATGAAAAAGTGTTGTGAGGATGGTGGAAGACACTTCTTCTGCACCATACAGGCTACCTATTTACAAGTCAAGATCAATAGCATGGTGGACTCAAGGTGTCCTTGATTCTCAAGCTCACCCCACCTCTTAGCAAACATTAAATGAATTCTCAAGATTCATTCCACTTATCCAATTTATTCCCCAGTAACAGTTTGTCCTCCTTGAGCCAAGGGCACTAATGCACAATTATTTTAATTATTTTTATCATAATTTGTTACTGTCCCTGCCTCAGGATTCTTGCAAAATGAAGAGTGGGGAAAGGGGAGCGGTCTTTTCTTCATGGGGATGTGAGATTTGATCTCCAGTCATGTTTTATTTCCAGGAAAAACAGCATGGTTTTGCATGAAAGAATTAAATTCAGCAGAAGATTGGTTGCAAGATCTTGGGAAGGAGTTTGGCTAAAGATGCAAATCTACTTCAGAATGCTGTCTCCAAAGCAGGTACTTAAAAGAACATACACCTTTCCTGTCATTTTTCACAGATACCTAGAAGGCCAATTGAACTGCAACTCCCATCATCCACTGCTTACCACATGGTGGGAACTGCACTCCAGCACATCTGGAGGTCGACCATTTTGGGCATGGCTGAATTTCCTTGGAAGTTGATCAGAATTTCCTGGGTGAAAACATCCCTTCTAGCTGTTAATCTTCCATGGAATGGACAAGCCAAGGATGTCGGTTGATACAAGGATGTCGGTTGATACCATTTTCACCCTGAAATCTTTTCTGACCCCTTTCCACATCGGTCTTTTTTTCCACCACCATTTTTGCTTTAATATACACATCCTTGCAAATGTGTCACACACACACACACACACACACTCACGAGTTGTGCACACTGCCTCGAAACCTATGCATTTCTGCAAGCATTGTAAGGGCCAAGAAGCGCATCATAGACTCTGCAGGGGTGCATAGTGGAAACCGGTTCCCCCCATGTCAGTGCGGTGGTGCATGCGCTCCGGGGTTTAATCTGAATTGTAAAGATGTGATCCAGGGTGCTGAACTTTATTCCCAGAACAGTGCAGCACCACAAACAGCTGCTTCAAAGTTCAGACCAGGGGTGTCTTCTAGCAGGTGGAATAAACATTCATTTTAATTTATGGACATTTGTTCACCAAATGTAGGCACGTAACATGCAATTCAACACATGCCCACTCAGAAATGGATCTCATTGCAGTCAATGGGATTACTCACGAGAAAGTGTATAGAGATTGCAGTCTAAACTTATTCTTTCAGTAGAAGTGCTGGCCATATTCGCAGCAAGAATGCACTTAACCAGGTCTTACACCAAGACGAGGTGGTTCATATTCCCTGACCAGAGAGCAAATTGCAGGTTGAGTTTTTTGCTTTGCCTATAATGTTACATTAAATCAGCAACTGGAAGTGAGAACCCTGGAGAGTGGATTATTTTTCATGTCCCTTCCTTCTAAAAGCAAACTATGGTGGCTGAATAAAGATAACAGGACGGGAGTCAAAGTGATGGGGCCTCCACTGAGAAACCAGAGGGAGGCAACCGTGGGGCTGGGTGAGCCCCATGGATTTCTGTCTTGCGTATATTCATGATAACCCTTCCTTCTGGGAGCTCAGGGTTGATGGACACCCTTCCCCTTTCACCTGCACAAGAATGTTGTAAGGTAGCTTAGGCCAAGATGAATAATGGCCCCTCTGTCACCTGGCAAACCTTGAGGCTTGGTAAGGATTTGAACCCAGGTTTTTGCTCCGCACCGTAGGGTGTTGGACATTGCTCCTCTCTGGCCTTGCTCCCTCACTGCCATCTCTGAGACGTGCAAAGTCTCGCACCGGAGAATGCAGTGCCACAGTCGCATTGTGGTGCGACCTCCTGTGTGTGTCCATGAAGCGATGGAAGCTCCCTTCAGTTTCTCCTGGGACAGGATGCTACCAAGTCTCTGCCTTGCACCTGAGCCTGTGGGAAGCAGCTGTGAAAAACCAGCATCCTGCCCAGTGTGAACAAACAGGAGACAAGCATCTTTCTCCAAAGGCATCTGCACCTCCCTATCGCTTTCACCGAAGCACATTTTGGGGTGCAGGTAGCAGGAAAGGTTGCCTTGAGAAATCAAACACCTCCCCTGATGGGCTGCAGAAACTGCAGCTGAGAAGCATGTTTCTGTCAAGCAAAGATCTTGTTTGTAACTGTAAGACTTGTGCACGGCAGGCTATTTGATCCTGCAAGAGCTTTGATCTGAGCCGGCACCTGAAATGTGGAGAGGAATGTAACTAAACTTTGCAGCTGAAAGGAAGGGAAGGGCGGCGGGGAGGGGGGATTCGGGTGCAATGCATCAAACAGAAACAACTGAATTCCACATGAGTTAGCCAGTAAATGTAACTGTGTTTGAGGCAGAAGAAAGAAAAGCATAGCCCCTGGAGGCGATTAAAAAATGAGAGGCATTTTTCACCTACACAAGGATATGATCTCTAACTCAGTGTAAGATATGGCAATATTTTGAGGCAGACCGTTGGCCCATTCAGGTCGGCATTGTTGACTCTGGCTGGCAACAATTTCCCAAGATCACCTGCCGAGATCTTTCTCAGACCTTCTGACGCTGCTCAAGTTCCTTTTAAAATGGAGACAGAACTTTGGGCTGTCGGCATGTAGAAAATGAACTGTGCGTCCAAGCAATAGAAAGCAGATGTTGATATTCCTGAATGCCAGCTGTCTTCTGCAAATTAATTTTCTATCTATCTTGGGATGGTCTGTTCTGACTGGCAGAAGTTGAAATAAGTGATAAATAACCAAAAGCCCAACATTTCCAACATGCTTCTACATTTTGCCTCAAAATGTTACTTTTTTTAAATCCAAAAATAGGTATTGGGTATTGCACTTTATCCAAAACTGTGCATTTTAAGAATGCACTTCAGTATGCCTTTTGATCCAAGCATGGTATTGTAACAAGGGATGTGTGAATCAGCAAAAATCAAGCTCACTGAACTTCTCTGAATTCCACCTCAAAGCTTTTTTCAACTTGAGTGCATAGCAGATAGCTTGGGGTGGGGGGAGCTGCGTGGAAATCTGTGCCTCTTTTGTGACTATTTGTGCAAATGTACGCAGCGGTTGCATCTTACGCTGGGCAAGGAGACATGGTGGAGCGAAGGACCAGCCTGTGAAAGAATGAGGGTTAAATTTAGTCCTTAATCTCCATCTATTGGCACAAAGAAAGATGATTAATAACTCCCAAGGCTTAGAGTACCCTCCTTAGATAAGGAATGAGGGGACCTTCTTGAGGCTCTGATTATCCTCTTCTAATGGGCTTCATTTATTGTGTAAACTAATAAAAGCAGCAGCTGCTCATCTCTCTGGGTCCAGCAGGAAGGCTGCGAGGCCCAATGCAATTATGGCAGGGGAAATGGCCCAGGAGGCAGAGTCTTGCCAGCTTCCCCACTCAAGAGAGCCCTGGTTTTAAGGCTGGCTTCCTCTCCTTGGGAGAATCTCAGCACCTGGTTCCATTCGAGTAGCTTTCGCCCTGCCCTGGTCCTAGGAAGTGTGGAAAGTGTTTGGCAGGTGGAGGGGCCCTCTGCCGGGGGCGCGTCGACCGGATCCTGTCTGAGAAACCCTTTGGTGCTAAGCCAGACTGAAACAGGGAAAGGAGTACAGAAGTGTGTGTGGGGGGGGATGGGATGTGTGTCCCCCCCATCAGTGCCGTAGCCGAGAACTGTGGGACTCGGATAAAATGGAGAGGAGGATGTCTGTGTAAGCACTCTTGGGTTCCTTACAAGACGGGAAGAAAGACGGAATGCAGAAAGAACGACAAGCGAAGACATGGCTCCAAAACCATGAAACGCAGACACCCAAAGCTGGGTACGCACACTGAAATGCCCCTGTGCATGTACTGCCTGTGCAGAGATCTATTTCAATGTGATGTGATGTGATGCGTTGTGTCTTTGTCACCTGCAGTGCCGTCGTGAGTCTCTAGGAGGCAGACTGTGCCAACACACCCATGGGAGTGGCCCTGAGTCAGGCCTAAGTCAGCTGGGTATTTTGAGAGGCAGCACACTCCCCACCCACCTGCTCCTGCCACACACTGGTGGCACAGCATCCCGTCTGGCCAATGTGGGGGCAAGCACCTTTCTATACAGGGCTGTACCACGACAGGGACCATGCCTGGAAGTGCCAGAGGCTATGGCTCCACTGAGGCAGGGTGTACACAGGGTCCAACTCTGACAGCTGTGCAACTTTACTTATTTATTTCTATTTATAGGCCTCCGCGTGGTCCGAAGGACTCCCTAGGCAGTGGACAACAATCACAAGACCAGAACACAGCAATTTTAAATTTACAAAATATTAAAATCAATATAATCACTATGATGCAATTAAAAAGATGCATAGCAACACCAACAGCTTCACTCAAAAGCTTTGCTGTGTCAAATGAGATCGATGCATTTGCTGATGATGAATACAGTTATATGGTGTCATCATGGGATATGGGTTGTAGGGTATACTAAAAAGCAATAGCACCCACAAGCAGCATGCAGTTCAGGGCCAAAGAATACATTACATGAAGTTCTTTTCAACTTTACCCAGTTATAGAAGGCAACATCTTTTTCCATAGCAGGAAGAAAAAGCAATTTGAGACCAGCAAGAAATGGGTTCAAGACGTTACGCTCCACGTTATTCACCCTTCCGCCATTCCTGATTAAATCACATATTCATTCATTCATTCATCCATCTGATTTGTACCATGCTTTTAGACCAAGAAAAATGTCAGCCAATGTAGCTTCAGGCTATGTCCTTCAGGAAAGGCCTGCACTGTGCAGTTAAGCCCTGCCTTGATTACGGGGACAAAAAAGAGGGGGTGCAGGAATGTAAAAAGTGACAGACCTGGGCTTAATAACCTGTAGTGGATGAACACACGAAGACCGAGGATGTGAAAGCACGTGCAGCTCATTTCAGCAAGGGTTAACCAAGCCAAACTCTTCTTGTGGAGGCATCTTTTCTTGGGTGAACAAAGAGTAAGGATTATCACATCTGCCTCTTTGCTTTCTCCTGCATTCATTAACTCCCTTTTCTGTTTCCTAAGCACTCACCTGAGTCATCCAAATCCCATAGATGCAGTAATTCTTCGCATGGGGAATGCCATGGGATGCCAGTTAGTAATGTGGATGCTTAGGACTGGGAGGAGTGGCAATTCTAATGAAACATTATCACGGGACATGATCCGAGCTTGCTACATTCCTGCTGGGCAACCCACAAGAACCCCTTGTGGGACAGATTCAGAGAACGGCCCAAGTGTGTACCCATCCAGATAGCTGACCGTATCTGGAGATCTGGTTCCTGGAAGGGCAAAGCACTTGAAGTTCTGGGCCGTGGCTGGACAACTTTGTTAGTTCTGCTTTCTCCCACTTCCTTTTCCCTTGTTTTTTAAAGTTTCCGGTTTGGTACCAAACATGAAGCAATGCATGCATTTTGATAAATTCTTCCTGAAAGCAAACTGAGCTCTGGTTCTCACCCAGGGAGGAGCAATGGAATTGTGATCTCTGAAAGCTGAGGACAGGCGATCTTGTTAAATACATCTAAAAGGCCACTTTGTGGAGGAACATTAAAATAACTCTGGCATTAATACCTGGGTTGAGGTCCTTAATCATTAATCAGTGTAATTAATTCACTAATCTCAGATTCAAAGTGTGTGTTTTTAATCAGTGATGTCCTCCGTTGATGTCCTCTCGTTGCTGGCACTGTGGCATGCTATTTAACAACACGAGATCAGACAAAACCCGTAAGCAACCGCATGGAAACAAAGGCCGAGTCTGATGGGCCTAGAAATATTCCAGGCCATAAATTAAGTCCAGGTCTCTCTCCACTTCAGAAATGCTCCATAAATAAAGCAAGATGGATACAATGATTGGGACACACACAACTGGTTAAGGACACAGAAATGAGCCAGATAAAAACTTGGCTTGGGACTCAGTCCTTCTGAAGTTCCAGTGAAATGAATAGGAACTGTGCAAGAGCAAAAGAAAAAGACAGACCTTTGTAACCAACAACCACAAACCTATCTGGTCTAACAAACTTGTTAGAAGCTTAACTGCCTTAGGAATCAAAAAGTCTCCAGTTAGAATCATACCTTTGACATGAACTTTCCTAGGTAGTCTTGGGTTTAGCTTTGTTGTGGATATTCCTCCGTGCCTCCTTCCAAGCAGAGGAGGATGATGGCTGTCTGACTGAAGGCCCATATTCTGATATAGCTGACAAGTTAGTGTGGCTTTAAAGTCTAAATGGAGAGTATTGCAGAAGGCAATAACAAAAGAAATGAGCAAAGTCAGAATATTGGCCATTAGGGAAAAGCTGCAGAATTATAAAATGCTGCCTCCAAATGCAATAGCGCCTTTCCTTTCCAAAGCGAACTGACCAGACCAGGCCTTCAGGGTAGGACCTTCTGCTTAAGGTCCAGTAGCTTGGAACACCTGATGCTTCTCATCTGGTTAAACTTCTTAACCTGATGGCATACCATGGGATGAACGGTGCTAGCTTTATGTCTCCCTAGTTCCATGCTAGCATGCTCACAAAACTTCCCCGTGGTATTTGAAATGCTCCTGCTTCTCCCTGGCTCCACTGGCTTGGCATTTCAGCTGAGGATTCTAGCCCACCCTCCTCGTCTGAGGCAGAATCTATTCCTGCTTCCCTCTAAGCTCCTTTGTAAGAAGAGGGGGCCCACAACGTGGAAGTTTCAGCTTGCATTTCCTAAAATATGAGACTAACAATACATGTCTGTTTAGAAGCAGGATGGGGAAACGTTGGCAACCCAGATAAAGTTGGACTACAAGTTCTAGCATCCCGGATCTGGAAGCTGGGAGATGGACAACTTACTGGATGGCCACAGACATGGATCAGAAACTAAATGGGACTGGAACGTGTTGCTTTTCACCTCGATCTTTGGTCAGCCTTCTTCCTGTCCCCGAATGTGAGACAGTGGATTGTGAGTGTTGGTCTTTCTATCATAAAACCGTTTAGTTAGATGCACGTTTTAAGCACCCACCCAAATCTGCTGTTTCCCCTGCAGATTCAAGTTTGAAAAGGCATATCTATATTGTTTTTTTCCCCAAAAGACACATTTTAAAGCACACATTTTTCCAACAAATACATTTTGTAAATGCGATTGCAGCCTCAGGAAAGTATGAGCTTTGTCCCCCAAATGCGCTTGTATTTGGGTATGCTAATGAGGGGAATTCGGGTAAACAAACCAACAAAATGAATGGAAGTGGAATTCCCATAGGGTCCTACTACAGAGCAATGCCATTTCAGTGAAGGAAGAAGAAAATATTTCCTGTTTATATGGGAAGGAACAGATGAAAGTTGAAAGACAAGTTCTCAACTTTAGGTATGTGAGGGGGTGTCACACGGAGGTGGGCAGAGACCTGCTCTTCCCTGCAGAGGAGGGTAGGATGTGCTCCAACAGAGCCAGGCTCAGGGAACCAAAGTTTGATTTGGATGCCAGGAAGTACTTCCTGACAGTTAGGACCCCCAGGGTATGGAATGGGCTTCCGCGGGAGGTGGTTGAGGCCCCATCGGTGAGGGTGTTCAAGGATAGGTTGGACATGCACATGGTGGGCATGTTGTGAGTGGAGCTGGCTGGAGCCGGGGGTCAGACTAGATGGGCTGGGAGGACCCTTCTGACTTGCTCTGTTTCTGTGTTCTATGTTTACTGAGGAACTGAAAATTAACGAATCAATGGGTTCAAGCAGTTTCTACCCTAAAGTTCTTAGAGGACTCACATGTGAAATTTGAGAACTCCTAACAAAATTGGGTAAGAAGCCTATAAGATCAGCCTCTGTACTGGGAACTAGGGTTAGAAACATAGAAACAGAAACACAGCGAGTCAGAAGGGGCCTCCCAGACAATTGAGTCTGACCCCCGGCTCCAGCCGGCTCCAGTTCGACCAATATAACACCCTTTTTTAAATAGGATCCAGCAAATGACGAGCCTATTGTTCATCCGGGGTTACCAGGCTGAAAGCATTTCCACAGATAGCAATTATTAATCAGATCGAAGGGTGAGCCCTGATGGAAAAGAAATGAACATGGTGTCCACAGAGGTAAGTAATGTCTCGCTGACAGTTTAGCATTCTTGGAGAGCATCCATAAACAGGTGGACAGTTATGACCTGGTGGATATTTTTTACTTTGACTTCCAAAATGCCTTTGATGGGCCTTTGAGGAGAGACATGAGACAAATGTACAAAATCATGCAGGGAGTGTAGTAGATACCTTTCCTCCTCCCATTGAATGCTAGAACCCAAGATGATCCCATGAAGCTGACTGGTGGGAGAATCAGAAAATATGAAAGGAAATCCTTCTTCAAACAGCATGTAGTTAAGCCATGGAATCCCCTTCCACCAGATGTTGTGATGGCCACTGGTTTGGTTGGCTTTTAAAAGTTGGCTTTTACATTTTAAACTTCGGTTGGCTTTAAAATTTTAAAACTACAAAATTCCTGGATGGGAAGGCAATCCATGGCCACTAGCTGATGCAACGATCAGGCCAGACGCTGGCTCTCTTGCACTTGCTAGGGTTCTTTCTCATGCCCAGTGCTGGGCTGGAAGCGAATGGAGTTGAGATGAACTCTGTGGACAGTTGAGAAATACACAAGGTTCATAATCCTTTGGATAACATATGCCAAGCACACTATTCTTTGTGCTACGCTCACAGTCACAGATGTGAAAGCAGAACTCTGCCTGAACTCACTTCCTGCCGGATACCCACGGAATAGCCTGGTGCACGGTGGACTTAAGGCAGAGGCAAAATGGACTGGATGGATTCCCACCTCCAGGCCGGGTTCCTCACAACCCCAAGTTCTGGTGGCTGGAGGCTACTTCCAGGATCAGAGGCTGTGTCTGGTGGAGAGGCACAGCCTAATGAGCAGCTTGCTTGGGTTTCCTGTGAGCAGTTGCTTGGCCACTGTCTGCAAAACCTGATGCCCTCAAAAATAAAAAACGGGATGGGATGCATAGGATACCTTTCTGCTCACTCCTTCTGAACATCTTTTTCAGCTACTCCTTCTGCTTTTCATCTTTTTGTCAGGCCATGCATGGCCTATAAACTTTTGAGGATGCCTCCAAGACAGCAAGGGCTGGTTAACTGCTTCTTTGTTCATCTGATTCCTCCCCTACATGAACGATTAAGTCCTAAGATTCTCGGGGACTCAGCTTCCATGCTTTATGTGCCCCTTACTCGTTGTGGGTCTGTGAGCCCCCCAGCTGCCATATTTCACGTGTTCCCTATTTTAGCACCCTTTCAGCTTTCTTGATAAACCATCTGAAGCTTCCCTTGGCAGAGAAATAGTGAAAAAGACATTTCAACGTCGACAAATTGCTTCAGCTTAATTTTGTCCTTGCGCTTACAGAAACACATGTGAAAGAACAGACGTCATGGAGGAGCTGCCAAATATTGCATCAACTCGGAGAAAGAGGCACCTTTAATGCCTCCCTCAGTTCAAAGAAGTCCCACGAAATCCCACAGAATAGCAGTCCGTGAAACTGATGCCAACAGTAACTGCGAGGCTCATGGGTGTTTTTGGACAGAGATGGACCTCGCCTCGCCTCGCCTCGCCTCTCCTCTCCTCTCCTCACCTCTCCTCTCCTCTCCTCTATGTGCTCTGCTCCCTCCTAGCAACAAAAATGTACATGACCAAGTGTGTACCTTTGTCAAATACAGACAAACATCATTTAATCAATGGTGGGAGAATGCCTACATTTCATGCATGCGGCGCATGAAAAATATGTATGAAATGGTGCATAGATCTCCATGTAAGGAGGGTGTGGGGACACGAAGTTTACAATCTGACATGGACACAGGTCAGAACGAGCTTCAAGGTGAAATTTGGAGACTTTCAGCAAACCTGACCATGAGCTCCAGTTTCTTTCTGAACTGAAAGAACATCAAATGTGGCTGAAATTCTGACCTACTCAAAGCTCAGCATTTGACCTACTGATGTACTTTTGGTACATCAAATTTTAATCAGGCACGCTAACTACTTTTAAACCTTGCCTTTGATGGGAGCTGAGGCAGATACATCTTTATGGGATCAAAGCCTAGAGACCTACCAATTCAGATTCAATTCCGAGAATTCCCAAAAAAGTGAAGGGGGAGAAGAAACCTGGCACTTTGGTGGAGCAGCATTTCTTTCTAATGCCCCAGTGTGCTGCTGCCTAGCAAAGGAGCTAATATAGGATTATTCTGGGACGTTTTGATGTATTGCGGAAGTCTCATACCCTAAAAATGGGCCAATCTGATTATTTTCCTGGATGGCTCCAGTCATGCAGAAGAAATGCAAGGGAGGATTGTGAGACCGGGATTGAGATGAGTCATTCAAGCCGCAGTGTGAAGCCTCTTCTGAGGCCAGGATGGGCGACCTCAAGGGGTCATGGGGTCCCTTAGTCCCCAAACCCACCAGATTTCCCAGTGAAATTTGTCAGTGCGATGGCAGTGGAGGGGGAGCTTCCTTTTAAAGCAAAAAGCACCCATTTGATGCTCGGCATCAGTGACGATGGATGAATAAGGAGCTTTCCTTTAAATGGCCCTGTTTTGCTGAACCTGGGTGACAAATTACTATATTTTTATGTTTAATTTTTTAAAGTAAGAACAGAAGATCGCAAGAAAAGCCATTCTGGATCAGACCAAAGGTCCATCCAGTCCAGCACTCAGCACACACGGCGGCAGCCAGCTGCTTGCAGGACCCCTCCAGCAGGATGGGTGCGAGGCCTCCCCCTGCCCAAGCTCCTCAGCAACTGGTGTGTGCAGGCAGGCCGCCCCTGGTGAAGGAGGCAGCCCAGGACCAGCAAGGCCAGTAGCCAAGCACTTGCTCCCTGCAGTAGCAACCACTGATGCTCCAGGGCAGTGGCATTTCCCCGGGATCTGGAGCTGCCCTGGACACCTGGACAGCTGCCCTGGCCACTGGGCTTCCACATTTCAGAAGGGCCACCACAGGCTTCCAGTTTGGCCCCAGCTGGTTTGGCCCATCTTCCTGGCCCAGAAGGACTTGGCCTGCTCCTCAGCATTGGTGTCCCTTCAGGGGCTTTCTCTCCCCTTGATCAACAGGGTGGAGACTCAGGCCTCATCATGGGGCAGCCTCTCCTGGAATGTTTTATTTTTTCCTTCCGAAATGCGGCAATCATAAATACACAGGACCAAGTCTCCAATATACGGCGCCTCTTTAAAATGAAATACTTTGATTGTTCCAATCACAAAAAGTTGTAAAAGCGATGCTGAAGAATTAAGAGGCTCAGTGCACACTAACTAACTTCATCATAAATTCTGGTTTGGTTTCTGTTATCATATCGTCGTCTCTGGAGACCCTTGTCCCTGTCATGAATTGCCCTTTATAATTTATTCAGCTTGTACTTGCTGGATTCCTTTCTACTTATCATTCATCTTTACAGTTGTACATAAAATTAGATTGATCCGCCTCTGCCAGACCCGTCAAGAAGAGAAAAGTTGTCATTGAATAACACATAAAGCAAATGAAGACCCCCATGACAGGGCCTTTCTTGAGCGCGGCGGAAAGTGTCCTTTGAGAACCAAATGGCACGGGGCGGTGGAGGGGGGGGGGTGTCACCAGAGTGAGGCAGGAGGAGATGGAGAGATTGTAACCTTTGTAATCTGATTTTTAATTTGCAATCAAATGACCGGGACCTCTGGGAATTCTAAAACCGCCTCCTCTTCTTAAAAAAAAAACCTGTGCAACACTTGGATTATGGAAGCTATTGTGCACAAGAGCTGCAGCGACCTAAATTCGTCCCGTGAACCTTTTGACTGGGGAGTGCTTTGACTCCATTGGTTGTAGTTCTTTGTGAGGACTGGGGGGTTATTCCCATAATAATATCCAGTAAAACTTGGCTGTCCTATAGAACATCGGACACATTTCTGTAGGTTATTATTCTATTATATTGCATGTATTGCATATCCCTTCTCCTCTTCAAAGGAGCACTGCGTAGCCTATGAGGTCTTCCTTTTCTCCTCCGCATCCCCACAACACCAGATCTATGAGGCAGGTGAGACTAAGAGGCAATCAATTGACTGGTCCAAATTCACCTGGTGAACTGCCTGGAAGTTGTCCGAGAGCCCAGATGTCCCAGACCAGCACTGCAACCGCTGTGCCACGCTCCTGCAAGGTAGGAAATGTCCTACCCAGATTGCATTGCAGCGGGAGAGTGTGGTTTGTGCGAACGGAGGGGTGGTGAGCTAATATTATTCTCATTAGTATTCTGCACCACCATATAGCATTATGCAAACAGTATAGACAGGACTCTGTTCCCAAGGGAAATACATTCTCAACAGACAGTGGGAAAGCAAGATAGAGTGGGGTGGGGGGCATTGTCTTGTTGGAGGGGGAAATATGTGGGTGGATCTCCTTGTGCATACTTAGCACTGGGGAATTTAAGCAGACAAGCCAAAGGCTATCTTGCTAATTTGTGGCCAGTGCGTCTCTGAACTAGAGATTTCTGTGGTAGCAGCTCATCTACTTTTCTTCTGGACTGAACTCGGCAACAGAATAATCTAGTCTGTCCTGCAATGGCTCCTTGAATGACGTACACCTATATTTCAGAATTAATACTGTATGTCGGGTGCAACTGACAAGAAAACACACGTATGAATTTGATGAGGGATTCATGAAAAGACCAAGCCCATTTTTATGAATTGTGATATGATCTATTCTGCTCAACGCAGCCTCCTCCTGCAAGCACAGTCTATCTGACATTGGACAAGCAGACCAACAAACCCAACCAGCAGCTAGCTATCCAAACCTGTACACAAGGAGATCAGCCTAAATCTAGTTCAGCTCTTTGGCCACTACACTAGGATACTCTTAATTCATGCATTTGGACTTAAATTTGGTAATGATGACATGAGAACATAAGACCATCGAAAGAGCTGTGCTGAATCAGACGAAGGTTCCAACTAGTCCAGCATTGTGTCGACCATCCTGCCCATGCTCCTCAGCAATACTATGCTCAGGACCATGGGTACTGCTTCTGTGAATGGTGGGGTCATGGCGGCATCATGGATGGGGGACTTAATGTGGAGAACCACCCAGAGAGCTTTGGCTATGGTTGGTATAGACACGATGGTGATGGTGAGGGGGAGGAGGAGGAGGAGGAGGAGGAAGAAGAAATAATAATAATAATAGTAATAATAATAATAATAATAATAATCAGGGCCTTGCTCAATTATGTGTGGTATGAAGGAGGGCTTTTGAAAATCTGTCGTGTCCTCCACCAAGCAACTCCATGGGATGGTCCCCCAGGCAGGCGGACAGCAGCATTGTGAAACACTGGGAGCAGCCTTTCGACTGGGCCAGGCCCTCAGTTTTCTTGCCTCTGCAATGGCTCCATCCTCTGCAGCCTGTGTGCAGTCCCTGGACCACCCTGCTGGACCCCCTGGCTTAAGAAGGTCCCCAACTTGGCTGCCTCTGAAGCAGCAAGAGGAACAAATTGGTCCTTTGCCACCCCCGTGTGGTTGCAGGCCAGGAGAGCGGCCCAAGCACAGCCAAATTCTGCTTCCAAACAAGGCGCACACCTGATTTTTGAGCTGATGTTGGCCTTTTCAGGTCGCAACGTCATGGTTTACAACCAGAGTTCCCTGGCAAACCACCAGATGTCTTGCCAAAGAGTGAGGGCATCTGGCAGTGTTGTGTCCCTCCACCCACAAGGAAGGACAGACATTGCCCCTCGGAGCCCACAGACTCGACCACAACATTATATGGCAAGGACTCTTCAGGCTTCCAGAACCTTTTCCAGCCAAGGATGATTAAATCTGCCAGTTTCACTAAATCCACATTCAGGTCTTTTACATCTCAAATTCTGTACACCCCACTTATGCAGAAATCCCTTTTTGCACGATCTTGTCCAACAGAGAGATCTGCACCTCTTTTGCTCATCCTTATAAAGGTATTACAATGGCACGCCCTTTGGAATCCATTAGCAACACGACTCTGGTTCTCGCGCTGCTGACTCTGATCTAACTTGACAAATAAAGTGAGAATTTATTTGCAACGTGGGTTTTCCAAGAGTGTGCCACCAGGTTTCAGACACCACTGACCCCCATGCCAGGAGCAGTGCTAGGCTTGTCGTGGTCTTGATGTGGTGATGTGAAAGATGTCAGGGAAGAATTACCTTGTGTGCTTCTCTCCAGTTCCGGGAAAAGGACCGAAGTAGGGTGTGTGTGTGTGTGGGGGGAGGCACTCACAGCAGCCTTTTGATAACCTAAAATAAGTCATGTGACACTCCTGGATCCATATCAGACTTCTACGCTCATTTTCTCTGAGACCATATTCCATTGCAGTGCTATATGTGTGTGTGTGTGTGTGTGTGTGTGTGTGTGTGTGAAAATCTGGGCATATTTCCATGCATTTCCTCCCGAGCATATGCATTCACCGTGCACACCTTTGAGCTGCACGTGCTCTTCCCCCATTCTTTGGTGTGCACATTTTTCCAAATATCAATTTGCCACGCACCTTTCGCAAACATACATATGTGTCCCGTTCTTCCTTTTTCCTTTGGGAGGGGTGACTCCCATCACAAGCTTGGCAATTACTAGATTGCAATCACAGATGGTGCTTCAGTCTAGAAGGTGCAAATTCGGTTAACTGCTTTAAAAAAATGAACAAGTTTCTCATCCCTTGCTAGGCTTGAGAAAATGGGAAATCCACCTCGGGGAGATTGGCAAGACCCATCCTTCTGGCAGCCTAGCTCCACCAACCGTGATAGCCAAGAGGAAATGGCCACAGCCCAAGTCCTAACACAGGACAGAGTGTGAGATGGCCCAGGATCCTCAGAGTCTTCTTTGAAGACTCCACCAGCTACATGTGCGAACACATGTAGATGCACATGGAGAAACACACATGTTCTGAAAAAGGAGCACCTGGTGGTGTGAACTCCTCATGCCACATTTCTTTGGCCTGAAACCTGGGGAGCAAATTCTCTTTGCATTCCGGAGTGTGCTGGCATGAGGATGGGAGCAGCTAATCTTTACCTAGCGAAATGGAACTTTTCATGTTTACAAAAGAGATAGGACTCAGGTGTTTCATCTCAGCCGGCAAGCTTTGAAATACTGTCAAGCTAACTAAGGAAAGAGAGCTTTGAAATGGGAGATGGGGAGGACTCTTCCCTGCTCACGCACCTCCTTTTCTCCAGAATCCGTGCCTTCGCCCTCTTGCTCTGTTGACAAAATTAAGGGATCTTTGAACTCCGGTGCTGCTGTCCAAAGAGTTTGTATGGCTCAGCCACCTCCTTCCCCAGTTTCTCCTAATTCTGTCTCTCCACCACCTCACAACCCCTTTTATCTTTTTAATTTTATTTTAACTTTAGTCGCAAAGCAAGGTCCCCCCTGGGGAACAATTAGATCTGTTTTTTTTCCTTCAAAAAAGAGAGTCTTAAGGGCATAGAAAATGGTTTCTGTGCATTCAGCAAATTCGCTGAGCCGATGGAACCTTTTACTTATCTGCTCCTGCTGACCCAACTACAACTGACATTAAGGAGGGCAAGGATTCTGGCGGGTGGCAGGGAGGGGAGAGGAATGCGGAAGAAGAAACAAGCCAGATGGAAGAGATCGACTCAGAACCAAGCTATCAGCAAAATCACATCATGCTCTTCTAGGAGGGATGAATCACCCCAATGGGCAGATTGCAGAAACAAACATTTGTGTGCCCCCTGCCTGCCCAAAGAAGGAAAAACTTATGAAGGGAAAGGCAAGTTTAGATCTTTCTAAACTTATCACCTCTTTTGTTTGCTTTTTGTCTGTTTGCTTTTCATTCAGGGTACGTGTATGTATGTGCTCCCCTTAGGGATGTATAGAAACTTTGTTTAGTCCCTGATGAAATTCCCTTTTCAAATTGTGACTTCATGTTGACCAGACATGTTTGCATGTTGCCGGACATATCCCTGCATTCACTTTGCACAAGTGAATTGTGCGTTCACTTTGCGCAATTCTCTTTGTAAGCCGCCCTGAAGCTTTCTGCGATGGGTGAGGCATAAAAATGCTATAAATAAATAAATAAATAGTAAATAAAATTCCCCCTGTTCAATTTTGAACAAATTTCCTCATCTGTACATATTTCCCTTGTGGACTGAATCCATCTTTATTCAGTGGAGGAAGGTAACACGAATTAGGAAATACGGGCAGACTTGTGCAAAATCCACATTCAATCAATTTGTGCAAATTTCCCCTTTGTGTAGCACAGGGAGAGCTCGCAAGTGCAAACAAGAATCAGGCACGAGATGGTTGGCAGGGTGGTGTTTGGAGCATCCTCATGATCTCAAATGTTGCTCATTGGCAGATCTGTCCCAACTGGCATCTTGCTGAAATGGGACAATCCTTAAATGGGAGGGAGAAGTCACAGGTATCCTGAAAATACTTTCTTTGCCCAACACATTTCTAGTCAAGGAATTCTTCTAGGGGTGGGTGGGGATTCCATTTCTGTCCAGTTTTGAAGGGAGTTTCAAAATTCACAAAGTTCTTCACTTTTAGATAAACATAGCTATACTCTATCAATCATCAATCAATCGATCAATCAATTCAAGCTAAACATGGGAGGAACTAAACCAGCCAGATTTGTCCAATCAGGCTCCCTGCTTTGAATATTTTGCTTTTCAAGGTCTAGATTTGAATCCTGGCGTATGCAAACATGCTAATGCATAAGCATTTTGTTTACCCGAAATTCTTCATATTTGTGAGGAAGCAAATTCCTCTCCTCTCCTCTCCTGGCCTTGCCTCGCCTCACCTCGCCTGGCCTGGCCTGGCCTCGCCTCTCCCTCAAATGCAAGAGACAGCAAAACTGGATGAAAGCCTTAGTTTTTCAAGTTCCACACTGAGGCTCACCCTCCCTTGTTTCCATTTTTGCTCGAGACCTTCTGTTGCTGTTCTTGCTGCTGTATGAAGAGGGTGCAATTTTTAAAGTATGCGCTCAGTGAATTTTTTAAAGCACACAGTCAATGCACACTTCCCACCACAGTGAGTAAAGCACAAGGATGTTTTAGGTACCTTTGGAATGGGACAAACCAACTGGTCTTCGGAAAGCTCCTTGTACGGGAGGACTTATCTCTGCTTCAGGACAGTTTAGCAAGAACAACGCAATAGGAGTTTCCCCACGAACCTGCTCAGCAAGAAGATAGAACTGCACAAATGTTCTCCCGTCTGTCCACCAGGGATACCAAAGAGAGCTTTTGCCAAGAACCTAGAGGAACACACGTGCGGCTGGATGTTACCTGACCTTCCAGGCTTCCGCTGATGTCATTGCATTGAATGAGCATTGTGCAAGCCACCAGGGCAACAGACAGTTCTTGTTCTGCAAATGTTTCCTTACATTTGTATTCATGTGTAGTTTCATTTAAGGCACAGCGCAGTGAGTGGTATCAAACAAACCAATCTGTAGCTCTTAAATGGGTGAGATGAGGGCAGGGACACATAAGGATGTTGGCTTTGCTCACCAAACATGTGACCGTGCCCTGATCCATCAGAACATAAGAACAGCCCTCCTGGATCAGCCCCAAGGTCCATCTAGCCCAGCACTCCAGACACACGGTGGCAAACCAGCTGCCCGCAGGATCCCTCAAGTGGGATGGGTGCAAGACCACCCCTTCCCAAGCCCCTCAGCAACTGGTATATCCAGGCACGTTCTTGATTGCCAGCTTGATTTGTGGAAATGTCCTAATTTGCATGGATTTCCTTTATGGGAGGGAGGAAGGAAATCCTCTTTACTTTAAAGAGGACGGCTGTGCAAACCCGGGTGCAAGACCTCTTCAGTTGCTGCTTGATGGGTGCATATT
The DNA here is from genome assembly GCF_004798865.1 of Varanus komodoensis. Lineage (NCBI taxonomy): Eukaryota > Metazoa > Chordata > Lepidosauria > Squamata > Varanidae > Varanus > Varanus komodoensis. The sequence goes on from NW_025335606.1 coordinate 1,016,595, forward strand.
TCCTCTTCGTACCAAGTGAGCCATGATGAGGAGGGACAGGTGGAGAGATGCGGCTGGGAGCATCCTGGGATCTGCCACTTCACCTATGCGCCCACGCCCAGGTGGGGACGCATGCATGGAGCCCCATGGGCCATCCTCAGGACCTGATGTCCCCAGAGCATGATCTCTGAGCCATGCAGCTGGAACCATCGGCATGCCTGTCATGGCTGCTGATCCCAAAGCAGCTACATCCCAAGAGCCCATGTCTATCCTTCCCTTCAGATGCCAGCACCACGCCCACTCAATTCTTCCACCCTGATGTCCGTCTCAGATACATAACGACTGTTGACCTCTCTGCACATTTCCAGAAGCACATCTCATTTCATTTGCTTGGGGGAGCAAATAAACCATGCCCACGTTTCTGCGAGAGGAGCACACAGCTTAAGTGCTTCAGGGACCAGAAACCAGGTTAGGCAACAAGATGCATCTTTCTGTAAAATGCTTCCTCGTGGGAAAATGCAAAGAGAAGATGTTAGGAGCGCTTCTGAACCATGGCTTTGACTAGTGGAGGATTGACATAACAGGCATGGCATCCACAGTGTCCATGGGTGCGGGCCGGCTGGTTACGCGGAAAAGCATGAGGACTCATTCACAGAGTCAGATTTAGCCATTGCATCCTGTACTGTATTTCATGCAACCTTTCCCTTTAATCCCATAAAGATTTGTGGTTTTCTGCCTTGTGGTCTTTGGATTTTCACACTAACTCTGGGATTATCTTGCATGGAGGAACTGTGGTATTGAAAAATCAGACAAGAAGAAAAGCTTGGCCAGCTGTTGAATTCCGTTGCCTAAAGGGGCTTTCAGATGCACAGATATCATTTCGCATAAGAGGCAGCATCCACATGGGGCTACAGCACATCATCTTTCGTGTGTCCTTCCACTGGACGCATTCCCCACCCTTTCTGCATCCTTCCATTGTGCAATCCACTGTGCAGGGAACAGATCAAAGGCAAGTAGACCAAAGGTGGGGGTGGGATGCATCTCTGTTCCAACTGAGCCATAGAGTGCAAATGAAAAAGTGAGCATGCCTTATTGCACAGTCATCTCTAACCTTGTCTGGCATGTTTGTCACCAGTCATGACACGTGTCCTTTGCACCAGTGCCTCAACACAGCAATTCACTGAGTGAGAGCTGAAAAAGGTGAGACCATTTTCCTTCCTTCCTTCCTTCCTGCCTGCCTGCCTGCCTGCCTGCCTGCCTGCCTGCCTGCCTGCCTTCCTGCCTTCCTGCCTTCCTTCCCAGTGTAAAGCTCAAGGCTAAGAAACTTCCCAGAATAAGATTGCCTCTAGCAGGCACCAAAAGCAGCACAGAGTTGCTGCCTGCATAACATGCTGGGGCAGGTAATTCTATAGAAACGGGGCCACCACAGGGAAGACTCTGCTCTTGGTAGACTCGAGTTTGGCCTCAGATGCGTACTGAACCGCCAGGAGAGTGCTTTCTGGATACTTCAGGGACTGGGCAGGTTGGTAAGGAAGAAGACTCTCTAAAGTTTACTGGTCCCAAGTTGGTCAACTTGTCCTAGAACCTTACACCTGGCCTGGTAGCAACATGGGAGCTGTACAATTGCCTCAGTGAAAAAGCCGCGTGTGGAAAAGTGGCAGATCACAACAACAGCTGAGCCACTGCATTCTTCACCAGCTCCAGCTTCCAGAGCACCGTAAGGGCAGTGAGGAGAGCAGCCCCATTCAGACCTCCTGCCCAGCCCAGGAAGGCCAGGACTAAGCTTGTGGGAGGGGGACTTTGGGGACATGGCTGCATTTTTCATATGAACTGGCTGAACACCAGCACAAGGGATGGGTTTTTGAGCAGAGCTCTGAACTAGGGATGGCAATGTGCTTATTGATCAGATGATGATGTGCTTATTGATCAGATTGATCGGATAAGTTCTGGGCTCCACATTACAGGAGGGATATAGCCAGGTTGGAGTCAGTGCAGCGCAGGGCCACAAGGTTGGTGGCCAGTTTGCAGGGGATGCCTATGAGGCGAGACTGAGGGAACTGGGTCTCTTCAGCCTGGGGAAGAGAAGACTCAGAGGGGATCTGTTGGCGACATGCAGATACGTGAGGGGGTGTCACACGGATGTGGGGAGAGACCTGTTCTCCCCTGCAGAGGAAGGCAGGACGCGCTCCAACGGAGCAAAGCTCAGGGAGCCAAGGTTCCATTTGGATGCCAGGAAGCACTTCCTGACAGTCAGGACCCCGAGGGTGTGGAATGTGCTTCCACGGGAGGTCGTTGAGGCCCCATCGGTGCGGGTGTTCAAAGATAGGCTGGACGTCCACATGGTGGGCATGTCGTGAGCGGAGCCGGCTGGTGGCCTGGGAGGCCCCTTCTGACTCTCTCCGTTTCTATGTTTCTAAGCCATAAGCATGCAATCTCCTAGGGCAAAACAGGTGACACAGAGCCCACAGGCTGCATTCACCTGTCCCGGCCTTTGGCACAGCTCCTGCAGGGCTTTGGTGTTGCTGCTGTGCCATTACCTTGGGGAGAAAGCATGGTGGCTTAGAGGCAAAGGGGGTGCCCTCCCCAGTGGATAGAAGGGAATAAATACTGCCCTCCCCAGCCTCAGGAAGTTGTCTACCCCATCCTAGAACACACTTGCCAACCCTCTTTCATTTTATCTGCTTCCCCTTTCTAAACCGAAATGAGACACCCAAGTCAGTTAATGTACTGCGGTTACAGGGTTCGGGGAGAAGACACCCTGCATATACAGGTTCAGGGCAAAGTCCCAGTTTTCCAATGAAGAATGAACTTGTTAAGGGGAGACATGAGCCACATTGTAGGGTAAAGCAAAAGGGTTTCGGTAACATGAAGAAAATTTCAGCTGCTTGTGCAGCCCCATGGAAAATATTGCTCACGAAACAGTGCTGCAGATTCATCTCACCAAGCCCTGGGAATCCAGAGTGAATTCTCTGTTACTGGGTGAATTTGGTGAGACCTCAGACTAGAGCCATCATCAAATGCCACCTAATGTCACAATGCAAAGTGCATGTAATACTCCTGCATGGAGGGGGTTCACACATGGGATCAACAAAGTGAGTTTCAACTAGTGTTGATCCAAATTCTTGCAGGTTTAGGAATGTGTGTCACCATTTGCATGTTCAGTGCTGGAAAACCTTTAACTGAACAGCCAGGAAAATTGTCCCCCTATCAGAAGCATTTCGTTCTGTCTTGTTGCTTTTGTTTTCTTTTGCCTCGAAGACCTGCCTTGGTGGATTTGCACTTGCCTTTTCTCCTTCTTCTTTCTTGTTCCGGGGCTCAGATGCAAAGTAGTTGAAATTTAGAGGTGGGGGTTAGTCAATACCAACAAACAACAACCGACTTGCTGTTCATTAGTCGTGAAAATGAAAAGGAAACTAAGATGCATGTTTGAGCTGAGCTCCATTTCTCTTTGCATTGCTGCAATAATAATTCAATAGCAGAAAGCACTTCCCATGCTTCCCTATAGGATCAGCATGTAAGGATCCGTGGGTGTGGGCAACATCTGGCCCTCCAGATGTCCTGCCCTACCATTCCCATGATCCTTCACCACTGCCTAGGCTGGCTGGGGCTCATGGAAGTTGTGGGCCAAAATAGCACGGGGGGGGGGCACCAGTTGTACACCCCGAAGTATGGGACAATGTTACACTCTCAGGCCAAACCCATTTTTCATTATGACCAGGATTTCCCCGTGGCCCTTCTTCCCCCTGAAGACGTGGGTGTTCGTGAACCCCAGCATCTGGAGAAGCACCAAAAATGCTGAGGCTAACCATTTGCCGGAGGTCAGGCTAGATGGCCCGGGAGACCCCTTCTGACTCACTCTGTTCCCATGTTTCTACTTGCCACCTGCCTGCATCCACTGCCTCGTCTCTCTTAATAGGGACAGGATGCAAGCAGCCACCCTCATCTACCTGTGTCTTGCTCCCTCTTAGCAACAAAAAGATGCTCTGTTCTGTATGTGGGGTGGGGAGGTAGAAATATACTACTTTGCTTATTAGACATGAGCTCAGTTTATTTGGATCATAAATAAAAGCTGATCTTGATGGTGTAATTACGTTTCACAACATTATCCTCCGGCATTAACCTCAGAAAGGAAAGGAAGGGGGAAAGTTAGTTGAGCTGTAATTCAGCATCAGATTGATTTACACTACAGAAACCTAAGGATAACGATGACAAACTTATTATTATTATTAATGTGAATATGTGATCATCATTACCATTATTTATTTTTTTACTTATTTCATTTTTATACCGCCCAATAGCCGAGGCTCCAATTATACCTCCCAGCCCAAATTTCATTTCCCGCGGGAGCAATTTTGAACAGTGGAGGGGGAATGGCAAATATTGAACGGCATCCATAAGATTTCTCTCACGTTCCTCTGTGTCGTCACGGTCTAGATCACATTTGCTTTCCCTCCTAGATCATGGGGATGAATTTCTGATATGGCAGGCTTTATCACTGCAGATTTATTTGAATCTCTCGCAAAGCACGCGGGGCGGGGGGGGGAACCATTTGCACCCAAATCCTCACATTGGGATGATTGCACTGGCGTCCCTGTTCCATCCCTCCCTCCATCTTTCTCCGTCCTGCTTCATCAGAAGAACACCAGCCTAATTTGCCTGAAAATGCCAGTAGTTGTCCCCTGTATAAAGGATTAGCACAGATTAAGGGGGAACGGTGTTAATTGTAGGTGGGAAAGAGCACAAAGTGACTCCTGAATTTCATCTTGATTTCCCCTGTGTATGTCTGGCTGGTAATAAGCTCCCTTTAATCTGGAAGGCCCCTTGGTGAAATCAGCACCACGGACAGCGATATTGATTGCTTTTGAGAAACCATCACAGCTGTTCACCCAAATTACCTTTGATATGTGACCTTTAATGTAATTACTGCAACATCAAAGCATTTCTATAAATTATTAAAGAACTAATATACTTCATCATCCCACCATTCTATTCTATGTAAAATATAAACAACCACCAGCAAACATGTCACTGGTCTGAATTGCCCGATGCGCAACTTGGAGAGAGTTGGCGTTGGCTCGCTCTTCCATGGGAAGAATGAAGGGGAGATGCAAAAGCGCTGTCCAAATCATTTAGCAGCACTGAATGGAAGAGAGTCGAAAAGCAACCCGACATTTGCTTTCTGTTTAACTGGCCACAGAATATCTGGCGTTCTGTCACCAACACCACTCTGAGAGGGGAAAAACCGGAGAAAGGGGGGAAGGAGGAGGAGAATAAAGAAGAAACAGCCAAAGAACTACGAAGGCTTCCTTAATTCACACATCTTCCTGACCTCAGCAATCATATCGTGACTCACCAGCTGATTTTATGCCATAAACATTGCACAGAAATATACGAAGTATACCCCCATCCCCTTCTCCAGCTCAGCCTGGAAACAGTTACAGTAGCATGTTCAGATATGGACTTCTGCGCCACACAAAACTCTGGCATAGGCAGCCAAAGCTTGCTCCCAAGTGCAGAGCCAAAAGGGAGTGCTACCACCGTTTGTTGGTTGTGATGCAAGGAGCTTAGCTTTAAAATGCCTCGATTCGGGGCTTCTGGACAAGCAGGGCAAGCTAGGACAGGGGCTTGATTGCTTACCAGGAGGAAAAGAAAACCTCGGGCCAGTCGGCTGGTGGGTGGTGCCCTCTGGAGGCTTTGGGCCTCCGCTTCATCAGCACCATCTAGAATGGCCAGCAAAGAGTCCTGGGAGCTGAACCTTCTGCACCAGGAGGCACCAGGCCAGGGGAGGCTGCCCCAGAGAAACAGGGATGCCCTTAAGATGCACCTTCTTGTCCCATTCAAAGAGCAGTCAAGTAGCCAGGTGACTGTTTGCTCTCCCTGCACTGCAGTAACCGGAGGGGGGGTGGTCAGATCATGGGAGGAGGAAGCCAGCTGGGCGTGTGGGTCCCCTTCGCACCACCCAGTCTTACTGCATGGGAACTAACACACACACACGTACCCCATGCACTGAAGAAGGTGCTTCAGGTACTAGAATCCTTGGGCAGTGAGGTGGGGTGGCATGGGGGAACGGTTTCAATATGATCTTGACTGTCCTGCCAGAAATACACAGTGTGACTTCCATATACCTTTTGTGTTTTCCTGGGCATCTCTAATGAAAAGCAATCAGTAAGATCTGTTATTTGAAACATGTTGCTGAGGTCTCAGCCTGCATTTTTTTTCCCTCTTCTGGTCCTAAAAAACAACCAACCATCTCACCGAAAGCTTTTTGGAGAGGAGAAGAGTGGAATAAGAAGAGAGGAGAGCAGAGGAGAGGAATGAATCATCCATTAGCAGCAGCAGCAGTAAAGCATTGCTGTGTCTCTCACTCACATGCAAGGGCTGCAGCTAACCAGGTAGGAGGACAAGTCATTTGAAAGGCCTCTCTGGTAGTATTTCTTGCACTCAATATATTTAAATGCATCATGCCCTTGCCCATAAAGGCTGCACAAGTGAATACAGGCCTATAAGGGCCAGGCTGTCAGCAAATTACAGGGAAAAGGAGGAAACTATGGGATGGCGGAAGGGAGCAATAGCATGTAATGCCTATAGCAAAGTTAAAGGAAGCATTGCACAAATGCACGGTATGTGACACAGGATTAATCCAGAACACCATGCTCTAAAACGAGTGAAGAAGCCAGAAAGCTGCAGAAAGAAGGGGAAATCAATGGCCGCACAACATCGTAGGGTTTTGTTGAGGAAATGACACGGGGCTGTGCTCAAAGGTTGGTGATAAAAATCATTGGTGAACACTTGCACCTTCTCACCACCTTGCCCATACCATTTTGAAAAATAACAGCCTTTTCAAGGAGCTCCTCTGAATTCCCAGCCAAAGCAAAGCAAAATCAACTGGCAAATGCAAATTTCTAATTTGGAGGAAAAGTACCAACAGATGAGAGATCCCTGGTCAGCCCCATCCTCAAATGCTGCTAGAGAAGATTATGACATGGACCCTTAGGCTGCAATCCTATGCATATTTACCCGGGGAGGAGTCCCATTCAACATAGTGGGATTTACTGCTGGGGAAATATATACATGTTTGTTGAACATCTCTGTCTCATTCTCTCTCTCTCTCTCACACACACATACTGATAATCCCTTCCAGAGATTGGCTGACCCTGTTCATCCTTGCCATTCCAACAGAACACCTTCCTTTGTATGAAGTAAACTCTACTTTTCCCGACGCGTCTTGTCTCCCAGTCTCTCCTTTCCCTCCTAGATCTCAGTCTCCTTGCATTTCTGTCTCCCTAATCCATTCAGAACACGGGAAGCAAGATCACCATTCACATTCGTCATAGGACGCTTTGCCTGGGAACTCAATATCTGATTGGCATTCTGATCGCAACTTCTTTGGTAATGGAGAGAACACCACCTTGCCTGGTTTTTTGTTTTGTCTTCCTGAACACCTTGTTCCTGTCACCACTCAGAGACATCGAGTTTCTGAAAGTCTTACAAAACATAGCCAGCAAGCTCTGGCCCCAGGGCAGCTCACTTTGGCATCTGCTTCCTGGCGCTTCAAAGCAATGAAAAGCAGGGAAGGCACAGAGTTTCAGAAGTGAAATAAAGGTGCACCATCTCCATGTCTCCAACGTAAGCCATTCTTTCCCAAAGCAACTCCTCAGCCATCACCTCTATTGCCGTTGTCCAAACAGACGCACAACATTTTGAAGCTGCATGGATCAAAAGAGCAGTCTGGACTCACCCCTGGCAGCGTCTTCTGTTCGTGCAGCGCACTCTGGGCCTTAAGAGCAGACTCCCTTTCGCAGTATGTGAGGAAGGCGCAGCCTGTGGGACAGAAGCAGAAGGCAACAATTTTGAACTCGCTGAGCATCCCATGGGTGCCGCGGCCAGCCCAGGAAGCCTCCAAGCAGGGCTCACCTGCCAGTGTCCTTCACTAGCTGGTACCCAGAGACGTAACACCACTGCTTATGGAGGTTCTGGTTCACTTTTGATGCTCATAGCTCAGCCCAGTCCTCTTTGCAGCCAGAGCTGCCTTTCCCCAAGCAGCACAAAGGCCCAAGACCACAATATGACGTCAAAGGAATGCCTGGCTTATCGGTGTCTGACATGAATAAGAGGCAGGTTGAGATGCAGACAATGCACCAGCCAAGCCCGGCATAACATGCTGGCATCCAGAGATGCTCATGGAGATGGTGAAGTGTGCCTCAAAAATCCAAGCCACCTTGAGCGCTGTGGCTGTGCAGACCACCACCACAAGGAGGTGCCATGCGGTGGCTGATTTAAGGCAGAGGTGGATGTGCTGGAGTTGCCAGCTCATGACGGAGAAGACAAACATCAGGGAACACCACAGTCAGGGACACGGCCATGGTATGCCATATCTACTCCCAAGTTGTAGCATGGAGGCTTAAGGAGATGCACATTCTCAGATTTGAGGCAGCCATGGAACCAACTGTGTCCTTACAATATTATTTTTGGAACATTATTATATGGGTAACTCAGATCTTTCATTTCTCCCAAGCTTATCATGGGAATTTGATACGGAGATCTTTCATGGCAGTCAGACTTCCCGAATGTCAACACCGTTCCTCACTCTTTGTCTTAAAGTAAAGCAGACGGTAGTGGTTTGGAAAGTTAGTTTTTGCTCGAGACATGAGGAAGCATTCCCTGTCCAAAGCTCTAAGCACAAGCACAAGTGTGCACCCAAATTATTGACTGCATGCTTAGATCCATCTCATGCACAATGTGCAGTTCAGTTCGCTCAAATTTTCTCCAGAGACTGGGTCTCTTGAGCCTATGGAGAAACATCACACACTTTGGGAAATTGTGGGATTTTGCAGAGAACTGTGGAAGTTTCTCATTTGTGCAGAGCAAGCAGCAAGTGCAAATGCTGACGGGAATCAGGCCAGGGATGAGTGGGGAGGCCATATTCAGAGAATTCAAACCTTCTCAAACATTGTTCACTTGCCCGCCTAATTGCCAGTTTCCTGCTGCATTTCTGTGCCCCAAAATTTCATCGGTCAATTCTGGGGAAAGAGTAGTCCCCACTAGCTTCTAGTTTCTGGAGATTGTCTTCTGGACCAGTGGAAATTGCCTGCCCTGACACTGCACCTTAAATTATGGTTTCAAGAGAGGAAGTGAATATATGTTAGGAAACCAGAGTGTAAACAGTGGAATGAATAACACTTTGGTGGGCCACACTGCCTCTCTCTATCAGTAAAAGAAGGCAGTGTTACCAATAAATACATTCTGAACATTAATAAATAGCAAATACATGGCCCTTTGTTAAGTCCACATGATTTGTTGAGGTCAGGTTGCCTTGGTCCAGGACTTGACTTACGTCACTGCAGTTTTGACATATTTCCTCTACTGCAGACTTGAGCATACGTCAGTGCAGAAATTTAACTGAGTTTATTACTTTTCCAAAGTACAGATTGCAGAGTGCCATGCCTAAGGGTGATGGGGCCACCGCAGCGGCGATTTCCTCTGTCTGCGGATCTGGATGGTACATTCTGAATGGCAAGAAGAAGGGAAGCAAAGCTAATGACTTCAGAATGGTCCTTAAAAGAACAGTCTCTTGGTAATCAAAGGGGAAGCTATGCTTAAAATTTAATTTCAGTGCTAAATCATGTGCTGAGTGCTCTCTGCTGACCAAACAATGAGAAGATACTCTGCCACCAGTAGCAAACTTGGAGTAGTTGATACAGTCTAATTAGGCTGATCATAGCACACCATTGGAGAGATAAACTACAGAGTGCAAAGCTCCTGTAACGGTAGCTATATATTTCCTCTCCTGGTGATGGCCCCGTGACAGCTCGGCTGAGAGTAATGAAGTTCTGCAGCGCTTCCCTCACTGTGGTCATAATTCAGATGCTGCAGGTGGCAAACTCCTCCTTTTCTTATAAAAACAGCATCTCCCTTCTGAGAGCCATTCGGAGCAGGTTGAGTTATGGGGAGGGAGGAGACAGAATGAAATTCTTCCCCTCGAACTGGGGCTCCGCTGACAAAGAGCTCCCCAGTCCCCTGTATGCACAAAAGGAGTATATTGGTGTGATTAGGGATGCCCAGACCTGGGGGCGGTTGACGGAGGGCTGCTCAATTTGGAATGAGGATCTTTAACACAGAAACAGAGAGACAGAGCAAGTCAGAAGGGGCCTCATGGGCCATCTAGTCTGACCCCCAGCTCCAGCTGGTTCCACTTATGATATGCCCACCATGTGCATGCCCAGCCTGTTCTTGAACACTGTCACCACTGGGGCTTCAGCCACCTCCCGTGGAAGCCCATTCCATACCCTACTGTCAGGAAGGACTCAGATTCTCTCCAGATTCTCCAAGAGGCAGTAGCACCACAAAAAGGAAGCCAGAGACCTCCCAGTCACCAGAAGGGGCAGGAGAGCACAGACCCATGTAAAACTGGGGCAGATTTTCTAACAGCCAGGTGAGCGGAGCATGCCCCTCCTTTTCCCCATCATCCAGGGCCTGCAACTCCAAGATGTACATGGGACACACAGTCAGCGACACTACCTCTATTTTATCTCAGGCAGCAGCACAAGTGAGGCAGCACCTGCTTGCTTATAGCTTGATTTGGTGGTTGTCCAGTTTTTCCACCCAGGAAATTACTCTCAGGGAGTCTGATCCTAACAAAGCAAGATCAAGATAGCACCATTGAGTGGTTGGGGCTTGAATGTTGGGCTGAGATGCAGGAGACCCAGGGTCTGCTGCATCCCTTCAACCATGAAGATGTCCGAATGACTTGGGGTGGTCCCCAACTTTCGGGCAAAGCTCCCTCACAGGGTGGTTGTGAAGAGAAACCAGATGGGAGAAGAACCAAGTGCTCTGCATTGAGTTCCATGCAAGAGTTGCCACTGCCTGGGCTGCTGTGCGGCAAGGTCAGCCCTAACCTCCCCACCAGGCCGGCCTGGAGGCGTCTCATGGGGGGTGGAAGAAGCACAGAGATGAAGGGCGGCTCTGCACAGCTCCTTCCCCACAAAGCAGCGAGATGGCCAGCGCTTTGTGGGGGAGGCTGAAGTGCTGCCAGGATGCACCCGATCATGGTGATGGTGGCCTCCCCTCCTCACGCCCCCCAGAAGGCCCACTAAACTGGGGCTGGGATGACCCCTGCCGGGAGCTGTCCCTTTCAGCATTCCCGGCCCTCCTCTTGTGCTCAGCCTGGTCTTCTGAACAAAGAGGGCCTCTGCAAACGCTCACAGACTCCAGGCTGTGCAACCAGCAGCCTTCTCCTGAGCAGGGCCCCCTTCCTGGAGAGCACCCCAGAAGCACTGGGCCTGCTCACCAGGGACTTGGGCTACAGGCCACTGTGAAGCTGAGCCCAGGGAAGCAGATAGATTTCCACCCCCAGTCAGATCGCTCACACATCCCTACCCTAAGCCCCTTCTGCTAGTAGCTTTTGATTCCTCGGAGAAGCACCTGGCGTGTTTGTTCCTGGAATGGCTTCAAGGGGACAAGGAGAGGACATGCTGAGTATGAGTGATCTATCATCTCATCTTATCTTCATTCTGGAAGTGATTGGCATTAAAAGTTGAAAGGAGAAGGGGCTGCCCCAGCACCTGTAGGCTTGGCACCATCACGAAAGACACTGGGATGGACGTGGTGGCCATGAAGCAAGCAGTGAGAGACCAAGAGCCATGGAGAGCGATGATCCACGGAGTGGCCAAGGGTCGGACACAACTGAATGGCTATCAATGATGATGACTTTATTTTAGTGTTTTTATCACTTTATCAGTGGCTGAAGCTCTCTTGGTGGTTTGCAAAACACATTAAAACAAAGAAACAAAGCAAAAACCCCATTGTATTATTAAAAGTTTAGAATACAAAATGAAAGACCACATAAAACAGGTTTATGTATTGATTTTGAACCTCAGAGCTGGGAATCCAAAATATCCTCTGGCCCTCTAGGACCGGAGGATTACCGTGCTGAAGATATTTTTAATACATTAAAAAGTATATGTTGAATACTACTGTTACTACTACTAAACATACATACAGAGGAATGACAAATAGACTCAAAACACAACTGAAAAAACAACAACAAAAGTGATTAAAACAGACCACAGACCACTAGAAAGTCAGCAGCAGAGCAACTGCCCAAGTCCTGCTTGAATGAAAACATTTTGTCCACCAACTGAAGCAGAGGGGCAAGGGCCAGGGTGGGGGTGACACACCCCTTTTTTGGCAGGTTTTCCCAGAGCCTGTTGGTAGGGATATATAAAAACTTCACTTTTATTCTGAATTTTTTTTTTCAATTTTCCATTTGGGTTTGAATATGCACATTCGTACCTTCGCAATCTCCTGCAAAATCCCACAGTTTCATCCAGTGTGGAAACACAGTAAGGTGAAATGCTCTTCCAGGAAGGATTCAGAGGACTTTGGAAAACTCAGTGATGCCAGACTTGCCCACCCCTTCATGGGAGAATCTGTTGAAAAGGCCCTCCCATGCATGCCCCGCCACCGTGTCTCCATGGACACGGGGCAGAGGACAAGGACTCTGGAGAAGACCTCAAAACCCAGCAGTTGTGTCCATGTCACACATCACTGCATAGACACAAATCCCCCAGCAGGACTGTGATGTTCCCAAGTAAGAGGAACTTGCCCATTTAACCAGGGAAACTTCTCTTTTGGTGTCTCTGCAAAGCTCATGCTCTGTAGAACGAGTCATATTGGGCCAGGTCGGCTGTAGGGGACTTGTTGCAATCCAGTTGTGCTGGACTACAGCTCCCATGAGCTGAAGGCTGCATACCCAGTGGTAGTCATGGGCCATCTTGGAGCATTGACAGTGGCCCACTTCTGATGTGGCATGGAGATGTTCAGGCGTGTGAGGGGATGTAATGCGGAGGAGGGTGTGACCTGTTCTTCCCTGCAGTGGAGGGCAGGATGCGTTCCAATGGGGCAAAGCACAAGGAACCAGGCTTCAGGTTGGATGTCAGGAAGTACTTCTTAATGGTTAGGACTTCTTGGGTATGGAATGGGCTTCCAAGGGAGGTGGCTGAGGCCCCATCAGGGAGGGTGTTCAAGGAAAGCTTGGACAACTGCATGTTGGGGATTGCATGAATGGGGCTGGCTGGAGCCAGGGGTCAGACGAGGTGGCCCAAGAGGCCCCTTCCGACTTGCTTTGTTTCTATGTTTCTATCACTTGCCAAATTCCTGCAATATGTCAAGGGGGAAAGGGATCAGGAGTGCTATGGCACACCAAACATAGTGGGATCAGCTCTACCTCTGAAGCTAACACTAGTCTCAGCATTCGTCTGAACAGGGCCACCTTGCCTGGGTTTTTCTGCCTCCTCCAAGTGGGAGCCTGCACCAGCAAGCATCCTGATTTAGACAGCACCGAGTGTCCACCCTTGGCGCCTCCTGGGCTGTGAGCTTGGCGAGAAGGGCTCTCTCGCCCAGCATCTCACTTCCTACCACTGGACAGCTCTTTCAGCTTGAACATACACATCTGGAAACTCCCAGCCAGTAATTAACTGTCATCCTATTGAACCACAGTCTCTAGGAAACATGAGGATGTATCAAGTGCTCTCCTGGGAGGGTGAGGTTGTTAAAGAGAAGAAGAGAAAAAAATAACCAGGAGCTGGCGAAAGAAAGAAAGGGGAGCAAAGCCTTCTATCTCTGTTCTATTTTAATTTCCCCACCAGGGGATTCGACAACATAAATAATAATTGCATGGAACACAGATGGATAATAATTGCAACAAAGGTCACACCAACCCCTATAATCAATCCCTAAAGAGTTCCGAGGCTTGGAACACAATGGGAGAGGCATAATACAGCTTTATGAGGATATAAGGAACTGCCTAGTGGTGTGTCAAGCTGAGCCTCTGCCTACAATGAGCTACTTTGAGGGGGAACAGTTTTTCAACATCTCTGGCAGCGTGGTTGCCAGCCCAGACCTTTGAGACCATGGAACCAGAGATAGGACTGGGCAGAGCCAGAAGCACTGTCCACATAAACTCCTCTGGGTTTACAGGGCAACCTAAGACATGTGGGTAGGGGAGATGGAACTGAGCTGGCCTACGTTGCTCCAGGGAACAGGTCTAGGACCAGTGCCTGGGAGTCATGGGGAAGCACATTTCAGCTTTAGGAGAAGCTTGCTAAGCATGAAGGTCAAACAGCAAAGGACTACACTGACTCAGGAAAGCTTCATACGGTCTTATGGGGTATTAGAAGACTCATACGGACCATGAGGCACTGTTGCAAGACAAGAAGATTTCTTTCCAGTTTCTTCCCTGGCTGGAGCTGGACCATCCCGCAGCTGAATCACTGCCCACCCACCTGGAAGTCCTAGAGCTTCCATCTGTGATGGTCTACAATCCAGCACCCACCCACCTGTGTTGCCTGTTGCTGCCCAACATCAGTGGCATTCATTCCCTCACTGCTTCGGGGTTGAAGTTCATTCTGGAACTACTTAAGGCCAAAAGTACCAGCATATTTTAACATTGTGATCTTTTTGCCATGAAGTCTTAGAAGAGAATGGGGAGTGGGGAGAGTGGCCCAAAAGCTTGGAAGCAAATGAACCATCAGGGGTTGGAGAAAAGGAGATGGGGAAAATGTGGCCCCCAGCCTTGGCTTTAAAGGATCTGTCCATGGTGCTGAATGCAGTGACTTTAAAGAGCTATCCATGGTGCTGAAAACGCTGACTTTAAAAGAGCTATCCATGGTGCTGAATGCATTGGCTTTAAAAGAGCTATCCATGGTGCTGAATGCATTGGCTTTAAAAAAGAGCTATCCATGGCGCTGAATGCAGTGGCTTTAAAAGAGCTATCCATGGTGCTGAAAATGTTGGCTTTAAAGAGCTATCCATGGTGCTGAATGCAGTGGCTTTAAAAGAGCTATCCATGGTGCTGAATGCACTTTGGGGAATCCAGGCTATTTCAATGTTTAGGCTGAAACCCAATGGGGAAGCACCACCCCTTTGGCATTGGAGCTACTGAGCTTTGTCGCTATTAGAGAAAGAGCTGAGGGCTGACTTTGGGCCCTGGATGGGTCAGATTTGACCCCAGGACTGAGGTTTTCCACCCTTGCTTTACCTACCAAGATCTTTGCTTTATTGACCACATCTACCACATGGTGGCAGTGACTGAATTTGGAGGAGCAGTGTTGTACCAAGTTCCTCCAGCAAACTGTCTTTATTCCACTAGCAGATTTTCCTACACAAATCCCAAGCAAGCTGAGCAAAACCTGAGTGGCATCAATAGCCTTCAGGCTGGTCTATGTCCCCAGTTCCATGGATTTTCATCGGACCAATTTAAGGTGCATTCATGGAGGAAAGAATATCTGAAGAATCCTGCCTTGGCATTCTGTTTTGCACAACACAGGATGAGACGCTCATTGGAGGGACACACACACACCTGGACAGAAACAGCTGTCCCTTGTCAGATGGTTTAAAGAGAGCACCAACAACTCCTACAGTTTTTTTTATCGGTTGCAGCACTCGAAGTGAACTTGAACACGGCTGCTTTTAAAGCTGCCATGCTGCCTGAATTAGCTCGCCCAAGAAATGCTGAAAGGTAGAACTGCACATCCCATTTTGCATCTAATTTCCCCCTCCATCCCCAGATGTATGATCCAGACCTCTAGTAACATTGCAGTGATACATCCCATGGGAGAAAGATGACGCATATCAGCCAACTATTAATAGTTGTAATTAAGGGCCATTCCCCCCTCTTTGTTTTACTTTGGCAGTCAGCCATGGCTGTCTTGGCAGAGAATGGCACCCCATTTAGACCAAAGGACAAGCACTTAACATCCACCTTAAGACCTCTACTTGTCTGGCATTTATGCAGGTTATTTCCTTCCTGCACCCCTGACACACATATGCATGCACACACATGTGTATGCGCGCGCGTGCGCGCGCGCGCGCGCACACACACACACACACACACAGAGGTAGGCTGCGAACTCAGCCACAACGTGAGATTGAAAGATCCAACAGATGACATCAGACTGCCAGTGGCTCAAGGTCATTGTCTCAGTAGAATCGAGCTCTGTATAACAACAGAGGGTACCCAAAAGAGTAGAAAGAGGCAAAAGTCCTAGAAGTGCCCACCTAGTTCAGTCCAGGGCCCATCTAGTCCAGAGTCCTATCTCCTCCTCTATGTCCTTGGAAGCCCAAGACTGGACATCATATGCACTCTTCATGATACTAGTCCTTAGTATCTCACCAGGAGACATGTGCTGATAAACTTGTAGTTTATAAATCTGTCTGCATTTTTGTTTCTAAGTCAAGTTTGGTAGCCATCAGAGCATGTTACTGAAATGTCTTCTGTAAATTAAAAGGTTTGATCATTCTTATGAGCTAAAGGTGATTTATCTGTTAAATATATTTGCCTCTGGGTTAAAAAAAATGGTGTCTAATGCAAGGTGATGTTCTATCTATCTATTTGTTTTTTATTTGTTTTTTGGCGCCAGGCTAAGACCTTTTTATTTAAACAATATTTTAATAACATTTAATATTAACTATAGGTTTTAATTTGTAGCCAGAATGAATCGGGTTTTTAATTTGGATAATCTGTATTTTTGTACCATGTTTGTTTATTTATGTAAGCCACCACAAGGCATTAAGTGATGGAATGGCATACAAAAACTCTAAATAAATAAATAAATATCTGTAATATATAGACATAGACATAGATGTAGCGATATCTGACTCGCCTAATTATTGTGATTAGTTAGGAGAGCCAGCTGGTGTGATGATTAGACTGTTGGACTGGAGGAGCAATAAATCTGGGTTCGAGTCCCCGCTTGGCCATGAAGCGCAATGGGAGACGTTGGGCCAGTCGCACCCTCCTGCCCAACCTACCTCACAGGGTTGTTTTTCTGAGGATAAAATTGAACCGTGATACTTCCTTGCATTCCTCATGAGAGGAACAAAAGGCAGGATATAAATGTAGGGTGATAATAATCTTCAGACCACCTTTTAAAGTGATAGAAATCTTACTTGTGTGTGTGTGTGTGTGTGTGTGTTTTAAACAATCAATCTAACCAACCGGTCAATGGATCAAACATTATAGCCGTATTAATTATGCACTCTTTGAAGAACTCTTTACCTGGACTGTCCTGAATTCATCTTCCATCAACCTCATTCAATGACTCCAGGCTAGGGCCAGGACATCTGAGGGAACACCTCTTTCCAGATACCCCTTCCTGGCTGTTGAGAGCTTCAACGGAGGTCCTTCTCTGTGAGCCATCCCCGACAAAGTGAAGGGAGAAATGGCTAGAAGGGCCGTCTTTGTGTTTGCACCACAATTATGGATCTCCCTCTTCAGGGAGTGTGCTTGGCAACATCACCGCTAGCTTTCTGTTGCCAAGCAAAGATGTTTTCTATCCAACCAGGTATTTTAGTGGCTAAAGGTTTTGTAAACCTTGTTTTAAACTCTGTTGCTGTATGTTTTGTCATGATCTCTTTCTCCAATTGCTTTTAACTGTTGTTTGATGGTTCCCTTGGGGTTTTATTGTATGCCACCAAGACAACCCACTGGGCTATGGGATGGCATATAAATGCAATGGAGACTTTAAAAAGTCCTTCTCCTATGTGTAAGTGTGTGTGTTTCAGGACAGCAGGGGTCTTTATTTAAACCCGAAAATTATTAATTCATCCAGAATCTTGTGCCATTTGGACCAGTAAAAGCCTAAATGGCTAAAGGATTGCACCAGGAATGTGTATGTGAGGAATCTGTTAGAAGTACAAAAACCTGATGGCTTTTCCGAAGTCATTTGTCCAAATTCTTTTCTGTTTGCCTCACACTGTTGGTAGCTCAGCCTAATAAGCAAGGGGCAGCAGATGGATTTCCGCTTCTGAATAGGGTCACAAATTGCTGGAATTTATTTTCTTAACAAGAAAGAGCTTGGGAAATTTGCGCAAATTACAGAAACCAAAATTCGGGCAAATTTTCTGGACTTTTTCTTTCAATTAACTCAACTCATCTCTTAAGAATGAAAGAAATCAGATATTGTATGCATATTATTGGTGGGAAGCATCAGGGATGGGACAAGAGACCGAAAGAAAAAGAAGAAATGATTCTATTTGCATAAACCATGGGAACTGAAAAAAAATCGCTGAAAATAATAATTTAAACATGTGTCTGTTTGATGTGTGTCAGCCACAGAACCCAAGAGGAAAACCAAAATGCCAATACTGAATTACATGGATTTGACAACAGCACGTTCCTTATGAAATAGGGAATAGGGTGAGCTAGCAATGATGCAGCAAGGGATCGAACGATCAAGGATGTTTACCAAAGGAACATTGTGAATGCAATAAAATATTCAACCTACTGCAAATCCATTTAGAGTCACACACCATTTGCAGTAAGCACCTGATTTATGCAAATCAGCATTTCCACAAAAGGTACTATAAGTGCTCAGGTCTCAGCGTGTGCAGCTCTTTTGCACGTATTTCCAGTTCCTGGGAAAAAATCTGGCAAGTTTCATTTTCATTTGACAGTTTGGAGAAGCTGCAGAAGTTCATCAGGCTCAGATTGATTGATTGATTGATTGATTATATTTCTCTGCCACCCCATAGGCATTCAAATCCTCTTCAGGTGGCTCACAGTGCACTCATAAACAATAATCCAGACAAAAATAGAAAATACAGATAAAAATAAATTACAGTAATAACTAAAACCATAAAACATAATAGAGCAAAAATGAAATATAAAACAACAGGAGGATAAACACAATATAAACAATAAAACAACAAACAATAAAACAATAAACCAGCAGCAAGACCAATAACCATAATCTAAAAACAGGTACTAAATTTAAAAAATGAGTTTCCCATGTCATACATTCCATTGGTCCAGAACAAAACTAATCACATGTATGATCCTTTTACTTACTCTCAGGGAAGCACGTGAGATTCCAATTTATATTTACTTATCTATTGGAATTTATTTATTTATTTAAAGTATTTATATGCCGTCCTAATTGCAAAACAGCCTCAGGACGGCGTACAATGTAATAGCATAAATAACATAAATAAAATTCCCGACCCACACAGGCTGCAATTAAAAAAATAGAAAAAACTATTTTAAAAGTTATTAAAATATTATTGGAATAAAAAGGTCTTGGCCTGGCGCCGAAAAACAAATAACGACGGCGCCAGGCGGACCTCTCTGGGGAGCGTGTTCCATAGGTGGGGCGCCACTGCAGAGAAGGCCCTCCTCCGGGTACTCAGCCTGCTGATGTCCTTCATGGAGGGTTCCCGGAGGAGGGCCTCTGCTGCTGATCTCAGGGGGCGGGAGGGCAAATATGGAAGCAGGCGTTCCTTCAGGTATCCAGGTCCCAAGCCATTTATTATATCTATATGCCACTTTTTTCTTTCAAAGAGCCCCTCCTCCTTTCAATCTTCTCCTCACAACAACCCTGTGAAGTAGGCTAGGACAAGAGTCAGTAACTGACCCAAAGACATCCAGTGAGCTCCGTAGCTGAGTGGGGATTAGAATCCAGGATCCCGTCCAACACTCTAACCACCACACCACACTGCCTCTTGATATTGGGAAGGAAGGAGCAGTAAGCCCTTCCTTCTAGTTCTTATTGCTCCAAGGCCGTGCTTGAAAGGACAGGGTGGGGCTTGCTTCCATTTCCGAGACTGCAGGAGCTGCTCAGAAGATGTCTATTGACTTCAGCAGAAGGACTGTAAAAGTCTTTGCACTGTTACGTGGAAAATATACTGCACAAACTAAGCGCTTATCACAAAAGCACAAGATGTTCAACAAGCAGTGACTCTGCACCAAGGGGAGGTTAGAACCAGGCCTGCTTTGTAGCCTGGATCCATTTCATCACGAAGCTCTTGTAATTCATTTTTCCATCCATAATTTAATGATCTGATGTCTCCAAACCTCTTTTCTAAATGAAACAAACAAGACCTGCTCATGGTCTCTGAACATTTGCATGTTCCCAAGGAATCTCTTCAATTATCATTGTAGCAGCCCCCACCAATTAAAACATTTCAGATTGTGAACCGAAGTATTAAGGGACAAGTGCCCAGCAATATTCTACAGGATTTTTCCTATGTTAGTTTGGACATCATGGTCCTAAACCATCCTCTTCGTCCATGATTTGGATTCCTCCTGTACATTGTTGAAACTGAAAAGGGATGTCTCTCAAATTATGGGTTCTACAGCAGACCAGCCTTTCTGGATCCACGTGGATTCTGCCAGCTTGAGTGACTTTTTATTTTCTTTCCGCTGCCCACATCTGCTTGTAGAAAAATACATAAAACGGACCCAAAGGGCACACTTCCCCCATTGGCAAAAGCACAAAAATAAGCCTTGGAGGGAGAATGCTATTGCTGAGGGACTTTGCACATTGTCGAGAGAACAAATTTGTGCAGCTCTGAATTCATGCATGCAAATGCATAGGAAGACAGTTTTGCAGGATCTGATTCTGAATTGTGTCAGTGAAACCCAAGAAACAGAATGAGTTCTCTGGCATCCATTTATCCCAGACACAAAGCTCCACTTCCCACTTTGGACCCCAGATGCCTCTGAATGATATCTTCCCATTGTGCCCGGCCTGCTCTCCCACACATTATCTTATTTTGCATTTTATTGCTGCAACCCTCCCAGGGAGCCGTATGGCTCATAGGGCAGGATAGAAATTTATTAAATAAAAAATCCCCCTCCCCCCCCACCACACACAACACATATACTTTCCCTTCCAGAGAAAAGTTACCTAGCAATGCACAGGGAAGGGATGGTCAGTGGAAGAGTTAGCTTAATTCTAAATCAATATAAGAATGAAGGAGGTACTCGCTGTATATGCAGATTTTGTTTCAGCTCACAGGACGTGCGCACCTGCTTTGTTTGCAAACCTCAATGCAAATTAAAAAAAAAAAAAGGCAGCACTCCCCCCCCCCCAGGAAAAGCTTTAACATTCCTGTGCTTGCGAATGCATTTGGAAAATACGTATGTATGTATATATGTGGGGGGAAATTTGGCCTTTCTGTGCTTTAGTCTGGGGGAGCATGAAAAGTGTGCACTTTTACAAAAAAAGTGCACTGACATAGACCCTTCTCTCATTTGAGTGCAAAGAAAGCAAGACTGTGTACAAAAACAGGGGCCAGTTAACTGTCAGAATGGGATGAGAAGAGCTGGGTGCACTTGAGCATCCTTGGTATTCCCATCCCTGAGAGAGTGTACATCACTATTAAGAAGCACCGTATACATGGAACACATCAATGTATCTGCAACCAGCAGGATTCTATAAATGGCTCCAGCCTGCAGTTTCATGAGGAAAGCGAGTGGTCCATTTATTTTCCTCCCTGCTAACCAAAGAGGCTGTTTGTCTCTCCATTGCAGAACTATCTTAACTCCTTCCAGAGTGGACAGTCCAGCCGTAATCACACCAAGGTCCCTGGGACTAGTTGCTTCTGGTGAAGACACAAATCAATGGAAGATTTGTGGCTCTGGAACTCTTTTATCCAATATTTTCATAGTGATTAAGTGCCTTTTAGGAAGGTTAGATCCTTCTCTCAGAGAGGAGCCGCAAGAGTTCCCCTCCCATGTACAGCTACTGGCATTGCTTATGCTTAAAGAGACACAAATGCAATTCAGCACATGGGGGCATCAAGTTCTCCAAATGGTTTTATGCAAATGGAGCAAATCTGCATATATTTGCACAACCTTTTTCTGCTAGTCATGGGACAAGTGTGAAGGCAGCCATGGTTCAATGATGGATACCTGATGATGCTTGGCTGCAGAAAATAGCTATGTGTTAATCAACAGATGTGACTTTGCTGAACATCTCCACATTCCATCTCAAAGTTTCTTCTGCCATGAGCCAGATCAGATTTAGAGCTGCTGCTGTTGTTGTTTTATTGTCCTTCCTTCATGAACTTAGGACCCCCAGGCTATGGAATGGGCTTCCATGGGAGGTGGTTGAGGCCCCATCGGTGAGGGTGGTCAAAGAAAGGCTAGACATGCACATGGTAGGCATGTCATGAGCAGAGTCGGCTGGAGCCGGGGGTCAGACTAGATGGCCCAGGAGACCCCTTCTGACTCGCTCTGTTTCTCTGTTTTCTGTTTCTCTGAACTGTGTTGAAAGTTCAGAAATGTATTGAGTTGGTCCACCAATAGTATTTGGGTCCATGTTTTGTTTCACCAGATATAACCTCGATCAATTCTTGCCATATACAAATCAATTTACCTGTAACCTACCCAGAGAGCCTTATGGGGCAGGATAAAAAAAACAACAACTATAAATAAATAAATAAATTTCTCATGATCCTCTAATGCAATATCCATCCCAGAGAAATTTACATGACATTGTATTGTTGCTTTTTCAGTATCAAATGGAAGACCATTCTCTCTCTCTATCTTTCTCTGTCCATTCATCCATTCCAAGCCATTTCATGAATTTCTGCTTTAAATCCATTTTATCTCAGCAATACATGGGTTTATGTTTTATCATTTCCTTGTATGTTTTAAATTGTGTACATTTACATATTTATTGATTTATTTTAAATGTTTTGTAAACTCTCCTGGCCAAGGTAGGGGGCAATGCATGAATATTTGATTAATTAAATGACAATCAAAACAGGACAAGTTAATTCCTGGACCTCCAGTCGCTTCTGAAATCAAAAGGGGACTGGCCAATGAGGCTGTGATTCATACATAACTGCATTGAGTGGTAAGGGAAACACTGGGCAAAGATGCCAGCCTTTTCATTTTTTTAATTTGGAGGGGAATTAATTCCAGAGGACAAGACACTTCCCTGACCATTGGACTCTGTGCTGAGTACTGTTAGCACAACCGGAACTGGTGGGGTTTTCACCCCCGTGCCCGTTGCCCAAGGGGGTCCAGAGGAGATGCATTACCAGGAAAAGGGACAAGGAAAAGAGTCCATTAAAAGCCAGGCTGGAAGCCAGGAATTTTCTCCTGTTGGTGAGCTGTAGCAGCCAGCTCTCCCAGGAGATCTGTTGGAAGGCCCCTTTTGCCTGAGTCATTTGAAATTGGACTGGACAAAGCTCTGATGAATAGACCAGAGGGACCAATACTTCAGTGTCTGTTGTACAGGCACTGCGACCCGGCGTCTCCTCTTTTTCTCATCTCTAATTTGCACAAACCCATGAATCACCAGCTGGCAAGAGCCTGGATAGATGCGGAAATGCCAGCTCCTAATGATACCATTTGATTTTGATTCTGCTTTTCAACTGACAAATTAATTGCCCTTGTATCACAGAATCAAGCGTGAGAGAATGTGGGAAATTCTGCTCCTCTTCTGGAGATGCTTGTTCTGCTTCCCTCAAGATGATTTGGAAGCTTTAATTCAGTGGGACCTGCCAAATTCAACCAGAATTTTGTTCAGGGAGAGACCTGAGAGCCCAGATTGAGCGCCACGGTGCCACAATTTTAATGTGGGCCACTTCTGCCACGTTAAAAGAATGCTGCCTGTCCTGCAAAATTCATACCGTTCCACAAATACAAAATATCCATATGTGTGTGTGTGTGTGTGATTCACACACACACACACATATATGAATATATGTGATTCATATGCAATTCATATATATGATATATATATATATGAGATTCATATGCAATTTATATATA
>NW_025335606.1:1040236-1116513 GCF_004798865.1 Varanus komodoensis
ATATATATATATATATATATATATATATATATATATATATATGATTCGAAACCTGCATTACATTGGAGAATATTACATTCTGGGCCC
The DNA here is from genome assembly GCF_004798865.1 of Varanus komodoensis. Taxonomy (NCBI): domain Eukaryota; kingdom Metazoa; phylum Chordata; class Lepidosauria; order Squamata; family Varanidae; genus Varanus; species Varanus komodoensis. Next base: position 1,040,324 of record NW_025335606.1, read on the forward strand.
ATTAAGCCCATACAATTTTCTCCAGGTGGGTTTCTAGTCCTCCAGGTTAAGTTCCACACTTTCCATCCAGAATTACTTTTTGCTGGAGTCAGCAGAAATTGAACCAGGAGCCTTCACATGGAAAGCAGATGCTCTTCCAAGAACAATAGCCCTCCTCTCCTCAGGACCTTGAGTGGTGCTGCATGAGCAAGCCCTCCGCCTCTCTTGCAATTGCTACCGCACTGCATTCTCCTTCCTCCTGCCACTTCCTGGGTTTGCCACAGACCTAACATGTGGATTTGGTTATAGAAGGACTTGAGAGAGCCCCAGCAAAGCTACTTGCAATGGAAAGCGGGAGAGATGGGGTTGTAGCTCTGTGGTAGACTTTTTCGAGCAAGGAGCACCCAGGTTCAGTCCTTGGAGATGTTTCCACCTTTAAGGGGTGGTCTGAAAAGCATGTTAAGTGCATTCTCCATGAAGAGGAGGCCAGACAGAGTGAACAGTGGGCCGCAAGATGGGCAATGACTGGTGCAAGCATGGAGCAGCTCCTGGGAATGTACGAGCCGAAAAATAATTGAAAGGGGGCACTCCCCCCACTACTCCAAGAAGACTGAGTAGTTTTGTCTCAGCCTGATTCTGTAGGCTTTGTTTAGTATTGATTCTGTGCTTGGGTATTGATCTTGAGACCTCAGGAAAGCCTGAGCTAAAATATCTAAATACATACAGAAAGAATTTACGCTGTCATATCTGTACAGACTGGGAGAAGAGAAGAGAAGAGAAGAGAAGAGAAGAAAAAGGAACCTACTATCAGTGCTCTGAAAGCAACAGAAGGAACTAACATGGAATTCAGGACATGTGTCAAAGCTTCGTTTGTGAATACATCAAGGCTAGTTGGGGCTGGTGGGGTAGGTGTCTTGTTAGGATTGATGTGTTTTACACGTAGGATGTGGCCCCATGGGGCAGACCAGAGGTGGAAGACCAAAATGGACATCAAGATTGTCAGCAGGACTACTCAAGCCAGGGATGGGCAACTTTGGTAGCCCCAAAAATTTGGCTTAGCAACTTCCTCGATTCTGTACCCTTGGCTTTGCTGGCCAGACATTGACCATTTCTCCCAACCTTTATCTACCTGGACACGACAATCAAGTTTTGGGACCTTCTCTAAGGGAAGCTCAGATGGTGGAAACAAGGAGAAGAGCCTTTTCAGCTCCCCACTGATGCCCACCAAGTTCCAACTTTACTATCCTTTCAGCACCAGGTAAAGACCGTGCTCTACTGCAGGGCAGCTCTGGGGCTGCTGGACATTAGGCAGGGTTTTCTCCTGGGCTCCAAGATCACCGCAGACGAGGACTGCAGCCAGGAAATTGAAAGACACTTGCTCCTGGGGAGGAAAGATATGGCAAATCATGCTAAAAAGCAGAGACATCACCCTGCCGACAAAAGTGCGTATAGTCAAGGCGATGGTTTTCCCAGTTGCAATGTATGGCTGTGAAAGCTGGACCATAAGGAAGGCTGAGCGCCAAAGGATTGAGGCCTTTGAATTGTGGTGCTGGAGGAGACTCCTGCGAGTCCGTTGGACTGCAAGGCGATCAAACTGGTCAGTCCTAGAGGAGATCAACCCTGACTGCTCTTGAGAAGGCCAGATCCTGAAGATGAAACTCAAATAATTTGACCACGTAATGAGAAGGAAGGACTCACTGGAGAAGAGCCTAATGCTGGGAACAATAGATGGCAAAAGAAGAAGGGGAGGGCAGAGGATGAGGTGGCTGGATGGAGTCACTGAAGCAGTCGGTGTGAGCTTAGGTGGACCCTGGGGGATGGTGGAGGACAGGAAGGCCTGGAGGAGTGTTGTCCATGGGGTTGCAATGGGCCGGACGTGACTTCCCAACTAACAACATGTTTTAAATACATAATTCTGTTTTTACTTGCTTTTAAATCTTGTATTGCTAACTTTTATGACATCTTGATCTGCTTTAATGGTATATTTTATATGGTTTTCAAATATCCTGTTGTGAACTGCCCAGAATGCTTTGACTGTTGAGTGGTACAGAAAATGAATGAATGATTTTCTGACTACAGCCCTTCAGTGCTTCAGAACTTGCAAGATACCTTTGCGATAGTGTACCATATTGAGACAGAGTGAGCAGCTGAAGGACATGACAGTGTTGCTTGCTAAGGCCCACTGAAAGATGACCATGGTTGGGTTGGCCACTTCCTGGCTACCTCTAGGAGACACCCCTGTTCAGAAAAGGCCACTTCCAGGCATCTAATGGGGAGAACACACTTGTAAAAGATACCCTCCAACTCTGCAGTGGTTTTTCTTCTCTTGTAAATAAAACAAGTGTGAATTTGCACAGTGCATATGGTGAAAAGCTTAGAAGTTCATGCAACTGCAGAGACTGTTTAAGAATTGTGCTCCTCCTCACAGTTGTGATTCTGAACAGTCATGTTTATACCTGTTATGAACAAGACGGAAGTCCTCCTAGATCCCTCCCCAAAGCCCCCTTTACTGTGCCTCTTCTTGGGTTCACATTTCCTCTACTAACGTTCAGGAGAAGAATTTGATGTAGGCCACTGGGAAAAAAGTGGAAATGTGCTGCCAAAGACAAAAGAAAAAGCAATGAAAGGAAATGAAATCAGTCGGCGTGATCTGCTCGAGTTATAGGCATTGCAATTTCTGCTAAAGGAGCTTTTCTTGCTCCTGCTTCATGTCTTGGGGACAAATGGGTGCATGCAAAGGTGGGAGAACCCCTCCAGCATCCTCAGGAATGCACTGCCAGTGCTTACACAGCAAATCTCACCCTGGACTCATTGATCTCGGGAGCTTTACAAGGGTTGCATTTTTGCATGGATGAATAGCTCTTGAGCAATTCAGTGGCTCCTCTGCCTCTTCTCTTCCCTTACGACAGCACCCTCTTTTCACAGCCAGGATTATGATGTGAAGCTTCCTCATGTGCTTAAAACTCAGGAAAAACTGTGCAGAAGACTAGATCATTCCCAGACAAGGAGGACACCCGAGGGTAGCTTGGCCACCTGGAGCATCTAACTGGGAGCAGAGTTTCAGCTGTGTAGTGAAATGATGGGGGAAGAAGCTAGCCAGGCATTCTGCTCTGCTATTCCACCCCGGTTTTCTGCTCTTCCTGCCCTCCATGGCCAGTCAACACTCGGCATCCACTGTTCCCCCTCTCAGGAATGGTTCCAATTTTCTTTAGATTACCCCAAGCTTCCTGTTTTCTCCTGCTGTGACAATGTGAGAAGCAGGACTGTGAAAACCCAGTTTGCTCTTCGTATATATGTTTTTAACACACCTCTTTCAAATTAAGATCTTCTCTCCACCCCTCAGTTAGATTGATGTTAGTTGCATTACGTTTAAAAGTTGAGCACCTTAATGGAAGAACAACACACCTCAAACTGCTGTGCCCAGTATTTTATGGCCTTACTTTTATAGGTATATTGAAGGGCCTCAGCTCAGTGGCAAAGCACACAGTTTGCATGCAAAAGGACTCCTCTCCAGTTCCAATTCCGAAAGGACTCATCTCCAATTCCTAGCAGCTTTAGGAAGGGACAGGAGGTGCCCTGTCTGGGAGCAGGCATTCCTTAGGGATGTATGAATCAGTAAAACCTGAGCTTGTAAAGATCCCCCAGACTGTACTGAGAAGCTCAGTACATCTGGTGGCCATACCAGAGTCCAAGCTTGGTTAGGGGTGAGGTCAGGGGGTTACATTAAAATGTGTACACACTTCCCCAAATAAACACATCAGTTGTGACCATTTACACACACACACACACACACACACACACACACACTTTTCTCCATTCATCAAAGCATGTTAGTTTAGTCTAGTCACAAAGTCATGCTCAACCCATCACGACCCCATGGGCAACACTCCTCCAGGCCTTCCTGACCTCCACCATCCCCTGAAGTCCACCCAAGCTCACACCCACCGCCCCAGTGACACCATCCAGCCACCTCATCCTCTGCCATACCCCTCTCCTTTTGCCATCAACTGTTCCCAGCATCAGGGTCTTCTCCAGGGAGTCCTTCTTTCTCATTAGGTGGCCAGAGTATCTGAGCTTCATCTTCAGTACCTGGCCTTCTAAAGGGCAGTCAGGGTTGATCTCCTCTAGGACTGACCGGTTTGATCGCCTTGCAGTCCAAGGGACTCTCAGAGTATCCCTTTTAAACACACGTGTTCCAAATGCAAGCATGTCTTCAAACCTGCAGCACTGGTGGAGCGTCCATGAGTCCCACAGCAAGCTCAGGAAAGCATGGCGATCAGTCACTGATTGGCTTCAAGCCTATCCTCATGCTCCAGAGGTGTGAGTCAGGTTACTTCTGGTCAAACCTGAGTGGAAATGCATTTCTCGGACTTCCCCGGCACCCCTCCATGCGACCCACTGAACGCGGCTACATCTTTACTGCTTGTGCATCGCCCAATCTGTTCTTTGCCTCTTGCTTTGGAGCAGCAGCCCGGCTGAACATCTATACTGCTCTATCCCCAAACTGCTGCCACCGGATCGAGAAGACCAAGGCTTCTGCTTAATTGTCATGTCTGACAGCTGCTGAGGAACTCTGTCAGATCAAAGGGAGACTGCTGGAGAGCACAGAGAGGGCTCCGCAAGCTGCCAACAAGCAGCTTAAGACATTTAGGTTTTCAGGAGAGAATAATGACAGCTCCTTTTACTTATGCATTCTCTGCATTGTGCAGAGAATTGCCCAGACTCTTGAGGCTCAGCTGCCAAGTTGTGGGATGGAGCTCAGTTCAACTGGTGGTGAAGAATTCTGGTTCATTAATTGAGTTTATTAAGTTATGCTACAGTGCTTTTATTGGGCGGCCTTCTCCAGTGAAGTTCCAGAATGGGAGTCCTTTGCAGTTGCTAATGAGGTACGTTGTCTTTCGAACACTGACTTCTGAGTCACAATGTTTTGGGGAACTTTAGAGTTTTATTAGCTGGGATATCTAATGTTAGGGGCTTCACAGAGGCCTGCCTCATGTATGGATGCATTTATTCCCACTACGCCAAAGAAAGGGGGTTGTACTGTACTTCATGGAAAGGCACTCCTAATTCCTAATTGTTCCTAGAAAGAAAGAGTAGCCAAAGATGCATGATAATTTCATGTTTTTCTTGTTGATTGTAAATCCTGCTGGCATATCCTGTTTGCAATCTTGAACATGCAGGGGAGTGGAACCTTAGTTTAATTTGGACTTTTAGATGTGCTCACAAATTCCTGAATTTGAGGGCCCCCCTTTTTTAATTCCGTGTAGTCTACAAAGCCATGGGTTTTTTTTGGGGGGGGGGGTTGTTGTTTGGATTTCTTTCTTTCTTTTTTTAAAGTATGTGCTTCCTGTGTATTTTTTCTGCTCACACTGCTCACTTTTCCTGTTTGGGCCAAAAAATGGATCCCAAACAGGAGCAAACTGAAATGAGCTTCAAAGTATTTTTGCAAGAATTTTGGTGAGCTTGAAATTTGCTGGTTTTCTCTTCCCCAGATAAGGAAAGGGAAAACTAAATGTCCCAAAAAGCATTTCTGAAAAAGGCAGGGAGAACAGCAGAAAAACTACCCATTCCTACCACTCCATCCAGAAAGGACTTTACATTCTGGAGTATAGGAAAGGGGATGCAAGCCGAATGGTGGAGCTCTTCTTGCTCCCTGCCATTTTCCAAAAGTAGCTTCACCAGCAGTGCAGGGATGTAGCACGCGGATTATGCCAGAAAAGTTGTTTTATTTTTAAATGTCTGAATCCACTGGAGGGTAAAAGCTTGGCAATGCGAGCGCTGCGCACCTCCGCCTTATGGCCATCCTGGGGCTTGTGCAGCTGATTTTATGAAAGCGGTTCAGTTTTCCACCCACCTGAATTATGTCTCCCTCTTTCTGGCGGCTGCTTCTGCATTCAGCTGTAGATGCACAGTCCCCTGCGGTGCATAACTAACTTAGAGGATGAGCACTTGAGCATGCAGCCGGGAGAGGAGGCGGAGGATTTCGGCTTTGAGGCAATGCAGAGAATCAGAGCTGCAAGGGCCACCAGAGCCAACCTGTCCCCCCTTGGTGGCCTCATCTGCCTGATCGAGATGCAGCTATCATGGGATAAGGGGCTGCCTCTTCTACAACAGCCATGGCAGCAGGATGGGCATGGACTGTGTGATGGAGCCATCCTGTGCAAAGGTGCCCTTATTCTATGGCGGTCAAGAGGGCGACCACCACCCTTGGTTGCATAGCCAGAAACATGGCTTCTGAGTTGAGAGAGGCATTACTTCTACTCCATATGACTCTGGTGCACCCGCAACTGGAGTATTGTGTTCAGTTCTGGGCTTCACATTACAGGAAGGATATTAGCCAGGTTAGAGTCAGTGCAGCATAGGGCCACAAGGTTGGTGGCTGGTTTGCAGGGGATGCCATATTAGGCGAGACTGAGGGAACTGGGTCTCTTCAGCCTGGAGAAGAGGAGACTCAGAGGGGATCTGTTGGCAACATATAGGTACATGAGGGGGTGTCACATGGAGGTTGGTAGAGACCTGTTCTCCCCCGAAGAGAAAGGCAGGATGTGCTGCAATAGAGCAAACCTCAGGGAACCAAGGTTTGATTTGGATGCCAGGAAGTGCTTCCTAACAGTCAGGACCCCAAGGGTATGGAATGGGCCTCCACTGGAGGTGGTTGAAGCCCCATTGGTGAGGGTGTTCAATGCACATGGTAGGCTGGACATGCACATCATCATCATCATCATCATCATCATCATCATCATCATCATTACTACATTTCTATGCCGCCCCTTGCCGAAGCCTCGGGGCGGCTTACAACACAATAAGATACATTGAAATACAATAGAACATATGAAATACAATAGAACATAAACACATGGTAGGCATGTCATGAGCAGAGTCGGCTGGAGCTGGGGGTCAGACTAGATGGCCCAGGAGACCCCTTCTGGCTCTCTCTGCTTCTATGTTTCTATGTTTCCAGCCAAAGAGCATTTTAGGAGCTATATGCGTGAATGCCCCCTTTCCCCACCAGCAGTATCTTGCACATGCAATGTAGGGTGGAGTTGTCCTAGCTGGCTGACCTGCAGCATGCGATTGAACCATGGAAGCCCCCCTCAACAGGTCCCACCAGCAGGAGTTCCAGGCGAGCAGCTGCAGATGGAGGGGTGGGAGGGGACAGTGAGGCTGAAGGATCCCTCACCCGTTGACACTGGCCTGCTGCGGGAACACATCCTGTCAGAGAAATCTATTTCATTTTTGACGGGGTAACCTCCCAAATGGGCTGCGGGAATGCTTTGGGGCAGTCTGTCTCGATTCCAGCAACGCCTTTGATAAAGGGCCTCACAACAGCTGGATTAGCAAACTGGGAGAAAGTGGGCCAGATAGTGCGACCATTAGGTGGGTCCATGTCTGCCTGCAAAACTGGATTCCAAGAGTGCCCATCAATGGCACAGTCTCAAACGGGGAGAGGTGACAAGAGGGGTGATGCAGGAGTCTGTTCTACAAAAAAATGTGGTCCTACTGTGTAATCTGTGCTGGAGCCATAGAAATCCAAATGCGCACGAATTTGCCATGGGGTCCTCTGACATCCCCACGTAGAAGGCCTCTGCCTCATCTCATAAGTACATCGTGTGAGCTGAAGCAGTTCTCACCTCTGAGAACCCCCTCTGAGCCAAAGGGCCTGGTCTGCTAAGTGGCATTTTAATTCCACACCATTTCCCCCAAACCTTGGGCACAAGGACCAGCCCTTGGTGTTGGGTTTGTCTTCAGCACATGACATGTTTCTCCTTCCTCTGTTGTCCCCAAATGATATCTTTGTGGGACTGGACTTTCTTTCTTCTTAGCCACATGATGTGACATGACGTGACGTGACGTGACATTTATACTCTGCTTTTCCCCCCAGCTGGCTTACCTGAGTCCCCCTTTTCAATTAAGCCTCACAGCAACCCTGCAGGGTAGGCTAGGTTGGGAATCTGACTGACCTGAAGACACCCAGTGAGCTTAACAGCTGAGCAGGGACTAGAACTCAGGTCTCCAGGCCTCCGGACCAACACCGACACCACTGCACCACACTGCCTGTCTTTCCATCAGGAGAAGCATGGAGCAGGAGCAAGAGCAAGGCCGGTGGGGTGGTGGACCACGATGAGGAAGAATGTGAAGGACCCGTGGAACTGGTCTCCTGCCAACGGTGCTTTATTTTCTAATGAACTCTTCCTGTTAAGCCACTGTGTAGACACTTGGGCACGGCCCAATATCAATAATATAGGTAAAATTTCACGTAATTGACTATATTTAACCCCAAAGCTTCTCTGGACCATTAAGCACTGGTCAGGCCAAATCGCCGAGGTCTCCTGGGCAGGCCCCTTCACGGATTGGCTGCGTGGGAGCCGGGGTGCAGGAGAAACAACACAGACACACCCCCGTGGAGCACGTTTGGCCTTGGACGTGTTCCTTTTCTTTACAGCTGTTTGTAGCCACATTTACAGTAGTCAATAATTCACCACTTTCAGTGAGAACATTAAATGAAGAATGCAGCTGAATATAAATTGAAATGGCTAATCCTGTCCAGTTTAATCCATTAAGCAACAAACTATTACAGGAAAATGGGGCAGGAAAAGTGATGGCAGGACAGATTAGCACGTCGAACTCTCACGGATGGTGGAGTGCTTTGGCTCTGAACTGCAGGGGAATTTCAGGAGGAAGGGTTCTTCCTGAGTGCCGTGGCACAAGCACTGGGACAGATATATTGTGATATGCTTCCAAGCTATAAATAATATAGCTCATTATTTGTAGAGATATTTTCTATCTTCCCGCCCATAGGCTTGTGTGGAACCCCGATATGTAACTACCAGATGCGATCTTCGGGTAAAACAGATCTCAAACAGTGTTGCCAGAAAATAATTAACCAAGTATTATCCTCTGCTAGTACTTAGAACGAGCCCTTCCTGTACATTCAACCCATGGGTAAGGAAAGAAAATACTCTATTTGCTTTCTGAAATTTTATTTTCTGCAGTCCAAGAGTTAACCCATGTCCCGTCTGGGGGCTTCTTGACACTGAGCCCAAGGGCATTGCTCCCCACCCCGTCACCATCCTTTATCTCCCCCTCACTGACACTGGACATAACATCCAGCCGGAAGAAAAGTCCTGGGAATCTTTCTGACTATACAACTAATAATCATAATTTAGGACATTTATAGGCCATCCATCACTGTCATCTCTGGATAGCTTACAAGATAATATAATCTAAATCCTAAACAAGATATTTTGTCACGTTGGGGTTGGTCCTCAGAAAACATGGTGGTCTGCTCCACTGGCCCAGTGTGGCGCTAGGCATTTTATAATCCCACCCACTGACTAGAAGGGATTGCTTTTCGTTGCAACTGTATGGACCCTTCCTGCACCCCCACACCCAAATCTGCACTCTGTTGAAAGTGCTCGATTGGAGTTACATGGCACACCTGCTTCTTTTTGTCATCCTGGTTGTTGCGGACAGTTACTCCACACTGTTCGGCAAGGCTTCGGCAAGGGGCGGCATAGAAATGTTCTAATAATGTTCTAATAATAATAATAACTGTAATAATGTTCATCTCGATTGTGTTTGTCCCTTTGCTTGGGCCACATGGCGGAAAAGGCTTGGCCTGTTTTGAAACACACACAGAGAGTGCTCGGTGTTCTTCTAGGGGCTCTGCTTTTACCCCTTAATGATTCAACCTCCCTGCTTGTATTTATGGCCACACATCACATGACGGTACACGTATGTGCGAACCAGGTACTTGTGCATGTGCATCCTAACAGCAGAACTGGCATTCTCTGACCCTAATGTCTCTAGGATGACCATTTACCTGCCTTTCCTTCCTATGAAATCCTCCCTTTGCACAGGCCATGCTGGGGCTGTTCGTTCTTGAGAGAGCAAGTCACATAGGAAACGGAAGCTTCTCGGACTTCCAAACTACAAGCCTGCTTTAGGAACACAAAGTAACTCTCTCTGTTCTGCCAAAGACCCAGGCCAGTCGGTCACTGAATCTTTGTATGCTTTGATGTTTCTTCCGATTGGGTGCAGCTCGCATGCCAAGATCTGGACCATAAAATTGAGGGGAAAGTTTCCATAATGTTCTCAGACGTAGTCTATCATTCAGCCTCATTCCTTTCCTCACAGAAAAGAGTTTTCCAGCCTGCCCTCCCCAGATGTCCAAGGCCTGGGAAGGTGTCTCCTTTCTCTCATGCTTGACTTTGCTCATGACATGTTATTTGCAATTTTTTCTTCCGGTGAAGAGAAATCACAGACCTGAATTATGGCAATAGATCAGATCATCAATCGGCTTAATTGTGCATTATGCAATTAAGCTGTTTTCCTTTTCCTGCACAACGGACAATCTCATGTTTGCTACCCTGCACCCAAGCAGCGAAACTGCAAACTACAACCACAACAACAAAAAGGAAGAAAATATAAAAGGCTACATGTGCATTCCAAATCAGGAACGACACGCAATTAAACCAAATTGTTATGCGTTTCTATCCACAGCCATAGACAATTAATCTGCATTTCTCTGCCTTTCTAAATGACAAACAATGAACAGTAATGCTGCGATCCAAACTAATTTAAAAAAAGACTGAAAGAAAACACTAAAACTGAACCTTAACAGTTCACTGAAGTCTTATTCTTATAAAAATATTTATCTACTTTTGCAGATAACTCTCCCACATACAGAGCATCAGGTTGCCTCCGTTCAAACAGGACTATCTATACAAATGATAAAGAATCTCTTCTTCCCTGGACCATGTGCTCTATGGCTTGACTGTTCCTCTATACATGTGATTCCCCTTGCCCCCTGCACAGCTGGTCTCGACTTGTCAACTCAGATCAGTGATGTTCATTGTTTTGCCCTTTCTTCCAAGCGGTACTCCCTCGCTCACAAAAAGCACACATATTTCTGGGCTTGATTGATTTATTTAATTTCTATACCACCGAAGAGCTGAAGCTCTCTGGGTGGTTCACAACACTGAAAGTTCAGATAATTTGGGGGAAACAGCAAGAATAGCATTGTTGCAAACCATGGCTGCAAGCCACCTGGGGAACGTCGGCCGTGGGGCAGGACAGAAACGAGATAAACAGCAACTGCAACAACAGCACCACTGACAGCCAAAGCAACAGAATGGAGCAGAGCTTGATGACCTGCAGCGCAATATCCTTGATCGTAAGAACAGAGCACTTCAGGGGCCGAGGTTGCTTGTGTGTGTCAGCTGAACCATTTCTTCACTTGCAAGACTCATTTGGGGCACTTTGCCTTCCAGTGCACAAATGCAGCTATGTATCTACAACTGCCAAAGGAACGCCAAAGTTGGCCAAGAATTGCCAAAGGTTTGCAAAGAATTGCCAGAGGTATGCCAGAGGTTGGCAAAGAATTGCCAAAGTTATGCCAGAGGTTTGCAAAGAGTTGCCAATCCTAGATATCTATGCAATGCGCTCCCCAGAGAGGTCCGTCTGGCGCCGTCATTATTTGTTTTTCGGCGCCAGGCCAAGACCTTTTTATTCAAACGTCATTTTAACTGTTAATGGTGTTTATTTATTTTATTCTTTGGCCAGGGCGACTTATTTTATATTGTTAACTTGTTTTGTATTGTTAATTTATAGTATTTTAATTGATTTATTTGTAAGCCACCCCGAGGCTTCGGCGAATGGGGCGGCATAGAAATTTTCTAAATAAAATAAATAAATAAATAGATAGATAGATAGATATGCCAAATTCTCATATCTTTGTAAATCTTCGGAAATGAGTGCTCTAGAAACTTGACGGTTTCTTGGGAGAAGCAAATCTTGAAAAGCCGAGTTCTGCATCATTTCCCCCTGCATGCCACCGAACCGGCAGGCATGGTGCCTGCCCATATGCAAACAGCAAGTGTGTCCCACTCATTGCAAAGCGAGCTGGCAGGTGGAATTATGCGTGTGGCCCTGAAGCTAAACAAAACAAAACCACTCAAGCAGGTCCGCTAGCGAAGGGCTCTTAGAGGCACGCTTCTGATTCGACATGCAAGCACACCTCACACTTGATGGCTCGTGGATGTGTTCTGGACTTGGTTCCGCACAACGGCCTGCAACAAATAAAGCAGGCTTGGCCCGTAAAAGCCTTAATCATTCTTCATTGGTGAGGATTCCCCCTTGTTCCCCAAGTCTCCCGGGGAAGTTTGTGATCTGAAGCCATCGCTTTCCAGGCACAGCTCCAAAATGAAACAGTTCTGTTGGGAAATGATGACCACAAAAGCCAACAATGTCTACTTAGCAACAGGGAGGAAAGGGGGGGGGGGGGGGGGGACATGGTCTCTCCCTGTTTTATGAAAGGCACAATAAGCTGGTGCCCGAAAAGCCATATAAGCACTTCTCATAAAACACCATAAAAACAATACAGTCCTGTAAAAACTAAACAACATGACATCTGTTTTATTCCTTTCCTTAATTTGATGGAAGCCCGCATGTCTCCTGCAGGATGCATGGGCCGTTGGGGGGTTTTCCGCAGCCACACCCCAGGGAGAGGATGGTGCGGCACCAATGCACCAGGGGTGCATGACACGAAGTGCGGAGACCGATCCTTGGAAGAAGAGGGAGGAGCCAGGAGGCAAGGCCACCCAATCAGGTCGGCAGCACTGTGCCCACTTTGCCACTGAGTCTCTGGTGCTCAAGCTCCTTAAAGGAAGCTTCCAGATAGACAGTTCTCTGCAATGCTGAAAAGTGCACCTGGTCTGCAGATGGAGAACACATCCCCAGAGACCTGCAGGATCCTCAGAGCAAAGCCAGACCCTGGATCCTTCTGCCGCAGTATTGGCAGCACTGATTGGCAGTGAGTATCAAGGATATGGGGTTGGATACCCTACCCGTAGGTGCTAGGGCTGGGAAGTGGAAGCAACCCAGGGCTCAGGAGTTGCATCTGTCCCTCAAGCTGAAATTGGTACCAGCACCTGGATAAAACTCTAGCAAAGGGGACTCCATAGATACACCTTCTTGGTTCCCAGCCCTGTTTCTCAGCCTTCCCTTGATGGAAGCAATCGGACCACCAGGGACCGAACACATGCCAAACTCTCCACAGCCAAGCCATGTCCGTTCCTTCCCTGCCCCTGGCTGCATGCTGCTCATTTTGTGCGTACTGGACATGGGGGTCAGGAGCAGAGCCCCCCCACCTGTACTTCTCACGTCTTCGATGCTGCAGGCACCGAAGCAATGAAAACAGAAAACCTATAAAACAAATCAAAGTTGCTATAATATCACGGTGCCTGCAAACTGTTGAGAATGTGATCCCCGGCCTCCCATTACCCACCCCAATAACTCTTTTATATGGAGTGTGAAATAATTAGGAGCAAGGAAAAAAAATCATTTAGGAAACAAGAAGAATCTAATTGTATAAGCTCGTCTGGGCTAAGCACAAAAGGACAGAAAGCAGGTCTGCTGGAGAGATGCTGACAGGAAGCGCCTCGGTGTATTAGAGCCCACACATGTATTAATAATAAGCCAAACTAATGGTCCCTTGTATCACACACAATGAGTCTGCTGCAAGGCAAGCGCCGGCTGCAGTGCCCCCGTGGCTCTCCAGAACCTTCAGGATCACGGTTTGTCAAGCACGACACTTCCACATTGTGCCCAATTCAGTGAGCTTACACTGCATTTAGGGGAAAGCCAGACTGGCAGAGAATATGACCGGGAGCTGGACTGAACCTCCAGCCATGTCTTCTCCTTGTCTCTTTGGGGTGTTGGGATGCAAATTCTGCTCATTTCCAGCATAAGACTCTTTTCAATTACCACCATTACAATGACCTTCTTTGCTAGTTCCGTAGTTGCTACAGACAGTAACCCTGAGCAAATGTTGATTAGAGGGAGCTTGGCTGAATGGAGAACCAGAAGTCCCTGGGAAAGTCCTTCCCCCAGGATGACTCCATGGGCATCTTAGGTGAGCCATTTTCTCCCAGCTTCAAACTGCAACACTTGGCATTATGGGGGAATATCACAGCCTATCTTTGTAAATATCACAAGCCGTGTCTGTGATTACTATATTTTACTAACTGGTAGAGAAATATGAAACAATAGTAAACAAATATTCCAAAATAATGTGAGTGAAACATTTTAAACAAATTAAATCAAGCGTGACTGTTAAAACTGTTAAAATGTTAATTTTTAAAATAACGATTGAATGAAAAGGTTTTGACCTGGTGCTGAAAAGAATATAGGCTCAGTGCCAGGCAAACCTCTCCGGGGAGCACATTCCACAATCTGGGCACTACAGCAGAGAAGGCCCTACTCCGAGTAGATACTTGCATGTATTGAACTGCATTTGCCATTTTGATGCCTAATCTCCCAGTCTGGAGATATTCCTTTGCAGTTCTTCACAATCCCTTTTGGTTTTACCCACCCTAAATAGTTCAGTTTTATCAGCAAACTTGGCCATTTCACTACTTAATCCTAATTGCAGATCATTTATGAATAGATTGAAAAGCACTGGTCCTAATACAGAACCCTGTGGAAGTCTACTGGTTCCATCTCTCCACTGGGACAAGTTGCCATTTATTCCCACCCTCTGTCTTCAGTTCTTTAACCAATTAGTGGTGCTTAAAAGGACCCCTACACATCCACCCCTTTTATTCTATGACTGCTTCGTTTGCTCAGGAGCCTTTGGTGAGGGTCTTTGTCAAAAGTCATGTGGAAGTCCAAGTAAGCAAGGTCTAGTGAGTTGCCCCTGTCTATGTGCTCACTGACACTCTGAAAGAACTCAAATAAGCTAATGAGACAAGACTTCTTTCAGAAGCCTTGCTGATTTTTTTCCCCAAACAGGGCTTGTCCTTCTATGTGCTTACTGATTCCATCTTTAAAAATGTTTTCAAGCACTTCACCTAGAACAAATGTTAAGCGGATGTTAAGCTAACTAGCCTGTAATTTCTTGGATCCCCCTGGATCTCTTTCTAAAAATTGGTGTTAAATCGACTATCCTCTAATACTCAGCTACAAGGGCTAATTTTAGGGTCATGTCAAATATTTTGGTAAGAAGGTTAGCAATTTCATGTTTGACTTCTTTGAGAACTCCAGGGTGGATGCCATCTAAACCTGGTGACTTGCTGACATGCAGTTTGTCAATAAGTCTGAGGATTTCCTCTCTTGTCACTGCCATCTACCTTAATTCCTTGGCCTCAGGAACAGGTGTCTGCTCTTCATCCTTGCTCTGAATACTGATGAAAAGAATTCATTCAGCTTCTCTGCAATCTTCTTATCCCTTTAATTCCATTTTCTTGCAATGGCCCAACTGCTTCCTTAGCCTCTTTCTTTCTTTTGATATATTTAAAGAATTCTTTATTGTTAACCTCGATATTGTTAGCGATGTGCTCCTCAAATCATCTCTTTGCTTCTCTGATGTTCTGCTTGCATCTGCCTTGTGCAAACCTGTGGTCCTGCCTATTCTTTTCATTTGGGCATTCTCCTTTTTTGAAGGATGCTTTCTTCTCCCTCTCTCCCACGTTCTTTCTTGACTCTCTGCGTTAACAATGTTAGTGATTTCCTGGACTTTGTGCTACCTTTTCTCGTGTGTGGTATGCACATTATCTGTGCCTCTATTAAAGTGTTTCTGAGTTCTCTCCAAGCACATTGAAACAATTTAAACTTCTTAATGCTGCTGCTTCTATTCTGCTGCTTCTGCATCAGCTCCCTCATTTTTTAGAACTTTCCTCCTTTGAAGCCAAACACAACCGTGTTTGATCTCTTTGGCAGTCTTCCACCTAACTGAAAATTAAATCTGATACCAGCATGGTCAGTGTTACCTAATAGCTCAACAACCTTTACATTGCGTACTATTCCCTAAGCAACTCTGCCTAGGACTAAATCCTCCCCTTGGATAAGACACTGCTCTGGGTGCAGTCGTTTATGACATTCAGAAATTTGGAAATGCAACATGCATTTATCCAGTGAATGTGTGGGTAGCTGAAGTTCCCTATTACTACTGCCTTTGTTGGAGGCCTCCCTGATTTCATTTCCATCTCAAGATCACCCTGGTCTGGGCAACAATGGAGTCCTCCTACGGCTGAGTAAGTTTTGGAGCCAGGAATTTTCACCGGAGATCACAACAGTGAAAGGATTGCAATCAACAGACAAAGGTAGTTGATTAGTGAAAGGCTGCTCTTGGAAATCTGATTTTCTTGGTGCATGATTACTGGCTTCAGAGACCTGGGATTCCTCTATTTCTGAGCTTCAGATTTTGGACTTATTTAAAGCCCTAAAAATCTGAGCCAACACAGGGCCCACAATTGTTAAATATAAATATTTTAATTTTGGGATGAATTGAATTTAAGACTGGAAACTTGAGCAACTGAGAGGAATTGAAACTGGCAGATTTGCTTATCTGATACCCTGAGACCTATTATGCAGTGGCTCCAAGATTCTGACATCCCTTGAAGTCTGCTTTTGTTAAATTCTGATCAAAGTTCGAACATATGGAATGATGGTGGCTTGATTCTGAGCATGTGCCATTCATATCTTTCAATGTTGTTTTCTTTCCATACTCCTAGACCACACCATTTTATGATTCTAGACTGGCTGGAAGAGAGAAGGGAGAGATAAGGGACCCTTTCCCCCCTGAAACACTTGAAAACATTCTAAAAAAAGGATGGATTTCAAAATGGGTATGCTCTTTTTGAAAAACATTGCCAGTAGATCAGAGTCTAAAACTTCTGGCCTTTAATGCAGTAGAGGCAGATCCCTAATTCTAAACCACAATAGCAGTACTCTGCCCAGCTGTTAGGAATAACAACAAAGATCCATCGAGACATTTTGAAAATCTCTTGAGTGCGAGCATCTCACCAGGTGCCAAACACATTGGCCGTGGGACACACACGTTGTACACACACAGTTAAAAAGCCATGTTATACACATACAGTGCAATTTTCATATCAGTAGGGGAAAGGCATAATGCCTAAGGTTATACTTAGGTGGCTGGAAATGGGATGGGTTTGAAGAACTCTGAATAATAACCCCTACTATTTCCCCAGCCTCTCTCTTGTTCTCTTCTCAGCACGTTACAATGAGAGGTTTAATTGTACAGTTTTTTATTATGTTTAAAGTCATTGGCAAGAGACATCTATCAAATTAGGGATCTCTCATTGGGAAGCTAGTACTTGCCTATCTCAGAAATGGATTGCCTATCTCAAGTTGAACTCTTCTTATTCCATTTTTGCCAAACAGAGCTGGTTCCACCCTCAGGGAGATCTGTGCTGCTTGTGTGACAGATGGTGGGAACACCAAATGTTACTTAATTGGACAACCAATGTTACTTAATTGTTGACTTGATGTTGAACCACTGGGTTAAGAAAGTCACACTCCTCCCCCTCTGACCCTCCTTGCTCCACAGTGTCTACCCACGCCCCAAACCAGAGATGGTTTGGTTCTGACAAGCTGCTTTGCTTATCTTGAAGCTCATTAACCTTGGATAACCATTCTGACACCACCCCTCCTTCCTGCCCAGACTCAGAGTCTCAAATATCCACCTTGGAATGATGCATGTTGGGATAAGTGGTACCAGTCCCTGCACCTACTGGAAAATCACATGGAGCAAACGGATTGTGTGGTATGGGGTGGGGTGGGGAAGAGGGAATTGGTTTTCGTTAGATACTTGCCAAGACTAAAAATGGGAATTGAATCCATTGCTACCCAACTGGTGTTCTGGAACTTAGCTCCCTGGACACTCCTCTCCCCATCAGCTGGCACTGGAACTCTGGCATTGCTATCCACTGAGATCCATGCTGCTGATGGAGTCTCCTAACCTGGGTATTTTGCCTCTTTCATGTTCTGCTCTCCTCACAGCAAGCAAGCCATGATAGCAGTGGAGAGACCGAGCAGGACCCTCTGCTTAGAAATGAATGGAAAGGTAGCTTTGCCTTCTTTCTGATCAGGATTTACCTGATCAAAGTTTGTACCTTCTGGACTGAGCATGGATTTGAGGTTGGCACCCATGTCTTTCCTGTCTTGCCTTGTGAGCTGCAGACACAACCACAAGTCTTTCCAAAGATGTGCTCAACTGCAGAGCACATTTGGGAAAATGTGCATGGATTTCCATGCCATTTCTAAAAAACTGATACAGACTTGAGCTATAATGAGCTCTAGGATGGAATTTAGAGAATTTCACTGATTTCTGCATCCCACCTCCAACTGCCTTGCACTTTCTGTCTGGGTGCTTGTATAGATTGGGTTTGGGGTGGGGAGCAAGAAAATGAGCAGCCATGACTGTAGCAATGTGGAGGCGGGGGCCACTCAAATATTTGACTACTCCCATCCGTCAGTTTTGCAAAACCATTTCCGTGCGTCACCCCTGCACTGGTTAAAACAGGAGAGGGTCAAAGTTTGTCTCTGTGTGCATATTCAATTTGCAGAAAGCACTTTGAGATCAAAAAGGCACAGGGAGAAATGGAACACTCTCATGTGGAAATGGAAGCTTTTCCTTAGAGGGCTCCGGCAATCTCAATGATCGAGTGTGGCCTGCAGTTGGGGAGCCAGGCTGGAGCTCTGGAGCAACCGATCTGTGGGGACCTCGTAAGAACATTAAAAACAGTCCGATGGTTTGATATTCATAGGAGACAAAGGAGAAATGCACGCACTTGTCTTCCCTTTAATCTGAAGTACTCTGATCATTAAAAGGGCTTTTGCTTTTCCCTTGTTAGAGGAATGGGGATTATTTATTTATTTATTTATTGAAACAAAATACCAATTTATAGCATGAACTACTCTGATGGAGAAGATCAAAGAACACCTTGCCCAGTAGTTTTATGGGTGGTCCTGCACTTCTTAGCATTATGGGAGAGGAAGAAAATTTATGATTCTGCAAAGTAGAATTGATGTCATCGGGCCATTTTCATTAAATAGAGGCCTCCCAATTAACCATGTAGCCCTCTATAAATAAAATGATTGCAATAAAATCCTAAAAATAAAGAAAAAAAAATCAGGTGAGAAGAAACATCTCCAAGGAAAATGTTATCTGTTTAATCTGATTATATAAACCACCGCAAGAGTTATTTGACTAACGGGCAGTAGAGAAATAAAATAAATAAATAAATAAATAAATATCTCTTGGCCCTGTACATACAGTCCCCCTTTAAGATAATTCCTACTACGAAACACATACACATAATTGAAAAACAAATTATACCTTTTGATTCAGTTCTATTGCTTTCCACATATGCAAATTATGCAATTTAAATAAGCTACAATTCATGTGAGCAACTAAAGGTACCAGCCAGTGCGCCTGTGGGAACCCTCCAAACTCAGGTTGTGAAGCGTTGCATGGAGGGCGGAAGGAGGGCAAGTGGAGGGTTGCCTTAATGATTCTTTCACCCTCCAAAATTCAGATGGTAGTGACAGAAGATGAAATTCTCAACCTCACTGACAAACAAAAGGTGAATAGATCACCAGGTCCATGGGAGATTTATCCTAGAGTTCTTCCAGAGCTAAATATGAAATTGCTGACTTTCCTACAGAAATATTTATTATGTCCCTAAGATCAATCTTTGTAAGAGAGGACTAGTGAATGGTCAGTCTTTTTTAAATGGATTTAGAGGTAATTACAGGCCAGCTAGTTTGACATCTGTTCAAGGTAAATCAGTTGAAAGGATTATTAAAGATAAACTGAGTAAGGAGATAGAGGGACAAGCCCTGCTGAAAAAGAATCAGCATGGCTTCTGCACGGGGAAGTCCAGTCTCACTAACCTATCGGAGTTCTTTGAGAATGTCAGTAAGCAGGTGGCTAGGGGCAATCCCGTTGACAGTGTTTATTTGGAATTCTGAAAAGTAAAGAAAGAGAAGGAGGAGGAGGAGAAACTGGAAGCGGAAACAATTTTAACCAAGACCCTCACCAAAGATGCCTAAAGTTAAAGACCAGAAAGCCAAGAGGGGAGATACATGGTAATTTTTTCCCCAATGGAGTGATATAAACAGTGGGGTCCCACAAGGATCTCTATTAGGGTCAATGCTTTACAAGATATTCAAGAATGATTCAAATGACTTTAATAGGGAATAGGACAACTTCATGCAAGAGGACATTATCCGTGGCTGCTAGCTGCCTCTGCTATTAGAGGCAATCTAAGTGTGTATACTACTTGCCAAGAAGCTTGGGCAGGTAGAAATCTTGTACTCATCCTGCTTCAGCTACCCTGCAGGCAGCTGGTTTGCCACCTTGTGCTGGACTGGATGGACCATCCACCTGGTCCAAAAAGGCTTTTCTTATGTTGCAAGAGATGGGGACTGGTCCAAAGTCACCCAAGGAGCATCCCTGCTAAGTGCTGACTAGATCCCCAATTTCTGGAGTCCCTGCATGAACCACAGTGACTTTCCCTCCATTTGGAGAGATGGGTGAACTCCAGTTCTTATACAGTTTTGAAAGTGAAAAATTAGATAAGTTCTCCTTAAATGCAAAGCAGATAAACATATCTTTCATCCCTAGGATCAACCAGCATCTTGTACAGAAGATACTTAATATTATCACAGTGAAGACTGATATAAGAGCATATGGCTTGCTTGCTTTTCATAATAATAGTTGTGTTTGCATGACATGAGAGCACATTAATGCATTCCAGTCATGCCAGAGCTCTTTGACTCTTTCTGAATTGCTTGCCAGGCGCTTCAAAGGTCAGCATGCATACAGAGAAGACCGTACCCCATGCCTGCCTTCAGTGTCAGGCCACTGGTCTCTCCATCCAGTCTTGTATTCTGTTTTCTAGTAGGAAGCTTCTCTCCAAGCTATCAGGTGGATCGGTGAGTGTCTTTGGAGAAGCTGCAGATGGAGCCTGAAGCTTCCTGCATGCAAAACTTGCACATTCACATGGAGAACTGCCCCCCTCCCAGGATGGCCTGCTCTGATTTATTCTTTTGAGGGCTGGCTTTGAACTAGACTTGAACTCTCATGGCTGGAAAGGGGAGATTCACAAGCATAGCTGTGCGGCGAACCAAAACTCTCTCCATCACTTTATACTGAACAGCATGTTGAGCATTCATAAATTAGGCCTTTGTGGTCTTCAGTCTTTCAGAAGAGCTGGTCCAGTTTCCACCCAAGCCCTAAGCACAGTGCAACCTGGCGAATTGTGGGGCGATTCCACATGGCAAGCACGGTGGATCTATCGACAAACTGAGAATTATTAGCTAAGATTGGAGATCATGGCAAACCACAGTCTAATTTATTCTGATTAATAGTGATTCCTCTGAATGTCATAATGAGTTGCTTCCCTGCCCCAAACCATCTGTTCATAATGCTCACCTTCCTTGTGAGCCTGGATCAATGATGTAATAATTTGCTATCAAATTCAGAATTGATCATGAGTTCCAGGATCCCCCTTCCCTAAGTTTTCTGCTCTTCTATCCCCTGGACTCCCCCAGACTTATTTGAAACAGCCTCTTTAACTGTTTTCCATTTTGCCATTGCTGCTCCAGCTCAGAGAAGGTTGGCTTTGGGCCCATCGTCATGCCAGCAATCCATGGCAGAGAGTAAGCACCAGATACCTCTATCCTGCAGGCAGGCCGCGTGGAAACCACCAAACAAAAGGGGGCCACTTGCTGTCACGAAGCGTGGCAGTATGCCGTAATATGCCATTCGAAGCCACAGCTCCCAAAATGTACCTTGCTATCAAAAATGTGCAAAACTCATACATGCATGGCGTAAGAGTCTTTATTATTGACATCAAAGAGGAATGTGCTCACACAGACACACCTGGTATTGAGGAACGCTCTTCCGGGGTGAGTTCACCTATTTCTGCATGCCGCTGTTGAACACAAAGCCACCAAAGGCACTGATCAAAGGGTCGAACAATCCCCGCTTGGCAAGGGCCTCATCCTCTGCATTATGCAAGCTAATGCAGTGTGTTGCTGTCAGGGCCTAGTGATGGGGTGGGGCCAGACCAGTAATGGGTGGAGCCAAAGGCAAAAGGAACGGGGCCAAAAAATACAAGTGAAAATCAAAGAAAACCTCCACCCTCAGAGGTTGTCAAGTGCTGTATGGGGGGCGGAAGTATGGCAAAAGGGGGGCGTTCCCTACTGATTCCTTCATCCTCCAAAACTCAGATGGTAGTGAGGCATCTTAAAATTTCTTCTTATTAAGCCTTAGGAGAAGGATTTCAATATTTTAGAGTGGGGAAAACCTGAAAAAGTCAGGACAATTTGTGTGGGGAAGGGAAAGGGGTGTGACCTTCCAAGAGAGGTGGTTGAGGCTTCCAAGGAAGGTAGTTGAGGCCCCATCAGGGAGGGTGTTCAAGGAAATATTGGACAACCACATGTTGGGGATTACATGAGAAGCTGGCTGGAACCAGGGGTCAGACTAGATGGCCCGGGAGACAGAAACATAGAAACAGAGTGAGCCGCCCGGGCCATCTAGTCTGACCCTCGGCTCACTACATGCCCACCATGTGCATGTCTAGCCTATCCTTGAACACCCTCACCGATGGGGCCTCAACCACTTCCCATGGAAGCCCTTCTGACTCACCTTCTTTCTATGTTTCTATCTGAAGAACTTCAGCGGACCAGACTGGAATTCAGGAGGGCCAGATCCTCATCCCTGGGTCATGGAGCCCTGACTGGTCCCTGCAAGAGCTTCAAATCACCATGTTGGCTCCTAGGTCTGAGCACCCATGGAACCCAGGTTGGCTTTTCTTGCTAAGGAGTTGGGTCTCTCATCACATGTCACCACAGTCACTGACCCTAGAACCTGGTGGGAACCCTCAAGAGAATCATTTTCTTGACATGATGCTTACTCTGTCTGCCACAGTTGCTCAAATCTGTAGATGCGAGCAAGGAGAACGAGGGACAAATTTTTGCATCTTAGGTGGGAAATAGGAGAATGAGCATCAGGAAAAGGCATTCCGGAAGCTCTCAGAAGCCCCAAATAAACACACAGATGCACACACCAACCCTTGATGTTCAGAGCCTTAAATGCTAAATGTCCCTACACAGTTGGGAAGGTGACTTACATTAATTGCAAATTTCCACCTAAATTCTCTTACCTACCTAGAGGGAATAGAACTTAAGTGTCTAGGTCTGGCTTTATGAACACTTTGACAAATGGTTCGCCATGCCTCCAAACCGGCTGCCATCGTTCTTATCCAAAATAGGTTATATCTATTTCCATTTCGAGGAAGAAAGGAGAAGAAAGAGAGCACAGCTCATTTACATAAAGACTTGACCTTTAGCGCAATGTCAGCTGCTCCCCAGGTGGGGAAGAGAGACTGCCAGGAGCTTCATCGGTTGTGCGCAACCTCCCAGAGTAATTAGAAGCTCCCATGGTAACCAAGAGGGGAACTCAGAAGGAGATGCTGTGTGCGACCCCCCCACCACCCCAAAGTTAAATGGATCCAGCCTTGAGTCATAGGTTAGCAAATGAGTACAGGGCTACTACAACTTTATTAAGGGGGTATTCTCACAGCAAAAAGGAGGCAAGTGCGAACATATGGTGGTGTCAGGGTCTACCTATCCATAAGTGTGTTTCTGATGTCCCATCACACCTTCATGTGACCAAAGAGCACAATTCATTATGGGGAAACACAGGGTGGACCAGCCATGTTTTCCTGTGGCCACTAAGACAATGTCTCAGTGAGGACTGGGGGAAGCAGGCCTCTCCTTAACCCCACATCCAAAAGGTTAGACAAGTGCTTGTGGGTAAAAGTGCAACACAGGTAATTAAATGTTTCTGAGACATCCACGGACAGAGGATGCATGCCAGTGGCTGGGTGACCACTGCAGAGGAGGACTGCAGCCTTCCCACAAGGCACCTGTTTGACCAAGGAGGCAGCAGCATCTGCAGCAAATGGGCTTTTAGCCACATCCAACAAGGCTCTTCTGATGTTCCAGCCACCATTTTGCCGTCATTCACCAGCACAGAGGACATTCCTAGAGGGCCACTGGGTCAACCTCCTGCTGGTGCAGGACACTGAGTTATGCCATCCCACCATCTAAACACCCTTGGAATGTCTGCAGCAAGGGAGAGCCTCCCATTTCCTGAGGTAACAGACTTTGCTGTCATACTGCTCTGACAAGTCAGGAAACGCTTCCTGGTGTCTAGTCCAAATTGGGTTTCTTTAACTTAAGTCTGTTATTCTGTGTCCTGCACCCTGCAATGGATGAGAAGAGAGCTTCACCTTCCTCTTTGTGACTGCCTTGAGGTAGAGTGCTATCATATCTCCTCCCAGTCTTCTCTTCCTGGGGTTGAACATGCCCATGGGTGCACCACAACAGGTGCAGCAAAGATGTATTCAGTCCACCTCCTCCACTTGGGAATGGGACGGAAATGGGGGGGATGACACTCTTGACCCTTTCATGATTCTACCTCTCAACCATAACCATCTTCTAACTAGGACGTGCAACTAGCAGATGCAACACATCTGAATTTCTATGTATCTTACACGTAAGAGACAGCAACCAACACTGCAGAACCTCTGAGTGTATCAAAGACACATGAATGAAGAGAAGGCTATGGAGTTAGGAAGTAGCTGGATTCTCAATGGCTGTTTCACCCTCCCCGCTCTGCTTTGTGGGATGTCCAGGTAGAGGTGAATGGATATTGTTCAGTCTTTTCAGGCAACATTCTGTGCATCAGCAGTTGCCTTTCATTTCATTGTCCACTCCTTGACAGAATCAGACAGTACACAAATGCATCCATAAACAGTTGTGCAAATCCAAGGTTCCCAGTGCTGACTTGGCACAACTATTTCAAGTTTACAGAAGCCAAGCCCCCCCCCCCACCCCCAGGCTTGGCTTGCTTTTGACCATTGAATCAGAAATGAGTGGAAAGTTCATCAAGTTCAGATGGAACAAGTTTTCCAGTGTTGTATGTCCCTACCTGGTGGATGCTAGCTAAGGTGGTGTGTGTGTACACCGCAGCTGCTGAGGAGCTTGGGCAGGGAGAGGCCTTGTACCCGTCCTGCTGGAGGGATCCTGCGGGCAGCTGGTTTGTCTCCATGTGTATGGAGTGCTGGACTAGATGGACCTTGGGTCTGATCCAGCATGGATTTCCTGACATGTAGCCTCCATGTAGCTTCCATGTAGCCTGAAGTGCCTGATCCTGCCTAATCTTGGAAGCTAAGCAGGGTCAGGCCTGGTCAGAATTGGGATGGGTGACTTGAGTGTATGATTCTATGATTATTGCTGTCAACTGCCTAGAAAGCTTTGGCTATGGGCAGTAAAAAATGTAACAATAATAATAATAAATAATAATAAATCTGGGATAGCAAGTATGTATACAGGCTTCGCAGACATTCTTATGACACCCCTAGGCAAGTACTGATCATGTCAATGCCAGTCTGGTTGTTATGTTCCATCCAGTAATCTTCATCAGGTACCCCATGACTCCAGACTCCACTCTTGTAAACTCAAAGCTCTGGCTGCCTTCCGGACTCTGTCTAACTCACAATTGGACTTCCCCTTCCTCTTCTACCTTCAGCTTTCCATGGGATGAATGCCTTCTCCTTCGTGCCTTCCCAAGATGAACCTGAAGTACATCAGCTTCAGTTTGGTTATTTTCCCTTCTGTTGTTGACATTAATTTGTTTACCTCTTCTGGAGTCATGATTTCAGCCATCTTAACGTTCAGCTGAAGTCTTGTCTTTGCACTGGCTTCTTTTAGTTTCATTTTGAGTCTTTCCAATTCATTGCTGCATTCTGCCATTTATAAGGCAATGTCTTGTGATGTGTCCTGTGCCAACTTCCACTGGATCCTAACCTAGCTTTCTTAATGGAATGCTCTGCATGTAGACTAAACAAAGAGGGAGATCAAATACACCCTTGTCTGAAGCCTTTGCCTATAGGAAACCATTGTGTTTCTCTATATTCTTTCCTAATAGGTTACACATCAAGACAATCAAGTGTTGAAGCACACTCATTAATTTCAGAACCACCCATAGCTTTTCTGCAGACCAGCATTCCACAACCTGGTGGCCTCCAGAGACAATTGGACCACAACTCCCAGAACTCCCATCCAGCAGGGCCTAGAACTGGAAATTCTGCTTGATGCAGTCCAAACATGCCTGGAAGGCACAAGGCCAAGGGAGGCTGCTGTAGACTACAGACTGACATTCTTCTAAAATCCTTTTATGTGATCTAGTGGCCAACGTATTTTTTTGTGCTACAATCTCTAGTGTCTCTTCCTTTTCAGAATCCCACTTGAACATCGGGCATTTCTTGATCCACACAGGATGAAATTACTCATTGGGATACCTTGAGCATCCCTTTGCCTGCATGGAGATTCACGCAATGGTCTTCTTTTGCAATCCCTTCCTTGGGAATTGGAATATGTATGGAACATTTTCACTCTGTGGGCGAGTGTTTTGTTTTCTATAGTGGTTGGCATATTCCTGTTAGGAGATGTACCGATGCAGTCTCCTGGTCTTGTTTCTGCAATTTGACTGGAGCTTCTTCATCTTCAGCTTCCAATCACATAGTCTATTTGATTTCCGAATTTCCCACCTGGTGATGCCCATGGGTGCAGTCATCTGGTCAGCGCCTGAAGTAGGTATTTGAAATAAACAGAATGTAGAGTAGAATTCTGAGTTGTTCTTCTGCTTTGTTCCTGACCCCTAGGCCAAATTCTCCTATGACATCAGATTCTGTTTTGCTTCCTACTTTTGCCTTCCAGTCCCCTACGATGGTCAACATGTCTTGTTTTGGTGTGTTATAAATTTCACCTGTGACACTTCCAGAAATGTTTTCAATGTCTTCTTGAACATCTGTTGTTGGAGACTAGGCTATTCATGCTTGTCCATTGCTCTTTCCAAGTAGCTAGTTGAGTGCCTTCCGACCAGGGGTCCCATCTTCTGCCATGTTCTCTCGTTTCATCCTGTAGCATTTCATCATGGTGTCTTCCATGTGAGAAGATTCAGTGGTGCTCTACCATGGCCTTCCTGTGCACTGTAATAACCAGAACTAGCCTTGAGCATCCATGCCGTTGTCTATGAAAGATCCTGCAACAGTGTTGCCTTCAACTGCTGCTTCACTTCAGAAATTTCTTTGCACCCATCATTAGTGCAATCCATTTTTCTGCTGATGTTACCATTACCCTCGAAGAGGCTGGGTACTGCATAGTCTGGCATCTCCACCCTTCCTTGTGGAATCCAGCTACAAGACCAGCCTAGTGAGAGAGCCTGGCCTTCTAGAAGCATTGTGCTTGCCTTTGCTGAGACTTCAAGACCTCCTCACCACAGTCAGGTTTGCTTCCAAGAGGGAGCAATACCAGTTCAGCATTAAAGCATATTCAGCCATTAGTTTTCCTAGCAATGCTTGGGTTGCTATTATTATTTCTTCAAGTAGACTGACTTTCTCGAAGAAAGGTGGAGACCTGAGCCAGGAGGCAACCTGACACAAAGGGTCAGAGACCAGGAGAATCTGAGATCTATGGGCATCCCCACCCTGCAGTATTGACTTCCTGACAGACCATGGATTATCAGTTGGTGGAGTCCAACAACACCCGGTTCCCAGTCCTTCAGTTGGAACCATTCATTCTGGTTCAAGGGTCACTCTGAATGCTGTCCGGAGGCGCAAGTCCTTCTCTGGCTGCTGCAGCACATGTCACAGGAATCACATGAATGAGACAGAGAGACATTCCTGGAATCGTGGTGTGGAGGCAGGGGGAGTAGGAACCCCCTTGACCATTTGTACGATGCATCAACCAGGATTACAGTGCCCAGAACGTGATGTGGAGAGGGTGAGAACTATGCAAGTGTCTTTCCCAACACACCCAAGAATCACTTTGGGATCACCTCCTTCTCAAACCTGATTTCACTTCCATCTTATATCTGGACAGCAATGTACATATAATTCTGGAACCAAAGCATCAGGAGCAGCTGACTTTGTAACATTGTTTTGTGTGTTTAATTTTACCTTCACATAAAGGATGGTGGGCTGAGCTCTTATAGGTTTTCATTCTCCCTCATGTTTATTTTGTGCTCAGAAAGCTCCTTTTGCCTTCAAGTTTAATTGCATCACACGGGAGCAGAAAAATCTCTTTTAAAAATGTATACATCGAATGGCCTTGAAGAGGGGTGGGGGAACACCATCATGAACACAAAAGAGAAGAATTTGTGTATGCATTGGCACAATGAAAAAGAAATGGTGCTCCTCATTCCGGCACAGAGGTCTAATTTTAGACATGTTTACAAATTCTGATCATATAAAAGAAGGAGGGAAATATATACAGGCATTTACACATGCATTTCCCTGCATTCTCTGGTCTGCATTCACTGCAGAGAAGGACTCGAGTTTTAAATCTGCATTGAAAGCAATTATATCTTTGCCATCAAAACTGCCGAGATGTGAGTTTTTCAACTTTTTAAAAAAGAGGACATCCAAAAGGCCTTTTTTACATTCAAATTTCTTCCCCTCCCCCCCGACTCACTGACCTCGTGAAGCTCCCATCTTTTTGGGCTGCAGGTTTTGCCTGTGAATTTACTGCTTTTGACGTGTGATGGATGGCAAATTGACAGCCACAGTGAGTGAAGTCCTGCTTATTCAAGGAATTGTCAAGCATCGACACCGGGAAGTGACCCGGGTGCTTTGGTTAGCAGATTCTGCGAAGGTAGGCAGTACAAGCTCCTCTCAGTCTGGAATACCGTGTCCAAGGCTGCCCTCACCTTGCTTTGCTGCTCTCAGCCAAACATGGCCCCGATCCAGGGCTCACTAGCCTGTGCCCTAAGCAGACAACCAGTCACATCAAGAGCGTCTGTGCTGAGATGAAGCCAGAGCTGAAGACACCGCCTTCTGCAGAATCCAACAATTGGTCCATCCAGCTCAACAGCATCTCTCCAAGTTGTCAGGCAGAGAACAATTTTTCCCATCATCTGCTTTTGATCCTATTAATGTCCGTCTGAGCCTGGGAATTTCTGCATTTGGAGCTTTACTGCCGAGTTCTGGTCCCTCCTTGGCCTGAACTTCTGGCAGCATAAATCAGTCAGACTGGACCTATTTCCCTGCATTTACATCACTCGGCTTCTGCTGGGGGTGAGGAGAGCTATGCCGGTCTGTGGAGGCCCCTTCTGCTTTCCAGCATGCAGGTCTCACTTAGTTCCTTATTCAGAGAGTGTGCAAGTTTTTGGGTGGGCTCCATCTTTAGACATCCTCGGAGCAGCAGAGCCATTAAAATCAGTGGGAGGTAAGTTTAGCATGACTAACAAATGCCACTGATTTCAACGGGCAGAGTCCAATGGGATGTTTAAAGCCCCTGTTGATTCTTTGGCGGCCTGGAACCAACAGGGCCCAGTTGTGCAACAAAGATTTAGTGCTGCCCGGAAGCAGCCCAGGAACAACTATCATGCCTTGTCACAAGGCATCTGCATGTTCTCTGCTATATGATTCTATTCTTATCATACCATGCATGCACCAGCCAGAGCGTTTTGCTGTGCGTACTCGCATTTTAAACTCAGGACTGAAGGGAGGTACAATTTTCTCCAGTTTTTCCAAATCCTGGAAAGGATATTGTGATGCAACCTGTAGGGTATTATTTATGTAATAGCTGTGTGTGCCACTTAACATCTCTCTCTTTCTCTCTGCATGCACACACACACACACACACATAAACGCCACACACACACCCCCACACACACATTCTAGGTTCTGGGGGCCATTTGGGTACATGGCCCTCTGCTATACGAACTTTTCCAATTGTCCTCCGAGGGCCATCAGCTCGCCTCTTTGTCTAGAAATATAAGTGAAGATTCCACCACAGACATTGTGCCTATGGAACTGCGTGAATTGAATGTTTAATTCTGATTGTATAATTGCTTTTATTACACGGACCCTTTCTCAAATATGTCTTTATTCTCTCTCCCTCTCAACCCCTCACACACACACAAAGCACACAGGCACGTTCGCAAACCATTCACTATCACACCACACAGACTTGTCCCAGCAGCAGCAGCAAATTTGGTCACAGATCAATTGTGTCTCTTCCTTGTCATTAGGGGTCCTGGAGAGATCCACAATAAATCCAGATTTGCATGAACTGAGGCATAGGGAAATAGAAAGAATGAAAGAATGAGGGAAAGACAGACAGACAAACAGCTGATCAAAACTGTGCAACTCCCCCCATAGAATAAAATACACCTCTGTGTTAGAGTTGACTTGCACACTTTTGACTGATGGGCACAATTTCAGAGCGTGAATTTTCAGGGAAGCACACGGATGCATTTGTGCAAATTCTGAGTCCACAGATTGTCCAGTGAGGGTCAGCTGGAAATCCCTTGTGGCACGTTTTCCTTCCATTCACACATGCCTACACATCGTCAAACAAATACATGCCGCGTCAGGCACAATTACGAGAGGAAATGAAAAGACGATTGTCTGGCTACACTTGGAACAGCTGCAGTTCCACCCATGGAACAAGTACAGAAAAGGGCAACTGAAATGATCGAGGGACTGGAGTAGGTTGCAACCATCTGGGACTCCTTAGATTGGAGAACAGGTGAGCAAAGGGAGATAGGATAGAAGTGTTCAAAATTACCCTGGTTTCCTTGAAAGAGAGTAGGGAGATATGTTTCCTCCTTGTTCATACCAATAGAACCCAGAGCATCATCCTCTGAAGTTTCTGGCCAGCAGTTTCAGGACAGGACTTCCTCACGCAGAGCGTAGCTAAACTATGGAATTCACTTCTGCACTGTGGCCACCAATCTGGATGGCGTTCAAAGAGGACTGCCTATTAATGGCTTGCAGTTCTGATGGTTATGGTGCCTGCAGCCTCAGAGGCAGTAAGCCCATGTTTACCAGTGGCTGGTAACGCGGAGCAGAGAGTCTTGTGGCACTCACATCCAGCATATGAGTTTCCATGAGTGAACGTTTCACTGCTGTGTGATGAGAATGTTGGAGTAGATGGGCCTCCGGTCTGATCCAGCAGCCACTTACAGGACCAGGATAACAGACTAAATGTACCTGATCCTCAAAGTCTTTTCAGATCCTTTTTCTGGAGATTCTCAGAGGCTCAGTCAATGAATTGTGGCTTCTATATCAAGAGAGGTATTACTACCACTGTATACAACTCTAGTGCACCCACAACTGGAGTATTGTGCTCAGTTTTGGGCCCCTCATTACAGAAAGGATATAGCCAGGTTAGAGTCAGTGCGGTGTAGGGTCACAAGGTTGGTGGCTGGTTTGCAAGGGATGCCATATGAGGCGAGACTGGGGGAACCGGGTCTCTTCAGCCTGGAGGAGAGGAGACTCAGAGGGGGTCTGTTGGCGACATGCAGGTATGTGAGGGGGCGTCACACGGAGGGGGGTAGGGACCTGTTCTCCCCTGCAGAGGAAGGCAGGATGCGCTCCAATGGAGCAAAGCTCAGGGGGCCAAGGTCCCATTTGGATGCCAGGCAGCACTTCCTGACAGTTAGGACCCCGAGGTTGTGGAATGGGCTTCCACGAGAGGTCGTTGAGGCCCCATCGGTGCGGGTGTTCAAGGATAGGCTGGGCGTGCACATGGTGGGCATGTTGTGAGTGGAGCCGTCTGGAGCCAGGGGTTAGACTGGTTGGCCCGGGAGACCCCTTCTGACTCGCTCTGTTTCTATGTTTCTATGAATTCATCTCAAATCTCAGTTCTCCAAAGAGATTCATCTCAAATCTCAGTTCCCATTTGCTATCCTGGAGGAAAAATGACCTCCTTCCCCTATGAGGGGCTCAATATTCCCCCCCCCCCACATTTGTATCAGCTGCAGGAGTGCCAAAACAAGGAGAAAATGCTGGCATTTGTATCAGGGAGTGTCACACAGCAATTTTGTACTGATAGATGTATTTTTGAGAGAATCCAGATGCCTTACTCACTAATTAAGGTTTCCGAGTGTGTAATGAAAAACAGTGTGATTTCATGGCATGGCAAGGGGCCAGGAGAACAATTTGTCCCAGAGACAAAAAAGAGATCAGAGCTGCAGATTCTCCAGGCAAGCTGTGCGCAGGTGTGCCGGAATGAGAGGGCAAAGGAGCAACGGTGCCATTGCTGGCCTGAGTTTCTTTCCCAGGTAGATTCAGATGACTTGCTTGGCATGGGTGACGCTTTGGAGGGAAGGGGGGTGAACTGCTTCAGGCATCCTGACCTGTTGGATCTCAGGGGCCTCTGGAGGGGGAGATGTGTCCACCCCACTTAGGAGGCTGCAGCGCAAAACGGTGGCACTTTTTGCCAGGAATGAGTGGCAGAGCCGCTTCTTTGCTTTGTCCCATAGAACTCAACAAAACGCAGTGAACATGGAAGGAAAGGGGGAGATGGCAGGATATGAATGTGATAAATAAATATGCCAAGCCACCAAAAGCAAGACAAGAATGGATGACTCTTGTTCGACTTACATAATTTATCTGTCTTTGCAGTCTCTACTGTAAATGCTATGGAAAGTTATTTCGACATCCTCTACCCTTACCAAAGACAGCAGTCGCTTGGATCATTGCTGAACCCTGGTAAGCAGCTTGAACATTTGGCGTCAACTTCCATCAAATCAGAATACTGTTCTGAAATAGGTGGCAGGTCAAGTGAAGTCTGAGATAGAGATTTTAAAATCAAACATGGATGTCAGGTAGAGGAAGGAATGCCCCCCTCAGCTCCCCACAGAGGGTCATCTGTAAGCTCTCTTGGAAGGTGGCCACCGCCACCAGCACCACCACCATCTCCTCTGTTGAGAAGGTGGCTGAACAAGCTGCAGTGCCTGGCCTGGACATAATTCCTCCCCACAGAAAGACCCTCTGTAGCAAACCACTTCCCCTAACCTTCCCCTGAGACCAACAGAACATTTGATTTCATGCTGCATAGTTTGCGAGAGTTCAGTGCTCATGAGTGAGATCTTTGTACACTGATGTAGCTTAAAGACTACCGAAACCATGATGCAATGCTACTGTCTTTTGGATTTTAGTTGAATCAAAGACTATTGCAGAACTGGGGAAATGCACACAAATGCACACACAAACATGCACATGTGTGCAAACGCGCACACACACCAGAGCAATACAGAGCAACAACAGGGCAATACCTCTGAAACTGAGCAGTCCATTGACTTGGGAATGGTTGCATTCTGTGCATGTTTGGCTGGCTTGGTGCAGTGGCAGAACTTCATTCTCACTTGAACCCCAATACAGGTAGCTAGAAGGGGAGCAGAATTCCTGGGAATGCTCCCTGGACCACTTAGCCATGGGCTTTAGTCTAGGAAATATTCCGCTACATCACTTGCCCACCATAACTCAAACTGTTTTTGCAGGGGTACCCATGGTGACCTGCACATGGTGTGCACATGGTGGGCATGTCGTGAGCAGAGCCGGCTGGAGCTAGGGCTCAGACTAGATGGCCCGGAAGACCCCTTCTGACTCTCTCTGTTTCTGTGTTTCTATGAGCAGAGCCGGCTGGAGCCGGGGGTCAGGCTAGATGGCCCAGGAGACCCCTTCTGGCTCACTCTGTTTCTATCAGCAGAGCCGGCTGGAGCCGGGGGTCAGGCTAGATGGCCCGGGAGGCCCCTTCTGGCTCACTCTGTTTCTATGTTTCTATGAGCAGAGCCGGCTGGAGCCAGGGGTCAGGCTAGATGGCCCGGGAGACCCCTTCTGGCTCACTCTGTTTCTATGAGCAGAGCCGGCTGGAGCCGGGGGTCAGGCTAGATGGCCCGGGAGGCCTCTTCTGGCTCACTCTGTTTCTATGTTTCTATGTCTTGAGCATTTCGAGTCCATTTAAAAGCTCTTGTGGAAGACCAGCGTCCTTGTTTCGGCTCACTGCCACTTCATTTGTTTCATTGACCTGTTCCCTTTGCTCCTTTCCCATTCCACACTATGCATCAGGGATACATGCCAGCAAGTGCAAAGAGAGGTACCCCACTGAATGTATTTCTTGGATAACTTTGGAGTGGATTCAATTTAAGTGCTCAGTTTCCCCAAGTAAGGGGTTTTCCAATACCAGTAGAAAGGAAGGGAAATTTAGATGCACCACTTTAATATCTGCCCCTCGTCACTGCTAGTTATTTTTCAGGGTTTGCCATTCAAAAATACTACTACGCTTGCCCAGATCGAAGTACTGGCTCCTCCTTTCATATAGCATTGCTTTTACCTTCTTGGTAGTTCAGCAGCCAGTTTTAAATTCAAGGGGTGACTTGCATGTGAGATAAGATACTACTGCTTAGAAGGTCTGGTTCTTCGATACCTGCAAAGTTAAGTTCTTGGAAGTTCTAAACCTGGAGAACGTGCAGCAGATGCTGTTACAGGATGGGGAATACTTGGCTCAACAATACAGCAAGAGAGGAAAATCTAGGAATTGTAGCAGATCACAGGCTAAATATGAGTCAACGCTGTGATTCAGCCTCAAAAAAAGCAAATGCTGTTTGGGGCTGTATGATTAGGAGCGTAGTTTCCAAATTGTGTGAAGTTCTGGCTTGCCACTATTTGAAACAGAGCATTGTGTTTAGTGCTGGGCCCCACACTCCAAGAAGGACGTAGACAAGCTGGAGGTGTTCAGGGGACGGTGACAAGGTTGATCAGGGGTTGGAAACCAAGCCCTGTGAGGAAAGATGGAAAGAACTGGGCTTGTTTACCCTTGGGAAGAGAAGACCGGGAGTAGATAGGGTAGTACTCTGCGAGTACTTGAAAGGCTGGCACAAAGAGGAAGGACGAGACCTCTTTTTGATCATTTCAGAATGCAGGGCATGGAATGATGGGCTCAGGTGACGGGAAACCAAAATGTAGCTGGATATGGGGGGAGTGGAGGGGGACCCTGCCTCTCAGAGCAGTACAACAATGAAACCACAACTCAGGGAGGTCATGCCCACACTGGCAGCATGCGAGAGGCAGTTGGACAGCCAGCCACCCGTCAGGAAAGCTTTAACTTGGACCCTTGCACTGAGCAGGGGCTGGGCCCTCCAGCTCTGCTCTTTTGGCGTCTGTGCTTCCATGAGAAGCCCTCCTGCCAAGTTACATGGTCTCCGAAGTGAAAGTTAGAACCGAGTACATGGTCTGAGGGACACTCTCTGTGCTGAGACCCATAGCGGCCTCACCTCTCTCTCCACTCTCTTCCAGTTCTCTTCCAACTATTCCAGATGCCCAACACCGCTTGCTCACGAGTGCCACTTCCACAGTATTCAGGATCCCGCTTTGCCACCTTCGCTGAAACGCCAGCAGGCAGAAGGACAATCAGGGGAAGTGACACATGTGTTGGGCTGGTCATTATTATTATTATTATTATTATTATTATTATTATTATTATTAGAACATTTCTATGCCACCCCTTGCCGAAGCCTCAGGGAGGCTTACAACACAATAAAATACAAAAAAATACAAAAATAACAATATAAAATTAAAATTAACAATATAAAATAAATAAAAAAATATAAAAGATATAAAAGAAGTTATAAAAGAAAAGAAGAAAAGAAGAAAAGAAGTCGCCCTGGCCAGATAAATAAGTAAATATTGTTAACAATTAAAATGACGTGGACTAGCTGCTTTTTGAGCAAGGACATCCTCTAGAAAGGGTCACAGGCATCCCTCTGCCTGGCTGAAAACCACTGCCTGGGAGGATGATCATACAACTGTGCCGGTTCTGAATACTTGGCCTGCGAGAGGTCTGGGAACACACGTTACAATAGTGTTGATTGCATCGTATACACATTCATGTACGAAGAGGGACTGCCGTAAATGTGGGATGACTTGCTTGGTTATGGGACTACTTACAAAATCTTCATGGCAAGAATAGAATGCCCTCCTCCCTCCCTCCCCCTCCCTCCCTCCCTCCCTCCCTCCCTCCCTCTTATATGCTGTCAGGCACCCACTGATTGAATGACTGGCTATCATATCATCTGTTCAGCTTGTCCACTCAGATTGCCGGCTAAGCTACGTTATTACCGAAATACATTTGGTAGCATCCCTCTGCCAGGATCATATTACATAATGCATAATTGTTTGATATTGAAATACAAGGCCGTGCAATCTGCCTCTACATTAGTCAACAGGCAGATGGGTTTATTTTAAGAGCCGAGACCAGATTGCAGGACGGCACCGTTCTCTGCCTCTCGTTCCTGCCACAACGGCTCCATCACGGTCTTTCTTTCTTCTGCTTAGCTTGCCCGGCCCGACCTTTGAAATCTACGGGATGAGGCTCCGAGTCAACATGCAGCAAGGGGGGCTGTGTACATGAGGCAGCAAAGAGCCAGTAACTTCACGAAAAGTTCTCTGGATGCCCTGGCTACCTCCGTGCCAGTTCCACAGATAGAATGCAATCTGAGGACAGACTTAGGTTTACCATTAGAAAGCAAGACTTTTCGGTGAAAGATTGGGAATGGGGTTGTGTGGGGATGGGACAACCGCTTTCCATGTCAAGACTCCCTCTGCATGCTGTTCCCATTCTTCATTGTGCTGTTCATTCATCCTTGTCTGTTTTTAAGGCATCCCAGAAGGAGACCTGTGGGGATATTGTCCCCAAACACAGGTGATTATCCTCACCTCCACAAACTGCTAAATGTATTCCTCGGGACTTTCCAAAGCTGCTTTGATCCTCACTGGGGGCAAAGCTAGTTGCCACGGGAAGGAGAAGACTGGAAAGGCCTGTGCACTGTGCCCCATTCATGCCATTCCAGATTCAGCCCAAAATACGCATACACTACAGTAAGAGTACGTGTGTGTGTGTGTGTGTGTGTGTTTGTTCTCAAACATACGCATTTTAATTTTACTTTAGTGTGCTTAAACTTCTGTGTCATATCATTTGAACAAGTATGCAAATCAGGGGACAGCTACGTTCTGATTTGGTTTTTATTTTATTTATTTATTTATTTAGGGAACTTCTATGCTGCTCCATTCGCCAAAACCTCGGGGTGGCTCACAAACATGACTAAATAACATCCTATAAAGCAATATAAATTAAGTCGGCCTGGCCAAAGAATAAAACAAATAAATAATATTAACAATTAAAATAACGTTTGAATGAAAAGATCTTCACCTTAGCTCCACAGGGCTAAAAGGAAGTTCTCTTGACACAGACATAGTTAAAATTATAAAATTCCCTGCCATATAAACAGTCCTGGCCATGAACATGGAAAACTTTAAAAGAGGGGCTGTGTGAATCAGTGACACTCATTCTTGCTAGTGTTTTCGAAATCCCATCTTAAAACTTCTCCCAGCTGGTCTCTATCAGTTTGCAGATTTACTTGCTCTTCCTTTTTCATGAAACTCTGTGTGCATTTTCATGCATACTTTCCCAAATATTCACATCCATTATGCACAGCTTTGTTCTATTGATTAAAGCATATTTCTGTGCAAAAGGTTTTCAAAAGTACACATTTTAATGCACATTTTCCAAATGTAGGTATCCAATAATTCGCAAATCACGTTCCAAACTAAAGTGGACAGTTTCCATACACCAGAAATGTATGGAATTCAGCCACAGTTTGAAATGCAGCCCATGTTTGGTCCAGAAGGCATGAACTTTGTGACTCCTTGAAAAGTAAATTAAATTATTTATTTATGTATGTATTCCATTTTTATACCTCCCGCTAACCATGGCTCTCTGGGCAGGGAACAAAAGTTTAAAACACACAAACCACAAAAAATAAGACAATGAATTATATAAGACAATTTCACATGAATTCCTATTTAAAAGCAAATTAGACCAGTTCATGGAAGAAAAGGCTAACCGTTACAAGAAGGATATATTTTACTAGAAGTGCCGGAGTCAGTATGCTGGGAAAAATGAGCAGAAAGGAGCTAATGTAATCATCTAGTATTTGTGAGTGTCCCAAGATGTATATGCCAGCCCAATGTGGAAAACACAAAGATGAGCTATGATGGGCCATTCTCCTCATCTAACAGGGATCTGCTTAGCCATTTGAAGCAAGACTGAGGGAACTGGGTCTCTTCAGCCTGGAGAAGAGGAGACTCCGAGGGGATCTGTTGGCGACATACAGGTGTGTGAGGGGGTGTCACACGGAGGTGGGGAGAGACCTGTTCTCCCCTGCAGAGGAAGGCAGGACGCACTCCAATGGAGCAAAGCTCAGGGGGCCAAGGTTCCGTTTGGATGCCAGGAAGCACTTCCTGACAGTCAGGACCCTGAGGGTGTGGAATGGGCTTCCACGGGGGGTGGTTGAGGCCCCATCGGTGCAGGTGTGCAAGGACAGGTTGGACATGCGCATGGTGGGCATGTGAGTGGAGCTGGCTGGAGCCGGGGGTCAGACTAGGAGGAGGCCCCCAGGAGGCCCCTGCTGACTCACTCTGTTTCTATGCTTCTATGTTTGCACTTATGTTCAAGATATGTGGGTTGGCTTGTTTTGTATAGAAACAAGCAGTTTGAATTCCAAAGGCATCCCTTGAAGGAAAGGGCTAGAGAGACTGTAGCAATGTTTCCCTTTCCTCTGATCCTTAAGGAAAGGAAAGGAAAGAAAAAAAAAAAAAACCCAAACAAACGGAAATGGACTTAGCAGGTGCCCATGTATGATAGTGGTACATCTGAACAGCGGCTGCAAGACCACCAAGGAGAGAAGAATGCAAAGCGGCAATAGCTGCTGGTCATTTTTTGTTGCAAAAAAATACGCAAGACACATTCATGGATAACAGTGAAAGAAACAATCTGGCTGAGACGATTTAATGACTTCTGAGCTGGGGACAAGATGTTATCTCTCACTGCAGCAGGTGGTTATGCTCACTCGAATTATCTGCACTGGTATACAAAACCAAGTGAGGCAACGGTGTATGTTGAAACGAGCTCCGATTTGTCCCCTCTGACTTGCTCACCATCAGAATTTGACTGGTATTTAATCTTAACTCTTTGTACTAGAAGTAAGCTCGTGAAAAGCTAAGATGGCTCCCTCAAGCAATGACCCCAATCCATCAGCCTGGAAGGGACTAATTACCATTCTCTCAGAATTGCCTCCATCAGCAGCCTTTCCATCCAGTTGAAGTTCTGGAATGTACGAGAATCTCATTTTCAGCTAAAAAAGCATCCAACGTTGCCCCGTTTTGAACCCCAAATGTGACTGGAGGAGCATCGCAAAATGCTTGCACACAAAACTGCATCCTTCAAAATACAGAGATGCATGCTTAAATCCAGGGAGCGGAAGTGCTCACTTTGAAAAAAGGGTCCGTAGAAATGGATACTTTCCCAAGTGAATGGGTCAAAAGCCTGGAATGGGCCAAATCAAACTTTGAGTGGATATCAGAGGATTTTGGTGAGTTTGGGTATCCTTGGCTCTCTCAGCCCCACTGCAGCAGCAGGAGAGCTTGGCTGGGTGCCCACTTACCCCTGGACTTCCCCTTCCAAGCACTGTTTATTTTTTATTTGTTTGCAATGGCAACCGCATTTTCCTTGTCTTTCTTCCACCCACTTCATATGTTTCCTCAGTTTTGTCTGATGCTTCTCAGCCATAAACCAGGCTTTGATTATTCATGCTCTTGGGTTGCTTTGTTAAAAAGATTTATAAAATGGAGGAAACCAAGCAAAAAACCGAGATAGGAGAAGGGAGGAAAGGTACTGGGTGGTGATGGGGGTTTGGTGGCTGCTCAGAGAAGGGAAGGTTCAGGCGTAAGAGCTGGTGAGGAAGAACAGAGTGAGCTTGGGCTGCTGGACTCTATTTATCAATGTATTGTTTCATTTTATTTCTATACCACCCAATAGCTGAAGCTACCTAGATGGGTTGCAACAATTCATAAAACAGACATGACAACAAAACACCCTTTTCCCCTAAAACAAAACAAAACAACGCAACAACAAACAGCGCTCAACCCCACTTAACTTGGTGCTGGAAGGATGACAAGATGGGCGCCAGGTGGGTTCCCATGGGGAGGTCGTTCCCCAGTGGGGGGCCACAACTGAGAAGGCCCTGCATCATGTTGCAGTCCGCCGAGACTACTCTTGGCACCCAAAGAAAGACCCAGAATGCAATATCCAGATGGATTGTGGTTGGACTGCCTCTTTAAATACTGTGGTCTGGAGCCATGTTAAAAACGATATTAGCAAGAACAGCTGCGGCTCAAGTCTACCGCCTAATAGCTGAAGCTCTCCGGGTGGTTTGTGACCATTTCTGTCTTGAAAATGACCCCTTGAAAATAAAATAAAATAAAATAAAAATAAAATAAAATAAAATAAATTAAAATAAAATAAATGACCAGATCATAATTAGTTTCTCTGATGTGGTGGGCACTAACAGTCAAGCTACCCACATTCCACAATCTGGGAAGGGAACTCTCCCTCCATATGTGCCCAGCCGCCCCTTAAGATCTGGGGCAGAGGCCCTTGTCCGGGTGCCCTCCCTGAAGGAGATTAGGAGGGTCACTACCCAGAGGAGGGCCTTCTCTGTGGTGGCACCCCGATTGTGGAATTCACTCCCCAGAGAGCTTCACCTGGCGCCGTCACTTTATTCTTTTCAGCACCAGGACAAAACCTTTTTAGTTTCCCGATGTTTTAAGACCTGACTGTTTTAAGTGGGGGTTTTATTATTGCTAAATTTTAGGACCCTGTGTTTTAATCATTTTTTCTTTTTCCGCATTTTACTGTTAAACCATCCCAAGAATTTGGTAATGGGACAGTCTATAGAAGTTTTAAATAAATGAATAACTAAATAAACTCACCACCTCCCTTTTGCAGCTGGGCCAAGAGAAACCGACTCAGAATCTAGCAGAGGGATGCCATACGTGGAAGGAGAGCACTTCCTCCGGAAATCGGGACCAGCCCTTGCTGTACTCAGCTAAACGGCCTCTCTCCCATTTTCCCACTTCTGCCGGGGACAAGAACTTTGGTAGCCCACATGCCAGGATGGCTACCTCCGAGCAAGTGAATGAGCTTAGAGCTTAGCTATTTCCAGCAAGCTTCTGACAGGTGGGATATTACCCCTAAGATAAATGAGTAAGAGTTGAGGTCTTATTGGATTACGGTTTATTGAACTTTATAAATTCCAATTAACAGACCCCTGAGCAATAAGAGACATGGAGTGTACTCTCCAGTTTATAAGACAATTATAATGGAGTTTATCCTCAGCTGAACAAGAGGTATTAGCAGATAAAACATGGGAGAGTAGACACACTAGTAGATAAAAGCAGATATTGGAGACAAGGCGAT
Organism: Varanus komodoensis; assembly: GCF_004798865.1. Classification (NCBI taxonomy): domain Eukaryota; kingdom Metazoa; phylum Chordata; class Lepidosauria; order Squamata; family Varanidae; genus Varanus; species Varanus komodoensis. The sequence goes on from NW_025335606.1 coordinate 1,081,292, forward strand.
AAACAGATAGAAGGGAGAAAAAAGATGAAAACAGCACTCACTTGAATTTGGGCTGGGGACGTGTAGGGATTGTTCTGAAACTCAAGGCGGGGATGCGGGAAACCAGTCCGCTTCTAGTTTGTCACATTTACACGTGTTCCACCATACCAAATCATTTACACGCTCATCAGTGGGCTGGACCCAGACTTTATGCTAAAGAAGACAGTCTCCAATAGACCAAAGAGCCAGTACCTTCTGCAAGAGCCAGTACGGGGAATGCCTCATGTTTAAAGCTAGCTTGCAACCCGGCATTCCAGCAATCTTTCCAAAAAATTCATTTCTGCTCAAATTGTGCCCCTGCTTACACCAAGTGCATGCCCTGAATGAGTGCATTTTTTCCCAACTACACCCAGAAATAAAGATCCAAGAAGCAGGATGTTGGATAAACTAGTCACAACCATAGAATTGGAAAGTGCTTGGGCAGGTGTTGTAACAACAAGTTAATGAGAAGAAGGTGCCTTCGCTCCAAGTTTGGCGATAATGAAGAGGCCGTCCCTCTGTTCCTTGGTGCCAAGGGCTGGATTGCATTCCCAAGACACAGCCAGTGCATCCCAGGATCCTGAAACTGCCAAAGGGTTTCACCCCCGCTGCCCCCACACATGGCTGGCTCGTCAGGAAAGTCCCCAGACACCTACGTGAGGTTCCCAGGAGTTCACTGACATCTCTTTGCCTACCCCGTCAGATGCTTGTGCAATCGAAGCTACCAAAGCCCATCCGAGCAGCTAATTAGTCCCAGCTTAGCACAGGGGCACTGAAAAAGGACCGCGCTACCTGCTGAGCTGGGTATCTGGTAAAGAATTCCTTTGGCCTAATAGTCCCCCTTGTTTTCATGGCTGGGTAGATTGAGCAAAAGAAGAGGTGAGGCGATGCTTGGCATGGGTTACGTAGAGCACAAATGATGGCAGGGCCTTACTAGGCTTGCCCCCCCCCCCCCCGGAGGCTGAGCCAAAGCCTGCTTCACGAAGCAGAACACAGGAAGCAGCTATATGGAGAATTTATGAATTCTCTAAGGTCGATGCCTTGGAAGTCCATTCCAACCCATTTCTCTGTCTGTCTGTCTGTCTGTCTGTGTCATTTCAGACCTGCGGAAAGTGCCCGTTTCTGCGGACAGGGTTCAGACGTGTGCACGCTGTCCATGCTGCCTGAAGCATGAAAACATGTGTTTTTATGTGCATTTCAAAGTGTGCATTAAAATAATTGTTTTTCAAATGTAATTCCAAATTTGGGAATTTGCAAACATTTAAGAGGAGGGGAGAGGAGAGGAGAGGAGAGGAGAGGAGAGGAGAGGAGAGGAGGGGAGAGGAGTTCGTGGAAATTTTGGAAAAATAAAAATGAAATTCCTTGAGAGCCCCATGGGGGAAGGATCAGCCTTGCCCACTGCCTGGGGATTCTGAGCCATGCTGTTGTCGTGTGTGTTGTGAGATGGCGTACGGAAAGGTCTCTGGTGAAGCGGACGTGCTGCAGGCATAAGGAATGGAGAGCCTCGTCACACGAAGAATTCCTGGATAGGCAAGCAGAATTCTCTGCATTTTGGCTCTGCAGTTAGAAGCCGATGGCTTGGGGATGCACTGGCTGCCATATGGGCATTCTGGTTGGTACGTCTGGGCCACTAACATTTCAGTTAGAAATCAGAAAATCAGAGCAGAAAACGTGAGAGCTCTTAGCAGAGGCCAAAGACGTCCCATGACAACCAAGATGTGATGAAGAAAAAGGTCCCTTGAAAAGCATTCCAAGTTGACGGAAAGGTGGCCGACCCTGAAGTGCCGGAGAGTTCCCATTTAGGAACATCTCCCTAGGGAAATGTGTGTAGCAGCTGCCATTGGTGACTCTGACTGAATGGGGACGGAAACCAAGGATTATTCAGTGCCACCTTCCTTCAACTCTCTCCTCAGATTCCACCTTTTCTGAAGGTTCAGTTGGGACACCTCTTTAACCTCCATTTTCAGTGGCCCCAAGGCTTAGATGCCTGGAAGTACTTGTGCTCAGTTGCTCGGAGTAATGATTTCCCCCCATTCCTTCTCTCGGATCCGCTCACAAGCCAATAGATTGTAGAGTTCTAGGGGCAGGGAGCTATCATTCCAGTTCATGAACTGTGCAAAGCACCTTATATATAATAAAAATAGCATTAACGATTGTGACATTTAAATCAGAAGCACATTCTAACAAGCTCCTCACTCAGAAGGATACGCTCTATCAAAGCACAGCAACTTATGTCATGCTACTTCAAATATTTGTGGAATGTGCACCAGAAATAGAACAAAAACCATAATCTGTATCAAATATATGCCTCTTTGGCAGCTATATGAGAGGGGAGCACCCTCCCCCATCCCACGAGTTTGAAGTGTAACAGAAGATAAAGATTTTTTCCCAGAATCAGCATTTTTCTCCATTGTGCGCAAAGCTAATGTGGAAGCCTGCAAAAGCTTTTGTGTTTAAGAAAGGAGCGGGGTGGGGGTGGGGAGGGGACATGAAAAATGGTCCTCAAATTCATCCATCAACTTATAGATGTAAATAAGATGCAAGGAAATTTCCTCTCATCCCCACGGTGGTGAGATAATAGGCCACCGAAAAATAAAAAGATAAAAATCAACAGCAGCCCAACCACCAAACTCTGTGGCTCTATTAAAAGTCACGAGGAGGGAAGATCACTCAAACGCCGTAAGTGGACAACTATCTCTCTGACGCACACAAATGCACACCCTGCTTCCCATGGACCGTTTTGATTTATTGGGCCTGTATCAGCTTTGTCTTTTAATGTCCCCAGATAAGAAAAGTATGTGCAGATATATAAACTCCTACTGTATCCAACTACATCCATTCTGGGAAGAGAACCAAACCTGTCCCTGCAGCGAATTTCATTTGCTCTATATTTATAAGCACTCCCCGGCTTGTCTCTTCCTCGCATTCAAAGCTCTACAGCTCTGTGAGAGCAGCATTACTTGTCACAAGTCCGGAACAGAGAAATTCATCTCCCCCTCCTCCTGGCGAAGAGGGGGTTGGTGTTTGAGAAAGGAGACAGGATGCCGTCACCTCCTCAAATCACGTGCAACCATTAAGCTAAATCCCATCGTCGGGAGAAAGGAGGGATCAGAAACTGTGTAGAATCCACCCCTTCCTGGAGGAAGCCCACCGATGGTCAAGTCTTTCTCACCTTAAAATTCCTAATGTTAGGAACCTCTTCCTCCCTCTGGGATAAACTCGGGGAGAACTCAGCTAACCAGGGAATGGTTTTCCTGGAAAGTTGGAACATTGTTTGCCTATTTCTGGGAGGCACAGGGGCTTAGTGGTTAGAGTACTGGTTTGGGACTTGAAAGAGCTAGGTTCCAGTCCCCCTTAGCCATGAAGCTCACTGGGTGAATTTAGGGCAGGCTCAGCCTCACCTGCTTCACATGGTGGTTGTTCTTGTGGGGATAAACACGGAGGAGGCGGCCTTGGAAGCACCTCGGGCTGCTTGTAAGAGGAAGAGAGGTGGGTCATAAATGAAATGCCACCTTCATTGCCATGATCACCATCCCAGATACAAGGCCGGTCGACCTCCCCTGGGAGCATCTTCAGGAACATGACGGGAAGCCTTTCCCTGTACGTCCATGGATGGCGTGTGTCATGGGAAACCGGAATTTCCCAGGATCACTGGCACGCAGCCAGCAGGAATGGCCACTTCTTGTTGCTTTTCAGACTGGGTTTGCAAACCTTCACCTGACGAGGCTAAAGGCGGCAACTGCACTGGGGAAAGGGACGTGGCAGTCCCAGGTGGGCCAAGTTGTATATAAATAACCTTTTGAAAGCCATAATCTTTATCTTCTTTGGTTTTGGAACTTGCTCTTAGCCCCGGTCTGAAACATGAGACCCACTAGTCTCAGGTTTACCTGGCTTAACCCCCTCCGTCCCTCCATCTCTCTCTCTCTCTCTCTCTCTCTCTCACACACACACACACACAAACCCCCACACACACCCTAGCCACTAGAAAGTAACATCCTAACTACTAAGCTAGCTATTTATTTATCAATTAAATGTATACACCACCTTTTTCTTATCTTGAATAACTCAATGACTTACACCATTCTTCTTCTCCTCCTTTCAATCTTATCCCCACAGCAAGAACAAGCCTGCGAGGTAGGTTGGGCTGAGAGTCTGTGACTGGCCCCAAGTCACCCAGTTGGCTCCATGGCTGAGCGGGGACTGTCCTTGTTTTGCTGAGCAGGACCTTTGGACATCCATCCATTCATTCATTTTCACATTCATATCCCAGCTTTCCCCTGCTCTTTTTCCAGGGGAAATGTCACAATTTACGTGGTCTTCCTCATCTGCATTTCATGCTCACAATTAGAGCTGCGGCCATCTTACCCAGAATCCGACTCTCTTTAGTTCACAGAATTCCTCTTTTGCTCAAATGTGCCTCAGAAAGCGATCCAACCCTTTGGATCGTGACCTCCAAAATTTCTGTCCTTGACAGCCCTGCTCAGCCCCTGCAACCTAAAGGCTAGAGTTCCTTTAGGGGATCAATCCATCCCATCATGGGCTGCCTTCTTCTGCATTCAACTTCCCCTAGCATTTCCGTAGCATATATATAGCATGCATAGATAGATAGATAGATAGATAGATAGCGCATATATATATATATATATATATATATATATATATATATATATGCTGCCCTTTTCCTTTAAAGAACCCAATGAGGCTTATGACATTGTCCTCCACCTGCTCTCAGTCTTATCCCTGCAACAACAGCCCTGTGAGGTAGGCTGGGTTGAGAGTCTGTGACTGGCCCCAAGCCACCCAGCGGGCCCCATGGCTGAGCGGGGCCTAGAACTACTGACAGCCTCTCCAAAAAGAGGACTCAGCCACTCTCATCACCACAGGCACAGCAACGTGCTTTTAAAACAACCGAGTGAGAGACTATGGGTACCCTCAAAGAAAAGCCCCCTGAATAGCCAAAGGACAGCAGTCTGGGCCTAAATGTATTTTTGGGGACTGCATCTGGCGGTTCATTCCGAAGCCCTGGGACCATGACTGAAAGGGGCCTTTCCAACATCTCTGGAAAAGAGCCAGATCCTACCAGAAGGTGAATAGTTGGAGAGGGTGCCTGCCATTTCAGAATAGAGGACTCTGAAATGGGGGCAGGAGCCAGGAGAAGGAGCAGAGAGGCTCAGCAAGTGAAGTTGTGAGCCTCAGATCTAGATAGCTTTAAGGCTGGTTCCCTCCTCTGATTGGCACGGCGAGAAAACAGCTTACACAAGCTGGCAATGCCGCCGCTGCTTCTGCGCTTTAAAGAGATGGAGAACTCTAATTCCAAGCAGTTCCTCTCTTTCCTCTTCAGTGTTTTCACCCTTCAAATACGTTTGAAATGGAGATAACCTTAAGCTATTAGACCTGTGAGTGGAATTGAAACAGTTCTGCAGGAGGATTTCTCATTGATAAAATGCAATCTGCTTATGCAAACACCCGCAAGACACCCAAATCCATCAGCAGGCGAAGAATGCTTCCCAGCCACAAGAAATGCAAAATCTGGGCTCTTTGCACGGTTTCCTAGGAGTGGGAGCCGGCCACGGAGGGAGCCGCAGAGGCTCAGGGCTTCCTTGGGCAAGCAGGGCTCAGGAGCTCCTCCCAGGTGCTAGCCCAGACAGGCATATCCATCACGGGAGGGCTGGAGCACGGAGCCGGAGCGAGGAATTCAGGAGGTTCCCCCAGCAAGTGAAAATGGCAGGTTTGCAGCTGCAGATAAGTGCCTGGGACAGAGCCACATGTTCTTGTGGGCCAGTGGGGCAGGAGGGCTGCTTATTGCCTAGGATATTTTATAATTAAGTTAATCACATAGAATAAGGTTGCCCAATAAGCAGCTCTGTGCATCCAGAGGGAGGGGAGGGAGAACCATGCTGAAGGAGCTGTGGCTAGTGGATTGCTCCGGCTGCTTCCCTCAAACACGACGACAGGGATATGCCTTGGGAACTTCAGAAGAGCCATTCGTCCGGATCCGACCAGAGCCCCTCACTAATCCACTACCCTCTTCCGCACAGGAGTCAGCCAGAGCTAGCAGGCCCTGCCATGGCCTCACGGTGATGCCCCAAAGGTCAGAGAGATGCAGGAATGGTGAAAGCTGCTACACTGAGGTTGGGCACTGAGGTGGACTCTTTGCCAGCTGGTGTGGCCAAGGGGTTTGAGTGCAGGACTGGGACTTGGGAGATCCGGGTGGGAGTCCCCCCTCAGCCTTGGAGCGCCTGGTATGAATAGAGCCAGTGTGGCGTAGTGGTTAAGAGCCTGGGACTGGGGCTCGGGGGATCCGGGTTCGAGTCCCCACTCAGCCTTGGAGCCAACTGGGTGACTTTGGGCCAGTCACAGGCTCTCAGCCCAACCTGCCTCACAGGGTTGCTTTGAGGAGAAGATAAGAATGGTACATACGGCCTTTGGCTCCTTTATTTTATTTATTTATTTATTTATTTATTTATTTATTTATTTAAAGCTTTTCTATACCATCCCATTGCTGGCTTCTTGGGGCAGTTTACAACAAGCACAAATAAAATAAGATAAAAATGGTACAGCATCCAGCGATAAATATGAAAACTACAATTAACAATTAAAACAATGGGGAAATAAAAAGGGTTTCACCTGGTGCCAAAAAGAAAAAAGAGTTGGCGCCAGGCGGACCTCTCTGGGGAGTGTATTCCATAGTCAGGGTGCCACCACAGAGAAGGCCCTCCTCCGGGTACTCATGTCCTGATCACCTTCAAGGAGGGCTCTGGAGGAAGGACCTCCGCCTCAGATCTCAAGGGGTGGGAGGGCAGGTTGGGAAGAAGGCACTCCTTCAGGTATCACACCTCACAAGGAAGTGATCTGAGCATGACAAAGCGGATGGAGTCAAGTCCCTCACCTCCAGATCACCATCTTCCTGCCCCGCTCCTTGATGGAAAGGTGGCCAACAAACAAGCCGACGAACATAGAAACATAGAAACAGAGTGAGTCAGAAGGGGCCTCCCGGGCCATCTAGTCTGACCTCTGGCACCAGCCAGCTCCGCTCACGACATGCCCACCATGTGCACGTCCAGCCTATCCAAACACCAGGGACAGTGTAGATTCAAGGAGTACATGCAAGCTAGGCTGCTAACACGTTAGGGTGGATACAAACCCTTCCAGGTTGGATCCCAGTCTCTGACTTCCTATGGCCCAGTGTCACCTCTGCCTTGCCTAGTCCTCATCTCTCACCTGGCCAGCTATTGATCCCTTTAGCAGCAAGTGAGGATCCAGGGCCACACTGCTTCCGTTAAGGCAGGCACCATGCACCCTTCACGGCTCAGAAGCACCGATGGCCAGGGCCGTCTGAACAGCGTGATGGGCCCCGGGCAAAGCAGTGTCCTGGGACCCCTACGACAACTACAACTACTGTCAATTTGGAAGTGTTCCAATTTTCCAAGGGTTACACACACAGATTAGTACGGGGCCCACGGGCAAGTGCCCATCAGGCCCATGCGTTAAGACGGCCCTGCTGATGGCCTTATCTTTCATGAATGCTTTGGATCTGCCCAAGTTAGTGGCCAACGAGGCATCGCTGGGCAGTGAAGCCAGGGGTGTGCCTATGCACCATTACCATAAGCTGTCACTCGTTTTCTCCCTTCTGAAGTGCCTAGCTGCATTGGCTGGACCCAAGCACCAGCACTGTGAGACACACAGACAGAGAGAAACCCCCTCCCTATCCACTTCTTCAGTACCGTGCATTATTTCCATGTCTCCATGTCCCCCACTCACCTTTTCCCAATTAAAAACCCCCCACGTGTTATGAGCTTTCCTAATAGTCTTGCAATCCTCCAAAGAGCTGTGGCTATTGTGTTGCACAGAAATGGCATTAAGACACAACAACCATCCTAGTGATACTAGGGAAGTTCCTCCAGTCTGCCCATCGTCCCCTGCCAGCAGCTTTCCCCTACCAACACTACAATATCCCATTTAAAGTGCAGTGACAAGTTCTACACATGGTTTTCCCAGTGTGGATTGATTGATTGATTGATTGATTTATTATTTATTAAAACATTTCTAGGCCGCCCCATTCGCCGAAGCCTCGGGGTGGCTCACAACATAAATTAAAATACAAGAAATAAAAATATAAAATAAGTCGCCCTGGCCAAGAAATAACAATATAAAATAAGTCACCCTGGCCATATAAGATAAGTCACCCTGGATGTACTGTACCTTTGCTTTAAATGTGGGCATTGAATTCTGCATGGCTCTCCTAACCAATTCCAACATGCGTTTCATGCAGGGACTCAGCATTTTCATTGGGCTCCTGGCCATAACTTCTCGGTCAGTTTCCAGAAACTCAGATCTCATCAGCATATATATGACATGAGTGGGTTTGGGCCAAATGTGCTTCAGTTCATACCTTCTTCCATGGAACCTGAATGCCCACTTGCATCGTTGAGACAGACCTTCACAACTGGTTGCAACAGTGCTCAGCTCATCACATTACCCAGTTCAACTGAACTCGGGAGGATGGTCAAACTGGAGGGGCAGTCCCCACATAAACATTTTCCAGGGTACGATTCCAAGAAAAAGTCCCCTACACAGCTGCTGGCATCAAAGCATTCTAGAGATCCCTCCAATGGCCCATTTTTCCTAGATGGATCTGCATGGCATATGTTAATTGTCTATACAACGTATCAGTCTGAGTGATGTACTTTAAGGAACAGTTGATTGATACTTGAAGTGACAAAGTCTTATAATATAGAATTGTATTAATATTAATGGTAAAGATTTTCCGTCTTTGATGCAGGCCATTCAATCTTGAGTATTGAGCAAAATTGACAGCACACATTTTGACAGCTTATCTATAATAAATATGCAAACTCTGACACCCGGATGTCATCACAGAGATGTGGAGCAATCCTTTATTTTCATGGATTTTGCAACAACAGCGGAGAGAGGTTGGTGAGAATCCCATGCAGGGGCTCATGGCTTACAGTCAAGCAGATATGTCTGCTTTTCATGATACTGGTCTGATAGCTTAGGAAATCACAGTGCAATGCACTTCACACACCCTCGCACACCTCGTCGCTGTCTAAACAGCCAATGCAACCTTTTCCGGAAGCAGCCCATTCATCTGGGGAAAACATCTTTATAGACAGGGTGATCACGAGCATATTTACAAACGTGTACACCTTTGAGCCTCATTGGGTAACCTGAGTTTTAGGGCAAACACTTTAAAACATGTTCTGGGGGAAAGAAGGGGGATATAATGCTTGTGAAAAAGTGAGGTACAGAAATTGTACACTTTCATGTGTTTGCCTACTGTGGATTTATTTTTAAAGACATAGTTATTGTCTGTTGGTATGTCTACCTTATCAGGGTTGCTAGGTAGCTGCCTGTTGCAATAGCCCTCACCTCTTTGTAGAGCTGAAATTGAAACATACAACTGATCAGCTGAGATGATGGTGCATGTGTGTGTGCGCGTGTGCACATGGGCACACATGCATGGAACATTTCTGTAATTATCCCAACTTTGCTTGATGCCACAACTTGTTGGATGCATTCATACAGCAGGTCAAGCAACCTTGTGTGATCACCCAAGGTTTGCAAGTTTTTTTTAGCAAGATCTACCTGACAAACAAGTCATTTCTACTTTAGCATAATTTCCATCCTCTGTGCTCAGTCCTCCCACTGTCAGCATGTATCCCATCAGCCACTGCACTCAAAATCGAACCCCAAGGTGCATCAGTCTCTGCCTATGCCATCCCTCTCTTCTTCCCTGGTCTGCAACTGGAGGCTGGATGGCTAGAGCCACTCTTTCCAGAGGACTCTATGGTAGCCACGTGCCAAGGACATGGAAACCATGATCCTGGGTTTAGACAGCACAACAAGCCATGATGGTACAAAGAAACCAGGTAATTAATTTGTGTTTCTTATGGTTTCGAAAGGCCAAACTTAGCCTGTTGAAATCCCATGACTGGGTTCAGAGACCACAAAAGACCAATACTGGTAAAAGAAAGAAAATAAAAAATCCATTATTTTTTCTGTTGTCTAAACTCAAGCCCTGCTCCCCTCCTCCCTCCCTCCCTCCTTCTCTTTCATGCACACACACAAGGCTTTATAAAAAACTTGCATAGCTGCAGCCTCACCATTTCTCTGTGAGAAGCACCAGAAATTTCACATACAATATTTTTTAAGAAACTTTATAGATTCTTCCTGGTGAAGCATCTGAGGAATTGTTAGGAAAACCCTATACAACTTCTAAAAATGTGATTTCGTTCTCTCTTGCTTTTGCTACTTCTACTGTGGAAATCAGAGCAAATTTGGGGAGGTGGTCTCAGTGGAAAAAGACCAGAAAGATCTTGGATAAGATCCGTGACATCTCCCTGGAAGCTTCCACACACCAGTTGTATTTGATTACATTTATGTCAATATTTTATTCTTTTATTAGCAATTTTTCCCTTCTTGGTTTCTGGTTATTTCAGAGAATTATCATTTTGGTATTATATTTAAAAACTAATATACAAATACTATATTATGTATATAATGCTTTTTATTTCTGCCTCAGTGACCCCCAATAATTTCCCTTTTTTCTCTGGTCCTCAGTTGTAAAAAGTTAAAAGCAGTGATCTAGCCCATAGAACACATCCTAGAAATATAAGCAGAATCCAGTGGAACACATGGAATTCCATGCTGGATCAGGTCTGTGGTCCCTCCAGTCTAGGACTCTTCATGTGGCAGCAATCTAGCTGCCCACAGGATCCCCAGGATGGGTCCTGGAGTTCCCCCTGCCCAAGCTCCCCAGCAACCGGGGTATGCAGCCATGCCACTCCCGGCAAAGGAGGTATCCCACAGCCAGCAAGGCTAGCAGCCCTTGATAGCCATCTCCTCCCTTATGAAAGCCACCCAGCTTGGTGACCATGGCTGGTTCCTGGGCAGTGAGTTCCATGGTGTGTGATGAAGCCCTTCCTTTCATCTGTCCCGAATCTCCCCCAGTCCAGACTCCCAGGACAGCCCAGCCAGGTCGCAGTATTATGGGATGGATAAAGCTGATTGATTCATTCATAGGTTCAGAGGCTGGCCAGTGAGTGCACAGTTGCTCATTCGCATGTCGCTCTTCTGCCATGTGAATGTCTCACTCTCCTCCTGAGAAATCTCATGTGGACTTAACCCACCTTTCTCCCCAGTTCATCTCCTATTAGCCAGTGTGGTGTAGTGGCTAAGAGCCTGGGACTGGGACTCAGATGATCTGGGTTCGAGTCCCTGCTCAGCCATGGAGCCAACTGGGTGACTTTGGGCCAGTCACAGACTCTCAGCCCAGCCTACCTCACAGGGTTCTTGTTGTGGGGATAAGATGGAGGAGGAGAATGATGTAAGCTGCCTTGAGCCCTTTGTAGGAAAAAGGTAGGATATAAATCGAAAAATAAATAAAATAAATAAATTAACCCAAAAAGCAAATTAGACCAGGAATAGCTGGCAGAGTGAAAGAGCGCAGTATTTATAGTACAAACAAACAGCTAAAAGTGTCCAGGTTGGATCGCCAGCAGCGAGCTGGGAATGAGGAAAACTGTGGCGTGCTTACCTGCCAGAAAGCACGCATGAAGTAGCCACAGAAATTCATACACAGGGCTTTATTTCATCAGGCGACCATTGGACTTTGAGGATCACAGCTTCTGCCATCGAAAATGTGTCAGAAATATCAATCGCTCAATCAAGTTGCCCCAGGGAGCAAAACAGTCACCAGAAAAGCGGCTTGCTTTCTCACACACACCCCTCCTCCTTCCTGCGGCTGCCAGCAGCACCCCATCCAACCTCAAGGTATGTATATGAATACAATTATGCAATCATGTTTCTGTCCAGACAGCCTGGCAAAATGCATTACGATCACTGGTAACGAATTCCTTGCAATTTTAAAATTCATGATCTAGTCTCCAACTATTGTGCAGGGCCATCCTCAACCACACAGGGGAGGGTGGACTCAGGAAGGCAACATACACTTTACGAAGGAACACGGCCTGCATTTCTCCCGAGTTTGGATTAGAGTGCCCGTTCCCATTGCCTTGCCTTTCCCTGCTGGTTTGCTTGCTTTTGAATAGAAGTCCTGAGTGTGGGGTGGAACAGGGGCATGCAGAAGGCATCCCTCTGTTCACATTGGTTTCTCAGCCAGTCCAGCTGGTATCTATCCCCTCGGTGAAATTCCCAGGGGCTTTCGATCCAGCAAGCACCGTTCCTTTCTTGCTTTAGCGCATCCAAAGCACTAAGAGCTCCAATCCAGCCCTTATGACGATCGTGTCAGATCGCACAGTGCTGTTTAATTGCTATTAATTGCCCAGAGAGCTTTAGCTATTGGTGGTGCAAGAAATAAACACACAAATAATCCACATGCAGATGCGGGGATGAGTAATGCTGAGAAACTTGGACTGCTTGCTCTTGGCAGACGTTCAGCACCTCACCAGCTTGCTGAAAAAGAAGGCTGTGTTATGCTTCCCTCTCTCCCTCCCTCTCCCTCCCTCTCTCTCTCTCTCTGAACATGTTGCAGCTGGAATGTATGCAAATTTCCACCACTTAAAAGTAATATATATGCATGTCTTGCAAAGCTCTTTAAAAGCAGAAGACCACATACTGTCTTGAGCCACATCACCTGGATTACCAGGTTGAAATTTGGACCAGATGATCCAGAGCTTTTGCTCCTCCCACCAATTTCCTTGCTTATTCCTAGGTGAGAGGCGCTTTTGGAACTTCCCCATACTAAGGGATGCATGTGTGAGTGTATGTGTGTCAGTTCATTATCATTAGCATTTTCCAAATAAAGTTTGCTAATTTTCTCACATTCGAGAAGTGTGGGAAGCACACCGAGATTAAAAAATAAAAAAATAAAAGAGAAGAGAAAGAAAAGCTTGCACATTTCTGTAAGTGACGTCTAGGAAGCATCTCCTCATGCTTCAGGTTTTAGGTGTAGATTCCTAAGATGACATCACATTCATACACTATGAATATGAGGAAATCAGAGCCTAAAAATTTATGCATCACAGAAAGAATGGGCATGTCAGAGACTCGGCAATGGCCTTACATGAATTGATCTATCTGTGAATCTCACCTCCACATACTGCAGGAGGCAGACTTTTCCCATGTCCGGATTGTCCAGCATTATTTTTCTTTTTTACTTTTGGTAATCTTATGCAAATTTAGGCATAAAAATATGAAACAAGCCATGCGCTGAAAGATGTGCCTCCTCCCCACGCCCCCGCAATAGACAGAAGTGTGAAATGCACATTTGGAGAGCTTGTGCATTTTTGGAAATGCAAAGGGAAATTTGCACGATTCCATCCGTAAGTGGATGACAGAATGGAAGTGCCTGAAATAAACGCCACACTCTTAGCTGAGTCTATACATCCCTGGAATAGAGGTCAGTTCAGGTGTTTGCAAAATGTCTTGTTGAAAGACTGACTCCTTGGCATCAGCAGGCCATGTGACCGAAGAAGGGGGGCTCGTCGTAAAATTACCCTCCCCATGCTCAGTGTGACAACAGTGGAGAGGGGCCTCTCCCATCACAGGCTTAAAGCCCACATTTTGAAAAAGCACAAATACAGCTTAGCCGAGAAGACAACTGGCTGGCAGAAAACATCTTGCTATCTCTTGAGAAACCAGAGCAAGGGGCAACTTGAAGCCCAGTGGCTTGGAGTGCTTTCTTCCAGCTTCAGCTGGTGGCCCAGTTGTCCCCTATCTGGACAGGAATAGCCTGGCTTCAGAAGTCAACGCTCTGGTACTCTTGAGGATAGATTACTGCAATGTGCTCTACATGGGGCTGCCCTTGAAGACGGTTGAGAAACTGCAGCTGGTGCAGAATGTGGTGGCCGGATTAATGACTGGGACCTGGAGGTCCGAACACATCACAGCTTCTGCTCACTTGCATTAGCTGTCCGGTTTTAATGAATTCAAGGTACTGGTTTTAATTTATAAAGTCTGATGCGGCTTAGGATTGCAATACCTATTGGAGCGCCACTTCCAGAAACACACAACCTACTCAGACACTAAACTCAGTATCTGGGCCTTCCTCCCAGTGCCGGCCCTGAGAAAAGTGCAGAGGGTGGCAACGGGGGGAAGACTTTCTCGGTGGCCCCCATCTATGGAACAGCTCCAACTGTGGCTTGGCAAGCATCGAATTTGTCATCAGTTGGGTGCCAGGTTAAGCGGACCCTTTAGGTTGCGTTCTCTAAAGACATACTTGGCCCTCAAGGGCTTTGTGAGATGATCTACCAAATGATTCTTTACTATTGATTGTTTTTGGTGTTGTGAACATTGCAATTTTTACCTGATTTTCTGATATTTTCATTGCATGTTCTTGTCTATTTTACGGATCCTTGTAAACCACCCAGAGAGCTTTGGCTGTAGGGTGGTGCAGAAATGCAAACAGCAATGACAGCACCTCACAGTGGGAAGCGTCTCTCTGCAAAGGTTGGGGAAACAGGTATCGCGCCCTAATTGCTCTGGAGGAGGCCTGGGGGCCGCACAATTCAGGGCATGATGGCTCTCTGGGGCATCCGGACCTCACTCCACGGTCCAAAGATATCCCGGTGTGGTGAAGGGGCCGGGACATTGCTGGTCCCTCTTTGTGAAGGTGGACTGTGGACACCGAGAGCCAGTGGATCGTGGCCCTGAATGAGAATGTAGGGGATCTGGGGTCTCCTCCGGAAAGGGCTCTGTCCCACACACTGTGAGGCCCAGGCCCACATTCTGCTGGAGGCAGGGCCCTGCCCCATCCTTGCCCCCGCCTAGACAGTGGCAACCTGAAGATAGCTTCCCATACTCTGGTAACTTCCAGAATAGATCGATGTAATGTGCTCTACGTGGGGCTGCCCTTGAAGACGGTCCGGCGATTGCAACTGGTGCAGAATTGGGCTGCTCGGCTGGTGACTGGTACTGCCAGAGCGGCCCATAGAACACCAGTGCTGAAAGAACTTCACTGGCTACTGGTTGTGGCCCAGGCCCAATTCAGGGTGCTTGTACTGACATATGAAGCCCTAAACGGCTTGGGCCCAGCTATCTAAAGGACCGTCTGCACCCATCTATACCTACCTGCCCCCTAAGATCAGCTCAGGAAGCCCTTCTAGGGGAACCACCCCTCAGGGAGATAAGGGGGTGGCAACCAGGCAAAGGGCCTTTTCCGCTGCTGCTCCCCATCTCTGGAGCTCCCTCCCTAGGGAAATTCGCCTGGTGCCATCTTTATTTTCCTTTCGGCAGCAGGCAAAGACATATCTTGTTAGGAAATGTTCTAACATTTAGCCTACATGCCATGGCCCTTTTAAATTGTTTTTACAGATGTTTAATTCATTATGTTTTAATTGGTTGTGAATGTGTTTTTACTCTGCTGGTATGTTTTGCATTGTAAGCCGCTTAGGAAGGCCACGGCAATTATAGGAGGCCTATAAATACATGCAAGTAAATAAATATGTGTGCTTGAGCAAAGTGCCTGAGCTCGGAGGTTTTGCAGGCTCTGTTTCTGCACAGGCGTATGCACACTGAGCTTGGGAGTCGTGGCAGATGGGCACTCGGCAGCTTGGGGACACATCTGTTGCGAGGCTGGAGAGAAAAGGGCTTTGGAGCAGTGCAGGGAACTGATTTGAGCAGACAGCTGCTCCAGGAGCCAAAGTAAACAAGACACGGCGAAGCAGCTCCTCACAATCCCCACGCAAGGCAGCGGGCAGCGGTGCCTGGACACACAGGCGGTCCTGCAGGAAGCAAGCAGCAGGGATGGCAGCAGGGCCCGACGAGGGGTCAAGGCAGGACTACACTCCTGAAGCCCCATGAGATGATGGGGAGGATCAACCACACAACTGTCCTGACCCTGGGCGTTGTGCTGGCAGGGCCACAGAAGGGTAGGACTCTGCAGAAATCTCGTTGCTGCACTTCAACACCAGGACTTGCCCTGTTCCACGAGCACATTTCGCAGCCAAAGAGGAAGCCTTTGTAAGCTCGTGATTGCCGTTCCAAAATGCATCTCTCAGAAACATGCTCATGCATAAAAAGTGCATTTGTAACCTTTTGTCATGGGGGGAGCCCATGTTCGGAAAGCACTTTTTTCAAAGGTGTCCCTTTCCCAATCCGCTGGGAGGCAGGGGAAACTTGCAATTGAGACTGCAAATGGGAAAGGCCAAGCTATCGGTGCAACGCAGAGCGCCAAGATGAGCTAAGGAATCACTGGCTTGCCCATCGTTACCCATGTCCACACCGTTCGGGAGAAAGCACAACCAGTGGCAGAATTATCCAGGTGGAGCTGCACCCAAGAACATGGGGAATTGGGCATCTTTCCCCTTCTCCTGCCACAAACACGGCAGAGGCAGAAAACCTCTGAATTTGAGCCAGATGCAGCCCTCTAGAGGTGAGCAGCTCTGGCAAAGTGGAGCTGTAGGAAACGAAACTGGATTATTCTCCGGGGTTGGGATGCAAGGGAATGGCCGCTCATTGGAAGGAGACATGGGGATGATTAATGCACAAAATGAACCTTGGTAAGAACTGGACTGAGTGCCAACATGCTTACATAGGGAAGGGAAATGCTACGACGTTGACCCGAAAAGAATTATGGCAAGACACTCCCCCCGGCCAAGAAAAGAGGGAGGATGCGATGGAGACAGTCCGTCTCTGCTGCCTTTTCATTAAAAGCTACCCATCATCTTAAATGGCACGGGCATTTGGTTGTGTCCTACAAAATCATCTCGTGGAGCCTAAAGGACAGGTCCTAGTACATCCCTCACTCAGACTGTCTGTCTCTTCCATCCTCTGTCTGCCCTCTCAGCCATCCATCCCATAAACCCAATGAGGTAATTCTTGCTCGCACGAGCACCCGTTTTCTGCCTCCCCCTTTCCCCAAGGCCTGGAGCTATTTCTTCTCCATTCTCCTCACTCTCCTTCCCCCCCCTTCCCCCCCCCCCACCACACACAGCAAGACGATGTTTCACACTGCTGTGTAACAACAAGCACATTTTTGACTTATCTCTGATCTTTTCTGGCTTCAGGATTAATAGCCTTTTTCCTAGGTCAGGATCAATAAGTGTAGAAAAAGAGGGAAAGGGGGGTGTTGAAGGGGAAACAAAGCAAACCGTCAGTGGAATCAAAATGAATTGATAAGGATCAAGCCAAGTTTTATGACTCCTAAACTGTTGAACAGACACTTTCTACCTGGGGAAGGATTCTGCATGTACGTTTGATTTCTTTTCCTTTAGAAGGTTCATTGAGATAGCCTGCCTCCCCCACCCATTAAATACTAAAGAGCTTTTCCAATGATCAATATCAAGAGCAGGAGTGATGGCAAAGGGTGTAGTAAGAAGGTGGGTGTGTTTCTCAGGGCATATAACCTAGACTTACTCACTAAAGTCGCTACTGCAGCCCAGTTCAGCAAATCTGCAACCCAGTTTTGACTTGGAAAGTGTAAATCCAGAGGAGAGGAGAGGAGAGGAGAGGAGAGGAGAGGAGAGGAGTCAAGCTTGCACAAATGCCCTAAATTCTATCCCAAACCTTGTTTTACCTTGTTCATGAGCTCCCATGGACCCTGCCACATGCTTTTTGCTTGAAAAGCCGCCCCTATCCCCATGCAGCTTTTCCCTAAGAAATGCATCCATTGTGCATCATTTGGAAAAGTGTACATTCTTTTCCCTCTAAGAAAAGCATCTGTGCATCGAGGTTTCATTGCACACATTTTCCAAAAGTCTTCATTTTCCACACATATGCACGCTGTTGATTTTTTTCTTCCTTTGGTGCGGGGAGGCTCTGCAGATCGGATGGCAACTCCAGAATGCAGAGGCTTGGAATGTCGACTGTGTCTGAGCACAGTCTGAAAGGTGTGCACTGAGCCATCTTGGCGACGACTGAGCCAAAATGAATGTTTCATTCCCCTCTACTTCTGACTCCAGTGCTTGAGGATCTTGGCAAGACACTGTCCATGGGATCCCTCAGTGAAGCTACCCTCTCACCACCACTGCCTTCCGTTGTTCTTGCTCCTCAACCTTCTTCGCATCATGACCTGCTCGCTTGCCTGGGAGCCTGTGAGCACCTGTGGTGCGGCATCCACTGCTTCTCCTCAGCAACTCTGCTGGTTGGCACAGAGTGAGGAGGAGGCGAGCGAGCAGGCGAGCCAGTGAAAACGAAGGGAAGAGTCAGCTCCCAGGGCTGTGTCAAGCAGCTGCTGAAGGAGTGTCAGCTCTACGCACATGGCCAACCATTCTCACCCAAGGCTGTGATGAAGCGGCACCGAATCCATGCCTCTAGCTTGCATCCATGCCTCTAGCTTGCATCCATGCCTCTAGCTTGGACTGCCCCCATGCCTGACCCTGTTTTAGAAAGTTTGCTGAGCAAAAGGGAGCCCGTGAACACCCAAAGAGTGAAGGCCATGCAACCAGCGACCTTCGGAGATGGCCAGCACGTGTGATATGGAGTAGAGGCTCCCCTTCTGCAGTGTTCCCTGGAGACCTGATTCCCGGTGAGCACCGTGTGACAGCTGGGATTGCTCATCAGGCCACAGCAAAGTGGAGCCGAATCCCGGGAGCCAAACGGGCAGGTTCCCATGCCCAGAATGGGCTCCTCTGGCATCCCCATCCCTTCCCTTAATGCCAGTCCTGTCTCCAACCAACTCCAAGAGTTTACTCATGACTCTCAACAGTGTGGCATAGATGCCAGCTGATGAGAAGTTCTAGTGCATGGTAGTGGGTCACCACAGAAACAGAGTGAGCCAGAAGAGGTCTCCCGGGCCATCTAGTCTGACCCCCGGCTTCAGCGGCTCCGCTCACGACACGCCTACCACGTGCATGTCCAGCCTGTCCTTGGACACCCACACCGATGGGGCCTCCACCACCTGCATAGGTTGCTTGTGGCAGCAGCGCAGGTGAGGAAAGTTCTGAGCACTGTGCAGTGGAATCAAATAATTTGGCATCTCTGTGGATCCAAACGAAAGATTTTGCAGCCGTTTGGCTTTCTTGGATTCGAGTGGATTTGATGGATGGGTGGACTTTCTGTCTTTTAACTTCCTGGGAACTGCGTGCAAATGCAGCTGCAGAACAGTTTGAAGAAATAAAAACCGTACGAAGAAACAGAAATATGCTTTTCCCACCACAGGCTAAAGAATGAAGCTGCAGGTTCCTTTGAGGGCGGGGCGTGTACGGTTATCTCCCCACCACCACATTTGGGAAGATTTGCACACACAAATTAGCACATGTGGACTGAAGTTAGGGTCACCCTAAGACAGAGGTGACTTGACAGCACCTAATAACAACAACAACAGAATGAAAGTATCCTTCTAAAACAGAGGATGCCATTGATGAGAGGACAATGAAGTGAAATAATTCACCGAACGCAGACAGAACAGATTGAACGAATGCCATACAAGCTGAGCTGAGAGTCTGCCTGGAGGATCTCTCAGGGAGAAACAGGCTGGACTTCATCCCACCTTTGCTCTTTGCTGACAGGTGAGCCTCACAGGCTCAGGTGATCTTGGCGTAGGTGAAGCTAGACTAACTCACCCCTGTCCTCGCTCAGCCTAGCCAATCCAAACCAAGTGGGCCGCATGGCAAATGTTCCAGTCCCTTTCCCCTGCCCACCTGACTCTCCGGGACATTCATTGGAAACCGAAGCGGATGAAAACTGATCTCAATGGGCTTCCTTGAATTTGTGGCCAGAAAGCCCAGAAATGCCAGCCATGTCCCCCTCCCTGCCTGTGCGCTCAAGAGGTGAGGGAATCAAGAGATCATGCAAGAATTTAGAGCCAGCACATGGCTCCACTCTCATGGGATGATGCCATTCAGAACACAGAGGGATGATGTCATTCAGAACACAGAGGAGTCACTCCAACTGCTTTCCCTGGGGCTCACCACTCTGCTTTTCCAGATGTTGTTGAGTATTTTTTCCATGGGAGAAGCATCGAGTCCAGCATTCCAAAGCAGGACAATCCCAGGATGACCATGCCAGGCATCCCTTGCCCCAAAAGCGGATACAGCCTTAGCCCTCCTCCTACTCGTTTCAAAAACAGCATGATCTGGTGCAAACCAGGCAGAAGCTGGGAAGAAGGGGGCACAGGAGCTCTGCTTAAGGAGAGCAGGGCTGGTCTACCAACCGTGCTACTACCCCCATTTAGAAATTCCTTGCAGGGGACCATTATTGCTGGGGAGTATTACTATTACTGATAAAGTATTAATTAAGCAAGTATACTATGCATGCCAAAAGGACAGATCTATATGCTTTAAAAGAGGGCAGCCGGGAAGACATTTGTGCAATGTTTCTTATGAAAATTATAATAACAATCCTGTTTGAAGTGCCTGTTTTATAAGTAGTTACTGTATCCAAGAGCAATTCTTGAATGCTTGCTAAGAATCTTGTCCCCGGTATTAAGAATGTTTTAACCTTCTGAACGGATATGCCTGAGTTTGCACACTCTTGAATACTGAACTTGCCAGAAATGGAGACACCTCATGGCCAACCAGGGAGCGAGGGCGATTCACAAGAAAGGCTGTTCAGAACGTCACATGGAAACTGGCTTAGGGCCTGGTTAACTGAACGAGCGTCTCCTTCCATATGCGCCTGCCTGCCCCTTAAGGTCTGGGGCAGAGGCCCTTCTCCGGGTGCCCTCCTTGAGGGAGATTAGGAGAGTGACTACCTGGAGAAGGGTCTTCTCTGTGGTGGCACCCAAATTGTGGAATATGCTCCCCAGAGAGGTTTGCCTGGTGCTGTCATTTTATTATTTTTGGCGCCTGACTAACACCTTTTTACTTTCCCAATGTTTTAAAATCTGATTGTTTTAATTGGGGTATTATTATCAGTTGAAATTTTTTTAGGATACTGTGTTTTATTTTATATTGTTTTACTGTTAAACCGTCCTAAGACTTCGGTAAGGGACAGTCTAGAAAAGTTTTAAATAAACAAACAAATACGCAAACTGCTTAAAAGGATTAACCAAAATATTCTTCCTACACTGATCCCAGGATCTGCTATGCAGGAGAGAAAAAATGGATCTGATGAGAACTTGTGTATGTATGAAGGGAGAGGTCCTTTGTACTCAGCACAGTCCTAACCACATCGACCCGCTCTCCACTCCACAGATGCAATGCTCTGAACACAGTAACACATGGACCAAATATCCACAACCATAAGAACACCCTGCTGGGTCATCCCAAGGATTCAGTCATTCATTTATTTATATTTATAGGTTCCATTCACCTGATGGTCTACCAACTTCCCATGGGAAACCCACAAAAAGGACATGAGCACAGCAGTACTATACTGCCCATGTTCCACACCACCGGGGCACGTTGCCTAATAGACCACCATAAAATATCACTGGAGGAAACCAGCTTGGGCTTCTGTAATGTTCAACATTCACACTTGCATGACTTTCTGGAATGATGGAGTTCACTAAAAAAGTTTATTTGTACACGTAAGGGCTGGGACATAAGACAAGCCGACGAAAGTGTAACAGCACAGCCAACAACTAATGAGCACAGTCGACAGAGTTACAGAAAACGTGTATGACTATCCGAAGTCCTAAAAGGAGGTGCCCGGCTGATGGAGACCATTTCCCAATCATGGGATCTCCACAGAGAGTCTGCCTACCATTGTGTAGGTCAGTGATGGCGAACCTTTCAGAGACTGAGTGCCCAAACTGCAACCCAAAACCCACTTATTTATCACAAAGTGTCAACACTTTGTTGAGAACCAGTGTGATGCAGTGGTTAAGTGCATGGGATTGGGACTCAGGCGATCCGGGTTCAAGTCCCCGCTCAGCCATGGAGACAACTGGGTGGCTTTGGGCCAGTCACAGACTCTCAGCCCAACCTACCTCACAGGGTTGTTGTTGTGGGGATGAGATGGAGGACGAGAATGATGTAAGCTGCCTTGAGCCCTTTGCAGGAAAAAGGCAGGATAAAAATGGAAAAAACCAAACAACGCACTGCAATAAAACCTGAATACTGAGGTTTTAGTTTAGGAAAAACAACTCACAGCCAGTCCAAGCAAATCTTTCTCTCTCTCTCTCCTTGGCAGCGCACTGACCACCCATGTGAAAACTAGCACGAATTGCGGCTAAGGAGTCGCGCTTCATCACCTGGCACTGCTACTCCTTTCCGAGCATGCGCAGGGCCCTATGTGCACTGTTATCCGATGCTCGGCTGCTGGGTGATGCCGGGGTGACTTGGCTAGTGTGCCGACAGAGGGGGCTCTGCGTGCCCGCTGTGGCCCGCTTGCCAGAGGTTCGCCACCACTGGGGTAGGTCCTCCTGGGCAGGTGGAGGTGACTCCCACCCTGTTTTTCCAAGAAACTGGATCGTAAGATGTCCTGACACTCTTGCAGGCCCTTGTTAAACCCTAAGTGAATGCCAATGCAAAGAGGACAAAGAAAAAGATCTTCGTAGGCAGAAAAGCTCTCACTGATAATGGGACTCAGGCTGACAAACTACCCCTCTCTGTCACTCCTCTTGGACTGATGCGGCTGTAATGAAATTCCCATGTTCGGTGCATTACTGCCTCTCCAATATGTGGAAACATCGGCGTTACCACGAGGCCAACATCCACTCTCGCCTTTATTCGCGTAGGTAAAATTGTTATCTGTATATAAACCTCCAAGATAATATATCTAGTTGTCACCAGTGACCTGGCGATAATCGCAGTCCAATTTAGTTACAATGCACAATATCATTAATCATTCCAATGTAGCATAAACAGAACAGAGCCTCGGACAGGGAAGAATCAGGGTTGCTCCTTGTCCAGACCTTGCAAATATCTAATGTTCCTGGTGAGGAGGGGCCGAGAGATGCCCAAGAATATTTGGGGGATGTCACGAGACAAGGAATCCCCTTGGAGGTGGTACAGTCCTTCTATTTATTAGTATTATGTTACATATGCTAATAGCAGACAGTACATTTGTTCTGAGCATTAACATCTGCTTGGAGCACCGGCTTTTCACTTAGAGAAACTGATTTAAGTTCACTCAAGCAGATAAACACTGACAATCTAAGCAGGTGGCGGTGAGTGAAGGCAAGATTCTTAGTCCCCGAATTCAACTGATGAACTTCGCTGCAAGTGTAATTAATATTCAGATAACTCTATTCTGGCATGCAAAATGAATGCAAAAGTTTAAAAGGATGCAAATGCATCCTGTTCACCCCGAGGGACTGGCAGAGGCAGGGCACAGTGGGTGCTGGGAGGGGGCAGTCTGCATCATGAAAATGCATGTGATAATGTTGCCCATCTGCCTGCCGTGATGGCCCTGGAATGGGAGCCCATGTTCAAATATAAGACTGATAAACAACAACAACAACAACAACAACAACAACAACAACAACAAAACCTTGGACTGCATATTCAGAAGCTCCTCCTTTAGTGGCAATAGTCCCATTTTCACATGTTCCAGGGACAAATGCTTTCCTGGTTCCCAGTTAGGAAAGGAGACACATTTCTAAAAGCTCTGAAGACTAGCATGGGAACGGAATTAGCATCAGACTCTCCAGTGAGTTCTGATGAACGCTGTGTCCATGTGATTGTTTCTTTACTGTTGCTTTGGAGGGATTATCACATGTGCTTGCGATGGAGTTACATGATGGGAAAACAAGAACATGCCTTTCCACACAACACTGGTCATTACCTATGGAACCCTACAGAGTCTGGGGCCAAGCACTTCTGAAAAGGATCTCAGGGTGCTGGTCAACTGCAGGCTAAACACGAACCAGCAGAGTGACATGGCGGCCAAGAGGGCGAATGCCACCCTTGGATGCATCGCTAGAAGCATGGCTTCTAGATTGAGAGAGGTATTACTGCCAAACTGTATGACTCTGGTGCACCCGCAGGTGGAGCACTGTGTTCAGTTCTGGGCCCCTCATTAAAAGAGGGATATGGAAAGGTTGGAATCGGTGCAGTGAAGGGCCATAAGGATGGTGGCTGGTTTGCAAGGTAAGCCATGAGAGGTGAGACTGAGGGAGCTGGGTCTTTTCAGCCTTGAGGAGACTCAGAGGGGAACTGTTAGAGACATATAGGTACGTGAGGGGGTGCCACGCAGAGGTGGGTCATGACCATTTGTTTCCCTGCAGTGGAGGGCAGGACACGTTCCAAGGAAGCAAAGCTCGGAGAACCAAGATCTAGGGTGGATGCCAGGCAGTACTTCCTAAAGTTCAGGACCCCTGGGGCTTCCACAAGAGGTGATTGAAGTCCCAACAGTGAGGGTGTTCAAGGAGAGGCTGGACATGCAGATGGTAGGCATATCATGTGTGGAGCCGGCTGGAGCCAGGGGTCAGACTAGATGGCCTGGGAGGGTCATTCTGACTCACTCTATTTCTTTGTTTCTGTGTTTCTAAGCTCCACCCTCACCAACTGCATTCATTGCTGGAGACCTTCTTCCATGACCCCCCCCCCCAGCAACAGAGGTCCATTTAGCAAGGGCATAACAGGGATTGACAATTGCAGACGTGGCACCTTCTTGATGGAATTCCTCTCAAGAGATCTTTAATTGCTCCCCTCACTAATAAAATTGGGCAGATGTATTGCCAGTGTTTGGTCTGATTTTGACTGATTTCCTAGTGTGGACTGAAGCATCATCCCTCAGTTTATGAATGCATGCGCAGGTATCTCTTGTCCCTTTACCTTCATCCTCACCTCCATCTTTTCCTCTTCCTCCAAACTGTGCATTTGGAGAGTGCATATTTTTCTAAGTGCATCAAATAAACACCCTTGCAAACTTGGAGTTTTGAAAAATCCCCCCAACCAAAAAAAAAAAAAAATGCATTGTGGGAATGGGGCATGTTCTAGTCACAAATGAATAGATGCTGCTCGTTCTCAGAAGATTATTTGTTTGTAAGCACATGGCTATCACCCAAAGTTTAATTTCATCTTCTCCAGAGGAACACCTCAACTTTCAGTGGGGGGAATAGCAACCGGTGCCCCCTCTGAACACATCTCTTGTTGAGTGAATCAGCTGAGAGAGAAATGGTGGCCGTCTGCCGTGCCGGAGGGAGACGCCTCCTTCCTTAGATGGACATGGCCTGAGGGGAGATAAAGGTGGAATCGGGGAGGACAAGAAGCCCAGAGAAGGAAGACTGCGGGAAGCCCTGCCATTTCTGAGCAGTTCTGAGTTTTCTAAAGGAAAAGCAGGATGATAAGTGTAATTCTTAACAATAGGGCACACATTTAATACACACAGACAAAGCAGCATGGAAAGGAGAAATGTATAAAAGTTACTGGTGAGAAAATGCCATTCTTTTATTTCATGTTTCTCCATTTGTATAAGGAACCCCCTACTGGAAAAGAAAAGGTCATCTCTTGACCCCCTTTCCAATTCCACCATCTAGGACCAACAAAGCATTGGGGCCACAGCTCCATACTGCAGTCTGGGTTAAAGAATGGTGGAGGAAGAAAGGAGAGTTCCCCTACACACACACACACACACACGCACACGCACACACACACAGAGGATGTGTGAGGAATCCATTTTGGACATGGAAATCCACTGGGCTTGGCTCTCAAGGCCCTGACTTCCTGGGGAGCGCACCAAGTGTGCATGAGACTTCCTGGCAGGAAGGACATCCACATGGATTTTGCACAAGTGGTGTCCACCTTCTATGCACACGACTTGCAGCCTTTGCTTGCACGGTGCTTGCCGCTTGTGCAACCAGACTTCCGCAAGCACTCACAGGCTTCCCAGGTGAGGGACGAGCACAAGCAGAAGTTTGATGGATACAAGAGGGATGGATTCTGGGGAGGATTATCGCAACCCTACCCACACACGCTTTTCCTGCTCTGAATGCTCAGATTATAGGAATTGTATTATAGTAATTGGGCAGCCTCTGGCTGAGCTGTATCATTTTCACCTATTTAGTTTTGCACCCTTCACTGGGTTTGTGGCCCACTGAACACCATAAAGGGAGGATTAAGGATGTTTGAGCTTTTCACTGGTGCTCACAAAACACACGCATGGGCTTCGTTCGATACGCCAGGCATGAGAACAAGCAGCTACACACTGAAAATAATAAATTGTCAACTGCGCCCATTTTATTTCTGATTCCTAATTTGATTTCCTAGCCTGTGCAAATAACCTCTGTAGGCAAAATCATCCCTGCTTTAGCCTAGGGAGGAAATATGTGAGAATTAGGGGAAAATGCACACATTCGGACAAATTTCCCATTCGATTGCTGCTCAATTTGTGCATGACTCTCCTTCATGCAGAGCGAGCAGTGATTGCAAATGGGAACTGGGCATGAGACCACCGACGAAACGATGTTTGGAAAGCCCTGGCAAGCTTGAACATCCTTCACTTTCCCATCCATGCACACATGCCCCCCACAAAGCGAGTTCCTCTTGGAATGCTCCCCGTACCTTGGTGGGGTTAACCTAGAAGAACGTGGCACCCATGGGACCCTGTTTCTTTCCTTGTTTTCAACGGGTGGGCATGCGGTTGCGAAAGGATCCGGAGTGTGTCTTCTGGGGAAGGATCCTGGCCCTAGCATTGTCACTGAAGTAGGGTTGGAACAAACCCTATCAGGATCTCTCCCTCTGAGCAAAGGGACGCCACAGGTGCCATGTTTGCAAAGAGTCTGGATCCGAAATGGCTCCCTCACACATCCCTAGCCACAAGCACCCTTTTTATAAGCCTTTCTGGACACAACTGCTCCTTCACAATTATCTGTGCTCTGTTTGGATTATGGCAGTGTTTTATATGTGGCACTGCCTTAGCACATGAACCAGAGACTGTGGTGGATATGAAACGGGGTAACAACTTCGCTAACAGCAACTGGGTGGTGCAAGTGCATGACTGAAGGGCTTTTTCACCTTCATCCAGACCCAAGATAGATGTAAAATTTGTTTCATTTCAGTTTTGATCTGGAGGTACTCAGTTCCCATCCTCTGGACCACATACAGACTTGGATGCATCCGTGGTCCAAGTCTGTAAAGTTCTGAGCTTGCAGAGTAATTTGCAGACCCCCAAAAGCATATTAGACAGCTTACATAAATTTTTAAAATGCACATAAGATGCATATGAAAAATGAACATGCATAGGGTTTAACTAATGGAAGATGATGTGTACATTTCAAAGTTTGCACAACTGATGCATGACAGAAAAATGCACATGGATCTCCATGCCAAAAGCAGCAGCAGCAGCAACAACTGAACCAAAGCAATCAACCTTCCACAGTTTGTAGCCCTATAGAGACCTAAATTTGGGATTTGGAGAACTTTGGCACGATTGGGTTCTACTCATTTAGGCATCCCTGCTCCAGATCCATGTGAAAGTGCTGGTCTTCATTTCTTAGGCCAACAGTGACTTATAGCCAGGTAACATCTTTCTACATCAGCCAGGTAATTGGACCTTAAAGCTTCCTTGGCCACCATTCTCGAGGTGCATTTGGCAAACGGAGACGGGCAGGTGGCCACAGGGGAGAGAGAGAGAGAGAGCCAGTTATGTAACGCCTTTTCCAGAAAGACTTACCTAGCACAGCACACCATTTTAGCATAGGTGCTAAGTGACAAGCTCTCACTACTCCGGGCCTTTTAATCTGTATATATACTATTTATCTATAAATCATTTTTGACATGAGTTTTAAGTTCTGTGGAAAATTTCCCTGATATGAATAGCTTTGTTATATTGACTCTGTTCACTGCTCTTTTATGTGGTATTCATGGATTATATGGTTTTATATTTTTATCTTAGTTTTACGTAGCTGATTTTTTTAAATGTTAGCCAGAGAACTAAACAACTAAGTAAATACAGGCCTTTCTGCGTGTGATCATTCCTGACCCGTCCTCAGGCACACTGAGGGTGCCTTCGATAAAACACATTTTATGACCACTTTCAATTTCCATTCCACTCTGGTCACAAGTTAGTTGTGCCATTTTAAACAAAGCTGAATCACTTTGCTACTTCCCAGCCCTGAAGCATGACTCTTTATTATGAATGGTACGATGGACAGGATAATTTTATTGTGTGAATCACACTTAAGAGTCATCAGCCACAACTTTAATTACTCCAGCAGAGGAAAAGGACTTGGTCACATTCCACCCAGAAGTACCTACTGGTTGGACATGGCCTACCTCACTTACAAAGAGAAGCAATTATGTGAACCAGCCTACAGACTTGGGACTCTGTCTAGGGGATCAGTAGGTCAACACCTGGGAAGCTCTGAGGCCAGAAAAGGCCACTGACCCCTCCAGCTAGAGATGACGGAATCGACCATGCCAGGATTCACATGAGTTCTCCAAGCTTCTCCTCCAGGCTTGGTCCGCCATGCCTCAGTTCTCCAGCACAAGCTTTTGTTGTGGTGGTTTCAGTGGGTGCACAGCAACTGGGCCCACATTTCCTTTAAAGCACATGCCCAAATGCATCTCTCCCTATCGCCAAGGTCGAAAACAAGGACATGTTCAGCACTCTACACCGACATTTCATCAGCGCCTGCATTGCTACCGCACTTCCCCTCCCCAAACTGGCATTGCACACTCGGGAAAGTGCAAGCCATGCCCCCAAAATGCATTCACATTTGGGGGAAGGAACAGGACAGGTGGGTTACAAATGAGCTGAAACGAAACTCCCGTGTTCTAGCCACACCTACAGGGCATCCTGCCTGATGGCTAGGGCACGTCATTGCATCACCTTGTTTATCCAAGGGCCTCTGGAAGCTCATGCAAGAAGCTTCATTCAAGGACACCCCCACCCCTACAGCTACTCAACACTCTTGGGAGATGGGGCTGATCTAACAGAGTTGGAGAGCTTCAGGATTATTTTAGCTCCCATGACCCACTTCCAAGGGTCAACACTCCGTTGACATCACTCAGCTCTTCCACAAAGGCTTCGCAGCAAGGGCAGGTAATCTTAGGCCTACCAACCAAATCTGGCCCCCTTGCGGTCCCAATATGGAGAACTCTAGAACTTCTGAGAACTCTAGAAGGCCGCACACCATTTCCCTTGACCATCAAGGGACTGACGGATTTACGACTTCTGCACATCTCCCCTATCACCACTGTTCTAAAAGGCTGCGATGCCGAAGGCCGAGTCACCGGGAAGAAGAGCGTTCCACTGAAACGGGTGTTACATGTTGCTTGCCTCAGCCCAAACCCTTTTGCCCACTGGAACATTCCTTCCAGGAGCTTCTCTGCAGTGGAATTCAGCCTCCAGGCTGGAGAGGTTCTCCACCCCAGCTGCCCAAGGTAGACATCCCAACAGGGAAAGCCTGATTGAATGACATGGAAGGGAAAAGACCAAGGGGGTGAAATGACAAACATGCTCACTATCCCAGAGGAAATTATTCCCAAATAAATTGTTCAAAGTTGGCAGTTCCAGCTCTGGCAGTCCTTAGAAATGGTTATTATGCATCTCAGGGACCAAATTAACATTCTACCAAGCAGTTGGTAGTCCAAATGGCATTTACTATACTAAGAAGTTCCATAATTAGAACTCTAAGAAGATAAATTCCACTCCAAGATCTACTAATAATGCAACCCCCCCTTGAGTTGTGGAAGAATAAATGAGCACATATTTTCCCCTCATAATTACGACATTTAAATTATTACATTAAATTCACCCTGTGATTATGGCTCCTCCAAATTGTAAGATACAACTGTGTTTCGGGGGCTTTGCTGACACTGGCAGAGGCCTGGACTTTACACAAAGTCTTACTCAAAGGCGTGCAAAGAGAATGCAGGATTCCAGGCACTTTGGACGCTGCTAAGAAGGGAAGGATGGCCTTCCTGGCATTGGAGACCTGCAAAGTTGGTGATGGAGCAGATTTGTTTTCTGTTGCACCAGAGGGTAGGATTCTGGACAAAATTGCTCCCATTACAACAAAAGACAACAATAGGAAGACTTTCCAACTGTCTGAGGTGTTGGACAGTGGACTTTAGCATAGGACAATTGCCTCAGCTTTCAGTTTCTCATCTTCGCACACTTCCATTTTCCCCATGTTCTAATAAAAATTTGTGATTGTTTGAATGCCCAAACACTATAGGGTCCTTCAAATAAATTTTCATGTGCATTTTAAGATATCAATTTCATACACACTTTTTATTTTTAAATAAAAACACTTACCTAATATACAACTTTACACAAGCCATGTTGTCTGTTGTATTGCTTTTTTCGATGCTACTTCTACATGCAGTGTTCCGTGATGTGTGTGCATAACAAGTACTAATGACAGGAGACCTGCATCGCAATATTTGTGAAAGACCAAGTCATGCACGACAGCTGTGCCTTGATTCATATACTGATTTGAGAATTGTGCATAAGATGGGTCGCTTTAAGATACGAAGTGAACATATTTCTCCCCTATCTGTAGAAAAATGTCCATCATTAGAGTTGTTTAGGGGGAGACCTGATGGCCACTGACTGAGAACGATGCAGTGGCAGATTCGTTATATTGTTAGACATTTGGAAATCCCTTCCAACATGATGATTCTGTGCCCTTTCCTCACCTGCACTCAGATCCTGGAGGCCCGAGTTTCATCTAGGATTGAGTGATTCTGTAGGTGGTTCACCTGTGGCCTTCTAGAACTCCTACGATCTCTAACTAGAATAGTCAATGACTAGGGATGATGGGATTTGTAGGCCAACACCACAAGGTGCCCAGCTCCAAGTCAGACCAACATTCCATGGGAAACTCCAGGTGCTTCCATAATCTTTCTTGTCCTTCAAGTTGGGCTCATAAATGCACCGTAGTGAGAGGGGCTTTGGACATTTCATTTTGGAATCTCTCAATAGTTCACGAGCTTCCTCTTGGGCTGGCTTACTCTAATTGTGCCCAAAGCGTAACCACAATATTTGAAAGGCTGTAATCAGTTAATTTCCTTTCCTCCTTAATTAGCGATCTGGTAGCATTGTTGTGTGTTCTCCCTTTCTGTTGCCTGTATTTTTAAAGTTTATTCCAAAATCATGTTAAAAAAAGGGAGGAAAAAAGAAGACAACCATGAGCTATTATTATCCATACTACACTGCCATCCTTTCAGCACCCAGTCCATTTTAGATTCTCATTCGTTTGATTTCCGTTTCTTGTTTCTTTGAGTGCCTATTAGCCTGCTAACCTCAAGCAGGGAGATTACGAAGCAAATAGCTGTTGGACCAAAATAATGACAAGAAAGGAATGTTATGACAGAAGAAGATGCAAGAAATATGGATCGGGGCAGAAAAGCATTGCCCAGTGCTGTGCAAATTAATTGCAGGTATTATCACAATAGGCTAGTCTGATGGTTTTCAAACTGTGTTCTGAAGGATCCTGGCATCCTTTGTAAGCTTATCAGGGATCCCTCACTGAGTAGATCAATACTGGTGGATGAGCTTCCCTGGCCGACAGGTCTACCAGTACCAACCCTCCCTCCAATGCACAGCGATTGGGACATGTTCAGGGCTGCTTCTCACTGGTGTTGGTGAGGTATGATAGATGTGGTGGTACTAAGATCTAGTTCTCAGGGAGGAGATGGAAACATAGAAACAGAGCGAGTCAGAAGGGGTCTCCCGGGCCATCTAGTCTGACCTCCGGCACCAGCCGGCTCTGCTCACGACATGCCCACCATGTGGACGTCCAGCCTATCCTTGAACACCCGCACTGATGGGGCCTCAACCACCTCCTGTGGAAGCCCTTCCCACACCCTCGGGGTCCTGACTGTCAGGAAGTGCTTCCTGGCATCCAACTTGAACCTTGGCTCCCTGGGACTGCACCTGGGAACTGCAGATATGCTTCTCCCCGACCCAGAACGATGGCACACTGAGGGGGAAAGGGGGTAGGTCTTCACTACCTACCATGCTGAGGTCTCATTCTAGATTAGGATTGGGACTATCTTTTTCTAGGGCTTCCCCCATGAGGGGCTGTGTTGCCTGAGTCAACATCACACAACACACCATCATGGCAAGGAGAACCCTAGAACAGACTGTGGTTTCTTATTGCGGTTCTCAACACAAGCAATTGTTTTCAATTTTAAATGTTTTAATCATTGTAGTCTTAATACTGTATTTCAGAATTTTATATTATGTAAGCCATCCTGAGCACTTCCACGGAAGGATGGGATATTAATATTAATAATAATAATAATAATATCATCATCACAACAGTGCGGCAATAATTGATAAGAATCCAAGCTAACTTGTCTAGTTGTGTTAACCTAGTTGGAATAGTTAGGGGGCAGTGTAGAAGGAGAGCAAGGGGACTTCCATGAAACATTTTGCCCCCCTCTCTGTGTGACCCTAAAGTTCATTACCTTTGTCTCAGCTCCAACATCAAAACCAGAAAAGAAATCACTGGTATGTGGAATAACCTAACACCCACCTTCATTTGCTGGGAGCTGGTTTTGGTAGCCCCTTTAAGTAAGGTGTTCCAGAGCTGAATCTTCATAAGAGAGTCCTGCTTGTCTGACTTAGACTTGTGACACACACTGTGAATTGTGCAACACCCACGCCCTCCCCACCCCATCATTTCCAGACACAAAGCACCAAAATCTATAGAAGTCCACCACCGAATCCTGCAGGGTAGCAATTGCACCCACTTTAATTCCTGTACAGTATTTTTTCCCTCTGTGCTAAATCTAGGCTTTTAATTCATGTCCCCGTGATGCTTAACACGCAAAACACAGATGAACAAAGGAAAATAGCTCTGAGTGGGCTCGTCTGAAACACCCCACCGTCTGATAATGCTACAACCAAGGAGACTTTCTGTGATCAGGGAACGGTTCTATATATAGCAAATATGCCCAGGTTCCTCCAGGGAGCTCAGCTACTTATAAATCTCACACATTACATGTTGATGAAGTGTTTGCGTGCTCACGTGTGTGTGCACCCCCATCACGGCCGCTCTCTCTTGCTCAGAAGCATATCCAGTAATTCCAGACTCCCTTTCTGGGCTGAACACCCTTTCAACTCCCACTTTGGTTTCTTTGCTTTGCCTGAAAGCTTTCCCTCCCTCTTTGTCTCAAAAGGACTGCAGATATTTGCAGACATGAAATGAGAACCCAGATCAAGACAGAACAAATTTGATTTTCTTCATTTTTTAAAAAAAATATTGTTAGTGTATTGTGTTAAGGATGGAAGCCAGTAACAGCAAAATATG
Organism: Varanus komodoensis; assembly: GCF_004798865.1. NCBI lineage: Eukaryota > Metazoa > Chordata > Lepidosauria > Squamata > Varanidae > Varanus > Varanus komodoensis. The sequence goes on from NW_025335606.1 coordinate 1,114,326, forward strand.
CATCTTCAGATACAAGGGTTAAACAAGGTCTTGTGGGTTCACACATGCTGTAGCCAAGGAGCAGCATGTTTCTGGCTGGGACAAAGGCAACCAACATCTTTTATGGGAGAAGATAAAAGGGGTCGTGCCAGGACGGAGGAGACTTTTCCTTCCTTCTTCTGGTCTCCCCAGGCATTACAAGCTGAGCTGCTCTTCATAGGACAACTCCTCTCTGGAGTTTATACCTTGGTCATGCTGAAAGGTGATGGGGTGTTGGAAAGCAAGAAGAAAAGGACTTGGATAGGTAGAGCAGGCTTGTGTTCAGAATTACTGGCTTTTTGCTTTACATGGATACTTGGAGTTCCCAGAAAGGGGGGGGGGTGTTCTCTGTTGCTCTAGAGGGCAGCTTAAAATGACTAAATGGGGATTGCAAGGAAGAGTATTTTTGCCAAATGTTCAGAAATGCTTCCTTATAGAGTCCATGGTTTGACAGGGGGACGGAGACCTGCACCGGGAGAAGCTATGTCGGACCACAGTGATCCTGTGCCAACCGGCCTTCTTCTGGTTGACGGGCGTCTTTCTCAGGCTGGCCCCTGGCTCAGGAAGTGGGCTGAGCTAGGAGGAAGCCTGCAAACACTGGTGGAACTCCCATTGTGTAACCTGCCAACTTTCCTCTGCAGCACACGCAGCACTGATAAAGCCAGGCACACGCGTGGAAGAGGGAAGCCACTCGCAGAGCGTCCGTGTGGGCTTGATTCCTGGCAGGTGCCCAACCCAGCACTCCGATGCTCCGTGCCAAGGCAGATGCAGAGCCATGAGGAAGCATGCTGGACTCCAGGGAGCCAAGCCAAGGGGAGCTGGTGGATTCCCACCTCCAAGGAAGATTCCTCACACCTCCCTAGCGGCAGTTTCTCATTTTCTAGATGTGTAACCATCTGCCATGGATGGCATGCTTGTATTGTGTTGCAGGTTGCACACTGAGGAGGGGTAGACCTCATGATGTTCCGGGTCCCTTTGCATCCTAAAATGCTTGTGTGAGGCACTATGGAACTGCACCCGTGTTCATGTTCGCATCATGTTGTCCCGCATCATGTTGTCCCGCATCACAATTACCTCTAACGGTGCTTCTTCCTCTTTCGTCATTCCCACTACCAAATTCAGATTGCAAGCTCCATCAAGCAGGAATTATCCCTTTTGGTTTCTTCTGGGGATGGCTTCTAAAAATACCCAACGCCTCCACCGTCATCAGTGGGGTTCCATTTTTCCATGGCTTGTGGAAATGCATTATTATTTTTATTATTGTTGTTATTATTATTACATTGTAATGGGTACAGTATGTACACTTTGCTGTAGCTTCTATAATTAGAAAGGAATTCATATTTTATTACTGTGCTCTTAAATTATTCCCCACTTGGGGGGGAGAGAAGAAAAAATAAGCTACCCGCTGCAGCTAAGAAATTCTCTGTTAAGTCTACCTATAAATATTCTCTGTGAACTCTGCAAAAGAAATTTCACAGAAGAAAATTCACCCTGGGAAGAAGGGGAAAAAAATTAAATCTTAAGTAAACAGTGCTACATACCCATCTTTTTAAATGGCCATGTATTTTCATTAACATTTTGGATAAAAGAAATATGGACGCCTGCCTTAGAGAGCATAATCTGCTGACAGAAGAGAGTCTGCGTTGGGGGGGTGGGGGCGCTTCTGCCACGGAGCATGTGCTGAGACATGTCTGCAAAGAATAGGCATGAACAGGGACTGAAATGTGAGGTACAGGCCTTGTGCAGACACTGCTGTCCTGTGCAAAGCAACAGCACATTGGAAATTAAAACTGCAGCTTCTGGACACACAACACACACCACACACATCCCAAGTCCAACTCGTCTGATTCCCCACAATGCCCCAGAAGGAAACCTTCTCAGGGACACAGTGGAGACGGTGAATGGCAGCTCCAAGCCGCAACTCCAGGGCACTCGCAGGCACACCAGGAAAGACAAGGCAATCGGCCTTTGAGGACGGATGGATGCTGCCAGCCACCAAACCTCCGGCACCTGCCGCCTTCCCACCATGGCGACAACTCCTTCCATGCCATGGCGACTTCACTGTTCACGGGGGGGGGGGGGGGGGGGACAACACCCGGGTGTCCGAAAACCGCCCCCGGGGGACCCCCCCCGGCCCCCGGGTAAGCGGAGGGAAGGGGCGTGGTGTGGC
>NW_025335606.1:1116613-1235782 GCF_004798865.1 Varanus komodoensis
GGGGGGGGGGGGGGGGGGGGGGGGGCGCAACCATCGCGTTACGGCAAGACTGCTCCCTGGAGGCCCCATCCGTGCCTTGTGTACAAGAGAGATCGTGGCTTATAATTTAAAGCAATTCACCATTAAGGAATGCGGAAGGCAAGGAATGGCGTCAATTCTCCCTCTTCTGGAAAGGAGACCCTCCTAGGAATTCTGTTTTTAAGTTATATGAAGGGGAGCAAGATGGTTTTGCACCGATCACGGGGAAGTGCCTGTGATACGGGGGCAGTACAAGAAGGGACTTGGCTTGAGTTGTCGTCCACAACACTTCGTGTGGTTGATGGCACTGGCAGCAAACTTTCTTGCCACCGTTCCGAGGAAAGGCTGGGGGAGAGACAGCTGTCGTGGCCATCAAGTTGTCTCCGACTTATGGCTGCCGTCGGAACAAGAACCTCCCCAGCCCTGCCTGGCTCTTGCAATCAGAGAGAAGGGATGGGTACAGAAGCAAGTGATGCCTAGGCTCGCCAACATGGGCGGGGGGTTCTCCGACCACACTGCTAGCTTGGAAATGTACGGGTTTGGCCTGCAGATTGTTTCCAAGTCTGTGTCTTTCCTGGAAAGTGTGCAACTGGGTAAGTCCTGCTTGGAAATGGACTGGCATGGATTTATCATACACCGCAAGAGCAGGTAAGGGTGAAGATGCCTCTTTTCACATGATCTATATGCCTGTGTGCTCTTTGAGAGCAACTCAGCCGAGTGGCAGAAAGGAAAGCACCCTTCACAGTGGTATTGGGATCCTCGAGCAGCCTTCCCACAGCACTGAGCCTGAAACCAGCTTTGCTGCTGGAGTAGCGAGAAAGCCTACCTGTGACAGTGGCTGTGCAAGATAGGCCCCTGCTGGATCAGCCCCAAGGCCCATCTAGCCCAGCAGTCCATGCACACGGCGGCACACCAGCTGCCCCAGGACGCCCCCAGCACGATGGGTGCAGGACCTCCCCCTGCCCAAGCGCCTCAGCGACTGGTGTGGGCAGGCAGGCCGCCTCTGGTGAAGGAGGCAGCCCAGGACCAGCAAGACCAGTAGCCAAGGATAGCCTCCCCCCTCACGGATCTGCCCATTCCTTTTAAGAGCCTCACAGATGAGCAGCGATCACCACTGCACAGGGCAGTGAGCTCCATCGATTCACTATATGCTGCGTGCAGAAGTCCTGCCATTCGTCTGGCCAAAACCTCCCACCAACCAGCTTTGTGAGACGACCCTGGGTTCGAGTGTGATGGGCGAGGGAGAAAAATGCCCCCTCTACTTTTCCCTTAGCATGCGCTGTTTTACTCATGCATTGTTTTATACACTTCTACCATGCCATGGCGGGCATGTCATGAGCAGAGCCGGCTGGAGCCGGGGCCAGACTAGATGGCCTCGGGCACCCCTTCTGACTCCCTTTGTTTCTATGTGCCTTTTTCTAAGCTGAGCAGTCCCAGCTGCTATAGCCACTCCTCCCAGGGGAGCGTCTCCCTCCCCCTGATCATTTTCACTGCCCTTCTCTGCACAGTTTCCAACTCCAGAAATTCGTTTTTCAAGTAAGGCAGCCAGTATTTAGCACAGTACCTTCAGTGTGGTTGCACCAAATATTTGTATAATGGGAGTAAGATCCTGACCCAGATTTTGGCCAGTCTGGCCCCTATCCCATGTACTAGGTGAGCTGACTCACTTTTTAATTACATAATAAAGCACTGAATGGACAGCCATCCATTTATCCGAATGCGTGTCCCTTTTTTAATGTTTAAAAGGATTGGAGGACCGGGGATTGGAGGAGCGGGGCTCGGGAGACAAGGAAAAATAGCCGATGCGCTGCAGGAACAGGGTGGGGTGGGAATGTGACTAAGTGGGTTGAAAGGTGGCCAAGCCATGGCACTGAACATCCTGCTTGGGCTTCCAGTTTGCAGAAGAGCGGATGTGTTTATCTCAAAGTTCCGAGAGGGGAGAAGAAAAGGTCAGTTTGCACTGGTGCACCCCAGCATTGGAAGACCCCTTGTTTCCTAGTGCAAAAGCGCCACTTCTATGGCTGCCCCCTCCACACACACCTTCCGCTCCGTCATGCCTTTCGCTGCCATTGTTCTCCCAATCGGCTGCTGCCAGAAAGCCAGTTTTTAAAACACTTGAAAGGACACCGCCTGCACTTTCTCAGCCCCCTTGCTGTGCACCGATGCACAAAAGTGCGGGCTTGAAACACCATTGTGGAATGAAAGGGCCATTTTTCTCCCTTTAAAGCTTTTTGCTGTGTGCTAATGCAAAGAGGCCTGTATCTTGGGAGAGGAGGAGGGACTCAAAAACACGTGTGTGTGTGTGTGTGTGTGTGTGTGTGTGTGTGTGTGTGTGTGAGAGAGAGAGAGAGAGAGAGAGAGAGAGAGAGAGAGAGAGAGAGAGAGAGAGAGAGAGAGAGAGAGAGAGAGGTATTTTGGAGTGCACCTTTAAAACAAAAACATACAGACACACAAAACAAGTGAAGAGCAAAACTCCAAGTGTGAGCGCTTTCCCAAAGGTACACGAATGCTTGCAAAACTCACCCACAAGATCCTTGTTGGCCCAGCACCTGCCCTACAGGGTTGCAGTCCCTTCGCAAGCACCCTGCACCCTGCCCCGGTTTTGTGGGAAGCTCAAAAGACTAGGACTCATGGTCCTAACACAGCTGATTAAAGTTAAGGCAGTAATCCTACACACATGTTTTTCTGGGAAAACTGTGATTGTAGGGCTTACTTCTGAGGCTTACTTCTGAGTAGACACACCTAGGCGTTTAGTTTTATAGAGGCTGTAGGTGCATATTTTAAGCAATCTGCATCTTCACACTCTTCCTTTAAATCCCTTCTTAAACCCACATTTTCTGCAAAGCCGCTGGCTTACCCCTTGGGGATAATCCCCAACTTCGGCACTTGGGGCCGTGTAGGCACAGACTGAGCCTTCATGAGCCAGATTTTCCCCTTTCCTTTTGCCCCCTTCCGGTGCCAATCCCAAAAGCTCTTGGGGGCAGGCCCTGGCCGGCATTCAGCCCAATGGGTAGCTAACTTTCTTTGACATATTTCAACAAATTTCACTTCTTAGCATTTCTCTACACTTCTGAGTGCTAGAAATCATCTATATCATCCCTTCTCCTCTATAGAAACCTCAGATGGTAGGTTAAGGTTTCATCCCCACCCAAACCTGTTTTATTTTCCCATTATTTGAAGACTAGATTTTTAATTTTAGTTGGGTTTTTATCATAGGTATTATGCTGTGGCTTTGTTGTTGCACCATCCTGAGACTTTTATGCATAGGGTGGGGTGCAAAAGTTTTAAATAAATGAAATAAATAAATACAATGCAATACATTACACTGCCTGTAATTTGCAAGCCAAGTGAGCACCCATTGGGAAGTATTGAGAATAACGCTTAAACCCAAAACTGATAGGTGTGTGGTTGGAGGAGTTGTATACAGATGCCCAACTGCCCACCCTGTTAATGCACCCTACACCATTTAATGCAAGTTGGACACTCCTTGCGAACCCCAGTTGGACTTCGGTTTCTGGGCTGCTGGATGGGATGACGGCTGAAGCTCAGGGACCAAAGCCCTGGCAAGCCCCTTCCTCACCCCCCAAATGCATTTTTAACAGCACTTGAAAGATGCTTGCAAAAGTACACAGGGTGGGAATGTGTTCATAGAAGCATGCAACTGGTTTGCAATTCATGGCTGCCATTTTAGGTTTCTTCCCACTCCTTTTTAATGCATTTTGTACAAAGTCCATCCAGGTGAGACATGGGGGGCTTAAATACACCATTATGACTTCCTGAAAGCAGGTGGGAGAATTCTTGTTTCCCAAGAAAGAGCAGCAGAAGAGACGATGGGGCAACACTATGCCCAAGGGTGGTGGGCCTGCAGATTTTGAACTTTTGAGGCGCTCTAAACTTCTCCCTGAGGTTCACTGTGCCCTCTGTCTCCAGATACTCATATTTCCCACCCACCTTCACCACTGGAAAAGTCAGCATTTTAAAAATTGTACGACTGTTCCCAACGGTAAGAAATATATGCATTTTAAAATGCATATTTTTCCCCGATCAGAAGTGTGCATTTTCCTGCACCACTCCCTCGTAACTCAAGTTTTGAAACTGTGAACTTTTCCCAATATTTGCATGCTTGCTTGCATCTGGGCTTGCAAATGGGACCTTTTTGCATGATTTACAAACATGAGCAAACTCTTCGGCAGCTCTAATTGCCTCTGACGTCTCAGGGCGATGCAGGAGGGCACTCCAGGGTGGGGCAGAGTCCTTCCGTGACCAAACCCAGGCTGAAATATTTCCAGAAGGCTCATGAGCTTGGACCTTGTCCACTCAGGAGTCAAGCATTTATTATTTATTTTATTTATTTTTCGATATATATCCTGCCTTTTTCCTGCAAAGGGCTCAAGGCAGCTGACATCATTCTCCTCCTCCATCTTATCCCCACAACAACAACCCTGCGAGGTAGGTTGGGCTGAGAGTCTGCGACTGGCCCAGAGTCACCCGGTTGGCTCCATGGCTGAGCGGAGACTGGAACCCAGGTCGTCTGAGTCCCAGTCCCACACTCTTAACCACTACACCACACTGGCTCTCAAGCATACTCTTGTTTCAAAGCTCAGCAGCAATTCCAAGCAAGCAATGATGAGGCGAGGGAAATAAGACACACAAAAAGCAAAACACCACCCTGCTGCATGGGGACACATTGTGCACTTGCATAGATGGGGGTGTGGACCCAGCGGTGTTAGTCTCCTTGTCTGCTGCAGAGGGTGGTGACTCAGAAGGGCCCCCTATCCATTACAGCTTTTACTCTGAGCTTTCTGGGAGGTATTCGTGGGGGTGAGCCTTCTGCAGGTATCGGTGGGCATTTAACCCTTGTGAACTTCAGGGTAAAAGCAGCAATGGGCATGGGAGTCCATGGGCTTGGGGATCACCCCTCTTCCCTCCATATATTGGTTTGGAGTAGCACTTTGAACCCTTTAAAACCCTGAAGCCTGCATGTGAAGCCAGAATGAGAGCCATATCTGCATGCACATGATGCACCTAGAAACATGACATGCATGAGGAGAGACTGGGAGGACTGGGCATGTTTGGCCTTGAGAAGACAAGACTGGGGGGGGGGGCATGATAAGTACCTCCAAGGCTGGCACAAAGAGGAGGGACAAGCTCTCTTCTGGCTGGTGCCAGAGTGCAGGACACAGAACAATCCATTCAAGCTGCAACAACCCACATTCAGGCTGGACATCAGGAAGAGCTTCCACACTATCAGAGCAATATGGCAGTGGAACCAGCTGCCTGGAGGGGGGGGGGCTCTCCCACACTGGAGACATTCAAAAAAGAAACTGGGCAGCCCCCTGAGTGGGATGGTGCAACGGGGTGTCCTGCAACAACAGGGGGGTGAACCTGGGGGCCTTCTTGCCCCCTCCAGCTCTGCTCTTCTATGATTCCATGTGCACAGCAATGGTTCTGATGAAGCAGCGCAAAGCAGCAACCTGTCTGAGAGTAACCAGAGGAGGGAGTGGAAAACCTTCCTTTCCCCAGGGGCCTTCAAACACAATACCTCTTTCTTTGCTGGAAAAGCAAACGGTGTTGTTGCTAGGAAGTGTCAGCAATGCACAAGTGGGGCTGCACGAGCATCTCGTGGGCATCCATCCTTAAGGCACCCATGAGCACATCTGTACTGGCAACATCTTCAATTTCCCCTTCATGTGCCCATGTTCAAATTGCACAACTTCCCAGTTCAGTTTTGTGCCAAGTTCCTCATGTGTGCTAATTTCTCCTGCAGGCTGAATCAGCTCCACTTGAATCTAGAGGGGAAATTTGCGCAAATATTACGTTTGGTCGCTGCTCAGTTGGCCCAGTTCTCTCAGCTGCATGGAGCAAGCAATGGCCCAAAATGCAGACAGGAATCGGGCATGAGGCAAGTGTCAGGATGATATCGAGACAAGGCAAGCCACTGCAAGCATCACTTGTTTGCCTATGACAATGCACAAGTATTCCAGTTGCCTGTAAATCTTTAGAACACACCCTGCGACGCAACATCAAACTGGAGCATAATTCCCTCCAAAAACTTGCAAAATCCTGACTTCTCCTTGCATTCAAAATGGCATTTATATTTAAATGTACACCTCAAATGAACTAAACTGACAAACATTTTCGTACTATTGCAAGTGGGGGAATGTATACCTTTATGAAGAATGTGCACAGAAATGCATACTTTCCCCATTCAAACTCCAAGTTGCAAACTCCAGAGTTTGGAGAATATTGCCAAGCTCAAGGATCTCTTCTTCTCCTGTCACTAACTGGAAATTGGTGGTGCAGGAGCAGCGCTTATGGGGGTTGGGAGCTGCAGTGAAGGCCTGGGAGGCACAGGTTACCCCCCCCGCCCCCTGGAGGGCATTCAAGTTGCCACATCAAGAGTTGCCTACGGTGGTCCACTCAGCCAGCTAAGCTGCATCTTTCTCAGGACTGCAAAGCCTCCATTTTACAAGCAACGGCAGCACTCAGCTAAAACGGGAAGAGATGCTTGGTGCTGCCTACTGGAGGCTGGCATAGCATTGCTATTTTTTTATTTTTTTATTTTTTTTATTTTTCGATTTATATCCTGCCTTTTTCCTACAAAGGGCTCAAGGCAGCTTACATCATTCTCCTCCTCCACCTTATCCCCACAACAACAACCCTGTGAGGTAGGTTGGGCTGAGAGTCTATGACTGGCCCAGAGTCACCCAGTTGGCTCCATGGCTGAGTGGGGACTCGAACCCAGATCACCTGAGTCCCAGTCCCACGCTCTTAACTACTACGCCACACTGGCTCTCACACTGCTAATGCCCTGGCTGGTGCCATCTCGAGGTCAAACATTTCCTCTTAGCAAACCCAATTCAAGGTGTTGGTGATGACCTATAACGCCCTAAACGGCTTGGGTCCTGGTTACCTGAAGGAGCGCTTACATCCATATATGCCCAGCCGCCCCCTGAGATGGGCGGGAGAGGCCCTTCTCCGGGAACCCTCCGTGAAAGAAATTAGGAGGTTGGGTACTCGGAGGAGGGCTTTCTCTGCGGTGGCGCCTAAGTTATGGAATGCGCTTCCCAGAGAGGTCTGCCTGGAGCCGTCATTATTTGTTTTTCGGCGCCAGGCGAAGACCTTTTTATTTAAGCAGCATTTTAAATGTTAATTTTATTGAATTTTATCTGGCCAGGGCGGCTTACTTTATATTGTCTGTTTGTATTTTATTCTAATGTTTATATTTTTAATCTATTATTCTAATTATTTAACTTATTGTTGTAAGCCGCCCCGAGGCTTCGGCGAATGGGGCGGCATAAAAATGTTTTAATAAATAAACAAACAAATAAATAAATAAAACCCGTTGACGGTACATCACGCAAGGGCTGAACAATGGGGAAACTGAGACAGAAAAGCAGAGGGACATGCAGAGACATATTGGATAGTGTCGTGCATGAAGCTCCGACAGAAACAGTGACTCACGAGGAGACCTTGCACTTGGCACCCAGTGCCCATGCAAGGTCTCCTCGTGAGTCACTGTTTCTGTCGGAGCTTCATGCGCGACAGATAGTGACCTATCTTGAAGATGACCAAAAAGGGGGTGGGATACTGCCTAACTGCGGAAGTATAGGCATGGTTTGTATTCCCACTCGACTACCGTAGTTGACTCTGCGTGGGTCTGCCTCGAAAAACATCTGGGAACTTTGATAGGCAAACAATGTCTCTGATTGGAATTGGTTAACTGGAGCATATTAAGATGGATCTACCTTGGTTTTCTGCTCATTTTTGGACTCTACATAATGTGCTGACTTTGAAGCGCTAAAGTGCTTGCGACTGGGATATTTTAGCCACCCTAAATGCTGCCTTAAGCTGTGTGATCTTCATTCACCTGCAGGTAACACATCCTCAACAGCTCCGTTGAACTAAACCCAGCACAGGTCTACTTGGAGCAGGGCCTTCTCAGGAACAGCACCAAGCCGATGGAGACCCACCGGACCCCAGCACTGTATGCCTTCACATCCTGGCTTCTCCAGAAAGACTTTTGGTGAAGTCCTTCACACCATTGCGGTTTATGGGTTCTTCCTGGCTTTATTGCCTATCATGCCCAGGATTCATGCTTTTTTATGGTTAAATATCTTATTATTTTGAAGTTGGATATTAACTGGTTTGGGTTTAGTAGATAAAACAGCATTTACACCAAACATCAGCATATGTACATCAATGGCCAACATTACACTGTCATGCTGCCAGCCAAAGCAATTTTAAGAGGCATATTAATTACTCAGGGATGGCCTACACATTTCTAAAGACAGGTGGAAAGAGACAATTGCAATATATTTGTAGCAGACCAGGGCGAGAAACAAAGTCCAGTTTCGTTTCTTTATTTTTCTATACTGACTTTGCTCTGTTAATAGATACTTTACAATCAAGCACCTTCTACTGGCAGTTCAGTGTACGAAGCATTCTCAGTCCACTGACACCTATTCCTTGCATCCACATCCTAGCACACAAAAAAGAAATAAATCCAGTATTTCTTGCAAGAGATTCGGTTACATCATGCTTTTTGTGTCTGTATGAGTTATCCAGCCATGCAGCAGGCTAAAATTGTTGGTTTAGTGCCCCCACTGGAAGATACACAGAAACCAGCTCCACACGCTTCAGAGGCTTCTCCTGCTGCTGCTTTTTAGAGGCAAGTGAGCTGTTCTACCCTCCAGGCCCATCGTTAGGGGAGATGTGGGGGGCAGCACGGCTTCGACCCCTGAGGAGGTACGTTCTAATTTCTCCCCCGCCTCACTCCAGTCTGAATTTCTCATTTAGATTTGCAAGTCTTTACATTATTCGATGGTTTTATACCTGCCTTATTGAACTAGCGTGCAGAACTTGCAGGGTGGCACCCCAGAGGCAAAGCCGGGCCGATCTGGCCACGCTGCAAGCAGCATCCTCTCCTTCCAGAGCCCAGGAAGACTACAGGGCCATTGCCTGAAGCTTTAGATGGCCGGGTGGAGCCCCACTGGCCCTCTGGGGTCACCTGGTGAGAACAGCTGCAGTGGGAGCTGCAGTACTACTAGACCGCCAGAGGCTGCTGGTGGTGGTACCAAAGTGTGGCAGAGAGCAGGTCAGCAGCACCCCCTAATGGCCAACGGCCGTGGTGGCAAGGAGACGCCGATCCCGCGCCTGAAGGCTTCCTGGAGCCACTGCATCGATCTGAGGCCGCCCGCACAACGAGCAGCTGGGGCTCTCTGGGGAGAACGCTTCTGAGACCTGAGCCGCTGCCTTTCAGCTCTGGGAACCCGCGAGCCCCTTGCTTCGCTCCATTTTTCCCCCACTCCTGCAAGGCTCAAGAGGGTGGTCTGCAGATTATGATGTGTGTGCATCTGTTTTGGATGCCCAGATGGTCTTGACTCCTGTGGCTTTGGGCACCTGCAGCTCAAGCCTGTTCACGCTACCCAGAAGGAATTCCCTGTGCGGAAGATGGGAATTCAGGGCTGGGAAGCAGACAAACGTGACAGCCACAACTGCTGTGTGCTTGGAATGCAAACTCCAGTGCTGGAGTTAAAGAGGGTGGTGTCCGGATGCGGGCACACCCTCTCTCAAGCATCTGAATGAATTGTCTTCTGCTGGGCCAGTGGAACTCCATGGACTTGGGTTGCTGCCCCCTCCCCAATGACTAGCTGAGACCCATTGGAGATTGAGACTGGCCTCTTTTGTGCTCGGCCATTGTGTTTGCACACTTTTCTTAGTCCTGTCCTGTACCTGGCACAGTTGTTCTGGAGCGAACTGGAAAGGAGAGTTACTTTTTGATACCATGAGCTCTTGAGATGAAGGATGGGATAGAACGCTGGAATGCAGGAAAGAGAGCAGAGGCTTCGAGTTTGTTCTTTAACAAAGGCCGTGCATGTGCTTGTGTGCACAGATGTGTGTGCGCGCAAGTGTGTGTGTGCACCCACAAAATACCACTTTTGGAACATTCATACATATTGTCCTGTGTGTTACAGAATGGTGGAATTACCTATCAATGGGCAGATCTCTTCCATTCCTCCCCCACACCTTTTAAATATTATGCACCAACAGAAAGCAGGAAAAATTAATCACACTCACAATATATAACATATATGCATGTGTTCTGTAGAAGGCACTTGTGGGAATTAAAGGGCGGTGGGGGAGAGGGAGAGACCGAACTGCAAAACCAAAAGTAGGGCAAAATGATTCCCTTCATCCATACCTTGCCTTTCCTCCCATCAGGAGCTGCAATATGCATGGAATTCAGTATCATCCCATTAAAATTCATTAAACCATGTTTCCCGCTATTTAGTAAATTTTGAAGAAAAGAAACCTATTGCCTCTCTGCTCCAGCCAACGGCCTCTTCGAATGTAATTAACCCCTCATTCATGGGTCTCTCTACCCAACTGATCTCCCACCTCGTGCTGTCCAATGCATTTTTAATACCTCTGCTAATATTGGCACCTTAAACCGCCGGCACGCTCCCGACGCAACGGAGCTTTTGGGGCAGCGAGGCAGGGGTGGGGGGGAGAGCAAAGTCCTGGTAAATCTCCATAAGCAGTCCTTGGATGAATGAAGCTCAAATTCAGGGCAGTGATGAGTTTCTAGGTGTGCGTGTGTTTCTCGTACAGAATTTGCTACGGGCTCCTCGGAGAAGGAGTTTTGTAAATAAGGAGCCTCGCACGTGTAGCCAGCCCGTCCAAGGGGATTTCAAAACATCTTGCTGGAGTTGCAGGGTGGAGGGAGAGCCACAACTCACAGTTATCCTCCAGGTGTAGATGGAGTTTATTAGCAGGATTTTAAAAAACTAAAAGGTAAAGAAGGTATGTGAAGGATCATTACCTCCCCCAGGGATAAGGCTAGACCACATGGTGTAGACCACATTGCCCATTCAAAGCAGGGATTATCCCTGGATTTTGGCCAATAAGTGCTTCTGTAGGATGTAAGTTGTCCCCCTGGATAAAAAGCAGGGTTCCTCACCCCTGTTTTAATGGGGTGCTAAAGCATGTCTCTGTTGTGGAAAGCAGGGCATTCTCCCCTCCTCCTTTCACAGGAATGGAGGAAGGGTCCCCCTTTTCAGACAACCCTCCTTATTTGTGAGAAAGCACATGACATGGGAGTTATTAAAGGGTAGCCCCTCTCCCTGTGCTTTTCCAGAGCGATGGAAAATGAAATACGCCGAATCGTTTGGGATTCTGGTCTCTTTGGACTGGAGCCTCGGATCTTTCATTTGAAGCCCTGAAACTCTGGGAGGTTTCTAACCACACAGAGAGAGCTCCAGCTGTGGGATAGTATCGAAATGGAATTAATATTAGGAATATTAGCAACAAAAACAACAAGCCGCCACCCTGTTCCCCATGGTAACCTGCTGAAATAAAAGCACAGTCATTGAAAGTCTCGGCTGTACCTGTTCCCCTTAGAGTAGCCAGATTTAGGCCCAAATGGGCTTCACCTTCTGTTGACCCTCCTTGAATCTCCCTGGCCCGCTCGCCTGCCTGACTCCTCCCCACCCAAAAAACCCCAAACGCCCTATCCTTCCCTATCCACACATCAGTTTTTGCGAAGGTGGATGCTCTCAGGGGACAGAGTCCTTGCAAAACACACACGCTCACTCTTCAGAGCACGAGTAAATTATTTTTGCAAATTTATGATTTGGGGGAAAGGGGCCCTGTGGGTTTGAGCCCTAAGATCTTTTCAGGGCTCAAACTCTGCTTTAGTCCCAAATATGACTCGAATCCCAGGGGAAGGTGGGGACTGCTAAATCAATTATCCATTGCAAGTTTTCTTTGGAAGTTTATTGGAGCTTCTTCGGAGTCCTCCATAGTGCCCACCCAGTCCCAGCACAGGCATGCCCCTAATGGAGCCTCATGGATGGCTGAACAGACACAGGGGGCACCAGCTCTCCTAGGAACTGCTCAATCAAGAGACCAGGGCTGAAGTGACCCCTTGCGTGCGCAGGCTGGGTAAGGATGCCATGCAGAGGAGCTTTTGGTGTGCTGCCCTACTGGAAGCTGTTCAGATGTTGTCCCGAAGGACTCCTGTGATTCCCCGAAGACTAGATTTCCCCTGGATATAGCTTCCAGGAACAAGGAGACTCATCAGAGCAATCAGCAGCCTTTGGGGTATACAAGCTGCTGGCAATTCCATCCTGGAGACCATCGCGTTGGCTGCAACTCTTGGCTCGATACTCGGAAGAAAGTTCAGATCCTTCTTGTTATTATTTACGGATGCCACGGGAGAGCCAAAGGAAGCACGTGGTGGTGATTAGCTGGAGATGATATTGATGATGTAATAAACATTCACTTTGTCTACTTAACTGCACTGGGCCAACTGCGGGGAGAGTGAGAGAGAAGGAGGCTAGATAGACTCGAACGGGATAATTCATGGAATGGAGAGCTAACGCTCTTCCATTGCGTTGCCACCTCTCCTTGGAGAACATTCTGCCAAGACTGGGGACTGAGCGCAGGACACGGGTAGATTCACACACACGCCGAGAGTGAGCGAGCGAGCGAGCGAATGAGTGAGCGAGAGCATTACCATTGTATCTTGCAGCTATTGTGTTTCATTGTTAGTCTAGAAGAGGAACAGGCCTTCCCCCACACCGACTGGCTCTGAGGGTGAGGATTGGGAGCTTTTAAGATCAGGACTTTGCAATGTGCAAAAGATGCATGGAGTGGGAAAGCAGCGAGGGAGAGATTTTCTTTCTCTCTCATAATTCCGGCACCCATAGTGGACCTTCCGTGAAGCTACTTGGTGGGAGATTCAGAACAGAGAAAAGGTGTGGAAGGACTTTTCCCAGTGCATAGTTCACTTCCAGAAGTAGTAGCAATAGCCTCCAACTGGGATGGCTTTAAAAGAGGATTTTGCAAAACGCTGGGAGAGACATCTAGCGACGGCTACTCGTCTTAGTGGCTTGATGCTACCTCTAGAGGAGGCATGTACATGCACACCGCTTGCTGTGGAACATGGGTGGAGGGTGCTCTTGCACTCCTGTCTGTGCAAAGTGGTCAATTGCTGTGTGAGCAAAATACTTCCCCTAATCTAGAATGGCTCTCTCTGCATTCTTTTCTCTGGTCCCGGTAGTGCAATATTCTCCGTCCTGCAGTGTAACAGGAGAAAAGTCTTGTGCAAAACAACCCCATCACTGCTAGATACCGATTTGAAATGATTTAACTTGCTTTGTCCCATTCAGCATGAGTAACATGTGCTGCCTAATTTCTAAGATGCTCAAGGCAAATTAGGACCCCAAGCAGGGGTTGGAGGAAGGGAAATTGCCAGCCTTGAGAGGAACAGACGAGATTTGCAGTTTTCTTATATCTCTCCACACCCAGCCAATATTGGGGCCTGCAGGGGTTAGGATGGCACGTGGGCACCTCTCTCTGCTCCCCTTTGGGGCATTGCTTGGGCAGGGAGGAGATGGAAAGCAGGGTGACTCATCACCTCCCTTCTTGCTGTTCACGGGGAAGAAATCAGAAATATGCATGTCCAGTTAGCTGAAATGCCTGGAGGAACTCCTTTTCTCCATCCTGCCCTGGTGGGAGATCCACAGATGAGGCTCCCTTGCTCCCTGGGCCAAGGGAAGACTCCTCATCTCAAGCAGGACTTCTCTCAAATGTCACCATAGATGGAGAGGTGGATTCCTGGCCCCGGAGCCATCTCACTCATCGCATAGAGGGCAGGCTTGGCTTCCTTCCTAGCCCCTCAGATGTTCTAATGGAGGAGAACTTCACCACAGCGCTCCGTTTCGGTGGCAGTAAGAGCCCTTGCGTGACGACGCTATTGACTCCTTTCCAGCATTTCAATCTCACCTCTCCTCAAAAAAGCCCAAGGCTAACAAGGCCGGCCAAACCAAAGCTAACCATTTAAAACACTTCCAAAAGCAGTAGGACACCAAGGGTGCAGTGCGGAAATAGACCTCACTGCTCTTAATGGGCCTTGCGGCTCCTTCGTGTGCGTCAGGCTGAAGCCCGAAGCAGCAAGGATATCCAGCTGCACTTCCCTTGTTCTGTTCTTGATGCAGACCGGGCGACTCGTGGTGCTCCAGCTGTTCTAGCCTTCTCCTGCACGCTACTCCAAGGGAGGCTGGAAAGTGACAACCATCCAGAAGGCCTTGCCAGGGGTGGGCCCAGCCGGGGAATGCTCTCTCCACGGAGGCCCACCTCCTATCAGTACTGCAATGCTTCGGGTGTCGGGCTGACTTCCCTCTGCTTCCTGGCATGTGATGGAGGCATTGGTGGCAGCCGTATTCCACTCAAATGCCTTCTGATGCTTGAGGGAACAATCCAAAGCCTCCTTACTCAGTGCATGGAAACCTCCGAACCTGGAGGCTTCTGCACATGCATGGCATGGCACAAGGTGTAATTTTTGCACCCTGCACATACACTGAGTGCGATAGTTCTCAGGTGAGCACAAGGAGACCTGCGTGCAACGCTGGGCAGAGCATTACCTGAGATGCTAGGAGTCAGTTCTAGTCAATGTAGGCCAGGGTTCCCCAGCCTGGTGCCCTCCAGGTGTTTGAAGGGAGGGGTGCCCTTCAGCTCCCATCACATATGGGGCTCACCACAGAGTGGGCTTTGCATGGTACAGGTCTTCATGGTGATGGGATGCACCTTGCATGCAGCAGGTCAGAGGTTCCAGGTCCATGCATTAAAAAGAAAGTGGCAGAAGGGTGCTGGAAATATCTCTGAATAAAAATCTACAAGGCAGGGAAGCCAGCTGCCCCAGCCAATTGGCGCAAGATTGCAAGAAACCTCAATCCCTGATTTCAAAGGCTGGGGAACAATTTGGCCTTCTTGCAGGAATCGTGTCCCACAAGGAGCTGGGAATTTGACGGCATGTCACTTCTGGGGTCAGTTGAAAGGAAATTACCAGCCCAGAACCCAAAAGGAACAGTGGTGAAGCAACATGAAGGAAGCCTGGGGTGACTGGCAAAAAGACGGGAGAAAAGATAGGAATTCTGGGAAGTATGGGGTATTTTGGTGTCAGAAACATTACTGCGTGTGGGCAGGACCTCTGTGCAGTCATCTTTGCTGCAAGGACAGGAGAATGGCCAATATTCTCTGATCACCAGCTTGCCTCATTTCCCATATTCAATTGTTTTCTTTTTCTATTTTGTGTGAATGGGAAAACGTGTGCATTCAATTCGGAAAATTTGCATCTATGACAGGAGTGCACCCAAACGTGTGCTTCCTCCCGCAGCATGAAGCACAAACACGTGCGTTTTTGGAAAAACACATATTTAAGCTGAGCACATTTTTAACGTACGCACTTTTGAATGACAAATGTGCGAGTGTCTTCAGAGAACATGAACTCCTGTTCCCATCTGGGACATGCCTGAACAAAACTGAACAAAATTCAAACCCAAAATTCAACAAAACAACCTTGAACAAAATTCTCATATATTGCAAATTTGGTGCCCTCCTTGAACTCGAGTGGCAAGGAGAAGCATCTGTGGAGCGAGGCCCTAGCCAGGGTGAGCATAAGAATGTGGCAGACCTTGAGGCAACAGCAGGGGAGGGGATTGGCCACGCAGCAGAAGTCACGGGCAACGAGAATTCCCGAGGCTCGGCGCATGCAAGAGGTGAAGGGAAGCCGACAGGGCAGTGAAGAATGAGCTGAACCCTGCAGCTCCACTACCGGTGGGAAGAATGAAAATGGGAACGGTTAACTTCTCCAGGTCCATACTGGGATCTCAGGATATAGAAATGCAGGACCAGGAAGCCGTGATTTGGGCCAGCAGGGCCTAATTTACTCTGGAAATTCTTTAGTCTGGGCAAGGTCAATTGTTTCGACCTTTGTTCTTCATCATCAAGAGGCACATGGAAAAGGGCAGCTGGCTCTTGCTTGGGCCACTGCCCTCACCATGACAACTCTGCTGTCTTTGGGCAGTCAGACTGGTAAGTGGAGAGTTGGTGCTGGTATTCGAGATACGTCTCCCGCCTCTCTGGGGAGGACCTCAACGGCAAAGTTTGAGGTGCTTTGCAACATCATAATTCAAACTGAAAACTCAGCGAGGGAGCACTGGCTTCACGTGCCACAAGGCCCTGGGTTAATATCTGAACCCTCCAGGAGATTTTGTATATTTATCACTTATTTATTCGATAGCATTGGTGACATTTCCGGGCAAAACAAAACACAAAAGAAACAAGAACACAACACAGAAGCCAAAGACCCAGGGAAGAAATAGTTTCCCAAGGTGGCTCCTGAAAGAAAATACCATATTTTTCGCTCTATAAGACGCGCCTGACCATAAGACGCACCTAGTTTTTAGAGGAGGAAAACAAGAAAAAAAAATATTCTGAATCAAATGGGCACATAATCACAGGCACATTCCCCATCACTTCCCCATGGGCTGCACATCTGACAGACTTACTGCACACACATATTCACTCTATAAGATGCACAGACATTTCCCCTTACTTTTGAGGGGGGAAAAGTGCGTCTTATAGAGCGAAAAATATGGTAATTCTTTCTCCAGCTTCACAAGGCCACTGCCTGGCGACACCTATCCAGATGGAGGACTGGTCTCAGTCTAAGCCTAAGCCTTGCTTCCTAATTCATTTAATTCAGCAGCAGGCAAGATAAGCCACCCAAAATGCAAGCACAGCATCATGGTGCTAGGAGAAGGGGATGGTCTAGATGCCCCCTTTGGATTCCTTCCAACTCTGTAGCTCTTGGGATTCCTCTAAGTAAAATTATGGGTGTGGATGCACTGAGGCCATGCCTCCCAAGACCCAGGAAAAGATGCAATGTTCTGGTGGTTGTTTCCATTGGAGTTTGCATGGCCCGGGAAGGCACAGATGATGGGCAAAAGTGATGCAAAAGCCAGCGGTCCCGGGAATCGTGCTTGTCGGGGTGTCTTTATGCTGTGAACCTCTGCTAGTGGTGTTGAAGAAATCCACATTAGACTGAAATGAGTTTGGACTTCTACTAATCCTGTGGATTTCACAGGAGGCAGCTGATGCACACTTTCAAATGGTAACACAATTCACACACAATTTGCACACATCTCCCCCCAGTGAGGAATAATAATAATGGTGATGATGATGATGATGATGATAATAATAGATTCTGCCAATGAATGGACAATCAAGTGAGAATAACTTCACAATCGGCGAAAGACAGATGGCATGGATTTAACCACCGTTGTCTGTAAGTAACCCTCATCTTATGCATGTCTTGTACAGAAGTAAGACGGAAAGCTCTTGTTGGTCACCAATAAGTTCATTTGGATGAAACCAAACTCTGCATAAGCACAAGAATCACCCAGATCTCACTGCTCAGACAACTGCAGTTTGTATAACAATGTGATCACTAAAACAATAAGCTCATGGCATATCAAAAGCTGGCTGTTTCCCATGTTCCTAAGTAATGATACTGGAACTACTACTAAATAATCAGAAAACCAGTAATAGTAATAATATTAATAGTTACAATAACAGTAATAATAATAATAATAATAATAGGGGAAAGCAGCCATAGCAGTTAAAATGCATTCCATCTCCTAAATCAAATGAAAGGCTTTCCCCCAGTGCCACATTTTGGCTGTATGCTGAACAGCCGGCAGCAAAGTGAGATATGCAGAGCTCTTTGAGCTCCTAAAAATCCTGGAAGTCTTCCGAACCACCCTTCCCCATCTGGGCAGCCCCTCGATGCATTGGAGATCAACTCCCATCATCCCCAGCATGTGCAGCCAAACACATCTGGAAGGAGTTACAGTAGGGGAGTGTTCTATTGTAACGTATCTTCGGCTGTGAAGTTGCAGAACGCTTGTCCATCTCGGGGTGGGTTGAGGAAGGACCTCACGGAGGTGGACCTCTGGTGATGGACACTGACCAGCCCCTCAGACTGCTCCTGTCACTTTGACCTGTGGCCCCGACAGCTCCGCCTGGCATCCATGAAAAGGGGCACTGCCCCGTGCTCCACCCTGCCCGCATGCAAACAGGTATTTCAGTTGCCTTTAAACATGAACTGCAGCTATTTCAGACAAGGGCAGATGGAGTCTAATTAAAGCAAAGAATGGCTGGACAGAGGGTGCAGGTAGGTTCAGACAGGTGGGTGGGGTACGTCTCAGGCCTTCTGCCTTGAAATGAGTATGGATGGAACGTGAAAAGATTAGCATGGAAAGTTGGCATTGACACCCCACCCCCCAAAAAATAAACATCTTGCAGGTGATATAATTAACATCATGACTAGGAGCTTTTCTCCGCCAAGCGTCGGTTCCATCCCTTCATAAAGCCACCAGATTTGGTGCTATCAGCATGTCATGGATTTGTGAATTTCAAGGTTTCACTACATGCTGAGTAAAGAAAGGTATTTTGTCCCCTGCCCCTTTGGACTTCCTTGAATCTTCCACCATGGGATGATTCAAGGTTCTGGCACCGATCGAATCATTTCCAAGAGCAGTTATTTGCCCTGGGAAACCCACAAATGGGCATGCAAGAGGTTAGGATTGCACCGAAGTGGCAGGAATCACAGTACCTAGAGCAGTGTTCCCAACCTTTTCTGTGCCCCATGCCCCTAGGAAATGTTTGATTTATGTCTGCATACCCTACAAGAGTAATATCATATTTGAAGAAGTCAAATTTCTGATTTTTGAACCATATACAGTACTGTGAGTGAAGAAACTGAACTTAAAAAGATTTTAATTCAGTGCATAAAATTAAAATATAAATTGAGCAATTAGAAAAAAAATGTAAACAGTAAAATCAATCACAACTGTGAGCATAAAATTCAGTGACTTTGTTTTTCTCATCCATGATTTTGTTAAAATGTGAAACTTTCTTACTGATAGCCATCTGCAAGTCTGCCTGTGGATTCAGATGATTCCTAGATTGTGCCTTGATCGAAAAAAGAGAACTGCATCCAAATGCAAACAATCTCATCATAAATATTTTTTATTATGATTAAGATGATATTTGGTGAAAAAGCACGGTTCCCCAAAATCGGTGAATCGGATGCACCCTTCCTTGTTGCAGCTCCTGAAATGCCTCCTTGCACTTCCTGGAGCTGTGGGCACCCTGAGTTGGAACCCCTAGCTAGACCTAGAACATCACTGATCTGGGAACCCGAAGTGAGGTAGCTCCCCCATCCCAAATCACAGCAGGGTCTGAAGGCTGAGAGGTATGCAAGGGTTAACCTGAACATGCACCTTGGCTTAGGCTGCGGAAATCGAGATCTGGAAATAGGAATATCGACTGCCCAGCACCCCAATGCCCTGACACCACGCCGTGTTTTGCAGGCAGTGCCTCGGTCTTGTCCTGAGGACTTCACACCCCCCTCCGTTTGCAGCCAACCCAGCAGTTACGCAAACTGGATCTAAGTTGTGGATTGCTTGCATTGTGTTAGCACGGCTTTGTGGCTTTGGGGTTGCACATACCAATTATTGCATACTTGGGTGTGCGTGCTCTGCAAAATGCCTCGACACTCTCATTGAAGGGCAGCAGAAGTAATCTGCCTGGATACAGTATGAATGGCTAGAAAGAAAAGCACTCCTTCCTGAGAGGGGGCATCCCTTGTTTTGTTGGCAGCTCCCAGAAAACAAAACCGAAAAATGCAGGTCCTTCTTCGCAGCGCTTCCAACGTTCCCTTCAAAACTTGCCTGCCACCCATTTAAACTGGTCAACGAGGACACTGCTTGTTAACACAGGACTTTGTGTGGGGGGGTGTTTTTGTATCCCTGCACACACGCATAAAACCACAAATGCACACATGCTCATACACACAGCCAAGTTCTGAGGTCCACATCTGCCCACAATTATATTCTTCTTCCCTCTCACATTCTTTGCCGGAGGAAGCAGGAATCTTGTACCAAAGCGGGGTTTGCAATAACCGAAGGAGTCACGGTTATATCCTGCTTCTCCCCCCGAAAACAAACAAACAAGAAACCTGACTTGTTTTTCCATGATACTCCCTTTGTCCTGCTTCCTGTACGTTCTGTTTAGTGGATACGGACTGAACAGAAAACATACAAAGCTGCCATCTGGAGGTACCCTGAGAAAATAAGTCCCTCTCCTTATCCTTTTAAATAAATCCCCTCTTTCCTCCCCCCATCTCTCCCTCCCCCCCCCCCCTCTCTGCTCATAATGCTATTTCCTTACATAACACCTTTTGTCTGCAACTTGCCACAACGAAGGATGAATCCGGGTGGCATCCACACATGCAGAGGAGATACTGTTTTGCCAAGAACATCTGCTAATTGAAGCCCGTGCTCCTCCTCCCTGTGAACTTGACTGACACGCCCCAGATCTTACACCAAGTATCACAAAGGGATTTGTCCCGGTGAAACCAGAGAACGATGTCCAAAAGGGTTAACCACACTATAAAACGAGGGTGCTAACTTCTGCTCTAGCCTGATCTCTATGGTCAGGGCCTTCCTTTCAATTCAATGTGGAAAGACACCCGGGGCTTTTGTGATTTGAAAGCTCATCTGCCTGCGTGTTCCAACTCTGTTTGCTACCACACACACGGACACGGGTTCGTTCTGATTTTCACGGGCCTCAGAAAATACTTGGGGGCCTGATGGATGTGGAGACTGGGATTTGGCATTCTTCATGGCCTCCTGCAACGGGGACGCAGGGCCTGGATGTCTGTCCACTCTCTGTAGCTGTCACAAAATGGTAAGCCATGAGAGCAGTGTTTGCTAAACCTGAATTTTGGGCTAACTTTAACTGTGCTTCCTCGTAGAATATTTATTTATTTATGTATGTATGTATGTATGTATGTATGTATGTATGTATTTATGTATTTAGAAAATTTCTAGACCGCCCCATTCGCCAAAGCCTCGGGGCGGCTTACAAATTAATAAATTAAAATACATAAATAGCAATATAAAATACACGTAACTGTATAAAATAAGTCACCTTGGCCAAAAAACTTTGAAATAAAAATAACATTAACAATTAAAATGACGCTTGAATAAAAAGGTCTTCGCCTGGCGCTGAAAAACAAATATCCAAGCTGTCTTAGTCATCCTCTGCCTGAGCGAATCCATGTCCTAATCCCTACCCAAACCAACTACAGTTCTGTAATTTTCTCTCTCCTCCTCCCTGTCCTGCCTCCTTTTACCCGTTATTTAAACAGGATGTGACCAGGAGGCGGAAGCACTTACCTCCGCGAGATTGCTAGGTATGCCTCTGTAATGTCTCAGTACAGTTTCCGCCTACTCTCTCCCATCCACCGAAATGCCACTGGCCGCTAATGCATGGCTCATGCAAATGGAACATTGAAATGCCATCAGGAGCCTGTGAAAAGCTTCCCGAGCGAAGGACTTCCTTCAGGACCCCCTCTGCAGCTCTCGTGTGGCATATCTTGTAGTAAGAGGACAGTATTTTCCAAATGCTTTCATCCACATCTTATTTGTATTAAAAGTCTGAGGCAACTTCACAAAGCAGGTTTTTTTTTAGAGAAAAAGAAAGGGCAGGAGCAGGGGAAGTGGTGGTGGAGGAGGAAGAGGAGAAGGTGAAGGTGAAGGCGAAGCAAGAGATGGAGATGGAGGGGAAGGGTGCTCAAGGATAAGCTAGGCATGCACATGGTGGGCATGTCGTGAGCGGAGCTGGCTAGTTGGGGGTCAGATTAGATGGCCCAGGAGGTCCCTGCTGCCTTGCTCTGTTTCTGTGTTCTGTGAGAAGGAGGAGAAGGAGTCATGGTGGTGGTGGAGGAGCCAGCTCCAGAGCCAGCTCCAGGTTCGATGGTCCTGTGGAAAAGGCACCTTCAGTGGACCTCTTCCCACAGTGTACTATCATCAGCAACTGCTTTAGCTCCTCATCCTCTTTCTCATCATTGCTACTGCTTGCCTGACAGGCAGAGAGCCAGGGAGTGAGTCAGCAGTAGGATCTCCTCCTCCTCCTCCTCCTCCTCCTCCTCCTCCTCCTGAACATGCTTGCCAAGACCAGGGTGGAAGGCAAACAGGCTGCATTGCTGAGGACCACACGCCTGCCCAGGGGAACAATTTTCCATAGGTTCTTGCTCGAGTGTGGGTTTTCAGGAGGTGTCTGCCCACGCCTTCCACAAGCCAGTCCATGCCAGTTTTATACAACCTGCTCACACCACACTCTGTCTGACCATAAGGAATACTTCCCAGAATTGTTGGGAATTGCCTGTGGTGGCAGGCCTGACCTTCGAGGACGGGCATCAGTAGCACCAGATGCCCACCTGTGCCAAGCGCTGGGATCATACTTGCCTCCCTGTTTCCCGGAGCTCACTGAGAGAAACACCTGCAGCAAGGCAGCGTGGAGCACTTGGTGTAGGACAGCATGCGCTAGGAGCCCTGGAAATACCCAAGCTGAACCTCCCCCCCCCCCACAGAGCAGAGGACACCCGTAGCCGACCTGTCCTGCCCCGTTGATGAGCTGCCTCTACCAGTTCATCAGACTGCTTCACCAAACCTTCCAAGTGGTGGCGCGAGGGCTGGTAGAACTCTCACCTCGTTCTGCACCAATTAGGAAGTACGTTGTGAGAGTGTAGGGCCAAACGCATCCAGCTTCTGTTCAGCTGCCCCAAGAGTTGCTTGACGTTTGCATCCACCTGTTTGCAGGCCTCTAGCAAATTTAGGCATCGTCACTCCACTTCAAATAGAAATATGGCATTATTCCACAACATCCCCTTGTGAAGAAGGCAGGTAACCAGTTTGCATCCATGCCTACCCTTCCGACTGTTTTTCAGGTGCTCACGCTTAGCAGGCAATTTCACGACCCACATGTTACTTCTCCTTTTATGATTACTTTGTTTCACAATAGGCTTTCAACCGGAGGGACTTTCAAAGTAAGGAGCCCATCAAGGAAGGGATTGTCCTCTGACATTCCTTCAAATGAAGGACTCTCCTCTATAAAGGAGGACCCATGACCGCCTGATCCAGGGGTGAACAGCATGTCTCTGAATAGGAGTTGCTAGGAAACAGTGAGGAAAGAGTTAGGAAGTCTTGCCCTACGTATCTGCTGCATGATGGCTTCACAGAGGCATCCGGTTTGCCACTGTGGGAAAGAAGATACTGAACTGCATGTGCTTAAGGATGTGTGAAGGCTATGGCACATGGGCCCCCAAAAGGTAAAAAAATAAAAATAAAAAAGCCATTTGATGGCATGCATGCAAGCACTGGAAATTGGAGTTCTGCTAATTCACAGAGCCCTCGATGCGATCCAGCCTAGCAGGGCTTGTCCTGTATTCTTCTCACTTCAGGCAAATGATACCCACCCAGGCCATTTTTAGAATGGGGAGAGAAGTGAACAAATGCTTGGAACCCACAAGATGGTGGGTGACTTGGGCACAGGCCTTGGGGTCGGGGGAAGAGGGCATGGCTGGAGGGCATGGCTGGATGGCCTGCTTTGTCCCCTGGGCTATAGGTTTCATACCTTACTTTCTAGCAAGCCCTGCCATGGATGCACCTCTTCTCAGTCCTCTTTGACCTCACTGTAAGGACTTGGAGTGGGGCTTTGTGCACAGAGGAGGTGTCCTCTGAGATGCGTCTCGAGCTGTCTTGTCTGAGCCATTGCAAACTGTCCCATTCAAATGCTACCGTGGAAAGAATATCTTTTGAAGAGAAGCAATGTTTCCCCTCAACTAACTTCCTTCCTTCCTTCCTTCCTTCCTTCATTCCTTCCTTCCTTCCTTCCTTCCTTCCTTCCCTCCCTCCCTCCCTCCCTCCCTCCCTCCAATACCTCCATTTCGCTATTTCCCTTTCCCAGAAATATATTGTGTCGGGGCAACTTAAATTTTACTGTTATACTGCTAAATTATATTGTTTTACATTATGTTATTTATTTATGATTGTGAGCTGCCCCGAGGCTTCGGCGAATGGGGCGGCATAGAAGTCCTCTGAATAAATAAATAAAGCAACAAGGTATGGGGAGGTGGCTGCTGCTTCTTGAAACACTTGGTGCCGCCCATCATCTCAGGTCATTGGACGGGCTCATGTGAATGGGTTTCCAAAGCAATCAAGCTTCTGTAAAACAAGCAAGACCCACAAGTCTCACAGCTGCCTAATGTGGGAACACACACACACACACACACCCACCCTGGACGACTTTCCCAAATGACTCAGTGAGGCAGGAGCTACAAATTACAGACAACTAAAGGTAAGACCGAAACATCCTGCCCTGGGCAGGTACGGTCAACATGAGCTTATTGTCCCAGACCTGTTAGGACACGGCAAGCTGAATTCAGCAACCAAACAAGGACGATGACATGGCTGGAGAGGAGCTGTCCTCTGAAGGAGGAATAGTTGGACTACTGTAATGAACGTGAGTTTCACCGAGCTAAGATGAGTATAAATAGTCTGCTGGCATAATGTAGATAGTTCCCTTTTCCCCGTAAATAATAGCACGCATCACCATTTCAGACCCGTGGCCTTTATTGCTACGATGCTGCAAAGCACAAATGTCCTGTGAAGGTGTTAAGTTTAAAAAAACGTAGACAAAGTCCTGCAAATTCATTCCCGTTTGGATCAAACTGCTGGACTGTATTACAGTTCCCTTCTTATTGTTTCCCTCACCTTGCTTCTTCCCCCACTTATAATGAAATATGAAAAGAAAGCCAACCTTTGCTTATTGGTTTCTCCTCCTTTGCAAAAGAAAGTGCTGTTTAAGTTAAATGACTAGGATGGTTTTAGGATGACATCATCTTCCAGTTTCTGCAGTGAAACTGGACCCCCCCCACACAAATAAAATACCGAAGAAAGAATCCCTTTGCTTTCTCACAAGCAGAGGATGAGCAGAGCTCGTAAGAACTATGAATTTGCAATGGCTCCGCTTTCAAAGAGTTTCCAGGCTGCTCAGGAGAAAGCAATCCGTGTCTCCTGCGGCCGTTCCAAGGAGCACTTCAAAACATCTTTACTTTCTCATATTATTAGAAGTGATCAGTGCGATTAATATTACATGCAGACAATTTTGTAAATTCTGTGCCACCCTTTCTCCCAAATGTTGCTGTCAGGAGTCACTTTATACACACGTTCCGGGGAGGCTGGTCGACCAAATATCGGAGGCCGTTTATAATGAACAACTCAATAGTAACTTTTGCAACTGGATCTTCTTTCAAACTCTCTCAGATCCTCAAAGAAGTATGGATACGGTTATCAGCACCAAACTATTATTGTTGTAGGTGTTCATCAATGCTTTACCCTCTCCAAAGAACCAAATCTCCAAAGAAACCTAATCCTTTATATTTTGGAGCCTTGAAAACATTTTCTCTTCCCTGCCCCGGAGGTAGTCAAAGAGTCAATTAAAGCTTTGCACAATTGCAACGTAATCCAGCGATTCCTACAGATCCCAAGTGACAGATCATTTTGTGATGTCCATCTTGGTGAAAATGTACCGTTTTATAGTACTTACTATTGCCTGGGGACTGTTCAAAATGTCACCCTGGGAGAGACAGTGAGAAACTATCCGCAGCGGTTTTGGTCTCAAAGCATGTTGTAGAAAACCTCAAGCTAAGGTCTGGATATCCACAGCGCTGCACAACTGGTCAGGCCAGTTTTGAAATTATTCTTTTTCCCAGACGCAGAGCACAAGGAAACCAGACATGGATTAATTAGGTGTGACTGTATCATTAAATTAGGATAATGAACAAACAGCTACGTATCACATTCGACTTGGCATGCAAAGCGTCCCAATCGCCTTCAAGTCACCTGCCAGTTCCGTATAGAGCAAAGCTTAAAACATCAGCCTCAGGACAAAGTAAAATATCTACCCTATTATATATTCCGGAGCACAAGTATGTTGCTGTATCCACAAATGTGGGAAACAGTTGCTAAATATTTTACATTTTATATAGCTGCCGATTCCTGAGTTAGGTGCGCAGTCATGTGAGTTGGGGGAGCTAAGCTACAGCATTGGTCTTTCCTGGAAATTATTAGAAAAATGAAACTCCAGGAAGTAATGAGAAGAGATTAAAGAGAAATGGAGGAGAAAGTCTTATTGATTGTAACATTGCATTAAGTGATAGCTGTCGGCTATGACCATGAGATCACAAATAATGCACATATTGGGAAAATCAAGTTGTTGTGTGTTCTTGAATGCACCAGGATCCACAGAAACTAACATGAATTATATTCAGCTTAAGTTTAGCCATCATTTAAAGTCAACGTTCAAGCACTTATAAGTGTGGCAGGAAACTGTTATCAGGAAATCCTGCAGAAATTAATAAACCGTGCGTGACTTCTGTGCTATTGCAAGGTATCCAAAATGCATTCACCAATTGATACTTTGATGGCCCCTGATGCATTTCGTGGATTCCAGAAATTCAAAGATACACTGGTCAGTGTGGACTGTTTCCAGATTTTAGACATTTGGGCTGTACTCCTGTCTTCTTTCTTGGGTGTTGAACTCAATGGGACATGTGTAGGATACATTGCAAGAGTGTCATCCTATAGGTTTCCACCTGAAAATAAACGCCATTGAACTCCATGGAAATTTATTTTCAGCAAAGATGGGTAGGATTGTGTGCTTACTGTAATAGATCAGTATCCCATATAGATCGGTATCTACCCCCACTCCACATAATACCATAGATGAATAGTTTTGTGAATTTATTTCCTCATTGCTCCTTTAGCATAAGCTTAATTCTAAATTCTGTTCAGTGTTATCTGCATTGATAAATGCAGTGCCCACTTTAATTACCCTAAAATGCCTCTTTCAAATCACGTCCAGGGCGGGAGCCTGTGTTGCTCTTTTGCAGCAAAGCCAACGGGGGTGGGGGTGGGGGGGCTTCTGTTGCCTTGAGGACTAATACTGCCAAAACAACATTTGCTATTGACCTCAAATTCTCTATTGTGAATGCTGGATAATTGTAGCCCTGAAGTTCTGTCTATGAGTGTTCCTTACTTGTGATCTTCACTGATAGATCTGTGAGAAGTCCCATAGATGAATTCCATGGGAGCAATGCTATTCTGACTGGACAATCTTTTCTAGATCAAAATAAGCTGCTCAGTCCACACAGAGAAATTAAGGTGTCTCACAGAATAAAGTTATATTGTATGCATGTATTTACTTATTTTTGCTTTCTTAAAATAATGGATATGGTTTTTTTCTTCTCTGTTATCTCTTCTCTAGTGCTTTTGTTTTGGCAGTGAGCACTATTTTCGGATCTGTTTCTATTTGGCACTGACAAGTCTTTTCCACCCTTGATATCTGTTTAAGGTTTTGGTTGTTATCCTAGGAAACAATTAAGCGTAAGCAGAGGTTGTCCATGCTCAGCTGGGGAGGGTGGAATAAACGCAGGACAATGAGGTAGATCGAAATTCGTCTGCTTCATTGGTTGTGCTGTCGGATATTTCTTATGTATCCGAAGGCTTTGTTGCTAAAATCCTGCTAAATATCTTTAAAACCTTTGGTCTGTCATCAGTCTTAACAAAAGGAACAGTTAATTAAAGGTGAGCATCTTGCAATAAAGTTACATTGTGGTCAGTTTAAATACACAGTCCAAATCTGGTTCACGGGAGTCATTGTTAATTAAAATCTCATTGGAGTCCAGTTCATTATCATTCCCCACCCCCCACCTCACCTCAATCAATATTTTTGGCTGCTCTGTCTTGACAAACCTAACACAATGTCTATATCTATATGTCTCACCATTCATTGTGCGGGGTGATTATGGTTTATTTTTTAGCTACTCCATACGGTCAGACACTTTGTTCAAGAGACTTCGAGTTGTCATTTATCTTTATTTTAAAGAGCAGTAATAATAAGACCTCTCTTTCTCTCTCTCTCTTCTCAGTGAGGATGTCAGTTGTATATAATAAATATAAAATAAACCTAACATGCTCTTGCAAGTTGCGTTTCAATAGTGGCACCGGACAACAAATAGAAAGTCCAGAATGACTCCTTGTTTTAAGCTCATGCTAAATTGTGCAGCAGTGAACAAACTGAATACTGTCTTGAAGATCTGAACACCCCCTCCGCAACACTAGTATCCAGTGCCATGGCTGTATATTTGAATGGGGAAGGGGCTCATTGACACAATATGTTTGGGTTCTCCCAGGTAACAAATGGAACTTTAACTTTCAGTCTAACCAGCTACACAAATTAGTGAGTGAGCTAACGGTATTCCCAGCAGCTCTTATTTCTGCAGAGGAAATTGAACGTGTTTTCACCAACCTTGGCCAGGTAGGAATTTAAAAGGATGTCACAGGCATATCAATGAATCTAATTTTCCAGCATCAACCAAGTTCTCAGTCATGAAAGAATCACAGCATAACAAGACCTCTAAAGGCAGAAGCTCCTACTAACAGGTCTTTCATAGTTTGATTTTTCTCTTGTCAAAAGCCATACTGAATATAACAAAAGGTTTTGTGGAAAGCCAGTAAGCGGAGCAATATTGACCATGAAGAAGGCCAAGAAACAGTTCTGATTTCTCCTGAAGGAGCTGTGATAATCCTGAGGAATCAAGCGCCTCATCCAAAGAATTATAGTAGAGCAAGCTCTACCATCTATTTGCGAAGAATCAGCTAGATACTTCAAAAGATCCAGTGCTCACCAATGACTAAGTATAGATATATACAGATGGCTGATGGAGTGGAACGATAGTACAGTGCATCTGGAATTTGAGTGTGAATTCTCCCATCATACAAACAGAGAGAGATCTACAACCACACTCCAGATTGAAAATGTAGGTGAGCCAGGAAGGAGTGAGCTGCATTATCTAGAATATTCTGTAACATCACAGCATACGAGCCAATGGGGATAGTAACCACCCCATTTTTCTTATGGGGGCAATGCTAGTTCATTGGATAACCTGAACTGAACCTGAGGGTCATTGTCGGTATGTGCTCATCTGCAGGAAGGCGGCCCAGTTACCCCAAATGGGTAAATTACTACATAAACCAGAGTCATCATGCAATGAGATATCCTGACAAATCTACCCTAAGTTTTACATCTGTATGCACACCAGTGGAGTGTGATAAGGAGTTAAACTCTGCTGCAGTTCATCGCAGTCAGGGTATGAAGTGCAGTAACTCCACAGTGAATGCCAGCTGGAAGTCAAAGGATTTGGATTGGTTTAAGATCAGTTAGATGACTCAATAGAAATCCATCCCTCTTCTTGTCTGTCCCAGTAAGTCTCTTTAGCACTCAGTTGACGGGTATGAGAAATTATCTTGGCTCCTATGGCACTGCCAAGCTCTGTCAGTTTGGGGGGACACAAGGAGTAAGTATATATGGGGCTCACAGTATTTTTAAAAGCCAATTAATCAATAATACTACACCTGCACTGCCACCAACCATCCCTGATCGGGAAAAACTAATGCACGTTTCAGGAGAGAAGATATCGAAAGACTCCTTAGTGATTTTTGGGCTAGGTGTTTTTCTCGAAGTCACACCAAATTCTGAATGGAGTATGAATCTGTTCATGTCATCATTCCATTATTCCTTCCTCCCCACTTCCTATTTATTTATTTATTTATTTTGGTCGTACTCAACTCCCCCATGTCCCTTCCATGGCCCCCATTCAAAAGCTTTCAGCAAGTTGGGATGATTCATTGCAATGTTTTACTTTGCCATTTTCTTTATTAATTTATCCACTCATCTATATATTTCATTGCATCACACACAAACAAACACATGCACAGGATCCAGGAAATAATTATAGTTAAATCCATCTAGAACTTATGATAATATAATGAGTCCAACAATAACTGATATATTAAAATAGAAACATCTTTCTTCCTGAAGTCTAATAGGATTTGAGTTTCTGCAGATGACACAGTGGCAAGGTCCGCATCAAAACAGGACTACTGCTCAAGGTTCCCTGTTCTTAGCCTCCTGTAGGGGGCCTCTGCTGAAGAACTTAACTGGAGCAAGGCCTGTCTGTCGATCTCAATTGCAAAGGTTTCTATGCAAACAGGTGCAGCCTCCACATACAGCTGAGCAAGCATGAAAACTGGGCATTTTCCAGCAGTTGCTGCGATGATTTTGTACCAAAGCATCTATTTCCACAATCAGAATTGTCATCCCTTGGTCACGTGCACAGCCAAATGACTGACACATGCCCCCCCTCCATTTCTGGTTCCCCTCTAGGTATGAGGAGGCTTTTGCCTCCTTTTGTGATGTACACATACTGCCTGTCAATCTCGCTTACAAAGGGACAAGTGAAGTCCACCTTTTTCTGATGGTCGCCTCCTCAAATTATCCAGCGGCA
Source organism: Varanus komodoensis (assembly GCF_004798865.1). Classification (NCBI taxonomy): domain Eukaryota; kingdom Metazoa; phylum Chordata; class Lepidosauria; order Squamata; family Varanidae; genus Varanus; species Varanus komodoensis. The sequence continues at coordinate 1,146,738 of NW_025335606.1, forward strand.
TTGCAGTGTGGGTTTTTGCAGGCTGGCACAAATAACAGAAATTTCTCTGCAAGCCTCTCTCAGAAATCCTGCTTATGGGCTCAGGTTCAAAGAAAACACCTGAGAGAACTTACTCCTATTCTGTTTCTGTTTCTCTTTCCCTCCACTCATCCCCTCCCTCTTTAATATGCCTTAGAAAGAAACAGAAAGATGTTTATTGCAGGCAGAAAATAGGAAACAACCATACAGGAAGCTGGAAACTTAACAGCTGACCAAGAGGCCCTGGAAGATTTTGAGTTTTTTTAATATGATTACAGCAGATGAGTAAGAAGCTACTGATAAAACCAATATTCATTACAATGCTTGTGAATTTCCCTTTCTAACAGACATAGGGATGAGCCTCTATTCCGCTGTCATATAACCAGCCCACTGTGGTTTGCTGGTTTAACAGCTAGTTTTGGCTCCAGGTAGAATGCTCTTTCACACTTCGATGTAGGTGTGTGTCTAGGCGTGTGTATGTGTTGTGCATATTCCCTCCCTGAAACTTGAACTGGATTACAAGCCTCCTAAAGATGAAGCATGTTGCTTTTGGTCATGCAAGCCTCATGTTTCAATTATGGACGCATTTATTCAACACCTGTATTTAGCTGTGTCCCTTTTCGAGTACATTTTCATTTCCCCGAGTCTTTTTTTATCGCTCTGTACAGTGCATCTTAATTTAACAATCATTGCACTTCTAAATCTCACAGCTAACCTGAAAACTGATATTGCACTGAGGTTGAACAAAGCTTTCATTCACATCTGTCTCTCCCACTCTGGCTTCTCTCTAATAAAAGAGACTATCATGAATTGGGTAATTTGTGGGCTTACAAGACCAGGTGTTTTTGAGTCTGAAAATTACCTATGAGACTGAGAAGAGGCATAGACAACAGTTGAAACAAACTGTTCGGCTGCCCACCACCCTCCTCACTGACTTCTTTTCAGCTTTGTGTATTTGTGTGGTTTGGCAGGTTTGGCCTTTCATGTGGGTGGGGGGTATCCCACTGTCTTGGTGATGGCTGTGGATCTTTCTGTAGGAGATGCTCTGCTCAGAAGATGTTTGAAAGGACACACAAGGTAGCAGAGGTCTAACTACTTTCCATCCCTCTTACTACTCTGCTCTATTAAGTGCATTAAATCCTGTGTTTGTTTTACTAAATCTCACTAAGAAATCTGTCCTGACTCCCTAAGAAGAATATTATGAAAAGCTAGCACATCTTGTTAAAACGCACTGCGGCCCTTGGGTATGTTTCAGGCATGGATGATGAAAAAAATTGTCTTACAAACCTCTTAGGACTGTCCTATGTTTGATTTCATTCATTTATAAATATTAGACTCAAATGCCACTTAATTGGTCTTAAATTATTTCCAGAGATAATGCATAATAATATGTCTGTCCTGAGAGCACTAACCTTAATGTCTCCAGGTAACTCAGACCTTAAGCAGCCTTGGCGACTAGTTGCTTATGGGGTGGGAAGGGAGGGGGAGTTATGAATGAATGGATGGATGAATGGATGAACGGTTAGTGGTTGGCTCTGCGTGCGTAGTTGTGTGTGTTGTATGAATAGCGCTTTACACGAGGTTGGCATTTTGTGTTGCCTAGACTTCTGCCTCTTAGGAAACCAGGTGAGCTGTGAACAAAACTCCCAACATGGTCTTTGCCAACTCTCCACCCATCTCTAAAAAGAATAAAAGGAAATATTAAATGACTACCAACATCTAAGTTGGTTCGGTGAGAGGCACATTCAGATAATATTTTATCAGGACTTCTCGTATACCTATTGAAATTAAAAATCCATATGCCTTCCTTGCACCTGGATAAAAAGTCCAGTTCCATGAAATGCATTAGGGGACAAGTACCCCTTACCCTTGGTATTTTCAAAATTAGCCGTACCCAGTTTTTCTCCCCTCTTCCTATATTTAGAGTACAAGCCTGTGCATACCTTCTGAGAAGTAACTTCCTTAACTCAAAGGAAGCAGCTGGCTCATAGGAATTTATGGATTGTGGCCTTAAAATATCTTGGACAAACATGAATAAGCAAATGAAACTCCAAATTCAACAGAGCAAGAACTACTATGCACTGAGAAAGACAGTTGCACTGTGGAGTACAGTGAAGTTATCTCTGGACCTATAATGTAATATAATTTTCAAAATCTAATTGCAACCTCCATATACAAAATCATTGCACCCAATCATTCCTTACGAGATTTCGGTTGGGTACATGATAGCCTAAGTCTATGAATAAAAGCTGCTAGGGGAATTAGTCTATACCTCACCCAGCAAAATGCCTTTCTTTGTCAGATACAGTACACAAACCAAATGAGTGGAGAAAGACATGGGACATTAATGGGAGAGAGAGAAGCTGCCACGGATCCTTAGCTTTGCCTAAGTTTATGATTTAAAGGCAGTCATGGCAAAGGAAGAAGGGGGAAATTAGAAGCAAAATACAATCCTTTTTCCTCAAAACCCTGTCATGCTTTTTAACTTTACAGTAATTAATCACCAGTGGCATGCAGATCTCCCCCCCCCGCCACCTTCCGGCAAGTAGGTAGCCAGAGGCAGGATTAGCTGATACATCTGTGGCATCAGCAAAGCAGTCCAGGTTCTTCTCGGATGGGCGAAGTAAGTCCAAGACTTTCAGCCCTATGATCCTGTGAAAACTATAGCAAATCTGCCGCCCATGCCATAGGAATAGAGATAGGTGTTCAGACGGGTTAGCTACACATTGTTTCCCTTCCTGCTCTGAGAATTTAAGTACGTATCTATTTGGTGGACCTAGCTGCTAAACAGACTTATCCCTGTGCAAACTGGGCTGGAAGGCTCATACTTTGATACTTCAACAGTCAGAAAGGTTTGCCTTGAAATGTTGTAAGATGCATAGAAGTGAAAGTTAAGTACCTCTTTGGCAAGACCCTGCTCTAAACTAGCCTACCCAGAAAATGTAAACTCTTTCCCTGGAGATTGGGACCACGATCACTGAGAGTCAAAAGGCTCAGGTTTTCTGGCTTCCAGTAAAGCCAATTTAATTCAGATTATTTCTGTAGCACTTCCAATTGCTAGAGTTTTGTGTGGCTTACATGAAACACACAATGAAATAGCCACACTAAAATTAGGCTAAATAAATAATTCAACAGAACTACTTCATGGTTGAATAGTTAACCCTTGGCTGCCAAAACTTAGACAAGATAGAAAAGTTTTATCTTTCAGGTTCTTATCTATTAAGGATATATCATCATAAAATAATCTTGTGTGTGAGTGATAATTCCTCCCCCCGCCCCGTGTGTGCATGTGCATGTGAGTATGCATATCTATTATAGTGTTAGAGCATTTAAAAAATGTTAAAAATGCCTTCTCCTGCTCTGCATTTTTTCTGCTGAGGGCTCTTCCAATGTCTAATTTGTATTGACTTAGGAATGTTTGATAAACTTTCCTTGATTTACAGAAAGAAAGAAACAAGGAACAAAGAAAACACCCCTAAAAGACATCATCGTAAGATATTGAAACTAAATGTTACAGTTCCCCCTCACTTACTCAGATGTAATGACTCTACCTCCTTTATGCGATTTCTAGAAAGCTTGAATGAATGCTAGTGGTGGTGGGGAATCTGATTTGTAATGCTTGTAGGTAAAGAGGAAAGGGTTTGGGGTGAGGAAAGAGGTCTCATTGTCGTACACCATTCGCAGAGTTTCTCTTGTGTATATGCTCTCTCTCTCTCTCTCTCTCTCTCTCTCTCTCTCTCTCTCTCTCTCTCTCTCTCTCTCACACACACACACACACACACACACACACACCCTGCAACATCAACTCTTCCTCTTTTAACAAAATCACTTTCTGTTTGCATAGCCATCCTCTACCGGATGCGGGGAAGGAGGATTCAAAACGTAACTTTTTGAAGATTTACTGCTGAATGGACAAGTGGTAGAAATGTAACCTGTTTAGATTTTCTTTCTTTCTTTCTTTCTTTCTTTCTTTCTTTCTTTCTTTCTTTCTTTTCTTCCTTGGACTTGAACTCAGAAGGCAAATTCTCAGCCTAGCCTCCCAACCCCTTTCCTTCTTCTGCATTTTCGGTATTTGTTATCTAAGTTTTCCGTGGGCTCGTCTTGATCTATTTTGATTACTTTCCTGTTCGGAGCCAAGTAGAAAGAAAAACAAAGAAAAACCAAACGGCCATCCAACAAACCAACCAAGAAAAAAGCAGTGCGGGAGGGGAGAGGGAAAAGAAGCCGAAGGGAGAAGTTCAGCCCTTACCCATCAGACACGAGTTCCTGATCTCTAAGCCCCGATGTACACCAACTGCATCCAACTTACTTGCTCCTGTCCCACTTTCCTGTGGTGATCAATATCCGCTTGCACGCCCCCCCCCCACTCCGAGCACACGCATTTCCTTCCCCCCTGTAATCTCTAAACTATTCATCGAAGCATTGCAGAGAAAGCCAGGATAGGTGGCACACGGTTCCCCCAGCCCCAAGTGAGCCAGGAAATAAAAGAAAGGTCCCACGGCACCCTAAAGGGAAAAAAAATATGTTGATCTTCACCACAGTCATTTTAAAAAGTTCCCGAGTTCTTTTCTCTGCTGCTGGCAAAACACCACCTCTCTCTCCCCCTCCCTCCCTCCCTCTCTCAATCTTTCTCGGAGTGGATGCCTGAACACCCACATACTTCAATCCGGATGTAACCCTACAACGTCCCTTCTCGCTGAGGAATTCTCTCCTCTCTTTCTCCCTCTCCAGCTCTACAACATTGTGGATTTCTCGCTGTCTGCCTGAGATTGTACAGCTGCTTCTTTCGAGTGAAAGCGCAGAAAATCATAACACTCATTCGGTCCGCTTACACACCCCGTGCCACACACACACGCAAACACCTTTGCATCCCTGTATTTTTATTTTGGGGTCCGACGTTTCCTTGGTCCAGAACTTGCTGCTGATAAAATAAAATCGAAGCCAGGTCCCCCGGACTCCCACCCACCCAAACAAACGCCTCCCGGGTTGGTCACCGTCCACGCAACCCAAAAGCGCAGGAACGCGCTTCAGCACCATCGTCCCTGGACAGCTCCTTCCATTCTCTTCTATGCGCTCCGAGGGAGAGGAGCGCGGTCCCTCCCTTCCTCTCCCAGTTGGACTCCTTCCTAGATCCAGTATATTTTTCAGACCACCCTCTTCACTGGGGAACAGCGAGCTGTAGAGAGATCACCCCCCACACATCCACACCCCCCACACACACGCGAACACAAGCTCTCTTTATGGGCTTGCAACCGAGCGAGATCCGTCCCCCACCCCCTCGGCAGCCCCCTGTGCATAAGGGAAAGTTAAGGAAGCGAACTCACCTTTGTGCATGCCAGTAAACCTGTCCTTCAGCACCGTCAGTTCATAGATCTTTCCGAACTCTTCAAAGAGAGGTTTCAGGTCTTTCTCATCCAGGTTGCGAGGGATTTGCCCAATAAAGAGCTTGATCGCATCATGGTCCTTCATGGGAATGGTGGATGTGTTCCCTGAACTGTGATTTAATCCGTTCATGTGCCCGTTGGTGCTGGGGTTAGGGTGGTTGCTACTGAGGCTTGAATTGTCTGCTTGTCCGTTTGCTAACGTGGCCATCTTTATATACATAGAGAAAAATCTTCTTTTCCTTTTTTTCCCACCCCCCCCTTCGCTTCCTCTGTTCCTCTCTCCCTCTCTCTCTCTCTCTCTCTCGCATACACACACGCACACACACACACACTCACTCACTCACTCTCTCTCTCGCGCACACACACACACACTCACTCACTCACTCTCTCCTCCCCCCTCGCTCTCCCGCACCCTCCTCGCTCGCTCTCGCTCCCTCTCTCTCTTTCTTTCGCGCTCTCGCTCGCTCTCTCTCTCTCTCTCTAGGTCTGAACTGATTTTTTTTATACATTGAACAGGCAAGATCTCTGTCCTTTCCGTTTAAACAGGCTGGATCGGTTCAAAATGCCAGCGAGACTGGGGGGGGAGGGGGAGGGGGGAGGGAGGGCAGATCCCCGTGCGCGGAGATGGATGGAGAGCCGCGGGGGAAGGTGGGGGGACGGGGGGGGGCACTTTCCTTGGCTTCAGTCCCCCCGACCCCCCCCCCCGCCTCTCCCTTCACCCCACCCCACCCCCACCCCCCGTCTGCTGCCTAGTGGTAGATTCCAGTCCCTGCCTTGGCTATAAATAGCGCGAGGCGCATGGTTCTTTGAGAGAGAGTGAATGTCTATTGTGGTAACCGAGCACGGGGGAGCGGTCGCATTTCGCAGAAGCCAAGCGGGTTTTTGTTTGTTTGTTTGTTTGTTTTTGTTGTTGTTTTGCATTGCTTTCTCCCCCACACTTCTTCTTCTTCTTTGCTTTTTTGTCCTTTTTGCAGGACGGCTCCCCCTTCCTTGCATTTTACGTTTCCTTTATTATTCTTGTTCTTATGAGTCTTGTTCTTGTGATTTTTTTTTTACATTTTATTTTTATGTTTCTGCAAAGCCAAGCATCTCGACTTTTCCTTCCAGTAATGGCTAGAAAAAGAAAGAAGGAAAGCTTTTGTTTTAGAGGCAAGGCAGAGAGAAAGAGAGAGAGAGAGAGAGAGAGAGAGAGGAAAAGTAAACCAAACAATGCGAGGTGTGCTGATTTTTTTAAATTAACATCTCTCTCTCTCCCTCTCCCTCTCTCTCGCCCTCTCCCCCTCTCCCTCTCTCGCTCGCTCCCCCTTTCACTCTCTCTCTCTCTCTCAAAAAAATAAAAAATAAAAAGGCTAATAAAAGAGCTTCAGCTATGGAAGAAATCCTGGATATCAGAGGTGCTTTCCTGGTCAGGCGCTGCTCCGCCAGATGAGCGGTCCTGGTTCTATGCTGTCTCTGTGTTTGTCTCTGTCTCCTCTCCATTCCGTCTGGGTTCTTCATGGACCGCAGGGATTGTAAAGCCGCCTTCTCCCCCACCGCACCGCACCGCACCGCACCCCACCCCGCCTCGAAAGCCACCCACTCCGGGAAGAGTAGGTCGTATTCCGGTGGACGTTTTCCTTGGGGTGGGGGGTGCCGATGGAGACAATGGCACGGACCGGATTGTCTTTCTGACAAGCCCTGGGATGGAGAAGGAATGATGCTCATAATTCCTTTCCAAATGAGCTTCAGATTCAAACAAACAAACAACTCCCGCCGATATAAAGGGGTGCTTCGCGCACGCATCGGGGTACCTTGCTTCACGCTTCCGCTTTGTTTTGTTTCAAAGGTAAATTTCCCTGGCTGAGCACTCTCCGTGTAGTTTCCTGTTTTGCTCATGGATAGGCAAGTAAACATTTTCACTCCACTTTCTCAATAGGCAGCCGGCTGCTTAGATGCTTATAGGAACAATGCATTATAGTTAATTAAGTCACATTGTAATAAAAGAAGTAGGATTTCTCCCCCCCCCCCACTCCCTCCCATCTCACCGCCTGCCTTCCACGCTGCTGTTTGAAAGGGTGGGGGGGGGGAGGCATCGGATTAAAAAAAAATACAACATGTAGCTCAAAGCAATTTTTCTTAGCTTTAAATGAAATCTTGCAGAAACATCTGGTGGCATAAGCTTCTACTACAGGCAGGGAAAATACTAGTGTGTGGAGAAAGAAGAGAATTGCCAGGATGCAAGTAACTCTGTTTTGAGAGAAAGATCTCTCTCTCTCTCTCTCTCTCTCTCTCTCTCTCTCTCTCTCTCTCTCTCTCTCTCTCTTTCTCTCTCACTCTCTCTTAATGTTGATTGGTTGTTCTGCTGGTTCCAGATTTTATATATTCAAGAGGATTATCTTCTAGTCCATAAATGGGTATCAAGAAACATCAGCCGTCCTGTGTGAATTTATGAATCTTAGGAGGGTGTGTGTGTGTATGTGCTTGTGTGTGTGTTGATATTGATTTAAAGTACCTTCCTGCAGCCTTGGAGGTATGGCAGGCATCTTCATCTTCCCTCTTCTTTCTTTCTTTTTCAAGGAAATAAATAAAAGCAACGCATCAGTTTGGAGAGAGAGAGAAAAGATTCTGTTTAAATCATATTTAAATCAAGCCCTCGTCGGTTCTTTGTTACTTCATTTTTCCTAAGTAAAGAATTGTTGTTATGCTGGGGAGGCACCATGAGGAAGGGCAGTTAGGTAGGAGTTAGGAAGCAGTACATGTATTATCTTAAGTGGAAGGGGTAGTAGCTGTAGTTCCATGCACATTTCTGAGGAATAAGCCCATTGGGTTTTACAAGTAAACTTGCTTAGAAGTTGGAAGTGCATGCAAATGTTTGTGTTCAAATGTACTCTTGATCCATGCATGTCCTTTTAAACATGTGTTTCTTTGTAGAGAAAAGGGGGGAAACAAGGAATTTCGGATCTCTTCAGGCTTATGATGCGCTCAGTTAACCAAATCTGTGAAACATACTGGTAGAAGTTCCACTCCTGTTGACCCCAAATGAGCATTTGGGGATGCAATGTGCAAAGATGTAGATCCACAGAGAGAAAGGATCCTAAAATACGTGATGGCATCAGAGAAACCAGGCCGGGACCATCATGGATCTATAAGCCTCGGGCTGTTTTTCCTCTCTGTGGGTTGGATACGGAAGCCCTGAGAGTTAATGGCCACTTTTCTTGTAGCACAAAGTAGGGCTTTGACAAGCACACCGTGCTTCTCTATTACGTGTGTATTTTAAATTGGCTGTCCTCTGGTGTGTCCAGCACCACAGTTGTTCTTGTGTTCTACTAGAAGTAGGCTATTGTTCCTCCAGGTAGATTATTGCTAACCTCCACCTAATTCTTGATGCTGTTTCAAAGTGGATGTCAAGGCAACCTAGCCCTGTATCTGCATCAGCTATCTCTTGGCAGTCACCAAAAGATGCAGCACTGGAAATGTGGAAATCTTGAATAGCTGGAATGCACCTCATAGGTTTACGAAGCAGACAACCCCAATGGAGTGTCTCGCTTGGGATCCATATGGCTTCATGGTGTGAGTGTGTGTGTGTGTGTATGAGAGAGAGAGAGAGAGAGAGAGAGAGAGAGAGAGAGAGAGAGAGAGAGAGAGAGAGAACCTGTATTTATCCCTTCCCACAGTATACTGCACATAACTGTTTGTTTGTTGTGATTGATATTGAAGCCAATGAAATAAAGGGTGTATCTCACCTTTCCTGGAGAAGATGGGGAACATTTCAGATCTTCCATGTGCGGGCAGAGAGGACCATGTTACCCTAAGGGTGAGCTTTTCTGTTTTGTTCTGCCACACGGTACTGTAATGTTTCTCTACACTTCAGCTGCAGAAGTAGAAATGTTTTTATCCACACCTTAGCCTAGCCCACCAATAGTTCTAACACTTTTCCTGTTCATGTTTTCTTGCTTCAACCATGCTGCATTTGGGCCCCAGGGACTGAAAGTAGAAGCAAGGGGGAAAACATGTTCCTTTTCTTGGAAGAAGCAAGGGGGAAAGCTCTGCTCTTTGTGCCGAAAAGCAAGTATAAGCGGAGGAGAAAAGGGAGGCAGCATTAAAGAAGCATCCCCATGCAAATCGGAGTTGAACTAGAAGAAAACGTTGGCCAGCTAGCAGAGTGGCTGTAAACACATTTTTACAGCCGTCCGCTCCGGGTGCTCACAGCCCTTGCTCTCCTAGCTGAACATTAACTGAAAAAAGAGCAGGCCAATAGAAATAGTCATTTGATTTTGAAATAATCTTTTGATCATTTCCGTAGTGTGTTCTAATGGTTTTCATCTGACAGGAAACATTTGAGGAGAGAAATGAATACTAGTAATTACAGATGTCCACTATCATGGGAAGCAGCAGAGAGAGTTCAGCTGGAGCAGGATAGCTTTCCATGTGAACCTGGGTGTGCAGTCTGAGCTGGATCCCATGTGGCTGAAACATGACGTGGCATGATGCACGATGCCACAATATCCCAGGGCCATTTCCACCTCCTCACAAAAGGCACTTGCAGATCCACAGGGAGCTCCCCCCCCCCCCGCAGCCGTTTGCACCGCATGCAAAGAACAGGTGTTCTTCGCCTGTACATTTCTCAGCTCCCATCCAATATTCCAGACGGAGCAAATTATGAAAATGTGCCTGAAATCGCCTAAGGTTTGCTGATGTAGTTTAGTTGCAAAATGCATGTTGATGGATTTTTGTTTGTACAATGTAGAATCACCCTTGTCTTTCCCCCACCCCTAGAAACAAATATATAACTTGAAATGTATATGGGCAGATGTGTGTGCGAGGGTGCAGATTCCTTGTCAAGGGCTTGTATGATTAACTGTAATTGCAGAAACATGTTGGTTATCTGCATTCATAGACACCTCATTCTTCAGACCGGAAAAGTTCAGTGGGAAGCCAAGATCCTATCCTATTTTCAAAGAGAGGAAAGTTCCCAAGGAACCCTATTTTGCTCAGCAAACATAACTACAGGCCCTGTGTGACTGCACTGGCATTTCTGTGAAAGCAGTGAGTAGGTACTGAAGAAAATATTTGTCTTGAGAAAATACTGGGGCTGCAAAGCCATAAGGAAAAGTTGAAATTTCTCAAAATATTATTCCCAATATTATTCCCAGAGCTCTTTGGAACGGAGCTTGATAGGGAAGGATATGCATTTTGTTTCTGCTAATTTGGGTGCTGGATTTTGCAATTACAGACAAGGGGGTCAGATTTTCTGCAGTGGCTTGTGCTTTCCACAGATGTTTAGTAAAATTGTGTTATTGCCTAGAACCCCTGGATTTTCTTAGTCATTTTGAGTGTTGATCTAATGATATATTTATGTATAATTACTGTATGTTTTAGGCATTGATCTATGCTTACAATAAATTTTAATCTAATAAGAAGCATTTACCAACTCTTGCAAATTTCTTCATATTTGGGATTGGGAGAATTTGAGATGAACACGGCTTTGAGGTCTTAATTCATAAAGCCTGGCTTTTGCTTCCTGTGTGTTTAACCACATCCACAGCATTAAATTAGGTCTGGCCTTTTCCTTGCCCCTTTACAGGTTCTTGATCTTAAACAGTGACGTGGAATGGGGGTGCGACATGCTGTAGGTGCTTAGCAGCACTGTGTAGATCAACAAGAATTTAGTTTCAGCAGTTCTGAAAGGATTTACTCCATGCACAGGACTGAATGGACTTCAGAGTAAAACAGTACAAAAGCTGGAGAAAGCAAAGCTAAGCAATCTCTTCCACTCATTCTTTGTTTGTGACATTCTGGGGTCTTGATTTTTTGGGGGATAGAATCCTGTTCGACACTATTTCTAATAGAAGCGATGTTTTGGTAGCATAAGTGACTTCTCATTCAACTCCGAAATCATTTGGTGGCATGATAAATTTTCTAGCCAAACCCATCATACCAACAAACACCGCGGATACTGTGCTAGAGGTGTCTTCTGCTAGTGCGATGTTTATAACTTGGCTTTGAAAATGTGCAGTTTGAATGTTGGACAGAGAAAAGGAAAGCAATTGTGAGTTTTGAAACTGGAGCATCATAAAAGATTTATCATCATAAATTATTATGATTATAATCTTTCATAATCACAATAAAAGATTTCTGATGGGGTTTTAGGGTCTTTTGAAGGTCCTGGATAAATTGCATGGAAATTTGCATCTGTTTTTATCTGCATTTGTTGAGGGCACGTTAGACAATTTTTATTTGGAAAAAGGTGCCAGTTTTGAAGGAGAGTAGTTTGCTTGTTGCTTGGAAAGTATGCAGTTAGGTCAATGCTCATTAGTATGTGAACAAAGCACCTTTATCCCCCAGTTTGAGTCAGTCTGGCTTGCTCCATCCCTTTGGAGCAGTCTGGTCCTAAGTCTTTGCATGGGAATGGAGGGGACGGAGGAATGTCTTCCAGCAAGATGCCTTCACTTTTCCCTGCACTCCGAGAACCTTGCTTGGTGTGCACTTCTTTTGGATCTAAACCAAAATAGGTCTCTGGGACTTTTCTGTTGCTTTGTCCCTGTTCATATGCTCAGAAAGGGAAGGAGAACTGCTATAGGGAGCAGCATAGAGGACATGAAGGGCCGAGGGGATGCGCCAGAAGTCTCTCTTTCGGACATGGTCTTGGCAAAAGCCCAGGACTGCTGTCTTTGGCACAGCTCCACATCTTTTGAAAGCATGACTTTTGATCAGAACTAGACACTTCATGATCCTTGTAGAAAATCCCCTTGGCCAGCCCCTGTTTCACCATGTGCAGCTCATTCTGTACTTGCTGTTGTTGTTGTTGTTGTTGGGAAAACACGCTCCATTTTCAAGCACTTGAGGTGTGCATCAGTTGCATGGTGTGCTGTGAAATTCTGCACATGCCTCAGTGAGGATGCTCCTGGCTCGCAATTTCCCTTTGCACATTTTCCACTCCTGGAAACAGCACTCAGGTGTGGTTACAAGCCTTGACTACAATCTCCAACAAGTTTACTCCTGGAGTTTTTCCATACAGATCAGGAAAACTTCTGTAGAATTAGTAGTGTGGCGCCAACAGCCTCTGTTTTTGCTCTTTCTTTGTTCAAAAACTCAAAGGAGAATAGAAGCCCTAAATTCAATGGGGGCAATTTCTGCATAAAAAGTGTGTAGGATTGCAACCTGCAGGGGTTAATTAAGGATATGATTTTATACATGTTTAGACAGGGAAAAAATGGCCTTCAGTTCCCAGGAATCCTGGCTGAGAAACTCTGGGAGTTGTAGGCCATTTTATTCCTGTCTAAACATGCATAGGATTGTGTTTAAAATCAGTAGCAGCTGATGGACCAAGAAGCCAAGATCACCCCCCCAACAAAGCCATTTGTGTGCATGGTCAAACTTCAAGGAAGGCATCCTCATCCAAGCTCAGGTTGACCAGTCCTCTGAGGGCCAACTAGATCTCTCCCTCCCCACTGTCCTCAAGAGGCATGACAACACCCGAAGCTCATCAGGAGCAGAGTGCAGCCAGTCTCTGCAGGTGATCGTTGGTAATCAGGGTGCCACTGATTAGGCAACTGGCAGCACTGGGGAGGGCTTGTGGTCTGAGAGACCCAGCCTTGATGGAGATCGCAACCCATTCTGGTCTCCAGTTTCTGTTGATATTTCTCCCACTCCTTTGCCTCACTCGTCTCAGTCCATCAGCCCTGTGAGGCAGTGCGGATGGAACAAAGCACCCAAGCACTTGGGGAAGGTATTACTTGGAAGTAATTGGAAGGAATTGGAAGTGTATATTTGTATCGTATTTTAATGTATATATTTTAAAATGTTATTTATGATGTTTTAATTTATTGTTGTAAGCCGCCCCGAGGCTTCGGCGAATGGGGCGGCATAAAAATGTTTAAATAAATAAAGTGCGTGAATCCAAGCAGCAGGGTTAGCATAATTTTGAGCAAGATTCCATCAGCTTTCAAATTTTGGATGGAGAAGACAGAGATGTAGATGCTTTGGATCTCGAGAAGCTGATGCAACGCCCATACAGGAACACAGCTCAGCATCACGCCATGTTGGTTTCTCTACCACCTTGTCACATGCCACGAAAACCATCCTGACATTGTGCAACAGCGACACTGTGTCGCCAGAGAAGAAAAGCACTGGGAAACCAATACATTTGGGCAGATTTTAAAAGCAGGCATACAAAATTTGGGCTAGGGAGGGGAGCATTTAAAAAGAAAGAAACAGCATTGAATATGATCCAGTTTTGATTTTTAATTTGAAACTAATGATTTGAGTGAGGTAGAAATTGTTTTGCCTACTGCTTGGGTTGTGAACTATGCATGTACAGTGTTTTGGTCAAAGCCTGAACTAAACTGGGCCCTTTTGGACCATCTTGGGTGGTTTCTGGAGCAAAGTGGACTTCTCGCCAGAATGACCAAAACAGTCATTGGAGCGTTGGGCTTTATCCCAGTTCTTAGTGGATCTGATAACATAGTTATAGGGCGTTGTTTGCCTAAAGGCTGATGATGAGTTGGGAAAGGGAACTTGACCAGCAGGTCTATCTTCTAATGATAAAGCATCAACAGGATCTTCAATGGGGTGCTTCAGCAGGGAGGAGGGATCAGGTCCCCCTTCACCATCACCTCAAAGTGGACCTACACCCAGCCTCCTCCTCTGTCCAACAGCCATTTCAATCTGTGAAGAACTTAGGTAGCTATCAGTAGCGTTAGGCAGATAGCGCCCCTGCTCTGGTCCCTCCGCCCCAAACTCTCCCTTGTCCGTCAGCGGCACGGCTGCCTATGCTCTTGTGCTTTGCTCATGTTCTCGCTTTTTCTTCTTCATGCATGACCCTTGCAATTCTTCCTCCCTAAACTTCTTCCCCACTAGCTGCATGACTCTCCTTTAAAACCGAAGAAAACTCCCCTGAAAGTCTATGCAGACAAAAGGCATTCGGCTGGTACGGCCTCCAGCACAGCTGGCAGGAGCAGGCTGCGAGTCCCAGGCATTCTGCCCCTGTGCAAACGTGAATGGAATCGCACCTCTGGAGTAGTTTATCCCCCGCTTCACTTTTTCCTAGAAAGTGTTTATCGCCATTGTTCTATTTGTTTTGCCTTTGCCTCCGTTTCCTCCTCTTCCTCCTAGACGGATTTAGTTTCGGCTGTTCTTGTTAGCATTAATGTAGATTAATATTCATTTTCATTCACATTATTATTTATTACATTATATTAAAATTATATTATGTTATCAGTATTCTGTGTTCTTTGCCACAAATCCAAGCGCCCAGGTTTCATTTCTCATACAAACAAATGAACAAGGTCTGGTATCTGTCTCCGGCGCACTTGTACTCTTTTTATGCAATTCCATACCTGGGGTACACATGCTCAAGAAACCTGAAAGAGGACCTTCTCCCTTGACATCTGCTGGGCTAGAGAAGGGGCAGATAATGTCGGAATCCCTCCCTCAAAGCATACGCCACCTTCTCTCGTGCTTGGCCCGGTCTTCCAAAGAGAACCATGCTAAGAGGAAGGCCCCGAAGTACGCTGACCCCAAGAGGTGGATGCAGCTGGTGCAGAAGATAGGTGCTGCTGGAGGAGTGGGGGCCAGCTGCCCTCCTGGCCCAGTGACCACACACCCCATGAAAACCGTTCTTTGGCAGGAGGAGTGGCAAGGCCACCACCCCGGTGCATGAACAGGCACTGCTTGTGCACTGAATGGGGCTCAGCTCCTAGCAAGCACCCCACAAATGTTGGGCATGTTCCCCAGGAACTTGGACTCTGGGTCTCAGCCAAGTGGACTGGAACCTGGGGAGCTGAGCCCAGGAAATGTGGTGGAGTTGGAACCCCAGACCGATTGTTTGCACATCCCTACTGAGATCGCTGGAGGACCTTCTCTTGGTGGTTCCATACAGAGCCATACAGATCTGGAGCCCACCAGCAGAGCCTTCAGGCTGGTGGCCCCATTTCTGCAGGATTCTCTGCCTTGGGAGGCCAGGCAGGCACCGCCACTTTGCTGTTTTCAGCCTCTGCCAAAGACATCCTTGTTGCAGGAAGCCTTTCTTGCAAATCAGCCCCCATTGCAATATTACTGTGACTTGCAAGTTTTCAACCTGTGTGTGCTTTTGCGCACACGTGTGACCCTCTCCTTGCTGTTCGAGACTGGTAGGTGCATCACAGTACCCTCCTCTACATCTCTGCTGGCAACAAAGCCTCTGCCTGGCTTAGTCCCAGATGGCCCAAGTCTGGATCGTAGCCTCAGGGCCGGGCAAGCCCTTCTGGCTGCTGCTGCATCCTCCTTCAGGGAGCCACCCCAGGGGAGGTGCCCCACCACACCACATTGCCAGTCTGCCTGGCTCAGCAGGGAAGACACCGGGGCCCAGTGGGGCCAGGACTTCCTCTCTATTTCTGGTGTTCAGGTCATGCGTGCTGCTGCTTCGGCACAAAAGGAAGGCCCTGGGAGGAGGAGGAATAGAAACATAGAAAACAGAGCAAGTCAGAAGGGGTCTCCTGGGCCATCTAGTCTGACCTCTAGCACCAGCCAGCTCCGCTCACGACATGCCCACCATGTGGATGTCCAGCCTATCCTTGAACACCCGCACTGATGGGGCCTCAACCACCCCCCGTGGAAGCCCATTCCACACCCTCAGGGTCCTAACCGTCAGGAAGTGCTTCCTGGTATCCAAATGGAGCCTGGGTTCCCGGAGCTTTGCTCCCTTGGAGCGCGTCCTGCCTTCCTCTGCAGGGGAGAACAGGTCCCTCCACCTCTCTTCAGTGGAACCCTGCTCATCTCGTTCCACAGTCCCCACTGGATTTCCACAAGTGGCTTTGCTGGGGCAAATTCCTACACAGACTGAGCCAGAGCCACTTGACCTCCCCTTGTCGCTGCTTGATCAGTGCTGAGCGGGCAGGGATGGGAAACAGTCGTGGGAATCAAGCGCAAGAGCTGAAGTGAGGCACTGCTTGGAGGAGCCTACCAGTCTGGAACGTGGTTCGTTCGCACACCCACACTGCAATCCTACCTACGGGATGTCCCTGGTGGTGCAGGCACCTCTTGCGTAAAAGAGCAAGCAAGCAGCTCCTCCTCTTCCTCCTGCTCCTCTTCCTGCTCCTCCTCCTCCATCATCATCAGAAAGGATGCAAAAAATATGCAGTGGCCAGAGGAGGCACTGTGGAAGGGTGGACAAAACAGCGCGCAGGCAAAACAGAGCTTGGGTCATTTTAGCCTCCCTTTGAGTCCGTCGTTGCGCCTGCCTCCTCCCCTCCTTCCATGCCCAGCCTCAAAGGTCTGTAGCCTGCCTATCCCTTGATCACAGGATACAGGGCTGCCCAGAAGGCTCTGAAAGAGGAGCATTGGTTATACGAAGGCGAGCCAGGAAAAATAAACGGTGCACCGGATTCCTGCACAGAGCCACCGGACTCCTCTGCTAAACCCACCTCTGCTGTTCAGAGACTGGAGGCAATACCATTAAGCTGAACCAGGCACTGAATTTCAAGACCGAGCATGGCCAAAATGCCCCCGTGTTTGTGAGGAATGTCAGAAGCCTTTGGCTACACTTTTTTCAGGGGGCATTCACCGTCTTTAGGTACATAGAAAACTGTATTTAAAATTGGCCTTTTACCAATTTCTTCCTCTGTCACTCCCTGCCACTAAGTTGTCATTGGCAACAACTGTCATTGGGGAGCCAGTGCAGCATAGTAGCTAAGAGACAGAGCTATGAGTCAGGAATATTTCCTTATTACATTTATAGGTACCTTTCCTCCACGAAGTTCTAGGCTCCTTCCCTCTATACCCCCTTCACACACATGCAGCCAAAATCCTGTGAGGTTGTTTATGCTGAAATGGAGAGACTTGGCTCACCTCACCTTCGCTGGGGCAATAAACTACAGCAGGGGGCTTATGTGGCAGTGAATGTTGGTTGCTTTAGTACAATTACCCTGGACTAGTTGGCTTGTCACACTGTCTGAACCCAACCCAAAATTAGGGGTGCGTGGATTTGGCCCTGTGCGCTCTGCCCACATATTCTGGATTGCCTGTCACTTTGGGTACTGTCATCCACTGATTAATAATCAGATGAATAATTTCTTTTTCCGTTTCCTAAATTTGCATCTGTGCAAATTTCTGTAAAGTTACATTGCACTTGCAAAATGCACAATTATCTCCACCGTATGCAAATTTCCACGCTTTAGCCTATGGGGAGAAATCTGCAGTTCTGTACAGTTCTTTGACTAGATTTGCATAAAACTATTAGAAAGTAACAAGAAAAAAAATCCCCTGATCTGTCAGACTGCAGGTTCCAGGAGAATTCACGAGAGCAGTTCCACTGCCGAATCCATGGTCAGAGTCACAGAAATCCAAACACAAATTCACTGAAATCTAAACAAAAAAGTCCACTGAGGAATTTTCCAACACACCTACACAAAACCTATGGGCTGTTCATAGAAAGTAGAAATGGAAAAGGCCATCAGGTACAACCACCCCTGATCAGTACAACCCACCTGCTCAAGGTAGGCTTCAAACTGATCAGATGGATAGACCAGCTGGTTCACACAGCACAAACAACTTCACTGCTGAAGAGGAATTCTGCTCTTCGTTCCCAGAATGCAACACGCAGGGTGGCTAATAAGCCACTGCAGCTTATTAACCACAAGCCAATTGAAAAATGTGACCTAAGATCACTCACTAACTTTACCGTTATGTGGGAATTTAGACCTGCGTGCCTTGTCAGCTTCACTGCCGTTTCTGCTAGGAATCAGCTCCATTTTTGAGAGTTGAGAGACATTATATAGGGACTTGAATGTACTATGCAGACACACACACACACACACACACACACACACACAAATATTTAAGGTCATTCCTACCTAGACTATCAGGGAATAAGCTGCAACTGTTAAACTGATGGATTGGTTCATTCAGAGGCAGCTATGTGGCCTCTTCAACCTGTCTTAGCATATTGACTTCTGATTTTCAAAACTACAATGTGCTATATTGCAAGGATAGCAAAATCAATGGGATGCATTAACTGTGGATAATTCGGTGTTTAATCTATTGCTGACCAGCTCAGGGTACCTTGACATGGGACCGGAAAGTGAACCGGAAGGTTCAAGAAGTCGGGCTTTGTTTGAAAAGTCTGCAAAAGCAGACTAGGCCAAATAGAAATGGATCAAACAGATCTGGGCCCTTCAAACGGAGGACTATCCCTTATAAAATAGGACATTGTGTGGAGTTTCCTGTTTGGGCAAACATCCAAAGCTTCTTGGAGAAAGCGGAATGGACGTATTCTACAGAACTTCATTCTGCACACACTTTTAAGCAAATCACAATAATCGGCACGTCTCAAACTAATAACCCTTTATTCATGGGACCGTGTGGTTCTCTGATTTTCTAATGCAGTTCTCAGCTCAAAAGATATTTCATTTGGAAGGGAATGTAAGCAGACCAAATGGATATTTTAGAGAAAATGCATATAATTTAAATATACTTTTACACACACACACGTATGCATGCATGCAATATTTTCTCTCTCTCGTTCATATATATATATATCAAAAGATGTGATGTAACAGACGGCTAAGCACAGGCAAGGCTGGGATGAACTGGGAAAAGTCCAATCTGTCCATTTGTACTTAAAAGAAGTTTAGTAATGGTAAAAAGATTTCTCAGAGGGATTTTACACTTTCTGGTTTGTGGCACATTCTGTAAAGGTGACTAGATACCTGGAGTTCTGTGCAGGGAAGGGCCCCCCTGCTCCACTCATGCAGAGACATTCCAGGTCATTCAGACAATGGGAAGCTCTCTAGACTTCTAACATGTGATGCCACCACCCGGACCCATGTGCCACAGACATGATGTCAGGACATGACAAAACTGAGGATCATGCATGGTTTGAGCTCTGCTTCTTGTGAGATTCAGTGGAGAAGTGGCGGCTAAAAAGCTGAAGGCCCAGGGAATAGACAAGTAAGGACCAGCCATCTTCTGGTGATGTTCTCCTCAACTCCCTTCCAAGATCCTTTCAGAACACGCTTACTTTCATTTTCCACCTGCTTTTCATCCCAGGCAAATCATAAGGCTGTGCTTGTTGAATGAGCAAGTCCATAGGTAAGCATATTTGTAAGTGTGCACTTTCTTCCCCTTGACTAAAGGGTGCAAATATGTGGATTGTGCAGGTATTTCAAAGTATGCATTTTTAATAAAAAAAGGAAAATATCCAAATGTGAAACCAGTTCAACAATTCATGAGCAGCTCTTCGGGAACAAAGACCGATACTTTGGCAAATGGAATCTTCTGACATCACCTGTGAAAGGAAACACCTTTCATGGCTCTCTGCACTGGTGGGTTGGATAAAGGTGGGGAGAAAGATGTTGCAATGCCCTTTTTCTTCCAACCTGTTGTCACAAGGAATTCCTAAGTTAGGGAGGGCAAGAACTTCTGGCTGACACCATGATCTTCTTCCCTGCTGCCCCTCACTTGCCTTCAACCCAAAGGAAAGCAAGACAACACCCAGAAGGCTTTCACTGCTCAGGAGGCCTTCTTCAAAGAGTTCAAAGATGCTGGGGAGAATGCATCCTGCTTATATTTAAGACCTGCTCCCGGGGACATGAACAAATTCAGGGAGCTGCTGTTTGCAGTGACCCTCAATTTGGTGGCACTGTGTGTCCTCCAGCAGGATCTGCTCTTCTGCCAGATGTCCTTCTCTGCTCCTCCCTTCCCAAATCCGGCATATGCCTGAAGGACTCTGGACAAAGATGCCTCTGAGCATGCAGAGGAAGGCAAATTCCGGCCTGAAACCAAGGGACTTCTGCTTTCCGGACTTTCCTCTGCCTCCTCGCTGGAATGTCTTTCTTCTGAGCATCCTTCTCTGTTCCCAGGGATGTGCCGACACTGGGAGGTCTCCCTCAGGTGAGCTCAATGCACTTCTGGCCCACTTCCAGCCCAGTGAGCACAAGCTGCAGGAGCTGGAGTTATGGGTCTCTGGAGCTTTTCCGCGGACTTCCATGGGAGCAGGAGGAGGTCCGTGCAAGAGACGGCATTTGGGGAACTGCTCTCTTGGTGGACCATAAATGAAGGAGGGCAGGACAGAGGCATGCAGTGAGGCCCAGCAGCCACCAGGGGCACAGGGCTCCCTGCTGAGATCAAATCTAGTGATACTGAGTGGCCATTTCCCTGTATCTAAGCCAAAGCAACCTGCAGAAGACCTGGTAAGGCCAACAACAAACCTGTAGCCAGCATTCCCCTCCTGCAAGGTGTGTGAGTAGATGATTGCTGGCAAGCTTCAAGCACTCTTGTTTCAAATGGATTGTCCATTTGAGGCCCCACTGGTGAGGGTGTTCAAAGATAGGTACATGGTGGGCATGTCGTGAGCGGAGCCGGCTGGAGCCGGGGGTCAGACTAGATGGCCTAGGAGACCCCTTCTGGCTCGCTCTGTTTCTATGTTTCTATGTCCTGATAAAGGAAGCCCCAGCCTGGAATTCACTGAGCAGGGGTCCAGGACAGGACATTCTGGGGGGTTCTCACCCATAGGGTTGCCATAAATGGGAGATGGCTTGACAGCAGAGATCAATTTCCATCAGGCTTCAGGGATGTTTTGGTTGCCCTGTTGGATGACCTCTGCTGGATGAAGGATGGAGGAGTGCAGCACTGTTCATTCCGAGACCTCTTAGTTGGTTTTGAGGCTACTAATGATCATGCCTGTTAATGGGAACTGGCCAGAGGGGTCCTGTAAGGTCAGCCACTGGGTGCTAGCCCATAGCTGGGCCTGGCTGAAAGCGCTGGCATTAACCTTCCAAGCCCAGAAAAGCTTGGTGCAGGATCGGCTCCTCCCATAGCTACCTGCTTGGTTCCTGATCTTATCCGCAGCAGCCCTTCTCCTGGAGCCTTTGCCAAAGGAAGTGAGGTGAGTGTCCACCAAGAAGTGGCTTTTTCTGTCTATGGAGCATCAGCTGTGGAATGGACTTCCCAAAGATGCTCATCTGACACTACATTGTACACTTTTCGGTGCCAGGGGAAGACCTTACTTTCCCAAGCACGTTACTATTAGTACCATTACATTATCGTTACTACATCCCCCTTTCTTCTTGTGAGAAATTAAGGTGGCTTTCATAGTCCTCCTTTTCCTTCATGCTTTCTCTCTCCACAAAAATACTGAGAGAAAGATTGGGCCGAGAGTCCATGTCAGTCTCTAAGCAGGCCAGTGACCTCATGGCTGAGTGAGGGCCGGAAGAAAGGTCTCCCAAGCCTGAGCCCAACACTCCCCACTCTGCCACATGGATTCTCAGACTTTCCAAGTGTGTTGCTGTGGTCAGGCTTTCCATCTGGGTTGTTTTAAGGCCTTCACTGTATTTTAAACCATTGTGCTGCTGCCCCCCTTTCCTTTGTTCTTTACTTCTGCTTTATACAGTAGATTTAAATTTAAATCCAGTGCTATTCAATTTTTACAGCATTTTTACACTCTATTTTATGGTTTTAATTGTGGTGAGCTTCCCAGAGGGCTTTGGCTATTGGACAATGCAGGACAGTAACGAATGCATGCATACATACATGCGTGGATTCTGAGGACTGAATTCAATTTGGGAGGCAACCTACGGGACTCATTCCAGTGGCGCTGGGGACAAAGGCAAAGCAGGGCAGGGCCCAGAGAGGCAGAACACCTGTGTGCGTCAGCTGGGGGAGCTTCCTGCCAGCTGTCGGAGGGCCAGTCCATCCTTTTAGGAGAAAAATGTGCAAACATCATCAAGACAAAAGGGGTGGGACATGGGGAATGGGATGTGCTCTGGGGCAGATGGGAGGCACAGGGTGGATTTGGCCCTTCGGCCAGCAGAATGCAGCCCACTGTTTGGCCTACCATTGACCTGGTGGCATCTACTACAGCTTTGCCCCAGCTCTGCCTTTTGGTCCCTTAGGGAGCCCGTGAGCATGGGAGCATCCTGGACCTGAGGGTTCGGGCTCTGCTGTGGTTCTCCTCTAGAGCCTTGCTGGGCATCTTGGACCCCTATGTGTTAGAGAAAGTGAGTGGTGGGTCAGTGGAAGCCTGAAGAAAGCCCTCTAGGTGCTCAACCTCTCAATGATATCATCAGAAGAATGTCTGGACTAAAGGTCTTGCTGATTAGGTATGGATCTGGCTTAAAATGCAATTAATTTTGGACTTCGAGCAGACATCCTCCAATTTAATGTGATTTAAATGGATGTATTTTGAAAAGGACATGGGCGGTGGGGACAGTGTCGGCCATCTCTATTGAGCAGATCCAGGCTCAAATATATTAGCAAGCAGTGACTCCTGTAACAAGGTGCACCTTGCTTAGCACAAACAGATGTGACTCTTTAAATAACCAGGTAGGCACAAATTGAGTTAGAGAGAAGATGGATAAGCCGTTACAAAGATGGGAAGGCACAGAACGAGGAGTTATGGTGGATTCCTTTGGAGTTAGCAATGCAATTAACCGAACTGTAAGAGTACAGGAGAAACAATGTCGGCAGAAAGTGAATAAGTATCTAAATATCGGGTGAGGTGCTGTCCATGGCGTGCTTGTGCGTACTTTGTGATGATCTTCTGTGTCAGCAAAGGGTGATCAACTGGCTGAAGGCTGGACTGCCAGGAGATCTGAATTTCAAACATGCAGGACATTCCAGGGCTTGGATGGGTGAGATTTGTTAAGTTCTGTTCTCACAGTTCACCTTCTCATTTTCTCTGCCCACTGCTTGCCTCTCTTGATTGGATCTTGCTTTCAGCTGACATGGGTGAACTGGCTTGCAAGCTCCATTAAAACTGAAACCAGGACTACCTATGTTTTCATGACTATATATGTGTGCTAAGATCATACTTGAGTAACGTTCACCCAATGGTACGTTGTGTCTTCAGCAAATGGCTGAAGTGTTGGTAGGATCATTGCATGATATGCCAAGATATCCTTCTTGCCCACAACTCCTGTGGCCTTGCCTCTACCTAGGATGGACAGGCTCATCACCCAGGAAGTTTTCCTAATTCCAAAATCGGAAGCATCTCCCACCCACGTTGCTACTATCTGGGAATACCAGGAGTGCTCACCAAACATCTCCCAACTTCACTTCAAAGATGGCTTCTTCTTGTTGTACACTTTCTTTGTGACCTGTGCACTCCTCAAAAGGGAAAAAGTGTGCTCTCTGAGCAGTGAAAGCACACATTTTGTGTACATTTTTAATGTGTGCACTTCTCATCCATCGATGAACCTTGAAAAGGAGAATATTTAAAAGTGTGCATTTTTAAAAGTGTATTCTTTTAAAGGACCTGTTTTTGAAGGTTGCTTTTTTGTGTGGGTCCAGGTTCAGAAATCTGCAAACGTTTTTGGTTCCGGTTCAAATTTTGAATGGCAAAGGGAACATTGTTGAATGATTTGTGAATGGAAGCAAAATTATCATGCATTTCCTATCAGGGTGGTCTCAGAATTTTCAAACATGCAAAGATGCAAGGGGCACAGAGGTGGTCCATAGCAGGTGCTGAGGTACTCGGGGCATCAGACGTCACTTGGGAAAGCTCTTACCTGTGGGCTGCACATCTTGCACTGATGGTCTAGTGGCTGTCAGTGTTACAACGGCCATTCACAGCAACCATTCAACCCTACAAATCCTACAGGGAACCAGGGATGTGAAACTAAGCAACTCACAAGCTTGTCAAACTTCTCTGAATTCTGTCCCGAAATCCATTCAAGCTGGTTCCCTTATCAGTTATGAGAGAGCCAGTGTGGCGTAGTGGCTAAGAGCCTGAGACTGGGACTCAGACGACCTGGGTTCGAGTCCCCGCTCAGCCATGGAGCCAACTGGGTGACTTTGGGCCAGTCAGACTCTCAGCCCAACCTACCTCACAGGGTTGTTGTTGTGGGGATAAGATGGAGGAGGAGAATGATGCAAGCTGCCTTGAGCCCTTTGTAGGAAAAAGGCAGGATATAAATAAATAAAGAAATAAATATCATATTGCTATGATCCTTCTCCACTCTGCACACTCGAGTCACTGAAGCTTACCGAATGCCTCACAAATATTTGAAACAATTGAAAAACATAAAATACATTATAATATATAGTACACAAATTTAAATGCTTAAATATACAGTTGAAAATCGAAGTAAAAGGTAGAATAAGTTAAAATACAGAACATGATTTAAGACACACTGAAGCTAAAAATTCCAGGAAACTTAATGGGAAAATGAGAAGATGAAATCCCTGGATCCAGAAAGTAGGTACCAGGGATGGACCAGATTCTAGAACTGCCAAGATCTTACTTCCATTATGCAGATCTTTGGTGCAACCACACTTGGAACCTTCTGTCCAGTTCTGCTCACCATACTTGAAAAGAGACATTATTGAGTTGGGAAAAGTGCAGAGAAGGGCAACAAAAATGCTCAGAGGTCTGGAGCGGAACCCCTTTGAGGGGAGCCTATGAAAACTGGGAATGTTCAGCTTAGAAAAAAGGAAGTTGGGGAGGGGATTAGATAGAGGTGTTAATTCACAGGG
This sequence comes from Varanus komodoensis, assembly GCF_004798865.1. NCBI lineage: Eukaryota > Metazoa > Chordata > Lepidosauria > Squamata > Varanidae > Varanus > Varanus komodoensis. The sequence goes on from NW_025335606.1 coordinate 1,171,568, forward strand.
TGAAGAAATCCCCTGATGGCCACCAATCTGGATGACATTAAACGGGGATTGGACCCATTCATGGAGGAGGAGGCTATCCATGGCTACTGGCCTTGCTGGCCATGGGCTGCATCCTTCACCAGAGGTGGCCTGCCTGCATGCCCAGTTGCTGAGTCGCTTGGGCAGGGGGAGGTCCCCCATCCTGCTTGGGGGATCTGTGGGCAGCTGACTTGCCACCAGGTACATGGAGTGCTGGACTGGATGGACCAGCATGTCCTTTCTTATGTTCTAATGCTCTTAAATTCAGGGAAGTCTCTCTGGAGAGTTCATTCCACAGATAGTGAGACTCAGCAGAAAAGGTTCCACCTACAGAAAAAGCTGTAGCTATTGGGTGGTCTAAAACTAGAATGCATACACAAATGTGAATAAACGCCTCTTCTTTGAAGCCAAGAATAATTTTGTAGACCCTGCTCATTTCTCCCCTCTCTGGAACTGGAGCACTGGGGCAGATGGAGTGGCAATGCAGTCCAGCGTCGGTGTATCTGCTTCATATGCTGGTGTCAATGCGATGCCCAGTGCCCTGAGGCAGGGCTGGAAAAACTTCTTCCTGGAACCCTGGAGAGCTGCTGCCTGTCAGTGTCAGCAGTACAGGCCTAGGTGAACCACTGATCTCTGATTCTGCATATGGCCACTTCCTCTTTTCCTAGAATCCCAACCGCTGCCACCAGCAGAAATCTGAAGGAGCTGGTGGGTGTCATTGGAGGCAAGTACGCCTTTAAGAAGGGAGTGTTTGCCCTGTGCATTTCGCCACAACCCACTCCAAAGTACAGCACTGTTTGGTTTAATTTGAAGAATCATCATCATTATCATTTATATCCCACCTATTCCCAAAGCTTTAATAATTTCCAACGCATGCCTTCCATTGCTTCAATGGTTTTTGCAAGCAATCTGAAATGTCAGGAGAGGAAAAAGCAGAAATACTTTAAACAAGCAAATATAATCCCCAGAGTGTATACATGTGGGCATATTAGTTGCTGAGAAACCCGGAGTTTGGTTTCCGGAGTTCCAGTTTAAGCCCCCATTAAGAATTTTCTGTTTGGCCGTTTGCCTCGGTACAGCATAGAAATCTAATCATCATTGACTGTAAAGCCAGGTGGTTGAATGCTTTTTGGTTTGGAAGGAAAACTGGGCCACCCAAATGAGGTCCTGGTTTCTACATACTTGATGACTTCACTAGACATGTAGAAGCACTTAAGTGTTTAAGAGCAGAAGCATACAGTCTTGTGAGGGTTAAGTAAACGTTTCGATTCAGATCATGCAGTCGTGTCTGGTTCACAATTCTGAACGTGAAGCAGAATGCATTTCCTCCAACATTGCAGATGCCCAAAGTTGTCTTCCCAGTTGCAAAACAAGTGGTCTTTATACACACACATGTATAAACACATGTCTATTTCAAAGCACAACTTTTAAAATGTGCAGCTTTTAAAATGTACAACTTTTTCTAAATGCATTTCCTTCCCTAAACGCATACCTTTCCCAAAATGTGCATATTTTTAATCAACCACACCTTGCATTTATGGGTAAAAATTGGACAGTATTGGAAATTGGCACACCTTTGGCATTTTTTGCACAATTTGCATGTTTGACAGGGGTTTGTTAGGTGCTCAAAATGAACCACATTTGCAAATGGGAATGAAAATAAGGAGGAACGGTTAGTGAGCTGAAGTTCAGGGAATCTTGGTGAGCAAAAATATTATGAGCTTTCCATTCCTCCTTTCTGGCTAGGTCTCTGTGAGGAATCGGGTGGCTGTCCTAGAGGGTACTCTCCAGGGATCGTTCTCTAAGATTTGTATTAAGTGTGATTTCAGTCACTCAAGCCCATGGCATGATCTGATAGATTCATACAATATTGAAGAGTAATGAGACAAGAAGGAAGTAACCTGAAACTGGACATGAAAGAGAGAAAATGAGATAATTAATTTGCTCATCCTCCTAAGAGCTTATTGAAGCCACCCCAGAAAGTGGACCCTAGTCATGACGTTAGGTGAAACTGTCTTGAGTTGGTCCTTTCCCTCCTTCCTTCTGGGTTCAAAGCTCAACACAAGCCTTTGAAGGCAGTTCTTTTTCTGATAACTCAACAGAATACAGAGAAACAGAGAAACAAAGTGAGTCAGAAGGGGTCTCCCAGACCATCTAGTCTGACCCCCGGCTCCAGCCGGCTCCGCTCACGACATGCCTACCATGTTCCTGTCCAGTCTATCCTTGAACACCCTCACCAATGGGGCCTTAACCACCTCCTGCGGAAGCCCATTCCACACCCTCGGGGTCCTGACTGTCAGGAAGTACTTCCTGGCATCCTAATTGAACCTGGGTTCCCTAAGCTTGGCTCCATTGGAGCGCATCCTGCCCTCTGCAGGGACAAGCAGGCCTTGACCCACCTCTGTGTGACAATCTCTCATGTACCTGTATGTTCCCAACGAATTCCCTCAGAATCTCCTCTTCAGACTGGAGACCCACCTCAGTTTCACCTCACATGGCTTTCCCTGCAATCCAGCCACCATCCTTGTGGCCCTACGCTGCACTGATTCCAACCTGGCTACATCCTTCCTGTAATGTGGAGCCCAGAACTGAACGCAATACTCCAGTTGCGGGCGCACCAGAGTCGTACAGAACAGAGCAAACTCTAAATAGTCTTCTATGAAAGTTGAAGGGGAAGCCTCTGCCCATGCAAATATTTGAATCCAAGCTGGAACCATCCTTCCCTTGAAGTAAAACTTCTCATTTCACCTCTTGGAGAGCAAGATGGCATGAATGGCAAAGCCCCTCTGGCTGTGGAGTTTCTTCCTCCTAGTGCTCCTGCACTCAGTCAAGGATAGGGTCTCACACCTGCTCCCCCTCCCCTCCTGAAAACCCTTCCATCTCTTCCAAAGCAAGGCAATTTCTCATGCTCTTCCTGAGATACTTCACTAAGCAACCTTCAAAGACGACCACCCCTTCTCCTTGCACCTCCTCCTCCTCACCCAATGCCAAATCTATCTGAAGAGTCTGGAATCAGCCAGAAATGGGCCCACTCTATCAAAGCCTCATCTTTCTATAATCTGCACCAGGGATATTTCAGGAAGAAGGAAAGGGAAAGGGCTGCATGGTTTTTTTTTTTTTTTTTTTTTTTTTGGAAAATCCACAATTCATGATGCCACTTTATTTCATAGTCAACTCCTTGGTTGAAGCTCAACTGTTTGCAATACTCACCTTTGTGGTGAGTCTGGAGGGCAGTTTTGCAAATGTGCTTGTGAGCTTCAGAGCAAATGTTGTCTCTGGCACCAAATTCTCCTCTTTCCCTGGGACTTTAAACTTTCTCTTCTGGTGTGTGGCAGCTGTAGGAATTCCACCCGATCATTTCAGAACTCCCAAACTAAAGTTGGTCTTTGTAATTAAGAATACGTTTGCTACATTTATATGTCATCCTTGCTAAGAAGTTAAGTGATTCACAATTTAAAGAAAGGCTTAGAATTGATTAAATGATACAAAGAGAGACCAGCACAAGGAAGGAATATGAAATAAGCAATTTCAGGGGCAAATTTCTGCCTCAGAGCCATGACTGGAATTATTGTTTTTCTTTGCACCTGTCGAATTCAGCGGAATGGTTCAACGCCTGTCAAAATCTCAACACACAAGGCCTCCGTTCACCTGACTTTTGACAGATGTTGTAGGTGGCGCTGTATGAGGATCTATTCATATGCTGAATCATTCCAGGACTGGAAATATCCAGCCCGGATTGCCTCAGCTGCTAGGGCAGAAATGTGCAGAGCAGCGAAACCCCCTCCATGCGGATTCCAGCTTGTAGCCCCATCTCAGAGCTCCCTTTTGCACAAAAACCCAGGTGCTCTTTGGTGCACCTCTTCTCAAATCCACACATCCATGGTCTGCGTGTGCGCATGCTTAAAGAATATTCTTTTTTCCTCCAATTGAGTAAAACCTCCTTTTGTGCATTTTGTGAAAGGGCGCATGGTTTCATTCACGTCTTTCCCATGTGCACCTTGCTTTCCTTGTGAACTGCATTGCAAGCATGGAATGACGTGCTGCCCTCCAATCGGATTTAGGTTTGGTTATCGGCTGCAGGCGCTTGGTAGATTTCTGGTAAAAGCAAGCGAGCAAAAAGAATGCAATTCTCATGGGTCCCTACCCCGGAGAGTGTGGGCACCAGAAAAGAAGTCGGAGCAGCCCCACCCTTAATAGGGAGGCAACAGCAGCATTGGGTAAACAACTTGGCATATTCACACATCGCTGAAGCAAGTGAAACTCTCTCCCGGCTCGTGGCAGGCTGCCTGCTCCCTCTACTGGCCAGAAATTTTTGTTTGGCCTGATCTCTGCTGCCTCTCTCCCAGCACCTTTCCTTCAGAGACAAATCTTGGATGCGCTTCCACCAGGCAGGGCGCTTTTGCAGGCTGGCAAACTATCTCTGCTGTGTGCATTCAGCATCTCCCAGCTCCTTGCAGGGCCTCCCGCGATCCTCATTCTGCAACGAGAAGGCAAGGCTCATTATAATGTGGATGATGTGTGATGGATCCAGCAGCACTCCGAGAGGGTTTTGTCCCTGCACAGTTTCTAAAAGGCCGCCTTTGTGCTAAAATATGAATGTGGGTATTCGGAGGTTACTGGGGGCCCGGGGTGTGGCTACTGGCCTTTTACTAGCCCCAGCTTTTCTCCAGTGTGTTTTTGCCCATGTCACACTGCACACATGATCCTGACTTGCTTTCTTGCAAGCGCAGACCGTGGACATGGGATGCCGATTCGTAAAACACAAAGAACTGCCATCAAATTTTTGTGGGGCCCTTTGTAGCTCCTCGAATATTTTACCCAGGAGTGAACACTCCTATTTCAGGTGCAATTCAGTGCCAACAAGAGGAAAAACCACTGATCTAAAGAAAACTCATGTGCGATCCCTCAAAATTCTGCAGAAGAATTCCTGGAGCAAGAATCCGTTGTTCTTACTCTGACGTGTTGCAAGTTCTGGGGGCAGCTGGGTGCGCAAAGAGCCCTGTAAGCTTGTGCATTCACACATGCTGACAGCCTTCTTCTTTTAAACCCCTGTGGCTCTTTCGCCAATTTCGTAGAGAGTTTTCACATCATGTGACATTCGGTGGCAGCCTGACAGGACCCGGGCGTGTGTCGAGAGGAGAGCCAAATACGCACTGGGGATTACAAGGGTAAGTTCTCCTGCTTCCTCCAACTCCACCTCTTTGCCTCGGAACATCTCTGCGTCGTCCTTGTCCACTTGATTATTCTTTGCAACTTTGCTAATAGCTGACCAGATTTCTACTGTAGGGTAGCAGAGTGTATAATAACCTGCAATTATTGTCCATTTAGGCTCTCCCTTGGGTATTTTTTATTCCTGCCTGCACCAGTTCTCCATGTTGCCTTTTTGCTGATTTTACTACCACATTAATTACTGCTGAGAAAGGTGTAGTGGGTGGAGGGGAGGGGGGGGACACAGCATACTTGCACTGACCAACCTGCTATGAAAGGTTCACACCATCGCTCTTCTGCCTGACTTTTCTCCAATGTTTTGAAGGATTGAGTATTTACTTTAACACAAATTTTATTTTTATATTGGCCAACTCCGGAAGAAAAGGAAAAGCCAATGCACAGGGTTTAAAAGGTTCGTGGTTCCCCCAGTTCAGTCTGTTGGGGATGGCTGCTGGTTTGGACCCCCCTTTTGGAGAATGAAGTCCCCTGACGCATATAGGGAGGGGAATGTGAGAAGACCTGGGCTTGGACTAGCACTCTGCCCAGATATGCATTTCGTGTGATTTTGCAGGTTTGAATAGGCAGGGGGTGAGGGAGAGACACATCAGAAGAGGCGCTATGGCTAAGAGCCAGAGTGGTGCAGAGGGCTAGACTAGGACTTGGGAGATTTGGGTTCTGGTCCCCACTCAGAAACGTAGCTTGCTGAGTTGCTTTAGCAATTGCAGGCTCCCAGCATGAGCAACCTCTCAGGGTTGTTGTGAAAATAACACAGACTGGAGGATCATCAATGTCACCCTGGGATTCCTTGGAGGAAACAATACAAGCAAGATTGAAATGTAGCAAGCAAGCGAAAAATGCATACTTTGTGTGTGTGTGTGTGTGGGGGGGGAGTTGCTAATCAGGATGGGTAGGAAGCCTTTACTTTCTTTATGCCGTCAAAACAAACACACAAACAAGAAAGTCTGTGTGGATTTAATCTGTGGCAGAGCAGCAAAGAGCTGCTCATCCATCTCTCGTCCGAGGGCCCAACTAGAACAAGTTGTTGTCGCATCCCTGTGGTAAGGGAGGGGCTAACCAGATGAACCAGGCACCTCGTCTGCCACATTACCTAGGCATAATCCTATTCGAGGAGTGGTAGTTCCTCTATACACCTCCCGAGTCAGACCTCACCTGGAATGCTGTGGCCAGTTCTGGGCACCAAGATTTGAGAAAGATGCAGGAAAATTAGAAAGGGTCCAGTGAAGGGCAACAAAAATGATCCAGGGTTTGGAAACACTGCCCTGTGAGGAGGGACTGAGAGAACTGGGCATGTTCAGCCTAGGGAAGAGAAGACTGAGGGGGGACATGATATCTCTCTAGAAGTGCCTCCAAGGCTGGCACAAGGAGGAAGGTCAAGATCTCTTCTGACTGATGCCAGAGTGCAGGACATGGAATAATCAAGGCAAGTTGCGACAATCCTGATTCAGGCTGGACATCAGGAAGAGCTTCCTCACCCTCAGAGCAATGAGACAGTGGCTCCAGCTGCCTGGAGAGGTGGGGGGCTCTCCCACACTGGAGACATTCAAGGTGCAACTGGACAGCCCTCTGAGTGGGATGGCATGACTTTGTGTCCTGCAACAGCAGGGGTTGGACCTGATGGCATTCATGGCCCCTTCCAACTCTACTATTGTATGATTCTATGATTCTGTTCCCAAACTGATGGCCCATTCCAGAGAATTTCCAAACTGAATCTTGAGGAGTTCTCCAAATTCCTAGTTGCCATATACATTTAAAATGAAAAGGCCCTATTTCTGCCTCTCTTGCTCTAAAGAAGACCACCATTTCTTTTAAAATCTTGATTTTGCAACATTTATATGCCACTTCCCATTTTAAATAGCTCAGAGTGATCCACAGCATATTACAAATGGAATTCAGCCTTAAAAGCAAAGTAGTAGGTAGATATGTGGATGGGATAACAGTGAGTAACAAAGTCCACTTTTACAAAGCATCCGAACTACATCCTCCGGAGAGAAGTCTCTCTAGCGCCATCTTGCTCATGTGCTGCAGCCAGGTAGGACCCTGCAGAATGTGAAGATGTAGATTATTAGTAGGCCGTATCACACATTTTCCAATATTCTGCATTTTCTTTGAAATATTTTTACTAGAGGAATCCCAGCACTTTACGAGGGACAAGGGGAGAAGGGAATGCATGCCTGATGGAATATTTTTGCTGACCTCTATCTACCTGCCCACTACAATCAAGTTCTGAGGGCCTTCTCCTCTTGCCACCACCAAGGGAGGCTTGGAGGGTGGCAACAGGGAGAAGAGCCTTTCCATTGGCGGCCCCCAGTTATGGAACAAGCTCCCCAGTGAGGGCCACCTGGTGCCAACTTTACTATATTTTTGGAAGCAGGTAAAGACCGCCCTCTATTGGAGGGCATTTAATTAGTTCTTGGAGATCCGCTCCTTGTTAGACAGAATTTAACAGGTTTAGCAGGGTCTGAATGCATAATTTTTCTGTTTTATTTGCTTTTGTTTTGCTAAATTTTATGATGTTTAAATCTGTTCCAGTGGTATATTTGATACTGTTTTAAAATATACTTGTCTGGAGAGCTTCAGCAGTTGGGCAGTCCAGAAAATGAACAGAAGCAGAATGTCTGCCCAAGTATTTGTGCTTTTTTTCCTACCTAGAGTTTAAGAGGATTAGCTGAGGCCATTGGATTTGATGTGATGCTGAAGGCAGCCAAGTTATGCGGATCTCCACCACTGATAGACACAGATGGCCGCATAGGCCACTGAGGAGCTGCATGGAGACAACAAGGATGCATTCGTGGCGAGTTATGGGCCAGTTGTGGTGAGACCTTTGGCCAAGCTGGCGTGAGGAAGATGAGTTCACCCTTGCTCCATCAAATTCTCTTTTCAGAGGCAGGCACGCTCTTCTCAGGAAATCCACGATGCAAAATTCAGCAGACAAATGGGACACCTGCTCTGTCAAGTGTGACACGCCTGCCGCAAGGACTGTTTTCTCCTCTTGGACTCGCTCTGTATGTTCTGCCCCGTCTCTCTAAAGCAATCTTATGAATCATTGACGAAAAGACTTCTATTTTGGCATGAGATTTCCCAGTCAAGGAAGCCGTCCGTGTGTGTGTATTCCAAATTAGGTCTCCTGCTTAAAAATATATGTTAAGATTCCAAACAGGACATTTCATTTTCAGCTCGCAAACCCTACTCAGGTGACAAATAGTGCCTAGCAACAACCTCCATGGGTTTCATTTTTTTTTAACTAGTCTCACTGGGCAGAAGGAATGGTCATCCCTCTTGGATTGTTGAATATTTCTATCTGCTTAATGGTGCTTATATTTACCTACTGCCTTGCTTAGAGAAAGCTGCTTTGAGCATCCCCTCCTGTCTCTGTGTGTAACTATTTCAGCATCCTTCCCCCCACCCTCTGTGTGTGTATGTGTGTGTGTGTGTGTGTATTTCAGCATCTTTCCCCCCTCTCTCTCTGCTGCATAAGCAATTGACCAGTTCCACAGGCTAAGATTCTCACCCTCAAACTGCAATCATGTTGTTTTTATGCTCAATATACACTGGGGATGTATAAAAAGTTTGTTTCAGTTTGCAAATGACTTACACATGCCTGCTTAGCAAACAGAGGTGCATTTTCTTTTTTAAATCAATGTTCTCAAAGCCCAAACCTTGCCTCCATGCTCCAAAGAGGTAGCAGGTAGAAGATAAGTACTGAGCTGTCATTTGAAGAATCATAGCAATCTTGAATATTGATTGTTCACCTATTCCTACTGAGGAGATATGCATTCCAGTTCCACTTGAAAATCAAGTTTACTGGGCTGGTAATCCAGTCTAGAGGAATGGAATTCAACGTACAGCTTCCACACAAGATCGACTTTTCTCCAGTCATGCAGATTCCATGGACTTACAGACTTAAAAAACCCATAACTTTATGCAAATATAGTAATAAAAAAACATGGAATATTAAAAAAGAACAATTCACAAATATGCATTTTGCCCTAAGCTAAACCATGAAAATAAAAAGTTTGGAGAAATGTGTGCAACTATGCATTTGTTCAAATGCATATGAATATATTTGTGCAAATGCATACAAATGCATTTGTGCAAAATTCGATTCCGTCAGTGAGCAAAGAATGCACTGATAGGTGGCCAACTATGCCTGAAACACTGGTGAAAAAGGCTTTATCATGTCTGCGCATCTCTGAATGATTCTGCCAAACTGAGATCACAGGGTTGTTGATAGGATAAAATGGAAATAAGGATGACCATGTCAAGCATCTAGGGGTCCTTAAAGGAAATAAAAAATGTAATAATAGATAGATAAATATATGTTGGTGGTTATTCAGTGGTCTGGCATGGATGAGATCAACTCTTGAATAAGGATCTATGTGATGAATGTGATAGCTAAACCATCTCTGGATTCTTTTTGTGGAAGCTACCAGGGAGTAATAAGTAGCCTCGCTTCTCCTCTCAGCCCCACCTTGTCCACCATCCCTGCCTGCCTAACTCTTGAAGAGTGCAGTCTCCTGTGATTGCCAAGATGTGGTGGATTCCCATTCTGACCGACTGACCCAGGTCACATGAGCTACATGGAACATGGGCTACTGTGAAGGTAGGGATGGTGTATCAGCACAACTTCAGATTGTCACAGTTCTCCAAGTTCCTTCTCATCCTCATCATACAATGTTTGCAGTGCTTGAATGGAAAGTGTGTGTATTTGGGTGCACGTTTTTAAAGCCTGTACCCAAACACACACTTCCCCTCCCATTGACTAGTGCATGAATATCAATTCATGTCTTTAGACTGTCTTCCTAAATTTTCAAATACTTGCATTTTAATGCCATTGTGAGTTGCTTCACTTTCCCTCCTTCTGGGCAGACTCCTAAGTTCCAGAAAGACTTTTGCAATGCAGATATTTAGTAAGACTTCCCATTGAACAAGACAGTGTCGCACTAGCTAGCCTTCAAGCAAGATGGAAGAATAAACTTCTGTTTGTGGAACCTGACTGGAAGCTTCTCCTCAGTCCCTCCCTTTCGGGAGTGTCATAGCTCCAACTCCCCAATGCTTCCTCATGTGATCAAGGACTTGGTCCTGTAAAGGCTTTCCCTCATCTCCTTGACACCCATCCCTCCTCTTTCAAAACAGGCCTACTCTCATGGGAAAGCCCTAGATGGCTTGGGTCCTGGGTACCTGAAGGAACGCCTTCTTCCCTATGTGCCTTCTTCTTCTTCAATACATCCTACCTCACAGGGTTGTTGTGAGGGTAAAATGGGGAGAAGGTTTATAAGAGCCACCTCTGGTTTTCTTGCAGGAAAAAGTAGGATATGAATGTAATACATCAAATGAAATAAATACTTTTTGTTTACTGGAATTTATGCTAAGTACAACCACATGTACAAAGATTGGAAACCGCATATTGGGGATTACATGAGCAGAGCTGCCTGGAGCTGGGGGTCAGACTAGGTGACCCAGGAGGTCCCTTCTGACTTGCCTTTTTTTCCACATTTCTATGTACTGTTGCTTCTATATTTTACTATAAATTGATATTTATTATTGTACTTTATTACTGTATTATTGTACAGTTATCAATTGCTGTAAAATGCTCAGAGAGCTTTGGTTATTGGGTGGGAGAGAAATGAAATATCATCATAAACTGACGCTCAATCCAGACAAGACGGAGGTCCTGTTGGTTGGCTGATCGGGCTTCTGGGAAGGAGACCCTGACCTAGTCCTGTGTGGGGTTGCACTCCCTCTTAGGGACAAGGTCCACAGCTTGGGAGTGCTCCTCGACCTGGAGCTTTCACTGGAAGCTCAGGTGACAGCGGTGGCGAGGAGCGCTTTCTTTCAGCTTTGGCTGGTCCATCAGCTGCGTCCCTACCTGGAGAACGACTGCCTGGTGACGGTGACACACGCGCTGGTGACTTCCCGCCTTGACTTCTGCAACGCGCTCTACGTGGGGCTACCCTTGAAGAAGGTCCGGATACTTCAATTGGTGCAAAATAGAGCTGCCAGGTTGCTGACGGGGACTGGGCGTTATGTTCACATGACTCCAGTCCTCCGTCAGCTTCACTGGCTTCCCATTGAAGCCCGGGCCCAATTCAAGGTGTTGATTATGACCTATAAAGCCCTTAATGGCTTGGGTCCTGGTTACCTAAAGGAGCGCTTATGTCCATATGTGCCCGCCCACCCCTTGAGATCAGGAGAGGCCCTTCTCCGGGAACCCTCCGTGAAGGATATTAGGAGGGTAGGTACTCGGAGGAGGGCCTTCTCTGTGGTGGCGCCCAATCTATGGAATGTGCTCCCCAGAGAGGTCCGCCTGGCGCCATTGTTATTTGATTTTTGGCGCCAGGCGAAGACTTTTTTATTTAAATGTTATTTTAATAGCTAATATTATTTATGTATTTTACATCTTTGGCCAGGATGTCTCCAATTATATTGTTTTTATATTGTCATTATTTATTTATTGTTGTGAGCCTCCCTGAGGCTTCGGCGAATGGGGCGGCATAGAAGCTTTCTAAATAAATAAATAAATAAATAAATAAATAAATAAATAAATATCATCATCGTAATCATCACTCTTATGCATGTTACCTGAAGGAGCACCTCCTTCTCTATGTGCTGGACCGCCCCTTGAGATCTGAGGCAGAGATCCTTCTCTGGAAGCCCACCTTGGAGGAGAGCAGAAGGGTGGCTACCTGGAGAAGGGCCTTCTCTGTGGTGGCCCCCCAATTGTGGAATACACTCCCCAGAGAGGTTCGCCTGGTGCTGTCACTTTATTCTTTTTGGCATCAGATGAAAACCTTTTTATTTTCCCAAACTTTTGACATTTCATTGGTTTTATCTTTGTTTTTATCATTAATGGTTGGAGGTTGTGTGTTGTTTATTGGTATCTTGTTGTTCTGTTTGTTTGTTTTTTGTGAGCCATCCAGACACTCTGGTATTGGACGGCATATAAACACTTTAAATAAATAAATAATCAATCAATCAATCAATCAATCAATCAATCAATCCCAGTGAGAGCCAGTGTGGTATAGTGGTTAAGAGCATGGGACTGGGACTCAGACAATCCGGGTTCCAGTCCCCGCTCAGCCGTGGAGCCAACTGGGTGACTTTGGGCCAGTCACAGACTCTCAGCCCAACCTACCTCTCAGGGTTGTTGTTGTGGGGATAAGATGGGGGAGAATGATGTAAGCTGCCTTGAGCCCTTTGTAGGAAAAAGGCAGGATATAAATTGAAAAATAAATAAATGAATGAATGATCTTGAAGGAGCTTCAAAGGTTTCTCCCCCTTCCCTCCATTCCTGCTTTTCAGAATCCGATGATGTTTCTCCCTGAAGAGTCTGCAAGGAGCACATTCCTGGCTCACCCCCTACATCAGGCTCAGCCATATTTAACCCCCCCCCCCACAAAGTGCACATTCATGTTTGGGGTCTCTGAATGGCGCAGATCTGGATGCTGAACAAACCAGCATGCAATTCAAGTACATCCCACCGTGAAACGGGAGAACTTTGGAAGAACCAGCCAAGGAGTGAGTGGCCACACTCACCTCTGATAACTTCTACTAGCATGATCAAAAGCCTCCACATTTCTCAAGTCTTTTGCCATACGAAGAACTGCAGCACCTTTTCAGATTCTGGTTTCAATAAAATGCCTGTGGCAGATCTACTTACAGTCCTGGGCTAGCAAGCTTTTGCAGCCTGGCCCCCTGTGAAGTGGCAAACCCCAGCTGCATCTCCCAGCAAATGCAGGATTGCTTTTATATTTTTGAGTTATAAGAAGCAAAGCATCCACTGATATATATGGGGCCCTCTATTTATTTTAGCCACTTTTTATGTGGCTGATGGTGTGATGAGTAACATTTCTTTCTTGATAGGGAATAAAATAGGGTGGATGAAAGTTAAATCAAAGGCAGCTGCAGTCTCAGAAGGACAGCATATATCAAGGAAGGAAATGCTCACACTAGAAAAAGAAGCTCTTTTGTTTTCTGGTGGTCTGTGAAAACATTAGACCACGACACGGCATTGTCTGTAATAAGGCTGAACAAAGGTTGCTTTTAAAATGCTTCTGTGGATGTATTCAGGGAGGGTTTCTCGTGGGGTTTGTTCTAAATGCCCTGGTTAAATACGGGGGGGTGGGTGTTGGTGTTAGGCAAGAAGGAAAACCAGATCTCCCCTTGTTATCATGAGCATTTTGCTATGCCAGCGCTTGTGTTCTGCAATCATAGAAACACACAAACAGAGCAAGTCAAAAGGGGTCTCCCGGGCCATCTAGTCTGACCCCCGGCTCCAGCCGGCTCCACTCGCGACGTGCCCACCATGTGCACGTCCAGCCTATCTTTGAACACGACAGCTCTGTGGACAGTGTTCATGGCTTTCGATGGGGCAACGCACCACTGAATGTGGAAACTGAGCTCTCTGTGCTGAAAGTGATGTGAGGTTTGGATTGCCCAGTGCTAATCAAATCCATACGATCATTTGAAGGGATGGAGAAGACTCCCAAGAGTCCCTTAGACTGCAAGGAGATCATATCAGTCTATCCTAAAGGGAATCAACCCTGGCTGTTTTTTTAGAAAGTCAGATACCGAAGATGAAACTCAAATACTTTGGCCACCTAATGAGAAGGAAGGACTCATTGGAGAAGATCTTGATGCTGGGAATGATTGACAGCAAAAGGAGAAGGGGATGGCAGAGGATGAGGTGGCTGGACGGGGTCACTGGGGCGGTGGGTGTGGAGTTGGGTGGACTCCAAGGGACGGTGAAGGACAGGAGAGCCTGGAGGAGTGTTGAACTGAATGTTGAACAGTCTTCTGAGCCCAGGAACAATAAAATAAAAGAGAGCCAGTGTGGTGTAGTGGTTAAGAGCCTGGGACTGGGACTCAGAGGATCTGGGTTCGAGTCCCCACTCAGCCATGGAGCCAACTGGGTGACTTTGGGCCTGTCACAGACTCTCAGCCCAACCTACCTCACAGAGTTGTTGTTGTGGGGGTAAGATGGAGGAGGAGAATGATGTAAGCTGCCTTGAGCCCCTTTTAAGAAAAAGGCAGGATATAAATCCAAAAATAAATAAAAATAAAATAAATAAATAAAATAGCTAGTGGGGAGATACAAATTCAGAGGTGTGTGATTTGATCTGCATGTCAGATCGTGTGCAGATTCCAGACAGTGTGAATGGCGCAGTAATGATTATATGAAAGGGTCTGGCCAAAGAGATGTGGGCTTATGAGCGTCTCCTTGTGCTAAGTTTAGTGTATGGACCAACCCTCAGCCTCGTACGCACATCTGTGCATGCACACACGTGTGTGCAACACAGTTCTAGTAACCAAGCAGCACAGTGTGTTCCGCCTTCTATGGAATTTTGCAAATATTGTCCACAACCCAAAGATGAAGTCTTTCTTCACATGATATGATCTATTGCCTCTGTTCTGTCCCCCTGCCTGCTTTCCAGCCCTACTCTGCCACTTCCCGCAACCCACATAGCTGCGATATTTCTGGTTGTGCTTCTATTACAATCACGATCAAAACCTTTGATATATGGAAATATTTGCTTTACACAAACGCATCTGTTACCTTAACATAAATGGCGAATTTCCCCTAATGTTCTTTGCCTAATAAATGGTTCGATGGGAGCATGAGAGCCCAAACTATGTGGGGGGAATGCAGTAATTTCTCTTTAACATGCAGGAATTCTGAATGCACGTAAACGCATGCCAAATTTTATGGCGTCTAAATCTGAATAATTGTATTTCTGTGCCATGCATCTGGGAAGATAATAAAGCCACAAAACAATTTAATGAAATATATAAAAAATCAAATGACATTGCTAAATATTATAATATGCGGAAAATATATTTTGCATATTGTCACCTAATCTTTCATCCTGTGTGCTAACAATAAGGGAGCCATAATTGAAAGTCTTATTATCCATCTCAGTAAATTGAGCACAAATTTACCTTGTTTCTTTTTTTCTTTGTGTGTGGGCAAATGTAAAAAGGGAAATTTATTTTATTGTTTTATGTTGGTGACATATTTTCCCCATAATAACGAAGGGAACCAACATAAGTCTTTCCCTTGTCAAATTATGCTTTATGCCACCTTATCATAATGCTTCTCGGCTTGACACTTAATGAGAGGTAAGTCTCCAATGGGATGCAGGGCCTTGGCTTTGCAGGATGAAAAAGGGAATTCAAAATCACATACGGACAAGGTTTCTGCTCTGTTCTGCTCTGGTTTGGTTGGATTGTTTGAGAATGACAATCAGGGACAACACAGAGTCCAACTGGTATACAATTCAGGAAAAGTGGATAGTTGGAAGTCCAGCCAGCCTTGGTGCATCACAGGGTTCAGTGGATATTTTGCTTTGGACAGTTTTTGATAAGAATTTCCCAAAGTTCACCTTTTCCTATTCATTTACTTAAAACATTTTTACCCCATCTTTACCCAAAATGAGTCTCAAGATGGCTCCCAAACAATAAGACAGCTCACAAACAATATTTGGGGCCAAAAAAACCAAATAAAAAACAAAACAAAACAAAAAACACTTTGGATTAAAAAAAATCTAAATATGGAAGAAACCAAAACTGTCTGGTGTATCCATCCTGGGCCAGGGTTGTGAGTGATTAAATCTTGGAAGACTAACTTTGAATCCATGTATATGGCAGAGAGGTACAACATGGTCTTCTCCATGCTGAAAAAAGCTCTACGGCTGAATTTAGAACTTGCTGGAAATAAGTCAGAAAACTGCTTCAGATAAAAGCTTTGATCAGAACTGACCAACATTCACAAATTTCTCAGTATCTGGCAAGGAATGCAATTGTGCTTCAAAACATTAAATATGAGAGAAAGTTGGGATATAATAGAATCTGTTCCACGTACATTCATGGAATCTCAGGTGGCAGTTACCCCCCCCCCCTTCGGTCATCATGGGACTGGATTTTGTGCAAATCCATTCATAAGCAAAGTTGCAAATCCCCCAGAACACACACATCCCTCCCATGTAAATCCCTGGAAAATGTGTATTTTGGCACTTCAGTCCATGGGGAAAATATACTTTTTGTTTTGCTATGACGATGCTACGCACACACACAAGATATAGGTGATGTAGATGTATAGATATCGATTATATGGGTATACCAGATGTTTGCAAAATCCATGCAACTTAAGAAAAGCCAATGCACTCTGCAAACCATGGGCTGGATCCTTAGAAATTTGAATTCTACTCCATGCTCACAATATCCTTATCGCCAAGCTCCTCAAAACAGGAACATTTCTTATCTACCCTCTCTGCACCCTCATGGTATTTCTGTACTGACACCAGAGAATGAGTCCAAGGAGTTAAAATAGACTAGCGGATTTGTGGTACGATCAGGCTTCTGACTGACAGATTTGCAGGGGGGGAAAGAGGCGTTTGCCCTCTCCTGGAAGGCAAGACAGGTCTGTCCGATGGGGCTGTCCAAGAGCCGCGTGGCGCGCAGTATATAACTCTGGGCAGAGAGGGAGGGGGATCAGCCGGGGAAGGAGCATCAGAGCAAACTTTTGTTGTCAGTTACGGCTGGCACTTCATGAAACCGCAGTCGTAGATAAGAAATATGTGACATTCTAATAGGAAGTAATTTACCCAAGGATGCGTTCGTGCCTTGAAGTGCCGTCTACATTTTGTCTCCGAAAACTTTTCATGAGTGTCTGCAGTAGAGTCGCTGCTGTTTGGCTTTGGATTTGCCATTGGCCTACAGTATAACTTTAGTATACCCTGCTTTTCTTCCCCCGTCAAGAACCCAAGGTGGCTTCCGTATCCTCCTTCCCTCTCTTTTATCCTCCCAACAACCCTGTGAGGTAGGTTAGGCTGAGAGGCCCAAAGTCACACAGTGGCTGGATGGGGTCTAGAACCCACATCTCCCGAGTCCAGCACCGGGCTGTAAGTGATGGAGAGTCTGAAAAGTATTGAAGAAGAGGAAATAATAGCAATCAACTTTATTGGTTCTTGCTTAGATAGGGCAGTCTATTTGCCCATGTAACCACTGAGTACATGGCACAAATAATAATGAAAGTCTGTACTATTTTTTTTAAGTCTTTCACTTCATTTATGAAAGGTGCAAAAGTATGTCTATCCCTTTGGCAATGCCAAGAAGCTGTCGCTGAAATGTATCCCTCCAAAAGAGGGACCCATTGCATCTACTTCTGCTTTTTAAATGTGCAGCTGCTCTTCTAATGTTTACTCCCTTTCTGCTAGTCCAGTTGCTGATCTCTTAAAACTGACATAGAGACTGAAATTTGAATTGTTATTAAATCACATCCAGAAATGATACGACGATTAGTTTGTTTTGACTAATGAGTGCCATTTCTGATGGGTCTGTTCCATCAAATGATGTCATGATGAAATCTTAGATCTAGAGCAAAGAAAGCCTGTTCTGACTGCATTCATCAGCCATGAGGCAGAAAGCTCCTGGAAGGCTATTCCCAGGGACAGCATCACAAGAGAAACACTTGTCTGGTCTTCTTCTCTAGCTAGACAATGAACACTGGCAAGAATCTTGTTTTCCTTTTGCCTGCCAGAAAGCCAGTTGCTCTTGAATTACACCACCAAAATAAGAAGTCTACTCTGGTGTTTGGGTTCTTTTCTGGATATACTGGTTCAATCTATTGGAAGCTGCCTTGAAGATCTTTCCACTGAACATCTGTCTTCTAAGATGGCCTTCATATGGTGCCTTGACAGATTCTAGATGGTGATACAACTTTCTGAAGTTCCAACTCTGGACCTTATTAACGCAATCCATGGTTAGAGCTGGCATTCCAAACTAACTCAGAGCATCTTCCCTCCTCCCAGAAGCCTGCATGGAAAGATGCACCCCAGGCTGCAAGAGCAACCTCAGAGATGATGTTTTGTGGGCATGGAAGGGAGTGGGAAGGGGAAAGGGAGCTGTCTCTACCAAGCGTAGTGTTCTGGGGGCACCTCAGCCTCCTCTCCTTATATGCCAGGGCAAAAGGTCTGGCTGACTAAGATCAGCGAGTGAGGGGTCTTGCAGGGCCAGGGAAAGGTGTGGCAAGAGAGTACCCTCTGCAAAAGTGTGTACAAATTCCCAAATTTCCACTTGCATTCACAAGTCGTACATTTTTCAGGTGGTGCATTTTCAGTTGCAATTCCTGAAGAAGGCAGAGTTTTGTGCCACTCAGCCACCCACCCCTTCTGCCTTCCATAGGATGCAGGTAACCCCAGGTTTTGCGGGGTGGGAGGACCCTCAGTGGATTGCACAGTCGATCCCTCAACGCAATAAGTACTCTGATGTGTGTCGGTAGAGATGTTGGTGTGCACCACACCAGAGGCAGAAGACCAGCATTTGAAACTATGAAAAATTCATTCCAGCTTGCAAATCACTCCAAAATGCTTCATTCAGAACCCTAAGCATGGCAAGAGAGCACCCTCTCCAGAAGTGGGTGCAAATTCTCAAATTTCCACTTGCATTCACAAGACGTACACTCAAAACGCACCACCTGAAAAATGTACAACTTCTGAAGAAGGCGCTTTTGTCCCATCCAGCCAAGCAAAGTGGATTTCAGAGCAAAACAGGAGTGAGCAGAACCTTTAATTAAAGGAGCGCTAACATCACTGATTCTCATTTCGTTAGTTAGAACCCCCAGAAGTTTGTCTGTTTTTATAACCAAATGCACAGCACTGGTGGGGTAGTTCCCTGTCATATGTAGACTACACCCGGAAATAGCTCAGCAAATTTCTTCACCGAACCCTTCTCCCTGCATGGCATCCTCTTGCCAATAGCTCCATGTAGTCGCAGTGGTTCTGGGCTAAATAGCTTACCCAAGTGCTACAGGCACGAATGGGAAGGGACCTAGACTGCAATTCTTGTCTGGCTTGGATTTTGGATGCAAAGCATCTGGCAGCTTCAAACCATCTGCCACATCTTTCTTTCCTTGATTTAGCTCTGGAAATCAGCCCCAGTTTGGAATCGAAATCAATCAATCTGCATGGCTTTTCCTGAGCCACACAGATGGTACAGTCTTGCGCTCTACTTGTGGTTCTTTTACTTTCCCTAATTTTACACACAATTAGCACATGCACACAATTGAAAATGATTATTTCTCCCATAGGTTAAAGGAAGAAAGCGCACATTGGTGGGGGATTTGCATATTTTGGGGGGCAACTGTGAATTTTTGCAGAGGGCAATTTGCATGAACACATGCAATTCAGTTCCAGCAATGAGTGGATGATGGAATTAAGGGCACCGGAGCATCCATCAAACACAGACAGAAAGGATTCCAGGACTTCTGTACGTTGTTAATTTATGACACCTTGAAATATGAAACAGGAGGTTGGGCTTGTAATGGCTTCATAGGGCTCCTCCAGCTTTCCCACTGTTCTGCTCTGCTCTTTCTGTGCAATGTAACAGACCGAGTATTTCAGATTTGGAAGTGTGTCTGTGGTTTGTTGTTACTTGGAGAACCCACCTTTCTGCCATGGATACTGTCTAAAATGCCCAGGCTGCTGCTAACAGGGTAAGTCGATGCCACTGAAGGTTGTAATAAGCACTTGGTACCTTTTTCCATGAGAAAACTCTTGTCAACAAAAGCTTCAGGTAACCCTCAAATCCCATGATGGGGCAGCTTATTACATTTCGTTGAGCAGGTTTGTCACCTGGGCAAATGAAAAGGAAAAAGATCCTTGCACGATGATCAATGAATTTTGTGAGCCACCCGGAGACTCTTGTGCGGTACAGACATGGAATTCATGAAAAGATGTGAGGATATAATCCAACTGGTAGATCCACCTCCAATCACTGAAGTGTCTGAGAATCCTGAGCCCTTCCAGGTTGCTGCCCACAGGTCAGGAGAAGCAACAGAGATTTTTCTTTCCATTCTGTTTTTGCAATCCTCATCCTCTTTCCTTCCATTTTATTATTTATTTTATTGTTTCTCCTTTTTTGCTGGATTAAATCCATGGCATCCAAATCCATCTAGCAGAGTTGTGCTTCAGGACCTGGAGCTTCAGCGGCAGCACCTCAGCTGTTCTTCTCCCAGTCTTCTCTCTTTCTTCTCCCAGCCTTTCTTCTCATCACACCCACCAGCATGTCCCCTTCCTTTTGGCCTCAGGTGGGGAAACCCACCTGACTTCTGCCTCTGCCCACAGTGGAGGAAAGATACAGCATCCTAAAACAACCAAAGGATGTGGAGGGACTGCAGGTCTTCTGTAAATTATAGGATGCACTACTTAAAGAACCAGTTAAGGCGGTGGCTGGAGTACTGGAGTAAGAGCAAAGATGCCCTTGGGCTAAGGAAATAATTTTAAGTCAGTAAATACATAAATATTCCTCAACCTAATTTTTCTCACAAGGAAGATTGAGGACCAAGCACGAGAGAGGCACGCATGCCACCCTGAGCTCAGGAATAAAATGTCATCCATAAAATAATGCCGCAAGGTGTGGTGATGGGCAATCACTTTCTAAAAAAGCGTTGCAAACGTGATTAGGCAGATTCATCGTTCTGTCAACAGCTATTAGTAATGATCTCTAGATAGAACCTCTGCTTGCAAAGGCTGCAGAGGATGAAATATCAGGTGCTGAGTCCCAACAGGGAAAGGGCTGTCACATGAAATGTGCAAAGCAGATTGAGTTTTACCGTTGTCGCATCTGCTCCAGTATTGTCAGCAGCATCTGGCTGTGGCTCTCCAAGGTACCTGGAGTGTTCCCTGCAGGCCTGGTCCAGTCAAGGATTGAAGGATGCTCGGGATGAAGCAAGGTGGTCGTCTCAAGGATGACATACAGTGTGCTGAATGCAGGGGTGAACGTAAAGAGGGTGCTCACCGGGAGAAGGGCCTTTTGCGTGGTGGCACCCCAGTCATGGCATGAGCTCCCCAAAGGGGAACACCTGGTACCTGCTCCCTATTCTTTTGGGAGTCAGGTGGATTTTTGTTATTCTCGCAATGTTTAAGCAGTTAGCTTGGTAAATCGTCGTTTTAATGCTTTTTAAAATTTTGCATTGCTCATGTACCCCTGCACTGATTTGATTGCCATTGCTGTGTTTTTACTGCTTTACTGTTTTATTATTTCATAGGTTGTTTCCGTATGTTTTCGCTTTTTTTAACTGCCCAGAGAGCCTTTTGCTATTGGGCGATATAAAAAAGGAAGGAAGGAAGGACGGACGGAGGGACGGAAGCAGAATATGAAGAAGCAAGCAAACCTTACAGTCACCTTACCTGTGACCTTAACGGTTCCCTCAGTAGGCCATGTTCCATGAGTATCCAAAATTGCCCACATGAATTCCCCTCTCCAAGCAGAGAACAAAAGACAACTCTCCTTCCTCTCTCCCCTGTTTCAGAGGCTGTCAGTACTCAGAGGCTCTAACCTTCCTTCCAGGGAGGGATGAAAGTGCTTCAATCCATGGAATGCGCTCCCCAGAGAGGTCCGCCTGGCGCCGTCATTATTTGTTTTTCGGTGCCAGGCGAAGACCTTTTTATTCAAATGCTATTTTAATTGTTAATATTATTTGTTTATTTTATTTTTCGGGCCAGGTCGACTCATATTATCTTGTTTTATACTGTTCTTATTTATTTATTATTGTGAGCCGCCCCGAGGCTTCGGCGAATGGGGCGGCATAGAAGCCTTCTAAATAAATAGATAAAAATAAATAAAGGGCTATGCTTTGGGAAAGTGGCTGAAGACAGCTGTCTATGGTGCTCCTCCTAACAAGCTGAAAGCCCTGAAGCCTTGGCATGGCCATTAAGATTATCCTCAATTTCAGACACCGGAAAAGTTCACTGCGTTACCAGTTGAAGCTCCCAAGCCTCATCACTACTGTATCCCAAGAACTGCCCTTCCCAGAACCGGCTGGAGAAGCTGGGGCTTCGGCTTAGGACCTCCTGCATGCGAAGCAGGTCCCCCACCACTGGGCTGCATGTCCAGGTGGCGACACTCAGCTCTCTTTCTCCGTGAGGTCGGAATGAGGAGAAGCAGAGCACATTCTGAGCTGGGGCCTGGGCTCTGGCTTGGAGGAGAGAGAATTACTGGAAGTGGAATTCCGATAAGGCAGAATGGAAGGTCCCAAGGGTGGCATTCGCATTGTTTGCCTGTTCTGGATTGCGTTCTGTGCCCTCAGTATGAGCAGGCCCATCGCTTGTTCCTGGATCTGTCCTTGCTGCTGAGGATCCAGAAGCAGCCAGAACCGACTTTGGTTGGTATGTCAACTGTGCTGATTCCTGGATGAGGAGAACAGTGATCCACACACCGAGAGCTTCATGCTTAAGTACCTTATTTATTTATTTATTTATTTATTAGTACATTTCTATGCCGCCCCTTGCTGAAGCCTCGGGGCGGCTTACTACACAATAAAATACGATAAAATACAAAACTTACAATATAAAATTAAAATTAACAATATAAAATAAATAAAAAATATAAAATATAAAAATATATTTTTAGTTTTTATTTTTTTATATCAATCCATCCATCCATCCATCCATCCGCTTTTTCTTAACCCTGCCCCATTAGCAATAAGACTCTCATAATATGCTCTGAGTGGGGCTGCCCAGCTCGGAAGCTGCACCTAGTGCTCCACCAGGCAGTCTCCCGGGAATTCTGCTATGCCCGCTGTGCCCTGGCTACTTGGCTGGATACCAAGTCCCATTCCAAATGGTTTCATGGTCCTACGAGGCCCTCGACACCTTGGGGCTAGAACGCCTGCCAGATCCTCATGTATGGCCAACTAGCCTTTCCATTAGTCGAAGGAGGCCTTGCCGGCCACTCCACAATGAACGTAGAGGAGCTGCATGGTGCCAAAATGGCACTGCTCTTCGGTAGCAGCACCAGCTCTTGGGGAAAGGACCCTCCTCCAATTCTGGGGGCAGGTGAGGGAGCATCTTTCAGGTGCACTTTCTCACCCAGGTTCCCCCTGGCCTCCTCACTTTACCCATCTTGTTCCATTTAACTCTTCCGGTACTGCAGGGCGGTGGTGTTGTTGTCCTTGTTGTAATTTGATTTTTCTTAATTGTATTTGAAATATGTGCTCACATATTTAAAATATGTACTTGTGTGTGTGTGTGTTTGTGTGTATATATATACATGTGCAAACCACTTAGGGATCTTATTAGTCATAGACAAAGGCTATAAATAGATGAACTAATTAAAGAAGGATTATGTGCCCAGAAGCATCTCAGAAGCATGGAACCCACGAGGAGCTCATTCAATGTTGGTTCGGAGGATTGCAGGCATTCCATTGGGCATGAGAGTTCTGCAGTCAAGGACTGCCTCCATGCCTCTGCCGTCTTTCCACCCTGTTTGCCTTTATCGATGCCCTTTACCCTTGGTTGTGTGAAGGAAGGCTGAGGGGGTTCTGGGGTCCTTCTGAGGTTCTTAATATCCTGAGAGAACCTCACTCATGCCTGCCAAAGAATGCACCACGCGCCGACTCCTGTCCTGAAGATCATCTTGCTGCTCTGGAAGATCCACCAATGTGGACAGAATGTTCCCAGCTTTGAGAGCTGCACAGGGACTGTGCTTCAGGCTTAGACTCCCACTCCTGACCTTGAAACACATTTCTGAGGTCAGAGCTGGTCTTTGGACTTATCCTAGGGCCATTTGGACAGCATCAGGATTGTGTCATGAGACCTCCCCCCCCCCCCAAAGCCGGACTCCTGTCCCTCAAAACGGAGCTTTGATATGGAATGAGTGTTTCAGAGCCTGGAATTCAGATGCAGGCCTTGTGTCCCATTGACTCCTCCCACTCTGAGCTGGGGGGGGTGGGTGGGTGGGTGCAGGGACTGTCTCTGATGATGAGCCATAAGTGGGCCATCACCAGAGGCCAGAGAAACAGGTTCCAGTTGGAGTAATTATGATTTTAAAGTTGTTTAGCCACATCCAGAGAAGTGAACACTCCTCTGCAACAGCTCTCAAGTTCTTTTAAGATTTATTGATCGTACCTGGTAAACAAAAGCAAGGGAAAGAAGAGAGAGAGAGAGAGAGCAAGAAAGAGAGAGATTTGCATATGAGAATGATAGCCCATAATTGTTTTTGTTTTGCGGTAAGGAAGGGAAGCAGTTGCATGTGAGGGAGGGGTGAAAAGAAGAATTGTATTTGCTTTGAACTCCCTGGAACAAAGTTCCTTTTGTATTTAATAAAAGGCATTGCTATGGAAATGAATTAGTTTACATTTAATATGCGACAGTTCGGAGTTAGGGCTATTAACCTACTTTGCACTCTCTTTTAACGGAAATAAATTGTGGTTGTATTTGCATGAGTTTGGTCAACCAGATTTGATTGGAGTACAAATAGGCTGTGACAGGATGAGAAATGAATTCGTTTTGGGGGAGAAGGGAGAATCCACTGGATGAATCCACCAAAATTTGAAGGGCTTGCTTGACTTCCTTCCTTCCTTCCTTCCTTCCTTCCTTCCTTCCTTCCTTCCTTCCTTCCTCTGACAGCTTCTTTGCTCTGAGAGATGACATGTGACTTTGTGGAGTTGGGGAAAGAGCATTCAGTCAGCATGTGATCTCTCTCCTCCGTACTTACAAAGTCTTGCTGGTCCTGGAATGGGCTTCATTGAGGTTCCTTCCAGTGTGACCCATCTCCCCAGCCCTCCTCCAAAGCTTGGCCATGTGGAAGACACAGGCAGCAGCAAAGGACTCATTCCCATGTGGGAAATGCCTCATAATACTTCATTATTCTTTGTCTTAGATCCTGGTACTTGTATTTTCACAAATGTGAGCTCTTGTCTGTTAAAAAACAGACTAAAACAGCACTTGGGCTGTTTCAAGCCTGCACATGAAGGGCCAGAATGTTGGAACAAGGATGGCATTCCATGCAAAGTCAGACACGCTCAAGGAGGCCCAGGAAAAACACGGTAGGCCCGTGCACCGGCAGGCCAAGAGGATACTGGTAGCAAACCGCCAGAGCTCCAGAGCATCTTCAGGCAGGCCAAAAAGCACCAAGGGCCTTTCTGCGCCAACCGTGGCTCATCGTATGTGCAACTGTCGACCTTTGTGGAGCTGCTCAGACAATGCCCAGCCCTGCAGCAGCTCCATGAAGTGACAATGCAGAACTCTGGCCCAGCGATGGGGGCAGTTTGAAAACTGTACTTTATACTGTATTTTTATACTTATTTTATACTGTATTTTTGTAATTTTAATTTAATGTTTATATTTTTGATTTATAATTATTTTAACTTATTGTTAAATAAATGAGGCTTCGGCGAAAGGGGCAGCATAAAAACGTTTTAATAAAATAATAAATAAATAAATAAATAAAAACTTGGGGGCTCTGGAACTCTTATTCCAGGCAAGGGCCAGCCCCGGCCACATTTTCAATGTTAAAAAGAGCATTAAAACAGGCACTTTGGTCCACACCTGTGAATTAGGGTTGAATCAAGGGGTAGGGGGTCATGTGTCCCACTCCTCATGTGAAAATCAGCAACGATTTCCATTCACTGACTTTTGAGGAGCTGCATCTAATGGAGGACATTGCCCAGCCTCTGTCGGGATAATTCTCAGTCAGTTATCTTGCTGGGCTCAATCTGATTCAGCATATTATGTATTTATAAGATTTGTGTTCCACCTTTTTCTTGCAAAGAACTCAAAGTGGCTTACATTATTCTCCTCTTGCTGCTCACAATCTTATCCCCACAACAACAACCCTGTGAGGTAGGTTGGGCTGAGAGCCTGTGACTGGCCCAGAGTCACCCAGTCGGCTCCATGGCCGAGCGGGGACTCGAACCCAGATTGCCTGAGTCCCAGTCCCGTGCTCTTCACCACTACGCCACACTGGCTCTCCACCCATTTAGCAATCTATTGTGATTCTGTTATGTCTGACCGGCTGGGATGTCTTCAGGAAGAGGAAGGTGGGCTCTAGGAGATTCACTGTTGGCCAGCCATGCAACAAATCTCCAAAATTGGGCATATCCTTGCTCCCAAAGGAGACCTCTTCCCTCAGTGGTTTATCCCTTCCCCAGTCATTTGTCACCCTTCTGCCAGTTCTCGTGTCGCTCATGTAATGTAGGCAGCCAAAAACCAGTGAGCCTCTTCCCTTTATGTCCAGGATTCCGGGAAGATTACAAAACAGCCCTGTGCCGAGGAGCGAATGGCTGCTGATGCAGTTTTACGAGGACCACGGACTGCAGCTGATTTGGATCCTCAAGAATGTAATAAGCCCAAATGCTTGAAACAGCAGTGCCTTCCGCTACAGCAATACCTGCAAACGTTTGGAGGTTTATCCTCTGTGGCTATAATTCACAGCCTATCTGTTTACCTCTGGTGCAGATGGTTCCTTTTGGCCAGCTATAATGCTGTATTTCCATTTCTCATGCCCCCCCCCATCCCACATCTCCTCTAAGTCCATTGTAGTAAATATGAACATGGATATAGCCATATGAGCTCAGATATTGCCAACTGAATAAATATTTGCTGAGATCAATGAATTCCACCCCCTTTCGCACACATGCACACAAAAGCATCACGATATTTTACTGCAACCACTCAAACAGAAAAAGATATATTTAACCACGGGGGAAGTAGCCCTTTCCTGTTGCATAGAATCATTGCAGCGTGTATATCTGAGGAGCGCAGCACAGCAGAATCCTCATGGACATGCAACCGGCGCCTTGAAAGGCTGGTGCTTCGCAGTGCAGGCGGATGCATTCCAGAGCGAGTCTTAAGCAAATGCCCACAGAGGGGACTCCCAAAGCTCATCAGGCCCAACTCTGCCTAAGATGACAAGACACCTGACAACCACGCGTGTGCTATAGTATGTAATTCTCCTGTTTTCACCCTGGTGGGGGGATTTCCTTCCCCCATGGCATGCTCAGGTAGTTGCCCAGAGGATTCATTCCACATGGTTTGGGATTATGAACATTCAACCCAGTAAGTCTGGAACAGAAACTCAGTAGGGCCCATTGCAATCGGTTTGCCAAGGATGTGGATGCTACGATTTCTCCCCTCAGGGATGACGGAGATAAGCCAGTTGGGGGACCAAGGCACCTTCTGTCTTGGTCTCATGATATCAGGTTGCATTGCAGCGCAGCGCCACAAGGTTGGTGGCCGGATTGCAGGGAAAGCCGTATGAGGCGAGACTGAGGGAACTGGGTCTCTTCAGCCTGGAGAAGAGGAGACTCCCAGGGGATCTGTTGGCGACATGCAGGTGTGTGAGGGGGTGTCACACGGAGGTGAGGAGAGACCTGTTCTGCCCTGCAGAGGAGGGCAGGACATGTTCCAACGGAGTAAAGCTCAGGGAACCCAGGTTCAATTTTGATGCCAGGAAGCACTTCCTGACAGTCAGGACCCCAAGGGTGTGGAATGGGCTTCCACGGGAGGTGGTTGAGGCCCCATCGGTGCGGGTGTTCAAGGATAGGCTGGACATGCATATGGTTGGAGCTGGCTGGAGCTGGCTGGAGCTGGGGGGTCAGACTAGATGGCCCCGCAGACCCCTTCTGATTCGATCTGTTCTATGTTTCTATGCAGCAGCCCGACGATATGGATGTGAGGCTTGCAGCTGTATGGCTGCTCCCTACCCACTGCCCATCGTGACTAAAGCTGGCCAGGGAGAAGGGTGTGAAGTGGTGGTGTCCAGGGAACGCATCCTTGGGTGAGAGAGGGGGTGCATGAGTTTGCTGGGCAGCCACTTCTGAAGAAGGCCAAGCTGACCCAGCAGTAAGGGTCAACTACCACCCAGTTGTTTTGCCCATACTTATTGCCTGGAGGAAACACTTGAGAGAGCAGAGGCAGGCAAACTCCAGGCACTCTTGGAGAATGCCAACTCTCTAGACCATTTCAGTCCAGATTCAGGCCTAGTTTGGGGACCGAATTAGCTTGAGTTGCGTTTAGGGATGGTCTTTATTAGGAGGGGATTGGGGAGCAACTCTTGTACACTCTCTAGTGACTTTTGAGACCGTTGTCCAAGGTGTCCATTCAATGCATGCTGGCTTCTTTGGAGCAGAGTGTGCCATCTTATGATGGCAGAGGGCACCATCTAATGGTGGCTCTGCTCCTTCGGAAAGGGCCAGATAATTCAGGAGCACCAGCTGGTCCCCTTCTCCCCACAAATGCTGCCCAAGAGTGTCTCAAGGTATCTTCTTCTAGTGCCATTCAACAGCCTTTTGAAGCAGCTGAGTGTGGCCGTTAGGAGATTTTGGAGTGTGGCATCATCTGCAGGTTGATGTCTGGTTTTGCTGTCACTTCTGGACCAGGAGAGGTCACGCAAGTCCTGCAGCAGTGCCTGGATGAACTGATGGGTGGGATGGGGCCAGCAAACAGGAAGCTGGTAGGACAGAGGTCCTGTGCACAGATAGAAGCAGGGCAGTCACTGAAATGCTTGCATCAGGAAGCACACATCTTGACTACTGCAATGAGCTCTTTGTGGGGCTGCCCTCACTCTTGATCTGGAAGCTAAGGCTAATGCGGGAGCCATGGCAAGATCTGTGTCTCTAGCCTCTAGTGTCAGTGCCACTGTTGAAAGAAGTGCACGGGCTGCCAGTTTGCTAATGGGCCAAGCTTAAGGGCTTGGTATTACTCTGCAAAGCCCTGAACTACTTGCACCTGGGTTACTCCAGAGGATGCTTCACCCGGTGGAGAAAGCACTGTGGGAAGCAGCTGCAGTTCAGTGTAAGAAAAATGTTTTGTATGCAGAGGGTCCACAGCTTCATCAGGGGAGGCTGGGAAGAGTCCTGCTGGCAACCCTCAGAGCTTCTGCCAGGCAGCATTGGTAACACCGACAGAGGATCATGGGCGCCCTACCGCAGGGTCTGGGTTCAGTCCCTCATATCTCCAGTACGTGCTCCTCCTACTCTGCAAAAGAGCTTGATCATTGGTTCCATTTGGAGGGCAATGGAAAGATCCTGAGTCACCACCAGGACAAACCGTATCCTGGTGGCACTGGCATCCTGCTCTGCCTGCCCCCTTGGCCTCGTTTTGAAAGTCACTTAGAGAAGCAGCTGGCCCAAGGGCAGAGCAATGCTGCAACCTCAGAGCTGGAAACATGGACATTCCTAGAAGCATCTAGACTCTCCGTTGGCTCCATGGATTGCTCCATGAGAGAATCCTTGGGTCATTTTAGGTTCTGAAATGAATGATCTTACTGAGAATCGTGGAACAATAGAGTTGGAAGGGACAATGAGGGCCATTGAGTCTACCCCCCTGCTGTTGCAGGACACCATGTCACACCATCCCACTCAGAGGGCTGTCCAGTTTCTTTTTGAATGTCTCCAGTGTGGGAGAGCTCCCTAGGCAGGTGTTCCGCTGTTGTGTTGCTCTGGCAGTGAGGAAGCTTTTCCTGATGTCCAGCCTGAATCTGGGTTGTGGCAACTTGGGTTGATTATCCTACACTCTGGTATTAGCAAGAAGAATCACAGAATCATAGAATAGTAGAGTTGGAAGGGGCCATGAAGGCCGTCGAGTCCAACCCCCTGCTGTTGCAGGACACCAAGTCGCACCCTCCCACTCAGGCGGCTGTCCAGTTTCTTTCTGAATGTCTCCAGTGTGGGAGAGCCCCCCACCTCTCCAGGCAGCTGGTTCCACTGTCGCATTGCTCTGGCAGTGAGGAAGCTTTTCCTGATGACCAGCCTGAACCTGGGTTGCCACAACTTGAACTGATGATTCCATGTCCCACACTCTGGCATCAGCCAGAGGAGATCTTGACCTTCCTCTTTGTGACAGCCTTGAGGGACTTATAGAGGGATATCATTTACCTCCTTAGGCTTCTCTTCTCAAGGCTGAACTTGCCCAGTTATCTCTGTCTCTCCTCACAGGGCAGTGTTTCCAAACCCTGGATCATTTTTGTTGCCCTCCATTGGACCCTTCTAATTTACCTGCATCTTTCCTAAATTTTCATGCCCAGAACGGAACACAATATTCCAGGTGAGGTCTGACTAGTGAGGAGTATAGAGGAACTACTACTTCTTGTGATTTGGAAGTAATATTCTGTTAATGCATCCCAAAATAGCATTTACCCTTTTGGTGGCTGCAGCGCATTGTTGGCTCCTGTTTAGCCCATGGTCCACGATTACTCCAATGTGTACTCCTTTGCCCATTCCAAACTCTGCTTAGTTAGGTGCAATGCATTTCAGGGCCCTCCCATTCTTTCTGTGTTTCTGCCTCTGCATCCTCTCCTGACCACACCGTTGTCTCCATTGCCCAGGCTGTCCGTAGGCCTGATGCAGTTCTGTCGTAAATCACCCCCCAACACTGGCTTTGTTGTGTCTCTCTGTTGATTCCTCTTTCCTTTGGTCCTTTTCGCTCCTGCGTTCCAGTTCAATGTTTGCTTTATGGGATCGGAGCTTCAATTAACTCCTTGCAGTCACATGACGGCTAAAGGACAATGCTTACATAATCCTCAATAAAAAGTCAGACGACAGCAGTTGCGAAGCCAGGAGAGCCCCGCATCCCTGCAGATGCTGGCATGAAATGCAGCATCCGACCTGTGTTGATTGTCGGGACCTTTCCACGGCGCAGCCACTTGAGGGATGTTAGCATCCGAGCAAGTGAAACTCTGACAAAATAATCTACTGCTATCCAGGGCACTAAACTTTATTATTTAAAAGATATATTATCAGAAAGAGGATAATTCTATAACTCGTTTCATTTAGCAGATTGTTGGAGGAAATCCAGATTTCTAAAGCCCTGGGCTATGCACATGCACACTCGCTGCAACCGCGGAATAAATTACAGTGAGAAGATGCGGAAGAGACACAAAAGACAAACAAGTTTTTTTTTTCTTCCTGTCTTTATTAGCTGCTGCCGCCTCCAATAAACAGTAAGATTTTTTTTTCATGCAGTGGCCCACAAACACGTTCCCGTGTAGCAAAATGTCCTTGCGTGATTGGGGGAGCACTGGAAACTTGCAGGTCTAATGCTACCTCTGTCCAAGCCCTTCCTCAATACCAGTACCACCCACCCATCATCCCTGGGTGTGAACCCAAAGCTGACAACAGGCCGTGTTGATGGAGTTTGTAGTCACTTCCCACTTCCAGTAGCAAGTCGTCAAAGACACAGCAAAGGCGAGCCTCAAACATTTGGTGCCTTTGGCACTTCGAACGTTTCATGGAAGGCCGTAAGATTTGTCATTCTTTATTCATTTCTGTTAAAATCCTGCTGCTTCTTCATGCAGATTTCATCCCCCCCTCCCACATTGCTCCAATATATCAAAAAGGGCAAGTTTTCAAAGAAAACTGTCTTTCTTCATGTTGTTGCTAATAGATACTTGCATCCAATGTGCTGTTTATTTATATTTCCATGAATCTTGTGGATTATGTAATAGACAGTGAATTTCTTCTCAACAACATTAAACTCCTGAAGATACATGCAAAAGAAAAATACTCTAAAGAAAAAAACTGATAAAGATAACTTATTTAAGCTAGAAAATGATATCCAAAGATGGAGAAAGAAGGAAACCCACTGGGCTTGGATAATCCTACAAAATCCCAGCTTCATATTTCCTGACTTAAATCCTTAAAGGTGAACCCCTTTGACTTCCTCAATTAATTGAATATCATTCTCCACCCTACAGAATTCACCCACTGGATGTGAAACTGGCTTGCATTCAACCCTCTTTTAGATGGAACTAATTTCTCCCTGAGAAATGTAATGACTTTTTCCTCAGTGCGCCATTATTTGCTTGCCTTTGTTAGATTTTTCATGAATCTGTGTATATTTTATGTTTAAAATATACATAATATCAAAATAATAACCCTCTTCCAAACCGCTGAATTGAGTGGACCTGATAATTCTGGAAGGCTGTCACTTGTAGTATGAACTTCCAGATAAATTAAGTGATGTGTGTGTGAAGGGGTATATTTTGGTCTTGATCTTTTGCCTTCAACCCTGCCAATCCCCGAAAATGTGGTGTGTTAGTAGGAGAGTCTTAAAGTAGTTAAGCTCAACAAAACTGAAAAAGAAAAAGATCTCAGAGTAATTGTGGACAATAGACTAAACCTGAGCCAAGAATGTGATGCAGCTGCAAAAAAGGCAAATGCTATTTTGGGATGCATTAACAGAAGTATTACTTCAAATCACAAGAAGTAGCAGTTCCTCTATATGTCTCACTATTGAGACCTCACCTGGAATACTGTGTCCATTTCTGGGCACCAAGATTTAAGAAAGATGCAGGTAAATTAGAAAGGGTCCGGTGGAGGGCAACAAAAATGATGCAGAATTTGGAGACACTGCACTATGAGGAGAGACTGGAAGAACTGGGCATGTTCAGCCTTGAGAAGAGAAGCCTGGGGAGGGGTAGGCAAGCACTTAACAAGTACCTGAAAGGTTGTCACAAAGAGGAAGGTCAAGATCTCCTCTTGCTGGTGCCAGAGTGTAGGATACGGAATAATCAATTCAGGCTGTGACAACCCAGATTCAGGCTGGACATCAGAAAGGCTTCCTCATTGTCAGAGCAATACAGCAGCGGAAACAGCTGCCTGGAGAGGTGGTGGGCTCTCTCACACTGGAGACATTCAAGATGCAACTGGGCAGCCCTCTGAGTGGGGTGGGGTGAATTGTTGTCTTGCAACAGCAGGAGGGAGGACCTGATGGCCTTCATGGCCCCTTCCAACTCTCCTATTCTATGATTCTACGAAGACCCTGGGTTCCAGTAGTATGTTTCACTTCCTGTCTGCTTGCATTTTCCCTGTGCTGACTTTTGTTTTCCCCATCTATGTAAGATTTACAGTTCCTGAAGGAAGCCTTCTTTACCATTCCTAACTTGTGATATGCATTCTATCTCAGCTTCTATTATTGTGGCTTTGAGTAATCTTGAAGCACTTTGAAGAGATTTAACCCTCTTGAAAGTGAAAGAAGAACGTGCAAAAGCAAGACTGCAGCTGAATATTAAGAAAACAAAAATCACGGCTGTGGAAGAATTACGGAACCTCACTGTTAACAACACAGACATTGAAATTGTGAAAGATTTTACATACTGTGGCTCAGTCACCAGCTCAAATGGAGAATGCAGCCAAGAAATTAAAAAAAGACTGAGATTTGGAAGGACAGCAATGAAGAAACTAGGAAACATATCAAGAGTAAGACTGTTTCACTGGGGACTAAGGTCATCCGCAGTATCACATTCTCGAGAAACATGTATGGGTATGAAAGTGAGACAATTTAGAAAGTTGAGTGGAAGAAAATTGATCCATTCAAAACTGGCTGCTGCAGAAGAGCTTTCTCTATACCCCGGACTGACAGAAAGGCAAACAAGAGGGTTCTAGATCAAATCAAATGAGATTTTTTTCCTAGAAGCAAAGTAACAAAACTAAGGCTGTCTTCGGTCGTATCATGAGAAGACAGAACTTCCTGAAGAAGACAATCATGCTAGGATAAATCAAAAGCAGAAGACAAAGAGGAGCAGATATGAGATGGACTGACTCCATTCAGGAAGTCGCCACCTCTAATTTACAAGAGCTGAAAAAGCTTGTTTTGGACAGGACATTTTGGAGAATATTCATGCAGAGGGTCGCCATAAATCAGAGGTTACTTGAGGGCACATAGCAACAAGCCTCTTGACTTCCTCTTTCAACTTTCTTTTTAGCAGTTATCTCTTTTGAAGTCAAATGTGTTTGAAATCTTTAGCAATCTTGACTCTTTCAGGTGGCCATTTAGCTTTCCCTTGTTGTACAGAGGTACCTCGGCTCACAAACTTAATCCGTTCCAGGACTCTGGCCATGACCAAAATTGGTCGTGAGCCAAGTCAAATTTCCCCATAAGGTTCAATGTAAATAAGGTGAATCCGTTCCGTAACCATGTTTTTAAATCACAAAAATGTGAAATAAAATGACAAAGAACAACAAAGATCACAGCCATCTCCGCCCCCCCGCCCCAGCATGACTGCAATCATGCCTGTCTTCCCTGCAAGAGTGTGACGCCCCCCGAGCACGATCGCAGCCATCTCTGCACCCACCCCCCAAGCATGATCGCGGCCATCACCCCTGCCAGCAAGACTGCAATTGCGCCCACGCAGGGAAGGCGGGCACAATCGCGATCGTCACCCAAGGCAGAGTTCGCAACCTGAGGCAATTTTTTCCTGAAATTTCTGTTCATAACCCGATTTGGTCATGAACTGAGGCATTCATGAGCCAAGGTACCACTATAATATTCATTTTTTAGTGTGCAAAGGCACACGAAGAATTGGCACTGCATAAAGTTCCAAGAACTCTGGGGTAGATAACTAGGATGAGTATGCATATCTGTAAATATTGAAGAATGTTCCCTCAGAAAGTTTATGCTTATTATAACCTCCCCCCTTTTTTTAAATCAGCCATTGGGCTTTGCCAAAATATAGAAGTAAGAGATGTACCAACAGCAGTACACCTTCACCAATTGGTCAATTTAATCAACTCTCACTGTTAATGCAAAGCATCCAGTTTTGCTGAACTAAACATAGCCTAAGATTTGTTACTCTTCTGAAGAAAGATGCTATTGAAGCAATCAATTGATTGGAAAAATAGAGTACGCAAATTCATTGTTCCACTCTTCTTGAAGACATTCTGTATTGTATTTATTCAGTAATAATTGATATTCATTGACTGGACATTTAATCAGTTTTATATTAGGGTATTGTCAGCTGTTTTACAAGGCTTGTGACTTAATTTGGGTAAACTATTGTAATTTTTTAATTTAAAAAAATTGTATTGCATTTTGATGACATTTTACTATACTGTATTACTTATTGTACTATTTTAGCTGTTGTTGTGAAATACCTAGAGAACTTCGGCTACTAGGTAGCATTGAAATATACAAATGCTAATACTAACAGATTATTTATTTATTTTCATTTATATTATATTTCTATGCCTCCAAGTGGTCCTAAAGACTCAGATTGCAGGCTGGTAAAATTGTTCAGTCGTAATCAGCATTTCTAATTGCAAAGGGAACGCTGACGTTCTCAAAGTAGCAAGGCCAAACCTGGATTTTGACAGATGTTTCTGCCAAATGTTTATGGAAAATCACACAGAGAATGGCATCAGGATGCCGAATCAGTTGGTCCATCCAAGTCTGCCAAAAGCAAGTTTCTTGCCTGTCTTTAAATCTGGGTTTCCCTGTACAGTTAATTTTACACATGGAAATAAATCCAAGTGTAATTGACATGGAACTGTCCCCTTGCTTTGAAATAGGATACAGCACATTGGTGGAAGGGAGGGCTATCCAAGGCTCCTGCTCTTGATAGCTACATGCTGCCTCTGGCACCATGGGGAGCATGACTGTGCACACTGGTAGCTGCGGAGCATGGGGAGGATGGGAACTGCTATACCCATCCTGCCTGAGGGTCATGTTCACTGTTGGTTTTACTGCTGTGTGAATGGAGTGCTGAACTGGGCAGGCCGTTTGTTTGATCCAGCGTGGCTTTCTTGCTTGCTTATGCACTGAGCTAACCATAACATGCCCATTTTGGTGTATTAAGAACTCAATGAAATAACTTGTGGAGAAGATCCCAGCGTGAAGACTGCAGGACTGGAGAACATTTCTGCTCTCATTTACTGCTGCTGATCCTGCAGCAGTATCACCAAACACGCATCCTTTTGATCTTTGCCCCTGGTGGCTAATGAAGCCATCTGTGGAGGCATGAGTAGGCTGGTCCACAGGATGGTGAATACACGCTTTGCATGAAGTCCCTGTTGTACCACTCCTAAAGAAACCCACCGTGAACTCACTGGTATTGGGCCATTGCCACCGTGTCACAAATATAGAAACATAGAAACAGAGCGAGTCAGAAGGGGTCTCCTGGGCCATCTAGTCTGACCCCCGGCTCCAGCTGGCTCCACTCACGACATGCCCACCATGTGCATGTCATAGAAACATAGAAACAGAGCGAGTCAGAAGGGGCATTTCCAGCCTATCCTTGAACACCCGCACCGATGGGGCCTCAACCACCTCCCTTGGAAGCCCATTCCACACCCTCAGGGTTCTGACTGTCAGGAAGTGCTTCCTGGCATATAAATGGAACCTGGGTTCCCTGAGCTTGGCTCCATTGGAACACATCCTGCCTTCCTCTGCAGGGGAGAACAGGTCTCTACCCATCTCCATGTGACACCCCCTCACATACCTGTATGTCACCAACATATTTTATTTGTAGTATGTTTTATTTTATTTTATGTAAGCCATCCCAAGGCTATACGATGGGATGCCATACAAATACTCTAAACAAACAAACAAACAAACAAACAAACATATCCCCTCTGAGTCTCCTCGTCTCCAGGATGAAGAGACCCAGTTCCCTCAGTCTTGCCTCATACGGCATCCCCTGCAAACCGGCTACCAACCTTGTGGCCCTACGCTGCACTGACTCGATCGTCAGAAATATCCCTTCCTTAAGGAAAGTACTTGGTAGGTTTCTGACAGAGCGACTTTTTGAAGGATCCTTGTTATTCAGTATCCTTCCAGCCTGGGTTTCAACCTGGTTATGAGATGGACTCAGCCTTGGTCAGGCAGAATTAGCACCCATGTTCATTTTCTTGATCTCTCATTGGCTTTTTGTACTATCAATCAATGGAATTCTCCTGTGCTGACCCTGTGAGCTGGCATTGGAGACAATCTTACAGTGGTCTAGACTTACCTGTGGAGTTAATTTCAGCCATTAATATTGGGTGACTATTCTTCAGTCTCTGGGCAACTGCACTATGAAGTTCTACCAAGTAGAATCTTGTTCCAGTGTCATTTGATGTCTATATGAAGCTGCTAGGAGTGGTCCTTAGGGGATTTGGAGCAAAGGCCATCCATAAGTTGATAACACAGAGCTCCATCTTCCCGTAGCGTGTGGTTCAGATGAGGCTGTGCAAGTCCCGGACCATTGCCCAGGCGCGGTGATAAGCTGGATGAGACCAGTAAGCTGAAACTCAATCCTGACAAGATGGGAGCCCTGTGGATGAGTGTTTCCAAATCTGGGAGATAGGATCTGTGCCTGTTCTGGATGGAAATGAACTCCCTTTGACAGTCCAGGTCCATAGTCTGGGAGTACTCTTTGTCCATCATTGTCACTGGCCAAGTAGCCATGGCAGCTCAAAGCACATTTCATCATTTTCAACTGGATAACCAGCTACAGCCTCCCCTGGAGAGAGTAGCTTGGTCACAGTGGACAGGAGTTGTTGCTAGCTGCAAAGTCGTGTCCAACCCATTGCGACCCCATGGACAGCATCCCTCCAGGCCTTCCTGTCCTCCACCATCCCCTGGAGTCCACCTAAGCTCAAGCCAACTGCCCCAGTGACTCCATCCAGCCACCTCATCCTCTGCCCTCCCCTCCTTCTTTTGCCATCTATTGTTCCCAGCATCAGACTCTTCTCCAGGGAGTCCCCCCTTCTCATTAGGTGGCCCAAGTATTTGAGTTTCATCTTCAGCATCTGGCCTTCTAAAGAGCAGTCAGGGTTGATCTCCTCTAGGACTGACCGGTTTGATCACTTTGTGGTCCAAGGGACTTGCAGGCGTCTCCTCCAGCACCACAAGTCAAAGGACAGGTGTTAGCAACCTGCAGACTGGATTACTGTCATGTGGGGCTTCCCTTCTGGCATTACTGCATCAATCCCTGAAAACTTGGGAGCAGGATGCCTGAGAGAGCACTGGCTCCTTTACCAGCCTGAGGTCAATGGAGGGCATTCTCCTGGTGGGTCCACATGGACCTATGAGGAGGAGGAGAACCTTTTGCGTGATTCCCCCTCGTGTGGAACTCCCTGTCTTTGGCGTTAGGCAGGCAGGCAGCAATATTTCTGGTATGATCTGAAATTGCCTTTACCTAAAGAAGCATTTCTTGAATGACTGGCCATGGTTTTTAGTCGATGTTGTGTTTCATTAGCAAACAAACAACTTTTAATACAATGTTCTAGTCTTTTTAATATGTTTATAATTCTCCAGAATCTGTTTCGGTGTGAATTTAGATGTGGTAAAGAACATCTTTACTGTATTTAGAAGTTGGAAAGAAAGAAATAAAATTCAGAGATTTGCACAGATTTGAGAAGTGTGTCCAGATATCTCCTTTGACTGCTGCTTAATTTCTGCAAATTTCCTGCTTGCATCCAGTGAACAGAAGTCACAAATGTTAGTGGGTAGGAGATGAGCAGCAGGATGGGCAGGTGGCCAACCCAGTGGACTGTTTGATTGGCCACTTTCGTAGCCACTCTCCTGTTTTGGTTTATTACCGGAGGAGGGCCCAAACAGGGTGACTTCCCCCGGTCCAATGTTCGGATGCACTGCAAGCAGCCGTAGAGAGTGCATTATTCAACTCATTCCTTGCTTGCATCCCATAGTGACTGCATGATGAATAGAGATGGACAGCTCCATGTGAGTGGCAGGGAGAAAAGCAATCTCCCAGAACATGGAGAACAGACATTTTATTTAAGGAAATGGTAGTGAAACCAGTACTAATAAATAAGCCAAGTTGACTTAAGCACTTATAATGCCAGTGTCTGTGATAAGCAATGGAAACATTAATATCAAATGCTTCACCATAAACGAGTACGGTTGAGGCGAGGATGATGTATAGCACTTCCTTGGTTGGTTGCATGGCATGCTTTTAAAGTGATGCAGATGCTCATTATTGTTTGGGGAGAAAAGATGAAGGAGAGGGATGCAAGGATTTTATCTGCTAAAAAGGGACCATGGCAGGGCTTTCTGATATGGGCTTGTCTTGGTGCTTATTGGCAGTTAAGCGAAAATTTAGGAGGACAACTTGTTCCAGCTTTGGGCACTTGGACTTTCCCACAACTTTGGGAGAAAGGAAGAAATCACACCGATAGTTTCGTTCCACTTCCTGTGGCATTTTTTAAAGTCCTGCTGGGTCAAGTTTCCTATAGGGTTACAGCTGCCTGGAACATCCTTTCCCTGGCAGAGAAATCGGGCTGTTAGCTCTAAGAATGTCGAAGAGACAATTGCTATTGTTTTCACTCTTGGAAAGGAGATGGTGACACTGTTGGCTATGAGATGGCCAAACTGGCGATCACGACCAGGCTAATGTGGTTCAGTGCAGATCTGGGTGAATTCCTGATTCCAGTCCGAAGCTCACTGGGTGCTCCCATGCCAGTTCTCACAGGATAGTTGTAAGCAGTGCTTTTTTGTAAAAAAAAAAAAAAAAAAAAAAAGTGCCAGAACTCATGTCTTGGAGTCACAATTTTACACTAAAAAAGATTTTCAATTCACCAACTTTTTTTGAAATAAAGAACTTATTTACCTTTAAGCCAGTAACCAGTCACTCTACACACACATAAACATAATGGTCGCCGCCGGCAGTAAGCACTCAGCGCACGACCACACGACCGATTCCAAGCCGAGCAGCATCCCAAGCCGAGCAGCATCCCAAGCCGAGCAGCGCCCTCACAACCAGCGCGGACACACAAGCAGCCCGCAGGCACTATGTTAATGATTTTTGCTGCTGACCTGCTAGACCCAATAGGCGATTCAAAATCACTTCGTAAAATCCATTGGAAAAATCCATCAATAAAAGGTGCCGGAATGCCATTCCGGTGCGTTCTATGACAAAAAAAGGCCTGGTTGTAAGAATAAACCTATACCTATAAAATAAATAAAGAGTTCAGCAGGGTGACTACCCAAAGGAGGGCCTTCTCTGTGATGGCGCCCAGACTGTGGAACACGCTCCCCGGAGAGGTTTGCCTGATACCAATGTGTCTTTCCTTTTGGCATTAGTCAAAACCCTTTTTATTCTCCCAATATTTTTATTGATCATTTGCTTTAATCAGTGGTTTTAGACTTAATATCAGATGTTGTGCTATTCCTACTCTTATTTCTATTTTTATTCTATTTTATTAATGGTGTTATAAGCCATCCCAAGATGTCTGTGATGAAACAGTATAGAAAGGTTTTAAACAAACAAACAAACAAACAAACCTGGGTGACTCTACCCTTCTCCACTTTGAAGGGGGGATGAGGGAAGGGTACAAATGTCTTGCTCCCATCACCCCATTTTTTCTGAACTCTTAAGTACCAATATCCTTGATCCTATTCTAGAGAATTCCCTATCTGTTATACTGCATGGCCTATGCAATGCCCTGCATGCGTGGATGCATCCAGACCCAGTACTGCATGGAGTAGGCACGTTGAACTCAATCACACTTGCGAGTCAGGACTAAATTTAAGTCAATGCATCTATTCTGCACATGAGTAGGTCTGGAGCTGTTGTATTGTCTTCCCCATATGTGTTATATCTGTGATTGTGTAAGCCTGGAACTCAGGAGAGCTAGTTTCTAATCCCTGCACAGCTCCTTGCGTGATTTCTGCCAGTCTTGGATCATGAGCCAGGTTAGGTTGAGCCTAGCCTACCTCGCAGGGTTGTCATGATGAGGATAAAATGTGGCCTTGCAAGCCACCTCGCGTTCCTTGCAAGAGGAAGAAAGTCTGGGTACAAATGTCTGGCTACAAATGAGAGCCAGTGTGGCGTAGTGGTGAAGAGCGTGGGACTGGGACTCAGATGATCTGGGTTCTAGTCCCCGCTCAGCCATGGAGCCAACTGGGTGACGTTGGGCCAGTCACAGACTCTCAGCCCAACCCTCCTCACTGGGTTGTTGTTGCGGGGATAAGATAGAGGAGGAGATGTAAGCTGCCTTGAGCCCTTTGTAGGAAAAAGGCAGGATATAAGTCGGAAAATAAATAAATAAAATGTAATAAAAACAATCACACTGCTTTCAAAAAAGAAATGAAATGCTTTAAACCTGGGGTGAAGCATTTTCTAAATGCCTTGGCCAACCATCCCCATCAGCCCTAGGCTAGGCAGCCTGGCCAATAATGGGTGGTGGCTGGAGCTGAACACAAAAGCAACCGGTCCCTTCCGTTCTCTTGGAAGGAGTGCTGGCTTTGGGTTCCTTGAAGGGATGCCAGGCCAGGTGGTCTTGGGGGAAGAGCGCTCTTTTTCAGCCATCCCTGGGAAGATCATTTGGCCGTGCCTGGAGTGGTGCGCCCATGACATGCCCCATAGTTCATCTGAGTGTTGTGAGCTGGGAGCACAGTGGGACATTCACGTGGTGCTACAACCAGGCATCTTCTGCTGCTCGGAGAGCTGGAGGGCGAGGTCAATGGAGAGGTCCCCAGGACAAAGCTAGATCGGGGGTGATGCTGAGGTGCTGCGTCCCTGGCAGCCGGCCAAAGGGGTCAGGCAGTGGCCCAGTCCAAAGGGCTCTTTGGTCCAACAGAGCAGGGTGCTTCTTCTCGACATGGGCCCAAGGGAACCATAAACTTGTCACCCCTTGGATAAGCTCTTGGCTTGACCTCGTAGACTCCTTGGACCAAAGAGTCTCTTTCAGTGCTGGCATCATATCCAAGGCCCAACAAGAGCAAAGAGAGAAGAGAGAGGAAGAGAGGGGAGAAGGGGGCAGATTGTTTCAGCAGCCTGAAATAAAGGGGGATACATGGAGAAATAAACAAATTCCAGCCTGGAAAAACATAGTGCCTTTTATATGGTAGCTATTACCCCTATTCCCCAGCTACAATGAAACAGAAGCATAAATTTGAACAGAACAGATGTATTACAT
Organism: Varanus komodoensis; assembly: GCF_004798865.1. Classification (NCBI taxonomy): domain Eukaryota; kingdom Metazoa; phylum Chordata; class Lepidosauria; order Squamata; family Varanidae; genus Varanus; species Varanus komodoensis. Next base: position 1,213,227 of record NW_025335606.1, read on the forward strand.
GGAAATGCTTTAAAAATTATTAGCAACAGCTTTTGAATTAGTGGTAATAAAGTGATACCTGCAGCCTTGGACTTGTTTTGCAAATGCATTCGATAACAAAAGACCAAATAAAGCGTGTGGAGGCAGAGTGGAAAAAGCATTTAAAAGAGTATTCATGTGGCTTCTGCTGGGATGTGCACATACTTCAGTGTATCTGAGGGTCTGCTGACGGTGCCACCTTTTCATTTTCATTGCTTTAATATTTTTATTTTTTTAATTGACTGTCATGGTCCCCATACCAGGAAAACCTCCTTTGCTCAGTTTTTAAGAGCCAACTTGGACAAGACTGTGGGGGATTTGTGGTCGCAGTTTGCTTCTCTCCCCATAATCTCATGCTTTTCGAAAGGCAGGGGCACCCACTGGTGGCGTTCACTTGAGTGTCAGAAATGCTTTTCTCTGCACCTCTTCCCGGGTTGACATTTTGCTGAAAATCCCCCGGTTGGTGTCATCATTAAAAGTGGAATCTCCATTTTCATAGCAAGGATGTCAACCTGTTACTTGAGGACAAATAAGAATGGGTGTCACAGTTGTCTGACCAGCAGGCAGGTGGAGATAAGTAAGCTTCCCTCTGGCCTGGGATGTGTGTGTGTATCTGAAGCAAGTTCATTATGCTCTGTAATTATGAAAAGTAGCAGTCGTAGTAGTGATGGTTTCATTCCAGGAGAAGCCTATTCTGATGTGCTCAGCTGTTGTGCTCTGCTCTGATTTTGTTCTTGTTTGCTCTGCTGGCCTATTTGTTCTGCTTTACAGAAGCTGTTTATAACTCTCTAAAGTTTGCCAAACCCTTCACTTTCTGGATTGCTTTAGGAGATGCTTCTCCTAACTGGATACTTCCTGACAGTTAGGACCCCAAGGGTATGGGATGGACTTCCTCGGGAGGTGGCTGAGGCCCCATTGGTGAGCGTGTTCAAGGATAGGCTGGACATGCACATGGTGGGCGTGTCATGAGGAAAGCTGGCTGGAGTTGAAGGTCAGACTAGATGGCCCCGGAGGCCCCTTCTGACTCGCTCTGTTTCTATGTTTCTAACAGGATACTTCCTGAGGTCCATCATCAGGAATGCTTTTAAAATCCCATGCCCTTCTGAATGCTACTCTTAACAGCGCAGTCCTAATACCTAGACCGACAACAGTGTTTCTTCGCTGGCAGGCAGCAGCTTCTAGGGTGGATGTGGACAGTCTTCCTTGGCCATCTCTGGTACACCTTCAGAAAGCTCTGCAGGCATAGTTTGCATTTGTCGAGCTTCTTTCAGTGGGAAGGAGTTGAAAGGGCAGGAGCAATGCTGGCCTGGCAGTCCCCAGTATGCCTGCAGCCACATACCTAATAGATGCCAACCACAGCTTGCGTGTAGCCTGAAGTGCCTGGTCCTGCCTAGTCCTGGAAGCTAAGCAGGGTCAGGCCCGGTTGAAATCTGGATGGGTGACTTGAATGTTGCGAACCATCCAGAGAGCTTTGACCACGGGAGGTACAGAAATGTAATGTAATGATAAATAATACCTGCCACTGAATCTTTTCAAAGGCAGTAGTCTCCAAAACAGGAATATTCAGAAATGGGATGGAGGTAGCCTTGGATCCGGGGTCTCCATTGTTCTTTTGAGAGACCCAAGGGTTATGGATTTCAGCACGGAAGCAAAAGGAAGCAAAATCTGCAAGGGAAGACAGAATAACCACACACACACACACACCCCTGCTCACAACTTGCCCTGGCTGCCCTGAGCAAGCAGAGCTTTGGAAGAGGCACCGTCTGTCTCACCTAATTTCCCCAGCTCATGGCCATGCCCTTTAGTACTGGCTCAGGATTGGACCAGTTCAGGGAGATGTCTATCAAAACCCATGGACCTTGAAGGACAAATGGAGCCTCCATAGCACAGCATAGACACTTGGACATGGAGGAACCTCAGAGGAGGGGGTCGTCTTTGTGTATGCATGCGGAATTCCCAACATGTCCGGCAGACTCAGGGTGCCGGATGTGGTTGGACACTGGTCTTGATTACTCTGATCCAAGACTTGCTCCCCTGCAGATTTGCATGCTCAAAATCCATGCCTCAAGTGCTCCCCACCCTGAGCCAGGACCTGAGCCAATGTGGCGCCGGCCACACGGGGGAGTCTCCCTGATAAGCCCGGTGCCTTTTTTAAATTAACCCAAATGCTGTCACCGTTCCTAAGAAAATCCAGATCGTGTGCAGCTCCTGTGCGCGGAAGCTCAAAACAGAATTGGTAGCTGAAGGTAATGGCTGAATAATTACCCTTGCAAGGTACCGCACGTACCCTGGGGATCCCTGCGAAGCCCAGCCCTGGCCGGTTGTTTCTGACCTGCAGGGGAAAAGCAAGCATGACATGATGTAACCCTTTGTGCCAAAATTATGGGGGCACATGGACTTGCTTTTAAGCCCGACCTGTTAGGGGTCTGTTCAGTCAGGGCAGCCGTGCTCCCAGACGAATTATTAGCCAGCATCACATCAGCCAACCTTTCTCTTGATTGACTCGGGATCCAAGGCCTTAGAGCGAAACAGCGGCGTGCCTCTTCCCCTGATTTCCCATCGCCAATGCAGGGTTCAGGGCACTGGGCCTTGCGTGGCATCTCTCTGCCTTATAATAGATGGCTCTGTGTACTGGCTAGCAGTATCCAATTATTCACTGCAATCTCGGGGGGGGGTGGGGGGGGGGGAGGGGGAAGAGCGAGAGGGAAAGAAGGAAGAGAGGGCGGAAGAGAAAGTTGCTGTGTTCATTACGGCTTGGCCTTAAGAAAATGCGCCCGTCAATCCATCAGGAATGAATTTTGTTCTCTAATATTAATGTTTAAGGCGATGCTCTTCTGGCGTATTGATTCTCCATAGGCAGGAGGACGCTGGAAAGGAAACAATTTTCAAAATGTAGTTTTCAGTTTCTTTAATATTGTAGTTCATCTTATGGCAGAAAATGGCTTTTTGCCTTCTGTCCAATATGTGTATGTGTGTGTGTGTGTGTGTGAAAGAGGGAAAGAGGGAGAAAGACACACATGCACAGACAGAAGGAGAGAATGAGTCAGACCCACGAGAAAAAAGAGGAACGACAAGAAAGATTGTGGACTAATTGGAAAGGCAGTAAAATACCTTCTGTGCCATAAAGTCTGTCCGTCCTTATTCCTCTCCTGATCCAGTGATGCAAGAAGGCAAGAACCTGCCGCAGTGCTGTTGGGGATAATGGATAATGCTTGGAGGACTCTTCTCATGGGACTGCCTCACCCCATCAGGACAGGGCTGTAGTTCAGGGGCAGGCCACATACCTAGTGCACAGATAGTCCTGGTTTTCACCCTGAGACTTCTCAGGTAGGACCAGGTGAGTCCTTATTGAAACAACCCCAAACTATATGGATCCAGGAGTGCTGAGGAGTGGTCTCCCCTGAGGATTCTTTTTTTAATGGATGTGCCCAATCTGCACTTCCCAAACCTTTCAGGGGACTACCTGTACACCCTCAATCTGACACTTGTTTCCTACTCAGGGGAATGCACGCCAAGTCTGAAGTGGCAGGATCTCCAAATGCAGAGCATGCCTGTTTCCAGCTTATCCAAAATGGGAAAATACCAACTGAAGCAGGATTCTTCCAGCCCTGGGTACGTGAAAATCAGCAAACTTCAAACTCATGAAGATTGTTGCAAGAGTAGTCCAAAGCTGATTTTGACTTGGGTCTGCCCCATGTGGTGAGCTGACTAGGTTGCACTTGGGAATGTGTTTGGGTCTCTCAGGTGTGGTCTAGATAAACCAAGCTGAAATTATGTGCAAACATGCGCGGGTGCACACACACACACAGAAACACACAGATATGGAGACAGTGACACACGCATTGGTGACTTCCCGCCTTGACTTCTGTAACACGCTCTACGTGGGGCTGCCCTTGAAGGCAGTCCAGATACTTCAATTGGTTCAAAATAGAGCTGCCAGGCTGCTGACGGGGACCGGGCGTTATGTTCACATGACTCCAGTTCCCCGTCAGCTTCACTGGCTCCCCATTGAAGTCTGGGCCCAATTCAAGGTGTTGGTTATGACCTATAAAGCCCTAAACGGCTTGGGTCCTGGTTACCTAAAGGAGCGCTTACGTCCATAGGTTCCTGCTCGCTCCTTGAGTTCAGCAGGAGAGGCCCTTCTCCAGGAACCCTCAGTGAAGGATATTAGGAGGGTAGGTACTCGGAGGAGGGCCTTCTCTGCAGTGGCGCCCAATCTATGGAATGCACTCCCCAGAGAGGTCTGCCTGGCGCCATCGTTATTTGTTTTTCGGCGCCAGGCCAAGACCTTTTTATTTAAACATCATTTTAATTGTTAATATTATTTATTTATTGATTGATTTTACATCTTTGGCCAGGACGGCTCCAATTATATTGTTTTTATATTGTTATTGTTGTTATTTATTGTTATTTATTGCTGTGAGCCGCCCCGAGGCTTCAGCAAATGGGGTGGCATAGACGTTTCCTAAATAAATAAATAAAATATGTGAAGAATCCATTTTGGGGGTGGGAATCCATTGGATTCTGTGGGTTCGGCCCCCCCAGATGCTGGCCTGCTTCCTTGTGACCATGGACCTGGCAACCATGCCAGGCATTTGTGCAACCATGTGCCAGCAGGACCCATCTTCCTTGCACGTGGTCGGCAGCCCTTGTGAGTAGAAGAAGGCCACCAGTTTTCCAGCAGATGTTTGCGACTATCTGCAGACTTCCTCTTGGCTCAGTGCACTTCCTAAATGAGGGCTGGATCAAGAAGAATTCTGATGGACAGAAGAGGGACAGTTTCCAAGGAGGATCATCACAGCCCGACAGATACACACACACAAGTCACTAGTCAATCTGGTTCAGAGTCCAGAATGCTGAGGCCAAGGCAGGGTTGCCAAGGGGCCGCCAAGACACAACCTTATGGCTTCCCAGCATGATTGGAGATGGTCACGGTGTTGGATCATGGTGCCTGCTCTGGGGTCTCAGAACCCCTCACCCCTCTCAGCTGCCATGGAAAGATGTGTGCTGACTGCCTGGGAGACTGGCTCAGAGGAGGCTCTGCTGGGGAGATGGGGAGGGGAGGAAGCTGGGATTGATGGATGATGCTGTAAACAAAGAGCCCCTTCCCTGCCTCCTTCCTTCCAGCTCTGCAGCACTTCATCTAGCCCTCTAACCATGGCCATCACAATGGAATGCTGGGTGCAAGGTCCAGAGAGGTGGAAATGACTCCTTCTGCACCTCATAGAAACATAGAAACAGAGTGAGTCAGAAGGAGCCTCCCGGGTCATCTAGTCTGACCCCTGGCTCCAGCTGGCTCTGCTCATGACATGCCCGCCATGTGCATGTCCAGCCTATCCTTAAGCACCCTCACTGATGGGGCTTCAGTCACCTCCCATGTACGCCCATTCCATACCCTAGGGGCCCTAACTATGAGGAAGTACTTCCTGGCATCCACCCTAAATCTTGGTTCCCTGAGCTTTGCTCTATTGGAACACATCCTGCCCTCCCCTGCAGGGGAAAAGAGGTCATGACCCACCTCTGCGTGGCACCCCCTCACATGTCGCTAACAGGTCTCCTCCTCTCAAGGCTGAAAAGACCCAGTTCCCCCAGTCTCTCCTCATATGGCTTCCCCTGCAAACCGGCCACCAAGCTTGTGGCTCTGCGCTGCACTGATTCCAACCTTGCCATATCCATCTTGTAATGAGGGGCCCAGAACTGAGCACAATACTCCAGCTGTGGGCGCACCAGAGTCGTATAGAGTGGTAGTAATACCTCTCTTGATCTACACCCAGTCCACATAGCCTCCATGTTCAGAGGGGCTGGGGCTAAGGACAAGGGACCTTCCTCCTCAGGAGCTTATGGAGGGGTCAGATCTTAACCGTGAAGTTCCTGAACTGCAGCTCAGTCCCTTGAGCTGCTACATCACCATGTTACGGGAAGAGTGGAATTTTCCACATGAAATGGGGGGCAGAGAAGCATGAGATGAGCAAGTTAAAATCATGCCAGAGATGTCTCATTCATCAGGAAGACTCGGGAGAGAGTGCCCGTTTGCCCAGTCCATGTTTACTTATATACAGAAGGTTTCCGAACACAATCTTCCAGAAAACAATGTGATTAAAAGTGGAGTAACTGACAGACAGCTGTCTTCCTTAACCAATAAAGAGACTGAGGTGATAAAAATTGAATATACCATGTTTATAAACCCTAGTAAAACTAGATCTAAATGACATCTTTTTTGTAAGGAGGAAATAGAGGGTGGGGGAGGGAGAGAGAGAGAGGGAGAGAGAGAAGTTTATTTATAAACTGTTTCCACACTCAATAAAAGTCTGAAGGCTAAAAGCGTGAAAAGCCTTCTGGAGAAAGAAACATGCAGGGCATAAACTTGTGCATTTAGGAGGCAATGCCCCCAGACCTCTTGTCCGGTTCCCAGAGCTCAGCCAATGGCGGGCATCTCGGTAGGAGGGTGTTCTGAAGCTTCACATGCAATCTGCAGTACGCCAGAAATTCTGGGCTCATCGAGGAGGAAGAAAAAAGAGAGAAGGAACGAGAAACAAAAACAGGAATGAAGAACGGGTGGGGGGATGCAACGCGATGCAGTGTTTGTGCCACTTATATAATGCATGAGAGAAATACGATAGAAGTAGTGAGACTAGTTTAGCAAGGGAACTTTTTTTCCTGGAGGAAATGTTCCATAAGAGTCAAACGCCACTTCTGAGAGAGAGAAACTAAAGATGCACAAGATTTTCATTTTGCCTTTTTAAAAAAAATTCAAATTTGCCTGGCTTGTACAGGAAAACACTTTTGAACAATCCGTATTCTTGCTTTTGTTGTTTCAGCTGTGGCTCTCGTAATGATCTTCAGTTTGTAATATATGCTACCATCATAAGCTGCCAAAATTCATATTCCAAATCTGAATATTATTATAGAACGTTGGTAGGCTTATTTGTTCGAAGAATACCTTTCCATGGAAGAAGCTCCACGTAATTGGACCTGGCATTATTTCCGCAGAAAATCACAGACACAATCTCTCTCTCACACACACAATCACATCAGGAAATAGCTAAGCCAAGGCACCCTTTGGATCAGATGTTCTTCTGGTCTCTATGTTTCTCTCTCTCTTTTGAGTAAGGAGCTAACAGAACAGATGGGGTTTCAAGGGACAAGCTTGCCCACTTTAGACAACTGTCATGTGATAGTACCAGTTTTCACCCTGTTAAGGACCATTCCCATCTCTGGAAAGAAGAGCAGTAGAGTGGCAGAACAGGGCAAAGAGCTATCATAGAAATATAGAAACAGAGTGAGTCAGAAGGGGCCTCCAGGGCCATCTAGTCTGACCCCTGGCTCCAGCCGGCTCCGCTCACGACATGCCCACCATGTGGACGTCCAGCCTGTCCTTGGACACCCGCACCGATGGGGCCTCAACCACCTCTCGTGGAAGCCCATTCCACACCCTCGGGGTCCTGACTGTCAGGAAGTGCTTCCTGGCATCCAAATGGAACCTTGGCTCCCTGAGCTTTGCTCTGTTGGGGTGCGTCCTGCCTTCCTCTGCAGGGGAGAACAGGTCTCGACCCACCTCCATGTGACACCCCCTCACACACCTGTATGTCGCCAACAGATCCCCTCTGAGTCTCCTCTTCTCCAGGCTGAAGAGACCCAGTTCCCCAACTGGGGACAGAAACTATGGCAGGAAGTGGTGATGTTTGCTTTCTCCTTAGAGGCAAGCATGGGAGGGAAACATAATGAAGGGCCCGACCATATTGGTTTTTCTTTGCTTTATTTACAGTGCAATCCTAGGAATGCTTAGTGAGGGAAGTCCCACTGAGTTTAATATTACTCAGTCCCAAAGAAGTTGCAATCCTGCATGTTTGGGGTGCAGCGGGAGCAAAGTGCGGATCATCCACTATTTCCAAAGCTCAGTAGCTTCTGTCAGCCCAGGCAGGAAGTAGAGGTAGCAACTTTACTAGGCATTTTAGTTGGATGAAACTTATTTTGTGGTTGTTCATGCTGTGCTGACGGGGTAGACCCTAGACTTGACAAGTCTGCTTCTGAATTGCCACTGGAAGACTCTACTTGCAAGCCTAACTCCACTGGTAGATTTCCATCAAGGCAACATTGCATGGGTGCAATGCAGACCCCTATGGCAAATCTAGACAGCACACTAAAAAGCAGAGACATCACCCTGCCGACAAAAGTGCGCATAGTCAAGGCGATGGTTTTCCCAGTTGCAATGTATGGCTGTGAAAGCTGGACCATAAGGAAGGCTGAGCACCAAAGGATTGAGGCCTTTGAATTGTGGTGCTGGAGGAGACTCCTGTGAGTCCCTTGGACCGCAAGGCGATCAAACTGGTCAGTCCTGGAGGAGATCCACCCTGGCTGCTCTTTGGAAGGCCAGGTACTGGAGATGAAACTCAAATACTTTGGCCACCTGATGAGAAGGAAGGACTCCCTGGAGAAGAGCCTGAACCTAGCAATGATTGATGGCAAATGGAAAAGGGGACGGCAGAGGATGAGGTGGCTAAATGGAGTCACTGGGGAGGTGGGTGTGGGCTTAGGTGGACTCTGAGGGATGGTGGAGGACAGGAGAGCCAGGAGGAATGTTGTCCATGGGGTCGCGATGGGTTGGGCTTGACTTTGCAACTAAACAAACGAAAATGCAGACCTCCAATGCCAAGCAGACCCTTCTGAGGCTGCCCAAAGAGATTTACTTTATTCTGTCTCTGTGTGTGGGAACTCCTGACCTTTTAGAAAATAGACTCCCTTTTTCAAACACAGAGGGTGCCAGAGAACCAACCTTAACACAAGAAGAGAAGCCTCAGAGGTGAAATAATGGTTGCCATGTGCATTTCCGAAGTCCACACACCAGGAAACACAGGGAAGGCCTCCTTGGGGTATTGTGCCAAAATCAGGCCACCTTTACTGAAAAAAGACTCCTGCACAGATGCCATGAATGTAGCCTCTAAGAGTTATGCTCCTAGAAGAGGGCATCTGATGGGCTTTATCAATAGAGATGTTTCTGCGAAAAAGGCAATTTCTTACAGGTCCCATGCAATGTAGGTTTTTAAGAGTAGCACACATGTAACACACATACACAAATTAGAAACATAGAAACAGAGTGAGTCAGAAGGGGTCTTCCAGGACATCTAGTCTGACCCCCAGCTCCAGCTGGCTATGCTCAAGACATGCCTACCATGTGCATGTCCAGCCCATCCTTGAACATCCTCACCAATGGGGCCTCAACCACCTCTTGTGGAAGCCCATTCCATACCGTAGGAGTCCTAACCTTCAGGAAGTGCTTCCTGGCATCCAACTGGAATCTCGGTGCCTTGAGCTTGGCTGCATTGGAAGTTCACTGTGTCTAAAAGGAAATTGAGTCAAGAGTAGCTAAAAGATTCCTGACCGATCAGACCAGTGGTGCACCTGGCCGGGCATCCTGTTTCTCATGAAGGCCTCTTCACGATGTGCCACTGCTTCTCCCCACAAGCTAGTTTCCAGTGGAGTAGCACCCCTGGACTTTAAGGGGGCACGTGGCCATCTCAGCTCCTAGCTCTGTCCTTCCACACATAACCAGAGATCACATCAGCTTCCTGAAAGAAGCTTCTTGACTGACTTCAAATCCTGTCATTTTGAACCGCACTCTTACAAACCCTAGACATTACTGATGGTTCTTTCCATGGAGGATTAATTGCACAAACACACAAACACACATTTAAGAATCACACATTTTATCACAGTTGATACTGTAGCTCGCTGGCAAACCTATTTCCCATTAGACGCTGGAGTGCAAATGGCCACGCTGAACTCCTGATTGCTTACATTTTGAAAGCATTGCAGGCCAAGAAACCCACAACCCTAAGCATGAGTGTTACTGAACCTTGTGGTTTTCTGCATACCCCAAATTCCCCAGGAGGCACAGCCAAGCAAGTCTCTGGGATTTTGGGTTAATTCCTTTTAAAGCACACTGCTTTAAAAGGTGTGAGAGGGTTGGAGAGTGAAGCCAACTAGGAGGAAATATGTGCTGCTGTTGGCCAGAACAACTCAGTTCGCGATCAAGGGAGACCCCCTTTGTGCATTGTCTGCTTTCTATGCAAATGGCGATTGATTAACAGAGAGATCACTGCAAGCATTTCTGGAAATGCAACAAAGTGAAATATATGTTATTTTGCTGGTTGCTCACCATCCCTTTTTAAAAATGAAGTACCAAGAGAGGACCTGTATGGAGAAGGCCCTCAGTTCAGTTCTAACACTTCCGGTTGAAAAAATCGCAGATGGCAAGAGTGTGAAGCCCCTGTCTTGATTACTTTGGAGATCCACTTCTAGCAAGAGCTGGCAATCCTGGAACCGATGAACTAATGATGCAACTTATGCAAGGCATCTTCATATTTCCAGAGGACTCTTCAGACACCTTCAAGCAGCATGGGGCCAACCATTTACCTGGATGGATTCTCTGATTAGAAGAGGGGGCTGAAGGCACTCAGTATAGGTGTGAAACGGCTCACTTTCTTCTACAGGTGGAATTCCTGTCTTGCAGCACTTCCAAAAAGGGATCACTGCCAGCTTCCCATCATGCATCTGCTCTGAATGCCACCACCATTCAGTGTATCTGCAAAAACAGCTGTGGCAAGGCCATATTCAAATCCACAAATCTTTGCATCAGTAGGATGAGGTTTTGCAGATAATGAACCACACGAATTCTTACTCATCAGTATTTAGAGCCGGTGTGTTAGAATGGTTAAGAGTGAGGATGGGACTCGGGCAATCCGGATTTGAGTCCCCGCTCGGCCATGGAGCTCACTGGGTGACTTTGGGCCCCCCACAGTCTCTTGTCCTAACCTATCTTTTAGGGTTGTTGTCGTGAGGATATATAGACAGGAGGAGACCTTTGAAAGCCACCTTGAGCTCCTTGAGATGAAAAACAGGCAGGAGAGATATATTCTTTCTAAAAAATGGAATGGGGATCGCAGGTCCAGGTCACTGGTAACAGCCTTCCACAATGTGGCAAGATGAACTGCAGTTGCATTCTAATTGCAATGATAATTTATACATTTGCACCTAGGAATATAAATTAACACAGGCTAATTTCAGTCATTTGTCCTCTTGTTTGGCAATGCATCGTTTCTCCTTTTTTTGGTGAATCGTAACTGGGGAAACCCTAGATGCAACGGCTGGTCTGGAGACCCAGTTTGAGTCTCCTGCTTCTCCATGCTCCCAGTGCTGGAAAATCCAGGTATGTGGGGAAGAGGGGCCCTTTTTCCTAATCCTTCTGCCCACCCCATTCCCAAGTCGAAGGCATGGGATCTTGACTAGGGCAAGAAGCAGAGCAGGCAAGAGCTGTTCTCCACTTCCCATCCCAAATACGATTTATTTGCCTGTTGGAAATGTGAAAAGAGAGGGGGCAGAGGGGGCCGGAGGGGTGCTATTCCACGATAACTAACCAGCCCCATATTTTGTGTTGCTTCTGCTTTTCTTATGCATTACATAAAAGGGAATGCGGAATTTTGCCAGAAGCCTGTAAGAAGCCAGTGTGAACTTTGGAGCTCTGGTTTAATGGAACATGAATGATTCTGGCTCCGAAGCAACACATGCAATAGTACGGCTAATAATAATGAGTGGAAAAAACTGCCAAACAAACATAAAGTAATGGAGAAAAAAAGATGTGCATTGTTTGAACTGTTTGACATCATAAAAGAAGATGCACACTTGGGATGTTTATGCCCTAGATTGTTATTTTCTGATAATGTACCTGGTTAAAATAAAGTTTTCCCTCTGGATGCATATATAATGCCTAGATAAGAACAATTCACAAAATCCTATTATAGCCGCGCTGTACACAAACAACATTTGCGGATGTGTGAGATAGCATCAGATACATACATATGTGGAAAGGGAGGGGGGGCAGAAAAGGTATTTCCAGGAATATTATTACTTTAGTGCCATATCTGGTTAAGTCAACACAGGTTTAGGGCCTTCAGTTGCAGGCAGGCATTTCAAAAATCAAAAATACATTTGATTTCCTAAACTGACATTCTTTATAAAAATTGAATCTGTAATTTCTTCCCTTCTGTCCCATTGACTTCTGGAAGTATTTCCGAGTACAGGAAATAGTCTTTATATTTTGCATTAAATCCACTGAAAGGAATGAAGAAAAGCTTGGGAAAAAACTTGAAGTTTAAGTTTTAATCCTAGAATGTACTGCGAGAAGAACACTACTACTATTTTATGTATTTATTTTAAAATACACATTAAAGATGTATTTTATCAAAAAGAGTCCAGAGAGCTCTTCCAATTAAAAAAGCAAAACTAATACCTATCATAATAAACAAAAGGTTCCAAGCATCATTTTAAAAGAATAAAATAATAAATAATATAATAAATGATAAAACAAATGGGTGAACATGGAACATTTTCTCACCTGAAATGTGGTTTGCCTTACTTGCATTCCTGACCATAAGCAATCCCTTCAGCCATTTTCAGTTTAGAAACTGCACCATTTTAGAAGCGCAAATCCAAAATGCACTTTCCCTCATTCAGTAAAGCACGAAAAATGCTTGAGCATGCTTACATGGTGCAAAACATGTAAACATTTTCTCCAAACACATATGCATATCCACAACTGTGGTTGCACATGGCGCCCTTTGGTTTGCAAGGAGAAGAAGGCGGAGATGGCTCATAGAATCGTAGAATAGCAGAGTTGGAAGGGGCCATGAAGGCTATCAGGTCCACCCCCCTGCTGTTGCAGGATGCCATGTTGCACCATCCCACTCAGAGGGCTGTCCAGTTTCACCTTGAATGTCTCCAGTGTGGGAGAGCCCCCCACCTCTCCAGGCAGCTGGTTCCACTGTCTTATTGCTCTGTCAGTGAGGCAGAGGCGGAGGCAGAAGCTTGTACCCATTCCTAGCAGGAAAGAAGAGCTGATCAAAAGCAGTAAGACAGGCATGCAAGGACAGTGGTGGGTTGACAGGGGGTAATGGCAGCCCATTCATTTGAGGGAGCATGGGATGAAGGAGGCCTGCCCCTCCAAGGCTGAAGGAAGGCCTCTGGCATCAAAACAGGATGGCAGGCTGTGGATCTCTGCTCCTGAGCCCCTCAGCCCACTGTGGGAAGCTCAGGGGTGGTGCCTCCTGTGGGCAGTGCTCTGGTTTCAGAAAGGGAGCAAATGGGTAGGTAGAGAGCAACACGCCTGGCGTAGGAAGGGCTGAACTGAAGTCCAGTGGCTTTTTGGCCTCCATCCCTGACTCTCGGCAGATGAGGGTGCAAGTTCCATCTAATGCCAAATGAAGCGCTGGGCCATTTTCCAGCAAGACCAGTCATGCCTCCGTTTCTAAGGATTCCTGGTGGTCAACCCTGGCTGTGTGGCCTTTGCTTTCTATTTTATTCCAGGGATTCTGCTGGGCACAGAGGATACGGAGCTGCCCCCTCCCTGCCTTTGGAATAGGCTCCCAACGGACGTCCTCCTGGTGCCGTCTCTATTATTGTTAAAGCACCAGGCAAATTGTTCCTTTTTAATGCTTTTTCAAATATTTGATCCTGCCCTCCCTTTCACTGCTTGCTATGAAGTTATTATTATAAGGTTTTAAATTTTGCTTATGAATTTTATTGTTTATTGATATATGTTTTTATACTTTTTATTGTAAGCTGCCTTGAGACTTCAGTAATAAGTGGCATATAAATGGAATTATAAAAACAAACAAACGAATGAATGAATGAATAAATAAATAAATAGTTTAGGGCAAGCATCAGGACCTGGTATCCTTGGGCATATGTCAGGACTCCATGGGTGGCCATGTGTCCCACTTTACAGAGAGCAGTCCTCTCACTGAAGAAGCTTCTGTTTGAGGGTGCTCAAGAACAGGCTAGACATGCACATGGTGGGCATGTCATGAGCAGAGCCGGCTGGAGCTGGGGGTCAGACTAGATGGCCCGGGAGACCCCTTCTGACTCACTCTGTTTGTATGTATGTAAGCATGCAAAGGTGGAGAGGCTAAAATTGTCACCCAATTTCCTTTTCACTGCCAGTGTGGATCCAGGAGAAGATTGGATGGTGGAGGCCTCTCGTTTTGGAGGTCTTGGTCACTGGAGGACCCTCAGCTATTGTTGAAGTCTGTGAGAGCAGTTCCAGAGCTCTGGGGCTTCTGTGGAGGAGGTAGGGGTGTGTGAGGAATCCAACCGGGGTACATGTTTAAGAGGTTTCTATGAGTTGGCCCTCCAGATTCCAGTTCATCAGCCCTGCAGAGACACTGGTGCAGGTCAAACCAGCTTGTGGCTGAGAGTGTCACATCTATTCAAATAAACACAGAAACAAGCCACTAATGGACTCTGGACAGAGCACACAATTTGAGCAAATTTGAAACATAGAAACAGAGTGAGTCAGAAGGGGTCTTCCGGGCCATCTAGTCTGACCCCCGGCTCCAACCGGCTCCGCTCATGACATGCCCACCATGTCCACCATTTGAAGCAAAACATGTTGACATTTTAGCACCATTTGCACAAATCACACTAACACAACAGTTTTCAGCTTCCAGTTTGAGGGCATTGCATGATTCATACAAATTTCCTTAGCAATTTTTTTAATCTGCAAAGCACAGCCTTCTTTGGAGAAAACAGTCCAACAGGCAAACAAAACACAAGGGCAAAAGACATGAACCTTTCAAGCTGAAATCAGTCCGTTTCCCAAGGAACAACGCACCACCCCACATGGAGGACAATCTAACCTACCTTGGCCCTTAAAGCTGGACTTCATCAGAACATTTTAAATGAAGAGACATAATTAAGCACTTTTAGCTTAATACCTCTTAAGGGAAGATGCAAAGCATTTCCTGAAAGTGTCCTCCTCAGATACAGAGTAGTTCCCAAAAACCATTAGTTTCACCATGCTTGTGGCACTGTGTGTCTTCAGACCATGTGGGAAACTCTGAATTTGACAGCTAAAAAGACAGGTGAGAACATTTGACGTATCAATAGGTCAGCATATTATACAAATAGGGTGCCACAGCAAAGAAGGCATTGTCCTTGGAGACCAGCTGGCAAACTCACCTGGAACATCTCTTTGGGGTTGAATTAAATACCCAGGCAGGTCCATAAAGAAGAAGATGCTCCTTCCAGGGATGCTAGGGCAATCTGAGCTTTGTGAATTCAACTGACCTCGTTCTCACCCACCCAGAAGAATGTGTTCATGAGAACATGCTCATCCACAACTTTATACCAGCTTCCTTTCCTTGCTCAAAAAGCCTGAGAAAATGCATTTTCAGCTGTGCATCGCAAGAGACGCTCCATTTTACAACTAGTGTATTAAAGTATTTCTGTACGTACAAAGCTATGTGGATTCCGTACTTGAAATGGGAAATTAATGCAAAAGTGGGAGAGGCAGATTCATGAGTGAACTCATGCAAAAGAAGAATTTTCCTTCAGTCTGAGTGCACTTTGATTTTGCAGTTAACCCATGTAATACAAGTGGAAACCCTGCCCTGTGCGGAGAGACAGAGAACTGGGCATGTTCAGCCTTGAGAAGAGAAGGCTGAGTGGGGACATGATATCCCTGTAGAAGTACCTCAAAGGATGTCACAAAGGGGAAGGTCAAGATCTCTTCTTGCTGATGCCAGAGAGTAGGAGATAGAATAATCAAGTGAAGTTGTGACAACCCAGATTCAGGCTGGACATCAGGAAAAGCTTCCTACTGTCAAAGCAATATGACAGTGGAACCTAGAGAGGTGGTGGGCTCTCCCACACTGGAGGCATTCAAGGCAAAACTGGAGAGACATCTGAGTGGGATGGTGTGAAGTGGTGTCCTGCACCAGCAGGGGGTTGGACCCCATGACCTTCATGGCCCCTTCCAGCTCTACTATTCTGTGATTCCGTGATTCTAAGTTTGCGTGAACAAATAGGCATCTTCATTGCAGACCAATCTCCCACCACCCACACAATCACCTACTCAGGTCTCCAAGCTGCCACAGCCAGATATGAGTAGAAGGAACAAATTGGACCTTCTTCTGAAGATACAGGTGTCAACCATGTTTCCTTACTCTAGAGGAAGCATAGGATCCTTGCTCTGGATTGGCAATCTAGTACAGACATAGTGGGGTTCAACCTTTGCTGCCATTGTGAACCCAATCCAAACAGGACACCTGTACTCGAAATACATATCGATAGCCCCTCACTTCCTGATGCACTGAAGTTAAAGGACTTACAGGTGTGCCCCCATTCCAGACGGATACTGCCTTCATAAGCTAAGGATTAAAGCCCACCAGCCAGGGTCCCAAAGCATATTGTATCCCTGTGCTTACTTCTGAGTCTGAAGCAGCGAGATATACCTTCGACACAACATCGCCCAACCACTGACAAGCAGCATATTTGCACTGCCATCTCATGCCGAGGTACACAGAATGTAGCTCACCAACATTAAATGGCACTTACTCATGTGTAAACTGCACAGGGTTGAGCCTCAGTTTAGGAGTGACTCCACTCATGCATGTATTTAACCAGTTGGGATCTATCAGGTGAAATCAGAGGTCATACAGGTGGACTTCTTCTCATGCCACCCATTGGGAGAGTCCTACCGGATCAGGTCAACAGCCCAGCTTGTCCAGCATTCTGTTCAAGCCATCGCCAACCGATTGTCCGCAGGATCCCCCAAGGAGTGCAGGAGCGCCACAGCCTCCTCCTGCTCAGGTTCACCTTGGACGGGTGCTCATCTGCATCCTGACTCACAGACATGGATAGCCTTTTCCCGCCGGCTCTTATCTAAAGACCTTTCAAAGCTGACCACGTTGGTGTCCATCCCAAATACTCATGGAAGTGAGTTCCATAGTTTACCTAAGAGCTGTGTAGACGTTCTTCATTTTATCTGTCCTGAATCTCCCACCCATGAGCTTCATGGGATGATCCCTTTGGGTCTGAACATAACGGAAAGGAGAAAAATGTTTCTTTCTCCACTTTTGGCACACTAAGCATACATTTGTATACCTCCGTCACATTTCCCTTTATTCATCTCTTCTCTAAGCTAAGCAATTTCAGCTGCAGTAACCCTTTCTCAGAAGGAAGCTTCTCCAACTGCTTTCCTCTCTTACCCCCTGTAGCCATTCCGTACCCCCAGAATATGCTCCAGAAAGTCCTCTGACTCTTTTGACAATGTTCGGGGGGCTGTAGCAGAGAGAGGATTGGTCAGGCTCACTGCTTTGCTGACAGAAGCTGTTCTATCAGTGGTTAGATTAATTCCTGAAATGATAAGAAAAGGCCAGGCCGTTGGATTCAGATGATAAATTTCAAATCTGAACCCAAATTATAGAGCATAATTTGCCCAGTTCTGCAAAGCAAAGCAAAGCAAAGCAAAGCAAAGCAAAGCAAAGCAAAGCAAAGCAAAGATGCATTTTTGCTACAAGGTTCTTTGCTACAAAGAAGATGTGAGGGGAGAAATGAGAAAAAGAGGCAGCAAATGTTTCCTAGGCAGAAATTCCATCGTAACCATATGGATGCTGATGGAAGTGGAGATAGAAACTTTTCCTTTGGTGGAGCTGATCCCACAGACAATTCCCTGCCACTACAGAGTTGACCAGAAAATGTGATTACAGCCATGAGCTATAAAAGTATCTTCAAAATTTCTGACATTTAAATGTCAGTCATTAAGAGAGGGTGGATTGGTGAAGGGATCAATAATCTCTCGTGGCTATTGATCGGCAGATGCTGACCTGCCAATCAAAGAGCCGGGCTGACCTTCCCCCATGTCGATCCCCCCGTTGCTGCTGTGGAGTTGTGCCCTACACGTGCCTTTGATGGCTCACGGGGAAAGGTCCCTACACAGCTGCGAGTGAGGGACGCTTCTTCGCTAAGCCATGGAGCCCATGGTGTGTACATGGGCTCCAACCTTCTCTGCAAGACATCGCTATGGGAAGAGTCTGTCATGCTGAGGAAGAATAGTCAGATGGTCCTTGCATGGACTGAAAACCTGGTGCAGACTGTGAGACCTTTAGGAACCCAGGGAGAAGTTCCCATGGGGTTCGAACCAGGGTATATGGGGTCAAAGGCTGCAGGAGCGACGCTTACCAAAAACACCAGCATCCTGTTGCTCAAAGCTCCTTTGCCACTATCTAAGCCTCAAGTCACCCAGATGCTGGGAACGATTGAAGGCCAAAGAAGAAGGGGATGGCAGAGGTCGAGGTGGCTGGATGGGTCACTGGGGCGGTGGGTGTGGAGTTGGGTGGACTCCGAGGGATGGTGGAGGACAGGGGAGCCTGGAGGAATGTTGTCCATGGGGTCACGATGGGTCAGGCTCAACTTTGTGACTGAACAACAACAAGCCTCAAGTGAGGCATTTCAAGGTGTGTGTGTGTTTAACGGGGAAAGAATCCATCACCTAAAACGAGGGATCTATGAGCAATTGCAGCTTAAAAAAATCAGGACTCACCCTATCCATACCTTCCAGACTCACCACCTTTGATAAATCTTCAATAAACTGAAATACATTTGAATGTCTAAAAATCCAACTTGTAGTACCTGCAATTTCTGTTAGAGAAGGAGTTGTCCCAAGCTGTGCAGATGCTGTGGATGGTGTAGACCATTTTTACTTAACTTTACATACTTTTATGCATATTTAGTTCTAGAGAGGTAAAGAGATTTAACAAATAACACCCAAGTGAAACTGCTTGTGAGACTACTCCCCTGGATTTAGGAGATCTGGGTTCTAGTTCCACTCAGCCATGAATTTCAGTGGGTGACTTTGAGCCTGTCATTCACCCTCAGCCCAACCCACCTCACAGGCCTGTTGCTGTGAGGATAAAAAGGAGAAGAGGAGAAATTTGTAAGCTGCCTTGAGCTCCTTTCAAAAGGAAGAAAAGTGGAGGATAAATGAAAAATAATAATATTAATGTTGCCCACAGGCTAAAGCATAAAAATATACATTTTGGGAGGATTTGCGCAATTCTTAGAGTGCACACTTGCACAATTATTCGTTTGAGCAAATGAAGGTAGATGCATTTGCACAAACATAGAAACATAGAAACATAAACATTTTAGTTGCTCCCCTCTGAACCCTTTCTATTTTTTCTGCCACATCAAGTCTTCATCTTGTGTTGTAAGCCGCCCCGAGGCTTCGGCAAGGGGTGGCATAGAAATGTTATCATCATCATCATCATCATCATCATCATCATCATCTTCGCAGTGCTCAGCAATGCACAACAGCGATAGAGTTTGAAAAGGGGCACAAAAGAACCAAAGGACACTAGAGCAGGGACAATCCCACAAAGTCTGTCCCTGAAAAAATGGGGTGGGATGATGGAGACTCCCCAGGGTGCTAGTTTCATCCCAGACAGAAGACCAAAGATCAATTAATTTAAGAGATCTCAGTACTGAGGATAATGTCAGAGGAGGAGAATTTTGGAACCCTCCAGTGCTGGGACCTGGCTTCTTCATAGCGTGAACAAGCAAACAAACAAACTGGACAAGTTCCTTCAGGCGAAGGACTCCAGCAACTTGCCAAATTGGGGCAACTGGCTACCATCTGGCATGGAGTTATGTACACAGGCATTCCCATGGCATCAGTACGACTTATCCGTAATTTTGCAGGCTAAATGTGTTGTGCAAGCAACTCATCCCAGTGACGGTATTTGAGTGTTTGCACATTCAAATACCTGTTGCAAAAAAGATTTAGAGCGACTGATGAGCAGAAACCTGAGTCTTTGCTTTTATGATACAGATAGCTGAGTGAAGCTTTTGTCCTGATTTGCCTCCCGGCTTTTGTTTCCGGTTGCTGGAAATGGTAAGCATTTACCCGGAGCCCGTAGGAGAAGAGGGCAGTGGAGTTTGAGAGCATATTTCATGGGGAATCTCTCTCTGGCATGTCATCAATCTAAACTAGAGCTCTAATGTGGTCTGTCATATGCAATCCGGCTGGAAAGGCACCAGTGAAGTGCTGTCAATATCAGGCGAGCCAGGTGTAGTCAGGAATGGTCCTGGTTTTTGTTTTACCCGGCAGGTACTTAAAGGGAGAAGGAGCCTGGTTTTGTAATTGAAGGCTGGAGCTCAGGCACGGCCTCCATGAATTCCTTGCCCAGTCACTGCTGCCAAATCACAGCCTGCTCTTCTTTGCATGTTCTTCAAGGCATTGTACCTCTGGATTTGGCAGAAGCCTTGTTAGCTTGGCAGGTTTCCTGAGGCAGGCTAGAGTGTGCAAGCTCACCCAAAGGCCGGTACACAAACCTGGACAGCAAAGATGCTTCTGAGTGGGAGGTCTGGAAAGTACTGGTGTTGTTGCTCATTGGATAATTGAATGGGGAAGGAACTGGGGAATTATGTAGTCTGATTCCCTGCATAATGTGGTCTGAGAGCCAGCGAGGTTTGGTTCTGATAGTGGTGGACTGGGAACCCAAGAGATCTGGGTTGTGACCCTCAATCAGCCAAGAAGCGGACTTGGTGACTTTGGGCCAGCCATTCCCTTCACAGCCTAACCTCCCTTCCCCTCCCCGCCTCGCCCCTTCCCTCCCCTTTTTGGGTGGTGGTGGTGATTAGGCGTCACACAGCATGGAATCAGTGGGTGGAACTCATTGCCACAAGCTGGGGTAATAGCCACTGGCTTCCCAAGCCAAGGGGAGTGGGCGAATGGAAGATCTACCAAGTGCGATCAGGTTCAGCCATGGTAGCCAAGTGAGTCCCCTTGCTGAGTGGCTGGGCTCTCTCTGACTATGAGTCGCTCTGTGTGTGTGGCGGGGGGGGGGGGTGGGAGAGTGGCCCACTCTCAGGCAAAGGATCCTGATTCTAATACAGTCTCAGTCACGACGGCTTTACTGCTGCACAATTCACCTACATGCAGATACGCCAGCACCTGATTTCCCATCACTTTGGTCCTTTGATAGATCCTTTAGGAATGATCCAACATTTCCTCCAGCAGGTTCATTTGACTCTCTGTGCAACATTTTCAGGGTCTGGAAATCTCATTCCATGTTCCAACCCAGCTCATCAAGACCAAAATTGTAAAGCCTCGTTTTAGATTTAAGCAGGAAATCCACTTTGTGACACCTGTCTATAGAACTGGTTTGGATGTTGGAAACTACCTGGATGCCTGGAAATCTCAAGCAGAGCAGGTGTGCGAGGGGAAAAGTCAGCAGCACACTGGAGCGAGGGCAGTTCTCACTCATATTTTATGCCAGCTGTCACTACATGTTTTGGCCCAGCTCGGGTGAGGTTTGTCCTTTAGAGCAAACAAACAAGTCAGCATCACACCAGAGCAGAAAACCCTTGCCCAACGGACGCCCAGTAATGAAGATGCAAATGCAAAGCTTCTTGGAGTTTCCACTCAGGTGAAGTTTTGCTTGTTTTTGGCGTGGATGTGAGTTTCGCTGCGGAAAGAATACAAGACTCCTAGGGACACTCAAGTTTGCCATCAGCCTCTTCCTCCGCTAGGGAAAGACAAGTCATTTCCTCTTAGTAATTTTAATCCGCATGTCCAATGTAGAGTTTTATCCCCACCCTGCCCCACTTACACACACACAAACACACACACATCTATTTTGGTGCGGGTTTGAAGATCGGCACCACACAAGCAAAGGACAAGGTAGGATCTACATATTCTGTAACAATCTAATAAGAACTAATCCAAGCAACAGCTGCTACCAAGCACTCCTTATTGAAATATGACTGTAATATACAAAAGATAGCTACACCAGTATTAATGTCCTCAATGTTTTGTGGAATGTTTGCCGAAAAGTCTCTCATGTATATTATTTTATTTTTTATTAGAAACTGCATCATTAGCTTTAAAAGATTCGGTTGCTAAGGCTGAAGAGAATGATCTGGTTTGCCTTTCAACCTGAGTTCTTGTGTTTTCTTTAAAAAAAAAAAAAAAGGAAAGGAAAGGAGGTGGGGGCAGAAATAGAGATACTTTTTCATAAACATTTCCCCCTCTGGCTGGAATATTAGGAGAGTATATTAAATTTTTCTCCCCCACCTCAAAGAAAAACCAAGAAACATTTGCATGCTAATGTCCCCACTGAGGCTTTGACAGATGGGTTTCACTGACACAGACATACTGTTAGGGGTTTAGCGATAGATTAAAGTTACAGCAACAATGCAGAGTAACATAATAAAAGTGTATTGTAATGTACATCATAACTTGTGGCCAAGGTTAAATTTCCAGTTGGTGTATGAAAGTCATATTCCATTAGACAGAATAGACCCGTTGTGCCGCGAAGAATTAAGGAAGAGTTGATGGAAACATTTTTCTTTTACCTCTGGGAGGGTTTCTACCTTCTGATCACGCAGCTATTTAACAAGGAAAGCAAATAAAAAACAAGCCACAATTAGGGTCATCCATTCCTCTCACCCTGCCACCCCAGCTGGTGAGCTTTTGCTCTTATTTACTCTCTTAACTTCCCTTAAAACATCTATCTCAAACACGCTCTTGCACACATTTGCACGCATGTACCCGAGCAGACACTGCCCCCCTTTCTATTTCAGTGTATGGATAAGAATGCAAATGCATATCCCCTGAAGAATTTGGCCAGAGGGGGAGAATGAATGAATAAATGATCCTCTCTCTCTCTCTCTCTCTCTCTCTCTCTCTCTCTCTCTCTCTC